>NC_086003.1:18625068-19291068 GCF_030014385.1 Trichomycterus rosablanca
AATTAACACCTGACATAAGCATCAAAACCATGAGCTTCAAAGGGGAGTTGTCCCATCCTCTTTCTACTCTACTAGGAAGGATTTCCACAAGTGTGCCTCTCTGTGCCAATTTGGCATTTGTGAGATCAGGTCCTGATGTTGTACTGGCTAGTCAAACCATGTCTTCATGGACAGTGCTTTGTGACCAGGTGCAATGTCATGCTGGGACAGGGTCTTCCCCAAGCTATTTTCACACAGTTAAATAATTGACTTTATAGACCCGTTAATAATGGGTGTGCCTGAAACACCTAAACTTAATCATTAGGAGGGCTGTCCACATTTTACCACATAGTGTATGAGTATTAACCTCAATTTTACTTAAAATTCAGAAATGACCTTTGACTTTGAACAAATGTGATCTGAGTGTGTGCCCAAAAGGCTTAAGTATCTGGCATAAACAAGTCAAATTTCATTTTAAAGTACCTTATGATTTTTTTTATAACATGCTTTTCAGTTTATTGCAATAGAGGTGGAGACTTGGAGACCCCAAAAGGCTACAGTTTTATAGTCTTCCAATCTGATCTCAATGTTTTGCCTGTCTAACTTTACTCCTCACTGTGCATGGGAGCAAAAGACCATTTAAATCTTTTCCAGACAGATTCATAACAGCTTCTCTTGTTAAAAATTGTATAATTGTTGTAACATTGGATATGGACAATTTGATGCGTGTCGCTTTTTATAGGCTTTTTTTTTTTTTTTTTTTAATTGGCAAACATTTGACTTACGTGTATTATGTGTCTATCCTTCCCATGTTAATAAATCATTAAGTGTATATAATTGTTATATAATTGCTATATTTTTATATTTGTGACTATAGTCATAGGTCAGTATGGGGTCAGTGTTTGTTTCTAGGTCAGTGTGTAGGTGCAGGGTTGGGAACAGGAATTCCATCTCTTGCTTCATATAGGTTTGTACTTGTGTTGAACTGGGTGCCAGCATTGATGGGAGCTGTAGCAAGGGTGAGAAAAGTGTACCTGTAGGTGTGAGGGATGGTGTTATTCCTACACCTCCAGAGTGTAGAAGCGTGAGCTGGCAAAAACTGGTTGTGGCATCATCAGGGTCACAGAGCAACACTAGACGCTGTGACCCCAAGGTCTCTTGGCACCTGAGGTCCGGCGGGGCAATACACAGGCATCATATTCATGTATCCCACTGATATTGTGAGCATTAATATTAGTTGGTCCCCTTTGTTTTCTCTGTTGTTCTGAGAAGGCTGTTTACCAGTATATTACTGCAGCGATTCACTTCCACTTTGCCACAGGAATATTACTGAGGTAGACCAATAATTTTATGCTCTGTCCAAGCCAGTCAAGTTCTTCCATACTAACTTTAAAATGATTAATTTATGGACAGGGTCTATTTCCAAATATTGGCACAACACTATCACTTTAGTGTTATACAACATATTGCATATTAAATATGACATATCACATCTTTTCAATTTATAATAACGCCACATTTTACCATGGCATCTACAGTATAACAGGGCTGAAAATATAAAAAATTACATTCTATGACAGTCCCATGGCAAACGGCATGACCTATTAGTTTGATTTATATTTGAAATTGCATGACGATATTGCATTGCTTGATTCTTAGCACAGGTAAGCTGTGTGCGGTTATTGTTAGAACCACTAGTTTAAATATTTTGGTTCAGCTTGAGGTCAGTGATAGTATCTTAAGGTGCAGGGGTGGGAACAGTACTGAAGACACCACTGCCTGAAGTAGGAAGGGTAAGGAAAGGTGTCATTCCTACACCTCCCCAAATTAGAGTGGAGGTGTGAGGACTGGGGGGGAGGAACTACATCAGAAAAATCAGAGAGCAATACATGAGCCCCTTTTCCAGTGCACACTTTCCTACAGTATGGTACGGTACACATCCAAATCCAGTACTATCAATGCCATACTTAATGTGCTATTGTCCGTTTCCAATTGCACTAAGGTACCCGTAAAAGTAGGAGGAGTTTTCTGAAGGTGAGCCTTTAATGGCACTCTCCACCAGATGCTGAGAACAAAAACATGTTAACTGTAAACAATAGCTGTAGAAACAATAGGACATTTTAGGTTTGCCCCGCTGTGGTTGGTGTGGTCTTTAATTCTCTGTTGCACTGTTAAAATTTTGTCTTTAATAAATATCTATTGCATTTGGGCATTAGTGCTCTTGGTGTCTGGTCAAAAAGGGTAACCGAGTTTAGCAATTGAAACAACCACCAAATTTTGGATCACAGATTTAAAAACATACTGTATTATAATGCACCATGCAATGCAAAATGGTCAACACAAGCTAGGGCTGACAAGGAAATATTTTCACAGCAGCACGTCAAACTTGACATACATTTTTCATTTACATTTTCGTCATTTAACAGACGCTTTTTTATCCAAAGTGACTTACAGTTATGACTGAAGGCGAATTTGAGCAATTGAGGGTGCTCAGGGGCCCAACAGTGGCAGTGGTGGGGCTTGAGCCAGCAACCTTCTGATTACTATAGATAGAATAGAATTTGTCATATATACATATACAGATTTACAGTACAACGAAATTCTTACTTCTCGTATCCCAGCTGTTTGGAAGCTGGGGTCAGAGCGCAGGGTCAGCCATTGTACAGCGCACCTGGAGCAGAGAGGGTTAAGGGGCTTGCTCAAGGGCCCAACAGTGACTGTATGGCAGAGCTGGGATTCGAACTCTCAGCCTTTTAGTTGATAGCTCAAAGCTCTACCAATTAGGCTACCACTGATCCTACTACTCCAGTACCTTAACTTCTGAGCTATCACTGCCCATAATTCATATTATGTCAAACAACAGGCAGACAGAATGGTCATGCAAATTCATATTCATTATTCCAAAGTGACTTACAATTAGGACTAAATACAATTCGAGCTATAGAGGGTTAAGGACCTTGCTCAGGGGTCCAACAGTGGCAACTTGGCGGAGGTGGGGCTTGAACAGGCAGCCTACTAATTACTAGTCCAGTACCTAAACTGCTAAGCTACCTTTGCCCTACTAAAACTAAACTGCAATAACCATCTAGTATTGTTCAAGCATTAGCTAGATTGGTATTAATCACACATATTGTAATCTTACTAACTAATCCGGGTTCGTCAGACTGCCAAGAGAATGCTACAGTTGGCTAAATAGTGGCAAATGTAGTGCCAAGCGTGGTGGGGGTTGAGTAATGGTCTGGAGCTGTTTTGATGGCTTGGACAGGAAATTTTAATGCTATAGCATATGGCATTCTAGTTATGTCCTACTTTACCATACAAATTCCACACTGTACAAAGCAGGGTCCACAAAGAAATGGTTTTCTAAGTTTTCTGTGAAAGAGCAAGACATCCCTGATGAATTGGTATGTCAACTCTTAGCAAGGCCTGGGTGACCTATCACCAAACATTACTACTGGTCTCTACTAATAAAATAATTGCTAATAATTGTGGTTGAGTGGAAGCCAGTCCATAAAGCCATGTTTTGGTAAAGTCTATGCTTGTGGGTGTATGATGACTTTAAACTATAACTATTTGTTATTAGTAGCGATTGTGATCCTGACCCATATCTTTCTACAGAAAACAATTTCAGATATAATACAGCCAGTTAATCAGTGAAACTGGTTGCTAAATCAAGCTCCATTGGATTAGAACCAGGAACTAACACAAAGATAATTTAATTTGGTGATAATGTTTCCATCTGATTGGCTTCAGAAGCAGCTGAATGTATTATATACTGTATATTGCTGGTTGTTCACCTTTAATATTTCAGCACTACAAATATAGCTGAGGTCTAGTAATAGTTATCCAGTAGTATTTCAACCACATGGTGATAAAGCTTACTATACAAATTTACTTCCTACCCACAGAAGAAGTGTCTGTGTATAATGGAAACACAATACTCTTGAAAAGCAATGTTTACCCTAAGAAGCAATACTGTACAAAACATTTCATGGGTTTTGTTGAGGTCAGAGCTTGTAGGTGCTGATGTGGGAATCTTGGTTCAGACTATTAGCCCATGCAGGCTGGAGTGTGTCTTCCAACACCTCAGCTCTCATTTTGGTCTGTGTAGGAGCTAGACCAGCCATCACACCTCCATAGGCACACTTTTCTCACCCACTACTCCTCCACTCTCTCTGCTGGCACCTCCATCCCTATGTCTGTATTCAGGCTCACTATTCCCACAGCAGCACCTACCCACGGTGCGTCTGGTCCAAAACATGACTGTCACTGACCTTATTTTGACCTACTCTATTTGACCATGCTATATTCAGAATAAAAATTTGCTGAACATATTGTGATATTGCCTTGTGAGTATGCCAATGTTCTACTGGTTGAGATAGATCAAAGCTGGCAAATTAAACCCTGTTCTTCTGATATGAGCATGGACACACCTGTTAATTTTATGAACAAGTACCAAACAAGTATTGAAGCATCTGTAAAAATCTTATTTTTGCTATAAAATGTTCATTTATTACAGACACATTATATAATTTACTTCTCCAGTCGGAACCCTAGCGCTTTCTTGTGTCATGACCTTGCTTATGCCACTCCTCTTTGCCAGACCTCACACCTCTTCTCTCATTTGTGAAGGTGTCAGATTGGCTCCAGCATTCACGCCTACATAGGCACACTTCTCTCATCTCTACTCCCCAAGGCTCTGCTTGCACCCAGTAAGGAATGCTATACTGTTCCCAACCATGCACCTAAACTCTGACCTGGACCCTTACTGACCTCATACTGACCTGTGCAGTCACCTCTAGGTACTGGTCTGATATTACATTGTCATTCTGTAAAATACAAAAAAGACTGGGGCCTTTTTACTGATTGATCTTGGGGCATGATAATCATTGGGAAGATTTTCGCATGACCATTCATTTTCAGAAACCAGCTCTTTTTGAATTTTAACAGGATGGCATAGCTGACATTAGCTTAGAATAGCATTAGGATACCAGTCTTGTTGTTGGCTCCAAATCTTGTCACTAACTTTTTGATCCTTTGTTGGGGCAGTGGTAGCTCAGCAGTTAAGGTACTGGACTAGTAACCAAAAAGTTGCTGGTTCAGGCCCCACTACTGCCAAGTTGCCATTGTTGGGCCCCTGGCAAGGCTCTTAACCCTCAATTGCTTGAATTGTATTCAGTCATAATTGTCAGTTGCATTGGAAAAAGCATCTGCTAAATGCCGTAAATGTAATGTAATGATCCACCCTTGACCCAATTCTTCAATTTAACCTTTGCTGGGAATCACTTAGATTACCTGGTTTAAATTGAAAATAATTTTTCTGCACTGTAGTGTTTAATTTGACCCCAAAACCCTTTTAAATAATCTGAATTGACATGAATATATCTGACCATTTCAAAGTATTATATTTTTTAAAAAATCATGGGCACTTTTCATTTCCAAAATGTTTTAGTGTCAAACATTTTGGAAATGAATGTGATATTCTTGCTTCTTGTTGACTCATAATACAACCATACAAATGTTGCTTCATTAGAACAGGTTTACCTTGGCCATAGATAGTACGAACTTTTAATGTAAATAAAATGTTTTTATAATGAACATCACATTTTCTTTAGAATTTTTCTACAATTAATTGTCAGTAAACCCTGTCACTGCTTACACCGATGAAATTGACTGTACAATGCACCATGTGAAAGCCATGTCTACAACATATTTTAGTGCCAATGGCATGGTGGGGCACTGTAAACAATATTAGAAACTTTATTTTAATGACAACAGCCCTGACACCTATCTTACGTCTTCTCTATTCTCTCTACTGCCACCAGTTACTTGTATTGTACTGTATAATTCCACTTCAGCACCTACATTCTTTGACCTGTCAACAAACACTGACCTTGTAGGACATTTATTAATTTAACATTCATTGACAGTATAGCTTTTTTTTTTTTTCTATAATTGTTGGGTTTTTTTCCCCTTAGTTAGGTAATGGGTGGTTCCTGGTAAGGTTGCTCTACACTGTGTCTGTATTTATACTATGTACTTTTTGACACTTAAAGTCTGAACTGTACGTAGAGTTTATGGACTGCTCATTTTAGGTTTAAGTCACCACTTAGTCGAAACTAGGCCATTCCAAAAGTTTTATTCAGTTTATTTTTTAGTAATACAGATGTAAATTCCCTTTTGTATGTTGATAATGACCCTGCTGCATAAGCCAATCATTTTTGTAAAAAGAGAACATTGTTCCCTAATAGTGGTAAAATGTCTAGGTTCTGACACAACAAAGCACCAGCTATTACTGTAAGACTGCCGTGTTTGACTGTTGCTAATGTTCATATTATAACATTATGTGCTCTTAGCTTTTTTTCTAAAGATAATATCCTGTGTTGTATTTAAGCAATTTTCAGTTGACTGTGCTGTCTATAAAATTAGTGTAATTTTTTTTTTTTTTTTTTTTTTACAGATGTACTAATGTTTCTTGGGACAATTTAAACCTGAATAGCTAAAATGATTCTAAGGTCATGACCTGTGGGAAAATATGTTTATGTTAGTATTATTTTATTCATCAGTGGCCCTGTGATCTTGGGTTTGTTGTGTCATGACTCTTTACACTTCTACTCCTATTTGGAGAGGTGGTGAAATGACACCAGCTCTCACACCTCCAAAGGCACACTTCTCTTACCTCTCTGCTCATCAAGCTTCTAGGGTACCAGTAAGGTCAGCAGTACTTTTCCCACACCAGCACGTACACCCTGACCTGGACAAAAATACTGACCTTAAACTGACCTGTTCATGTACAGTTACTGACTTGATATTGACTGATAATGTGCATAATGTAGGAGCCCAATTTTTCTATATAAAAAGAACTTGGACTACATAGTACTGCCAGAAGTACTAACCCAATTTCTAGAAAAGTTGTGACATTTTGTAAAACAGTTATCTGTAATTTCTCTTAAACCTTTATTTAATGGACAAAGTACAAAAAAATGACAATGTTTTGGCTGGCCAACTTGATTCTATTTTTGTAAATATGAATACATGCTGAATTTCGTGCCTGCATGCCCAATTAGGAACTGGGCAAATTAAAAGTGAAAAGTTTATGGAATATCCACAGTGCTATTAAATGAAAAGATGGTAATAAGTTCCACTTAACCAAAGTATGTTGCACATCTCAAATTTGGAATCAACTAATATTTAAAAAGAAACCATTAATTAATGTTTCATACTGATTTAAATTTACAAATATACCAAGGTAATTTATACACAATTGCTTTGTTTTTAGTGTTTCATGTATTGTCCTAGTATCTTTGAAAATGAGGTTTGTATTTCATCCATTTTTCTATGTCCAGGATCAATTTCTATGCAGCCTCATGATCGCAGTGTTTAGTATTGCTCTTAGTCATGCCTCTGCATGTTTCTCTTCACTAGGCTTCACACTTCTGCTCTCATTTGGGAAGGTGGTGAAATGACACCAGCCCTCACACCCTAATAGGCACACTTCTCCCACCCTCTTTGCTTCTTAAGGTCTGTGGTACTGTTCCCACTGCTACACCTACACACTCTGACCTGGACAAAAATACTGACCTTAAACTGACCTGTTCATATACAGTTACTGACCTGATATTGATTGATGAGCAGAATGAAGTAGCTGAAACTTCCTACATAATAAGAACATGGTCTACATCATACTGCCAAAAGTACTAACCATATTTTGCAGCACACTCAAAAATTAGGAACTTAAAAGTTTATAGAATAGCCTCATTGTGCCCGAGCTTATTTTAGACCTAAAGACAGTGAAACCATGTGCTGTGGTCAGATAAGTCCATGCTTCAACTTGTTTTGGGGGAAATGGACAAAAAGGACCATCTAGACTGTTATCAGCAAAAGGTGCAAAAGGTATGAAGGTGCACCAGTGCCCTCATCCTGGGTGACCTGCATATGTTTGAAGGTACAATTGATGCAGAGGAGTACATTTGTAGCCTAGTGGTTAAGGTACTGGACTAGTAATCAAAAGATTGCTGGTTCAAACCCCACCACTGCCAGATTGCCTGTGTTGGACCCTTTGGCAAGGCCTTTAACCCTCAATTGCTTAGACAATATACTGTCACAGAACTATAAGTCACTTTGGATAAAAGTATCATTATAAATTTCCATGCGGCCTCGTAATCACAGTGTTTAGTATTGCTCTTAGTCATGCCTTAGTCTCTTCACTAGGCTTCACACTTCTGCTCTCATTTGGGAAGGTGGTGAAATGACACCAGCCCTCACACCTTCATAGGCACACTTCTCCCACCCTCTTTGCTTCTTAGGGTCTGTGGTACTGTTCCCACTGCTACACCTACACACTCTGGCCTGGACAAAAATACTGACCTCATAATGAACTGTGCATAGTCCTGTAGTTAATGACCTTAAATGTATTTCCGGTGTGCATAAACTAATCATGAAGTAGCAATGCTATTTCAAAAGTTCCCCTTCTGAATTCCTTTGTTATCATGGGACTTTCCCATTGTAGTTAGATGTACCAAAAGTCTTTGAAAAGCATGCACATTATTATTTTATAAGTCAAGCTGTTAATCTTCAGATTATTTGGAAGATGACCATTTTCTATAGGCTGATATGTTATAAATCAGTCTCGTTTAATAAATACACATTTATAAAGAAACTTGGCTGTCTTTATTATCATAAAACTATTGCCAAAGCCAGTATTGGTCCATGTTGTTACATTAAATATATTATTCTATTCCATTCCATTTTTAAAATGTGATCTCAGGGTCATGATGTTCATGTTACCCTGTGCTGTGACCCTGCTCAAGGCACTTCCCTGCACCACTCCCCACACACTCTCATTTGGGGAGGTGTAGGTATGACACCACCAGTCACACCTCTATAGGCACACTTTTCTCACCATTTTTAGAATCTCTACCAGTAACCAGGTCAACAGGGCATGTAGCGGGGTCTGCAGTACTGTTCCCATCTTAACACCTAGAGACCTGGCCACAATATCCACCAAACATGACCTTAGATTGACCACACATAATATATTAATTGGTACCTTAGTTGGTACCTTATTTCTCTCAATTAGTTTACCATGGGTATGGAAAATATATTTTACAGTAAACCAGAAATTTGACCGTAATTTGATTTTAATGATTACTTGTCTGTAATCAGGGCGTTGATCATACAATAAAATACAATAAAAATTTTCATACAATACCAGTAAGTCTGTCAAAAATACACTCACTCACTCACTTTCTTATCTGCTTATCCAGTTAGGGTCACGGGGGGTGCTGGAGCCTATCCCAACTGTTCAACAGGCGCAAGGCACACAGTAACACCCTGGACGGGGCGCCAGTCCATCGCAGGGCAGACACACATACAAAACCCACATACACACACCCATTCACCTATATGGCAATTAAGTGTCTCCAATTAACCTGACTGCATGTCTCCCGGAAGAAACCCACGCAGACACGGGGAGAACATGCAAACTCTGCACAGAAAGGACCCGGACTGCCCCGCCTGGGGATCGAACCCAGGACCTTCTTGCTGTGAGGTGACAGTGCTACCCACCGAGCCACCGTGCCGCCCTCAGAAATACACAACATAGCAAAAAGTATTTCGATTTTTAACCTAGTAGATTCTGTCGTTTTTAAACAGAAACAGAATAAAGTTATGAAAGAACTCATTTATTAACTTATTTATTCATAGAAAAAAGATTTAGCTGGTCAGCTATGTCTTAACCCTTAAATGTGGTATATTTTGACATAAAGCTACAACAGTAAATAAACTGCTGGAAGTATAATTAACTCAGTCAAGACTCATATTAAAATAACACTTGCATCAACCTTTTCTGAAAATGAATTATTTAGCTAATCTGCTAATTTGGTAGTGACAAACTAAAGGCTTTGTCTCAACCTATTTATTATGTACTACATAATAAGTCAGAATTATAAGGACTGCATATATAAGAACACTATAAGCGTAACAGAAGTATGCAGTTTCATAAGTCACTGGAGTAGAAAATGTTTTAAATGTCAACATAAATGTATTTTGACAGGTTTAGCAATTTGTAAATAAATTGCTTGGATAATAATGATGCAAATTAAAACTCATACTTAAAATCTCATTTGATAAGTTTTGTAGATAGTGCAACTGGTGGAGTGAGTGCCACACAGCAACATGGGTTTATGGGACATGGGTTTAATCCTTACCTCTGGTCACAGTCTGTGTCCGTGTGGGTTCAGAATGTCGACTGGGAAGGTGGTGAAATGACACCAGCCCTCACACCTTCATAGGCACACTTCTCTCACCCTCTTTGCTTCTCAAGGTCTGTGGTATTGTTCCCACTGCTGCACCTACACACTCTGACATGGACATACACTGACCTCATAATGAACTGTACGTAGTTCTACAGTTGATGACCTTATATGTATTTCCAGTATCCATGAACTAATCATGAAGTAGCAATGCTTGTGCAGAATGTCGACTGGTTTTTCTAAATTTTCACTAGTTGTGAGTGTGTTAATGAATGTGTGTGAGTGTGAGGCCTGTGATTGATTGGTGCGTCTGTACAGGGTGAATTCTTACTATGCACATAGCATTTTGGAGCTGAGTAAGTGGTTACTAAAGATAAAAAATAAATAATTTGACATATTAATAGTGGTGTAACCTAACGAGGAAATGTTGCTGTCCATATCAATTTAAAGTATAGGCCTATGTTGTTTTAAAATCCTGAAAATTATTCCTCAGTCAAATGCAAATCATTGACCCACCCTTCATAAACAATTTTATGTAAAACAAATGACCATCTTAATTACATTTACATTAAATGCTTTTGTTGTTTAGTAGTTAATTGGTACATACAGACGCTGTCTAGAGGCTGCCACCACTCCCTCAGCTCTTACATCTGCTCTTATCTAAGAAGGTGTTGCGGTGACAACAAGCCACACACTCCCCAGTCTTTTCTGGCACCTAGTCTGGGTCACTGCAAGTATCAGAGCCAGAACTAGCATTCCCACATCTGCACCTACACAACCTGTCACTGTGTCTCCCAACATAAATACAATTTCATCCATATGATTTGGGTTTTACAAAATGTGCTCCATTTACTGAACATGATATCAGAGTTATAAAGTGAACATAACCAAAGCCTGTGTGGTGAATAATATGACACCCATTTTTTTTTTTATTTACATTTAGGTGTTTCAGCCACTCTTACTGCTAACAGACAAATTGAATCAATTCTACCCAATAAATAATATGCTACCAACTTTCTGGCAGCCTTCTAAACAGATTGTTTAAGGCTTCTTGTTTTATGCACAAAGTCCATAAAAACGTGAATCGACCAGCTTGGTCTGGAGAAACTGAAGTGGCCAGCACAGACCCCTGACCTCAACCGTACTAAACATTTTTGGAATGAACTAGAAAAATCATTGCAAGCCAGACCTTCTTGTCCAAAATGCATACCTTACAACAATTCTTTAGGCTGACTGGGCACAAATTCTTTTAGACACTCTTTAAAATCCACTTAAAAAGGCTGTAGCTGCAAGAGGAAGATCGACTCAATATCAACACAAATTGTCATGTGTCATTTATGCCTGCATTTGAGTACAAAACCAGTTAGTTAATCCTGATTTTATCTTGAAAATGCAATCAATTGAAACTTGAAGTTTCAAGTAATGGACAAACTCTAGTTTAATCTAAAGTATTAGTGGAAGTTTGTTTGTTTATTAGGATTTTAACATCATGTTCTACACTCTTTGGTTACATTCATGACAGAAACAGTAGTTACTCATTACACAAGATTCATCAGTTCACAAGGTTATATCGAACTCAGTCATGGACAATTTTGTGTCTCCAGTTTACCTCACTTGCATGTCTTTGGACTGTGGGAGGAAACCGGAGCACCCAGAGGAAACCCACGCAGACACGGGGAGAACATGCAAACTTCACAGAGAATGGACCCGGAATGCCCCACCTGCGGTTCGAACCCATGACTTTCTTGCTGTGAGGCGACAGTGCTACCGACTTAGCCACCGTGCCGCCCTATTAGTGAAAGAATCTTAAATCGAGTTCATCTACAGTCACTCATTCTTAAAATAGTATTGTTTTGGCTGGAGGTCAAAACTCATCTAAGAGTCAAAGACAGGCCCTTTTATAAAACCAGACTGTTCAGAAGTAGATTTATAATGTGAAGATGTAAGCTAAAGATATTTCTGGCTATTTTAGCATGCTGTGGTTATGGTAAGTATTCCAACAACAACTTTCAAGGTTGTAAAGGTAGAATGGTGCTTTGTGATATGTTTTGTACATTAGAAGAAGAATGTTAAAGCTGATTTGATAAAGAATTGGCAGTCAATAAAACTGGTGCAATGTAGGCGTGATAGTCACATGATTTTAAAGTGTGGGTAGCTAAACTGTGTATAATTTGCAGGGTCTTCAGGAAACTTATATTTTTATCCAGGAAATATTATGTGTTATGAAATTGTAGTTTAAAAGCTAGTTTAAAAAAAGTAGTTTTCAAGAACAAACTGTGGACAAAATTGATTACCTTCTGTTTTGTGCATAGTTTTATGAAAAAAAAGCATACTGTTCACGGACAGTCAAAAAGTAGCAAAGTTAATAAATATAGTGCATGACAACTTACATTTCTTAAAAAATCTAATCAAATTATGCAGTAGTTGTTGCATGGTGTACATTGTTTTTAAAAAATAATTCAAAAGAGGGTGGATAAGTTCTGACAGTAAATCATCATTTATTCTAATGTACAACAGCACGTATACCCTATCTTATAGGATTCGAGAATAAAGAACAACCTGAGGCTATTTTTCTTTACAGGATTTATTTGTCATCCAGGGTCTGAGGTGCATTGTTTTAAGCTCCTCCAGATCTTTAGTGTAGTTATCCTTCTTTTAGGCCAGCCCCACACCCCTTTAAGTGTTTGTTGCCCAAAAGCTAATATTTTAATAGTTTCATCTGACTACTGAACATGGTTTCATTTTAAATGAGTAGCCAAAAGGTTAATTTCTTATAAACTTTTTATCCATTCTTACCAGGGATGCGGAGGGGACATTATGACACAATCCACTAATCTAATGCTAATTGAATCACCAGTTTATCTACTGAAGTGTCAGCAAACCAGTTAGTGAAACAGGAAAGTGCTTTGTCTAGGTCTTCAATAGTGAGACTAAATCCATTTCCACCTTTAATCAATGTAAAACTAATTTAATACTGATTACACAGCAAATTGCTATTCTGTCTGTCAGATTTATACATGTTACAACTTCAAGCCATGTATGGGGAAAATATTCACCAGCTTTATCTTTATGATCTTTATGGTCTTTTTTAGTTCTACTGTACTTTTATTACTTGTCCTGCTCCACATTGTTCAAAATAGAGTTCTATTAATATGTCAACAGTTTTTCATAGCGACACAATCTTATTTTAAGAACATTCTCATGAAGCTATTCTGCTAAAAAAATAGCTTTATTCTGGTCAGGGTTGTAGTGAATCCAGCACCAAGACAGAAAGACATCTCGAACAGTGCAGCAATGTGTTTTGCTTTGCAGCATATTTCTGTTTATACTTTAAAGCACTTTTTTTTACTTTTAACAATCCTTTATTATGACCCAGTCAGTTTTGCATCTTATTAACTTTCATAATAGTTCAATACAAAAAATAAAAAGATGAGAATAAAAGCAAGCAGGCCAGCCACTGTAGTCTTTTAAAATAAAGCCATACTTCTCATATAAGCTCAGGTGCGAAAAAGAGTTCACCTTCCTCCACCGAGCACACCACCTCTCCATCACACCACACCATTCGGAAAGAGTCCAGGTCATGCATACTTTTGTAAAAAAATAAAATCTATCTTCACCCTGGCTCTGACCAGTTTGGAGAAGATTACAGTAACCTCTTGCTCTGCTTCACCCTTGCTTCTGCTTGTGTAAATTCTTGCTTGGCCAAGAATAAAATTGACCAGCTGACACATGTACCTTTGGCTTCTGACATATTTAAAACCAAGGATAAAAACCTGAGGTGTAAAAGGAACATTAAAATTCGTAAAAACATTCTGTAAAAGGTCAAAAAGAGGGCGTAGAAAGAAAGAAAGAAAGAAAGAAAGAAAGAAAGAAAGAAAGAAAGAAAGAAAGAAAGAAAGAAAGAAAGAAAGAAAGAAAGAAAGAAAGAAAGAAAGAAAGAAAGAAAGAAAGAAAGAGAGAGAGAGAGAGAGAGAGCGAGAGAGAGAGAGAGAGAGAGAAAGAAAGAAAGAAAAAGAAAGAAACATGATTTCCTTAAAAAAGGGGGGGGGGGGGGTTAAGCTCTAGGCTTTAGTCGTTCAAACGCGTGTGTAAACTTTTTCCTGCGGTTTTAATCTTTCAGCATATGTGATGGATATCGGATTGAATTCTCTGTGCTGGGTGTTATTTTAAATTTAAGATCAGTGTTGACTCGTTTTAAGAAAAACAGGGTGAGAGCAGTGGGTCAGTGATTACTGAAATTCCTAACTACGGGGGAGAAGAGCTTTGGAAAGGATTGGGTTAATGGCGGGGGGTTTCCAAAGCTCAGCAAATGCTAAAACATAAGACGACTGATGTAGACAACCCTTTAAATACCCACCCGCAAATGAACAGAGTAAACAACGCTCTCCATTCTTGTTTTCTTTAGATCTACTTCTGGAGATTAGACTTTTGGTCAAGATAACGAGCTCAGCGGACCTTAACTGAAAGTTCAATCATGAAACTCTAGACTTAATGCCTAGCTCGGGGAAAATAGACTTAGATCTAATTCTTTATTTATTAAAGATAAACTTAATGCTTATGTTTTTACAACTAGAGTTGAATGTTGGAGAGCCATTTAACAATCATTTGTCATTGACCATTTGAATGGCACCCACATCTGATGCACGTTTTATAGTCAATCTTTCTGAATAGACTCACATAAATGCTTAATACTCAGAATCCTTGTCCACATTTTCTTTTAAGGGACAAAAAATGTTAGTTTCTGTTCATTAACATTTTGTTATACAGGCACATCTTTCAAAAACGAAAAGACCAGCTTAAATAATACAATTCTTCTTTAATAAGCAGATATATAGTTTTTACTTTTTCAATGGACCATAACTGTGATGACAAACTATAAACAAAAAAATACACATTTATTACGTTTTATCTGAATTAACTTGAACCTAGACTAAAATCAAACTATAAAACAAATACATACTACATGAACCAATAATCTAAATTATTACAACTTAAAAAACTACAATCAAGTATTGTGCAGATGTGTATGCATTTCTTTAAGATCATATACGCAATCATAACTTTAACACCAAAACTAATTACGAAATCAATATGAAAACTATGATAATATATGGGAGCAAGCTGTGATGTAAACATTAAAAGCAGAAAACAACAATAAATGAATACAAAAAAAACAATACTTAATTCTTATGTATACCCAATTAAAAAGTAAACTTTGTTTAACTTGGAAGGTAATAGAGAATATGATCTGGAATGATTTAGTATATATTTTCCCTATTTTTCCTTATGATAAACCAAACTAAAGTGTATGTTTTAGGAGCTGCAGACCTAGCTGCTGCTATATCTGCTCTTGTCCATTTGTGCCTTTTGCCTGGTCAGTTTGCTGGCTCTGTAGGAGGCCGCCACACTGATGTCCTGCAAATTTGCTTTTTCCAAATGGAGCCACTGAGTCTATCAAGCCCCCATTAGAGAGTCATTAAAACTGTGTAGTGGTATATTTTGCACCCGCTTAACGGACTGAGGTGCGAACGCGTGCTTCAAGAAAATACATGTGGACGCGCTGAATGGAGTTAGAACTGATCTGAGGTCAGTTTGAATGCACGCTCACTGCTGTTGATTAAGTATGAGCTGATCGCAGATCTGTTCACAGCGCAGTGACTGACAGGATAAAGCCTTTAATCGTAACTTAATAAACACTAATTCACTTAGGCGATGCCTAATAGATTTGTATATTGAAGCCTGTTAAAGTAGCTATGTATGTATGTAGCTATGTTTTTTTTTATTTTACCTTTCAAAACTAGTATTTTGGCATTATTTACCTTTAATGTATTATTGACATCACAATGTAAGCAATGGTCGCATTATTTAAAAGATACATTTGGCGTAATATATTATATTCACTATTTAACATGATCCCAATTTATAGATCTTAACATAGATATCCATTAGAGCAAAATCAGTATAATTAAACCCAGACGAAATAACACATCTGAATCGTTTAAATTCATTTTTATATGCCATTTGTTTACCATGTATTTTTATTTTTATTTAAATTCCAGTGTTGTTATTTGAATTGTTATTTTAATGTGATTTTCATCTAAACTGCAAAAAATATATCCTATTAACTATATATTATCTTATTTTATTTAAGATATCCTTTTTCTATCAACATTTCCAAATGATAACAATTGTTGCCTGAATTGCTGAGCTTATACTTCCTTCATATATTATATGTTCAACATATATATATTATAAATATTTATAGGCTATATAATATGTACACATATACATGCCTATATATTAAACACACACACGTTTTGTGAACATAAACTTTTAAACAATTAACAATTAAATATGAATTGTGCATTACAAAGTTTGTAAATTTGTAAATAAGATAGATAGATAGATAGATAGATAGATAGATAGATAGATAGATAGATAGATAGATAGATAGATAGATAGATAGATAGATAGATAGATAGATAGATAGATAGATAGATAGAAAGTCAGTTATTACAGCAGCTCCAGGTACATTAAAGCAAAAAGTATTAAAGTACAGATAATTAAAGTACAAAGGTATATAAGTACAAAAGTATAAAAGTACAAAGAATTAAGTACACAAGTAATGTTGTACACACTATGTAATTGAATAAATATAATAAAAAAGAGTAGTATGTCATAAAAAAATGTGGTTTGTGTTAACTTATTTTCACTCAGAAAATCAATAGCAGAAGACTGTTCAAACTTGCATATGACTGTATTCATTTTATTTTAAATGTAAGATACGTCAGGATATATTAGGCCTACTAATGAAAAGCTTATTAACTAAAGTAACCGTGTTATATATGACCCCTCTCCTGCGTTGCCCCCCTTAGTGTTTTTTTTCTCACAGATGGTGTCTAAGTTTGCCCCTTTGTGTTTTTACAATAACCTCGCGGTACCAGATTTCTCACCCTCACGCTGTGGTGCTCTGTTTACACAACTGGGGATGCCTTCACACCAAAATGCCTCTTATCACCCCGACGGTTTTGGCAGATGGGCTTGCCAACTCTTGTCGTCAGGACAACGCCCCGCCCTGCCCCTCCCTCTCTGCGGCCTGGCTCTATATAAACCCAGCAACCGACTCTTAGCGTCATTCATTCTGTTTGACGCTTCTCCAGCCTGAGGTACCATTGGAACTAGCCAACTCAAGGCATCGAAGGACTTTTCCTTTTCCTACTTTTGGAATATTTGACAAAAAAGAATGATGAATTCTGCTTGTCTCGTCGCTACTCAGACGTCTTTCGTCAGCGGTCCTGCCTTCATGTCGGGAGCTGCGGTTTCTCAACAGTCACCCGTCAGCAGGTGAGCTTTCATGTTTGTGTACTAAATATATTTAGTATGTTAGTATATGGAGCATAGTACACTCCATGTATATTGGTGTATATATGCTGCTTAGTATTGTAGTACGGTTTGGGACATTTAATAGGCCTGAACTGGTATCACAAACATAGTCTCATTGATTAATGTAAAATATCACTTATTTTGTTAAACTAATATTTTTAAGTAACATACATAGTATTCTTAGGATATTTTTTTTAACAAGTTCTGTATTGTCAAACTGGTTTTGATTGACACTGACCATGTTGCTCGTGCCTTCTTCACAGCAGGACTGACCTTTGGAGACCCTGGCTCGTAAATGATCAGGACCTGCAAACTAAATTCCAGAGAAGCAAGCTTGCATGTGTAAGTTTTTCCCTCATTTCTATGTTTAATAATGAGTGTATGCGTAATCTGTTCAACCTCAATTACATATGCTCTTGTTAATATATAGAGTAGCTTTAACTTGACAAAACATCTCAGATTGGACTTGCATGAAAACATATAACCATTTTCAATTACTTATGTTGAACAGCAGAGCATTTCTAAGATGCAATGCCAGCACACTGGCATGTGGAGTGCATTAGCAACCGTATGCCAGAGCAGAAGGTGTGACTGTCAAGCTGTTTTGTTGACTCCAAGCCAACTCTGTGTAAAGGAAGAAAGTGCTGAGACACTCTGCCATATGGCACCACTGCCTGATCCAGAGTGAGAACTCCGAGTTGGCGCCCAGAACTGAGGTGTAGAGCGAATGGCTTCCAGCGTGCTAGCACATGCCTGCCAAGATTACTAGACACCTCTGGCTCCAGTGAAAGAGTTTGGGCCAAATTCCCACCCTTAACCTGACACCTACCAAGTCACAGCTACTGCATCCTTCATAGCCTGAGGTGCTATACTGCTTTGTAGCTGGCGCTCATATCACCCCATAAATGCTAGGCAGGAAGCGTGTGTGGATGCTTTGTTTTGAAAAATGTATCCTTACACCTCTTTCTTTCTCTTTATAGCCTTACTCCCGGCCAACTGTGCCAAGCAACACTGTAGCAGATGGCAAAACTCAGCCTTTCCAGCACCCTGTCAGGTCAGTATTCTATGTTTGAACTTTTTTTTGGTGGTCTGTGAAATTTCTGATTTAATTTGTATGGGTTAAATTGAACATGATGGAAAACTTATAAACTTTGTACATGTTTTTATTACAGACTCTTCTGGCCAAAATCCAAGTCATTTGATTACCTGTACAGTGATGGCGAGGCACTGCTGAGAAACTTTCCAGTCCAGGCAACTATTTGCTTCTATGATGACTCTGACAGTGAGGATGAGGAGGAGGATGACTGGGAGGAAGAGGAAGATGATGAGGAGAAAGAGGCCTTCAAACCTCAGAGCCATTTTACCAACTACAACTAAATTTGGACAGTTTTAATGGGATGTTAGTATTGATACACAAGAACTTTCAACATTTCTGCCAGGACTACTGACTTTTTACAGAAGAATTGTGTTGATATACTGCATCCTGACCTACAACCTGCATTGAAGACCATCAGTCATTTTTGTACCACAAAATCTAGTTTCCAAAAAGAACAAGAAACAAGTTTTCCAAACTGAAACTTTCTAATTGTAATTTCCTTTGGAAATTGTATATGGCACGCAAACAATCCCATATTGGGACGAATGTTTTTCTCAGGGTCTCTGCTTTCTTTTGTATGTGACTCCTTAATTTTATTTCCCTTTCCCTAATTTATGTTGTGTATATATCTATATATTTATGCTGTATTTTTGTACTTTTGTGCACATGACACAATAAACTATCTAAATATAGTATGTATTTGTCTCTCCAGTTTTTAGTTGCTTTTTAGAATTCATTTAAGCAGCTCTTAATCTACGGTATCTGAGCCCTTTGATGTTGGCTGTTGCTTTGGGATGGTTGCAGAGGGTCCTGTTTTGTGTCACATTGGCTTGGTTTTAGGCACAGCGGAAGAGAAAAGTGGACAATGTCAAAGGTTAAAGATTTGGTGTACCCACCATCACGGGTCTTACACAGACCGTTTAAATATGAACACAGCCAAAGTGCAGATTTTATTAGACAACAGCCATTAGAACCTTCTGCTGAAAGTACAGTGAACATTTGAAAATGGTTTTAGTTGTCCTGGATGTTTATAGTATGGTTTTTCAAAGCAAAATTGTTTTTTATTCTGACCTAAATGGGGCAATTTTACAACTTTACTAAAAAAACCTTAACAGAACAAAAATGCAGTGGTCGGATGTTATTTTAACCATATAAGACCATGGGACTAAATCTATTTAATGTACATAGAATGAAAGACGCCCCTGCTATGTTTTTCAGTTTTTCTTTGTCCAGCAACAAACCCTAGCTCCATGGTGCCATTTTTGGAACAAGGACTTAATGAGTTATAGTTTTAAAATCCATGCCAATGTACAGTTTGCTTAACCTGTTGTTGGTTGGTTTTTGGACAACATTTAACCATCTTGATTCATTTTCACAGCATAATGGGGCTATTTTACCAAATCTATGTTAATATCTATAATAATCTAGAATTAAATTAATTAATTCTTAAATTACATCTGATCTGTTTACTATTATGTGTACTTAATTTCTTGCATATTATGGTAAACTTTATCTAAAAAAAAAAAAGAAGTATCTGTTGTAATCAGTCAAACAAAATAACAGATTAATTAAGCAAATTCCTTAAAATCTAAAGACTGTCCTGGCATGCATGTCTCTTACTAGTGTATATAAACTTTAACTTTGATCGAAGGAATCTGTTGGTTGATGGTTTTGGCTGGAGCATTTTTCTTCACCCAGCACTAACAGTGAATTGTTAAAAAATCTCAATAACACTGTTGTACCTGATACCATCACACAGTACAACACAAATTACTATGTTTTTGCCATAGTACTGCAGTAAGAACAATTTCCAACTAGTAAATGCAGAACTACATGAAATACAGCAACACCGATTTTTTTTGTCAATTTTGAAAATGTTTTGCCCATTTTGTATTCCTAAGGTGACGCCCTATATAATAAAAAAAAAAAAAAAAATTAGTTTTATTGGTTTGTGCTATAGGAATCTTTGTTTTAAGAATCACTGATGTATTAAAAAGATATATTAAATTTTATGACCTTATCCAGCACCTCATCAGTGTCAGTTCAATGCTACTTTAGGTTTAAGAGATCATTTCCAGAAATACAGTTGGACAGAATTTTAAATCTCATATTTATTACTGCGCTTAAGGCGGAAATTGTTGTACTGTGGCACAACTTAAGTTCTGTTTTTTCTCAGTGGCACATAAGGTGGTATTAATATTCCTTATAGTAGGCTATGTTTTGTAGTCCAATAACAAAATTATTCTTACAACATTTAATGTGTGAAATTAGTTACATAACTTTATGTACACAGCATGCCCACCTATACCAGGCTATCTCAAATCCATCAGCTCAAATTTTGTGACACTTTTAAATAAGCAAGTACACCTACTGTAATGCTTTGGCAAGCTCAGACAAAAGTGCAGTACCAGGAGAAAACAGACCTGGAAAAAGCATGCCTAGCTCCACACATACTGTAACAGAAGCTTACTGTGCTAGACCCAGAATCCTAAAAACAGTCACCTCTACCTGCTGTGCCACAGTGTCACCCATACAACAGTGTTTGGAGCCAATTTACTACATGTCTAGCAAAGGTGAAGGAATGTAGACCCATATCAGTAATAAAGAAACACTGACTGTATGTCATTATAGGTACTAAGTATCCAGGTTCTGCTTCTTTTTCATTGCACCTAAGGGTGCATTAGCAGTTTTACTACATCAGCATCAAACGACTGCTTTATTGTTCGCCAAATCATGTGGTTCAACAACAATATTATTTACAAACATTATGGATATACTTTACTAATTTATTCATTTACTCATTAATGAATTTACTCATCAGCCTATCCTGGGAACATTCATTTATCCTAAAAAGGTGACTGTGATCTATAGACTGTCCTAATAACTCAAGGCCAAATGCAAGAACGTGCAGGAACAGGGTGTTAGTTGATCATGTCTTGTAGTCCAACAACAACTGTTTCCACTTTGAAGTGACACGTGAGCCCCCACATCAATACATTCACTCATTAATTTACTCATTCTTTAGAATTAACATTAGGTCACAGAGGATCCATAACAAGGGCACCAGTCTGTTACAGTCGGTTATCAAGTTGACTTTATTTAGAAATGAGTGCAAACTAGGTGGAAACCCACAATGATATGGGTATATGTTGCCAAACTTTGGACAAGCAGTTAATCAAGACAAGATTTAAGAGTAATACGACATCAACACTACCTGCTGTGCAAACATGATGCCTGATATATGTCATTAATTTATATTTTAAGAGACTGAACAGGGATATCCGTTTTGTCTCTATAGCACAAACCAACATTCTGTTTCATTGTTCCAAACATGAGTGGGCCTTAATACTTTGACCACATTAACAAATGAAATAACTCCCAGTCCTTGTTACACGTCATACAGTAGATATGATTATTTAATTTATTCCTTCATTTATCTTTCTTCACAAACAATTCTCTTATTATCAGGTTACAGTGGGTCCAGAGCCTATTATGGGTACAACAATTTATCCTGGCAAGATTGCTGTTATCCAAAACCAGTCGATTACATGGCAGCCACACACTCATTTTCACATACAGTTCATTTGGTCAATTTAAAATAGCACATTTAGTTAATGGAATTGAGCAGAAACTACCAGGAGAAAAAATATGTTGACAAGGGTGAAACATGCTCCACAGCAAAAACACTACCGGCTGTGCCACTGTGCCACTACCTGACTTTATTTTAGTCATTTTTCATTGGCACATAAAAAGGCATTAATATCTTTACTGCAACAGGCCTCTTTTTACTGTTGGCTATTTCTGGCAGTCCAATAACAAAATATTCCCCCTCCATGTAAGTCATTCATCTTTATTCTGAAACAACTTTGTTGTGATCAGGTCACTTTGGTTCTAGACTCAAGAGCCTATCCCAGGAATATTCCTGTCATTCCAAATAGGGTTGTTGTGATGCATGGTCACTACACATACAGTTTGAAGTTTTCATTACACCTATTTTATGGTTTTAAGAGGAGGGGCACATAAGCCTACACTAAAACACAGGATGGTAAAATAGGGTGACCATCCGTCCTCTTTTTCCCAGACATGTCCTCTTTTTGAGACCTAAAAAATGCGTCCGTCCGGGAAATCAGCAAAAATGTCCGGGATTTGGCTTTTCTAGTCTGCACTCGCTATTCTGTGTGTATGTTTTTGCATTGGTTTGTTTTTAGGTCTTTTTAGGAGTGCATCTGTTTTGTTAAAATAAGTCTGATTTTCACGTACTAACACAGAGGCTCTTGTCAACACAGTGATGGCACTGCATTCTGTGGAAATTGCTCAGCAAGCACTAGAAGACACATCTTACTGCTGGGTTTCTACTGATGGGAGCAAGTAATTAAAGTGAATCAAATTAAAGTTAAAAACACTCCTAATAAGTCGGCTGATATGATACATCAAAGAAACTAAAAAATAAAGGAATTTTAATTTATAGGTGACAACTGTTTTTTAATTTGTTGTTATTATTGTTTAGGGCTTAATGCTGAATGTGAAGGCCATTGTTAAGGAGCAGCTGTACATTTATTAAAGTTTAGTAACACAGCTGGATGGTTATTGACTCATTTGTTAACTATTTAACCCCCCCCCAATACAACGCTTTTTGAAAGCAGGAGGTACTTAAAGTACCATAAGAAAATGTATGCCAACTTGGAGATAACATGCCAAACTCATTTAAAATGACAAAGATGTACAGCATCAAAACTACATGCATTTTTTTTCTTCTGCTACCCAAGTTCTGTTTCTTCCCTCTGTGGTACAAAAACAGGCATTAATAATTGTACCACATTATTAACATGAACAGACCTTCGTCAACAAAAAGATCATTTCGATTATATGTAACAAATAAGCTCAGTCACTGACCTAATGAAATCGAAAAACCCCGGATGTACGGAAATGTAGTTTTCTAACGCAAGGTGTGGCTTGCTAAAACCTCTTGAAATATTACCATACAATAAATAAATTGTATTTCCTTTATTTCTCGACCAAGGCTGGTAGAAACAAAGCAAAACGTGCTATAACATAATCACGCGATTGTTTCTTATATTGACTCACATCCTTGTCTGTGAGTGGACTACAATCCCCAAATTCAGATTTTTCTCTCATTCCCGAGACCTGACTCTTCGCAGCCAAAATAATCATCCGAGATTTGATTGGTCAGACAGAGGACGCGCGAATTGCCATTGGTTAATCCAGACATCAGTCAGCTGTTGTGTGACTCATGTGGGCGATCCCCAGTGATGGGCATTCCAAGTCTTTTCAATGAGTCGTATCAATTGGCTCAGTGCGTTGCTTTGAGTCGGCTCTTTCGTATGCCAAACGTCTTTTTGTTCGGTAGCATTGCAGAAGTTAGTGATGTTGTTTAAACGACATTTGTGCGTTGTGTTTTTTAATATTACATTTTAGAGCTTTATATATTACTGTCTCTGATTTTCAGCTATACAGATAAAGTCACTGGCAGTTGTAGCCTAGTGGTTAAGGTACTGGACTAGTAATTTAAAGGTCGCTGGTTCAAGCCCCACCACTGCCAGGTTGTCACTGTTGGGCACTTGAGCAAGGCCCTTAACCCTCAATTGCTTAGACAATTTACTGATACAGTACTGTAAGTCGCTTTGGATAAAAGTGTCTGCTAAATGCTGTAAATGTAAAGTCAAGAGTGTACACTCCCTTGAAAGGGACATCTATGCTATTTAAGTTTAGGTGATATTTTGATGCTTTTTGGTGACTGAATGGTTGGAACATGATCACAAATTTCTCGTGTTTGTTGTGAGTTTGCTGGCTAAAATTAGGTGACACTGATTTTTCAGTAACAGGCATAGAAACTTACTATAGTATTTAATTTCATGTGGTCTAAACCACACCAAACAGTTCTGTAATGAATGAGAAATTACTGTAAAAAAAAAGGTGAGAGCAGGGATTTTAATTACTTTTAATGAACGCCATCACAACTAGTTTTATTTATACGAGCACAGGGATGTCACCAACTGTAGTCAGCCACCTGTGATGAAGTAGTTCTATGTGTACCCAGCTTCTTGAGAAACAAATAAAATAACTCAACGTTGTGATGGTTACAAGCATATGTCATATGTCAAGGTGTTTTCAATCACTAAAACTGTACATTTTGTTAATTTAAAATAATACAAATAAAAAAGAAATACTATTGCTATTAAAAACACTTAACTTGAACAGAATGTAATTAAAATCCTTACCAACTAACTCAGTTTGTTAATAGTAAACACATGTAATTGTGGATCTGCTGTTTTAAATAACTTCACAAAGATAGTCAAGATAAGACTATGGACTTCTTTGTGTTTTTTTTGTTTGTTTGTTTGTTTTTTGGAAATGAAAGCCAGACAATAAAAACTGAATGTTGATGCTTTTTTACTTTGGTGAAGAATTTTGAGTACCTTGGACAGCAAAAAAGATAAAAAGATTATAAATTAAATCAAATCTAACCTCTCAAAGCCTAAACAACCAAACTGAATGATACAATATAAGAACCAATTCAGTACAATATTCACAATAGAACAAATAACATTGTCCAATGAGCACTTAAACAAGTCAAAAATAAATAAAAATACAAAGATTTAAAAGTGATACAAGGCCTTTTATTATATAGCACACAAAGAAGCTCAGTCTAGTCTATTATAGAAAGGTAAAAAAAAAAAATAGAACATTTTAGCTACACAGATTTGTGAGTCTAATCTAATCTAACCCTAGATTTGTAAGGGGCTAAAACTGAGGTAATTCCTCTTATGGTAATTAAAAAAGAAACTTAAGAATATTTAGACAGATGACCAAAGCAAAATTCTTGCTTTTTCTGCTTGTTCTGAATTTTTGGGGAGACAACACCTTTAAAATAGATTAAATATAAACTTATTAAATGTGACAGCACATTTAAACCTATGTATCTATTAATGGGGCAAGCCGTAGCCTAGTGGTTAAGGTACTGGACTAGTAATCAGAAGGATGCTGGTTCAAGCCTCACCACTGCCAGGTTGCTGCTGTTGGGCCCTTGAGCAAGGCCCTTAACCCTCAATTGCTCAGACTGTATACTGTCACTGTACTGTAAATCGCTTTGGATAAAAGCGTCTGTTAAAGGCAAAAATTTAAATATTAAAGGTTATACTGTACATAACAAAAGTTATACTGTACATTTACAAGTTAACATCTTAACTAAAGTTTTTAAATCACAGTGATAAATTACTTTTATTTCTTAACTCAATGTTTGGAGGAATGGAGGAAACCAGTTGGAATTCTGTTCAGTAGCTGTAGAAAGTACCAACTAACATTGCAAAAAAAAGTTACATCTCAAAAGCAACTTAGTGCAGAGATTGTGTGTTTGCTGGGAATGTAATGTTTTTAAGTCTTGATCTTAACTCCATCGAACATCTGTGGCGAGACCTGATAATTACTATTCGCCACCACTCCCTAACTAACCAAGCAGAACTGGAAAAATGTGTACAGTAATTATGAACAACTCAAAAAGTCCCTCACGTAGTACGGTGAAGTACGGTCCGTAATTGCTGAAAATGTGTATATTAATTCATTTATTTATTTAATAAACTTTTAGGGGCGGCACAGTGGCTCGGTGGGTAGCACTGTCACCTCACAGCAAGAAGGTCCTGGGTTCGATCCCCAGGGGGGCGGTCCGGGTCCTTTCTGTGTGGAGTTTGCATGTTCTCCCCGTGTCTACGTGGGTTTACTCCGGGTGCTCCGGTTTCCTCCCACAGTCCAAAGACATGCAATGAATTGGAGACACTAAATTGTCCAAGACTGTGTTTGATATAACCTTGTGAACTGATGAACCTTGTGTAATGAGTAACTACCGTCATGAATGTAACCAAAGTGTAAAACATGACGTTAAAATAATAATAATAATAATAATAATAATAATAATAATAATTTTATTAATAATAATAATAATAATAATAATAATAAACTTTTACTACAGTCGATCAGTCTGCACTAGTGGCCTCACAACGTGCAGATCAGGTCCAAAGAACCGATTCGTTCGCACACGACACATCACTAGTGATTCGGTGGAAACAGGGATGGAAGGGATAAGCGGTGATAACGGCGTGGAAGGTAGGGCTTTATTTTAACTCTGTGTATCCTTATCATGGAATACATATGCGATACACATGTAATATTCTTTTGTTTGTCCATCCATGACTTAAAATAGTAAACAAAAATCCGAAACCCAGCCGTTTATTTGAAAAAATGTATCGATAGAGCGCTCAGTCTGACTTTTCAGCTTCTTGAGTGTGACTGAGGCTGCGTGACTTGATTAATATTTGATATGCTATTTATGGCAACATAGGGATTTTAAATAATGTTTTTGACTAGGTTGGCTCCTGTGTTATGCCACATTTGAGTCTGAAAATAGCTTACGCTTTACCCAAGGACTATGTATACACCATTGTTTAAGCGGCTAACATGAAATATTTTGTTTTAGCTATTATTTATAATTCAGAATTGCCTATTTATTAGCTACATGGAATATTTTTTAACACGTTAAACTTGTATGACCTCTTATCAATAGCTTGTCAAGCAATAATTACAGTTAATTGGTTATTTAGACCGATTTGTATTGTTGTGTGAATAACAGCGCTTCTCTCTATGAGCGCTAGTGATATAAATTTAGACAGCAAACGCTAATAGCACGTCTACCCCGGCCCGTTTCTATGGAAACCTCCTCATCAGCCCCTCCCCCCGCGCGTGGGGTTTGTGCGCGTCTATAAACGGCGGATATCCTCTCACGGATGATGTGATAAATCAGTGTGTGGAGAGAACGGCCTGCTGGACATTCTGCTCTAATCGTATTAATAGCTGCGTGGGTCGTGACATAAAATGAGTTGTGTCAACCACTCACTTGACAGAATTTCACCTTTGGGTAAGTACCTCAGTTCCTAAAAGTAGCCTACACTACATTGCCAAAAGTATTTGGACATCCCTTCTATTTACTGACTTCAGTTGTCTCAGCCACACCCATTACTAACAGGTCTATAACATCAATTATAAAAAATAAATGCCATATTTGTCCCAACTTTGTTGCACTGGTTTGGGAAAGACCCTTTGTTTCAGCATGACTGTGCACAAATCAAGGTCCATATAGACTTGGTTTGAGTTTACACTGAAGAATTTCTAGTCCACAGAGCCCTGACATCAGTCCCATTGCACCTCGCAAATACTCTGTTGAATAAATGGGCACCAACTCCAAAAACACTCCAAAATCAACAGAAAATGGAAGCTGTTACAGCTGCCATATTAATGCCCATGGTTTTATTATTGGATGTCTTAAAATCTCATGGTCAGTTTTGCACATATTTTTGACCTTACAAAAGCATTTTCTTAGCATGTTCTTAATTATCATCTTTTAATTGAATTAGACTGGGGAGTTTCTGTACTGCTGGTTGTACTGAAGCACACACAGAAATGGCAGGTGAGCCCAATTTCTTTGTTAGTCACATGGGCAGAAATTTACCAAACATGGTAAACAATACATGTGATTATCAATCTGCTATATATGTAGGCTACACACTTACACTGTAAGATAAAGTGCTCATTATTTGGTTGTTCTTATTAACAAAGTACACTGTTTTGATACTATACATTTTTATTATACTTCTTTATTCCATACTTGCCTCGTATATATATTATTTTCTCAACTTTTCAGCCAAATGACTCATATAGACTAAGGTCTACATAAATACATGTACAGGGTATATCTAAAAGTATAATTATAATGACCATGAGCTGGTTGGGCATTCTATTCCAGAACCATGGCCATTTCTCTGGCTCTGTTTATGGAAAGGCTTTTTATAGTAATTTAAGAGTGTGTCTCTTGGAATTTTTGCCCATTCAGTGAAAAAGCATTTCTAAGGTCAGGCACTAATGTTGGATGTAAAGGCCTGGCTTACAATCAACATTCAATCCATCCCTGTGTGGTTGAGGTTAGGCCTCTGTGCAGAGCATTAAAGTTTCTCCACAACAAACTCCCCAAATGATGTCTTTATGCACTTTGTTGTTTTGTACTTGAGTAGTCATGCTGGAACAGATTAGGGTTCTAACGGTTATCATAATGTTAAAAGCATATAATTTAATTTTTTATTGATTTTATGTCTGTGTAGACATCTGGCTGGTCGATAGCAACTGGCAAGCGCCCAGTTATACTTTTAATTAAGTATGAAACTTTAGTTGAGTTAGACAATGCATGTAATGCCATCACATTAATTGTAACACCACTAAACAGTTATTCAGTTTTTAAACATGTGGCAATAATGTACAATAATACAACAGTTAAAGTCAAACTGATTCATTGGTATATGAGAATATAATGTTTAGTATGAGTTGTTTGTGAATTCAAAATTAGTAAGGCACATTTACTATTTACATTACAGACATTACATCATTTTTCTTCAGCTGCCCCTATATTTAGGGGTGGCCTTGGTGGATCATTTTGGTCCACATATACACGATTTGGCACATATTTACAGCACATGCTCTTCCTGATGCAACCCTCCTTGTTTTTGTCTGGGCTTGGGCCTGGCACTGAGAGGGCGCTGGCAGGTGCACTTCCTGATGGCTAGGCTGTTCGGCCACCCCCCACGCTCGCTTCCAATCATGTCTGGCCAATATCAATGATGAGATTTGAACTTCAGATTTTTCTGCTGCGGTTTTAATGATGCGCCACTTAAGCACCCAGAGTCATTGGCAAAAAAAAACTATTTCAGGCATTTATAATAATACATTATATCAACAGTCAAATATGCCTATGTTATTGTAATAATGTGGTGTCATGACTCGAGCCCAGTATAAATCTTGTGGCGAGACCTAGCAGCCTGGCTCAAATTTCTTCACAGCAGTGTGAAGACTAATGTCCTATTATAGGAAGCATTGCTTACAGTACCGCTAAATGTGGTGCAACCAGTTACTAAGTTGAGAGGGGTATTCACTTATAAAATGTTGGACAAATAAATGAAATAATGTTTCACAAAACATGTTGACTTTTTTAATGCGGTTCCTTCTGTGTAATGCCATGTTTTGCTAATTATACTATAAGAAACAATATGAAAGAGGATATTTATTGTTTTCCAGCACTGTATTCTTATGCCGGACTCGCAGTGCATCAGTAAATTAATGTAGGTCAGTACTGTTGGGATCCAGGGTTCAGATTTCCATCGGCCAGTCAGGCATCTCTATACAGACATTATTGGCTAATTCTGGAGGGATGACCCCCAGTGTTACTGCATTATGCCCAGTGATTCAGGGGAAGCTGGACCCACCCTGATCCTGACCAGGATAAAGCAGTGGTAAAGCATGAAAAATTAAAAATGTTTCAGTAGAACACTAAACACCATTAAATGTACCTATGTATTATAATGGATCTTTTTCTCCCCAGAACAGAATACCCTACTTTGAGTTCTTCCGTGGTAGCATGGCAGCAGGTAAGCATAAGTCAGCAAGATCACAACCATTGTTGATATACACACCATTCCAGGTCATAACAAAACATCTGTACACTTAATAAAGCAGCAGATTACATTTTTGCAGCTGTTTCAGAAAGAAAACACCAAACCTAAAGTGGTGTAGGAAGTTACAACAAGTTGGCATAAATAATAAAAAATACCTTCAATATTAAATTGATTTCAGGTGCTCGGGTGGCACTGCGGTAAAATATGCTAGCCCACTACCGCAGAGATCCAGGGTTCGAATCTCGGTGTTATTGACCAGTCGGACGTTTACACACAGACATGATTGTCTATGTTTGGGTGAGGGTGGCCGAACAGCCTAGTTATTGGGAGGTGCTTTTGTCATTGCGCTCCCATTGCCGATCCCAAGCCTGGATAAATATACTGTAATAAGGGTTTTGTCAGGAACTACATCTAGCATAAAAGCTCTGCCAAATTAGGTATGCGGACCAGAATGACCAGAATGTGGACCCTCCACCCCCCAAGAAAAAAATTACATTGATTTAACTGAGTCTCAGGGGATTTAAAAGTGCATAATCACATGTAACCTTGAGAAGATGGATGATGTGCCAAGGCTGTCAGAGTCACATTGGCCTTCATCATAGCATGCCATACTTACTTTACTTACATATTAATAATAGAATGGATATTCATCTGAACAGGATTAATGCATGCCCAGAATATAAGAAGACATAAAGGGTCCATTTTCATTAGATATTACTCAGAATGTGGCACTTGACAGCTCATTTTTTCTTCTTTATTTTTTTTCCCTAATTTTGCTCTTTTTTTCACAGCATTCCTAGATGGGAAGGATGCCAACTCTCTTCTCAAGCGGTTTCCCCGGGCTTACAACTTCCTGGAGGAGTTTTGGCAGGGCAACATTGAGAGAGAGTGTGTGGAAGAGACTTGTAGCTTTGAGGAAGCCAATGAGGTGTTCAACAATAAGGAAAAAACAGTAAGAGCTTTTCATCATTTGCTCTGAATGAAGATCTATCAAGAGATGCCATATGAATTACAGGCAGGCAGATCAAATATACCAGTCGATTATTTAAAACAAGTGCAAGTACAGACTGACATGAAGCTAAAGTCAGACTTGTTAATTCATGCCACCCAGTTATTTTGTGCTTTGACACTGCATTGTACATGACTGATAACAGACCTGTTTGAAAACCTAGTCCAGAATGGAGATTAAAAAATGTTTTGTATCAATATCTGACAAGTACACGCATGTCCATTGCTGTTTCTTACAACTGAGAAAGCAAACATATGTAATGCCGTACAAGCAGGTTGTATTTTTAGAGATTCTGGTGATGTGTTTACTTTCATTTTGCAATATTGCACATTACACACTCATGCTTATGACGCTACCCCACCATCACCAGGTTCAAATTTCAGTGGTGATATCGACCAACTGGACATTTACACAGACATGGTTGGCTATGTCTGTGGGCCAAAGTCCAGCGATGGATTAATGCCCTGTCCAGGGTATTCCTGACTTGAACTCATCGCCACCCTGACCAGGGTTTTCCTGCCTGACAAAACAACAATCATATAAACGAAAATTAACAATAAATGCAATAACAATTAAGTACACATTGAAAATAGTATATATATATACAGTGTATCACAAAAGTGAGTACACCCCTCACATTTCTGCAGATATTTAAGTATATCTTTTCATGGGACAACACTGACAAAATGACACTTTGACACAATGAAAAGTAGTCTGTGTGCAGCTTATATAACAGTGTAAATTTATTCTTCCCTCAAAATAACTCAATATACAGCCATTAATGTCTAAACCACCGGCAACAAAAGTGAGTACACCCCTAAGAGACTACACCTCTAAATGTCCAAATTGAGCACTGCTTGTCATTTTCCCTCCAAAATGTCATGTGACTCGTTAGTGTTACTAGGTCTCAGGTGTGCATAGGGAGCAGGTGTGTTCAATTTAGTAGTACAGCTCTCACACTCTCTCATACTGGTCACTGAAAGTTCCAACATGGCACCTCATGGCAAAGAACTCTCTGAGGATCCTAAAAGACGAACTGTTGCGCTACATGAAGATGGCCAAGGCTACAAGAAGATTGCCAACACCCTGAAACTGAGCTGCAGCACAGTGGCCAAGATCATCCAGCGTTTTTAAAGAGCAGGGTCCACTCAGAACAGACCTCGCGTTGGTCGTCCAAAGAAGCTGAGTGCACGTGCTCAGCGTCACATCCAACTGCTGTCTTTGAAAGATAGGCGCAGGAGTGCTGTCAGCATTGCTGCAGAGATTGAAAAGGTGGGGGGTCAGCCTGTCAGTGCTCAGACCATACGCCGCACACTACATCAAATTGGTCTGCATGGCTGTCACCCCAGAAGGAAGCCTCTTCTGAAGTCTCTACACAAGAAAGCCTGCAAACAGTTTGCTGAAGACATGTCAACAAAGGACATGGATTACTGGAACCATGTCCTATGGTCTGATGAGACCAAGATTAATTTGTTTGGTTCAGATGGTCTCAAGCATGTGTGGCGGCAATCAGGTGAGGAGTACAAAGATAAGTGTGTCATGCCTACAGTCAAGCATGGTGGTGGGAATGCCATGGTCTGGGGCTGCATGAGTGCAGCAGGTGTTGGGGAGTTACATTTCATTGAGGGACACATGAACTCCAATATGTACTGTGAAATACTGAAGCAGAGCATGATCCCCTCCCTCCGGAAACTGGGTCGCAGGGCAGTGTTCCAGCATGATAATGACCCCAAACACACCTCTAAGACGACCACTGCTTTATTGAAGAGGCTGAGGGTAAAGGTGATGGACTGGCCAAGCATGTCTCCAGACCTAAACCCAATAGAACATCTTTGGGGCATCCTCAAGCGGAAGGTGGAGGAGCGCAAAGTCTCGAATATCCGCCAGCTCCGTGATGTCGTCATGGAGGAGTGGAAAAGCATTTCAGTGGCAACCTGTGAAGCTCTGGTAAACTCCATGCCCAGGAGAGTTAAGGCAGTTCTGGGAAATAATGATGGCCACACAAAATATTGACACTTCAGGAACTTTCACTAAGGGGTGTACTCACTTTTGTTGCCGGTGGTTTAGACATTAATGGCTGTATATTGAGTTATTTTGAGGGAAGAATAAATTTACACTGTTATATAAGCTGCACACAGACTACTTTTCATTGTGTCAAAGTGTCATTTTGTCAGTGTTGTCCCATGAAAAGATATACTTAAATATCTGCAGAAATGTGAGGGGTGTACTCACTTTTGTGATACACTGTATATATATAAGGTAGTGTACTGTATAAATGCTTGGGTTGTGCAGCATTGAATTACTTACTTAAATTCCCAGCAGTGCTATCGGCTGGTCGGACATCAGCTGGTCGGGCATCTACATACAGACATGATTAACTATGTCTTTCTTTGTTTTGCATCTTGTCTGAGGTGTGTTTTTGCCTTGAGCCAAGTGATTTTAGGAAAATTGGACCACCTTGTCTCTAACCAGAATATAAAACATGAAAAATAGAATTAAAAAAAGCAGCCTCCATATTTCCAGCATTTAAAGAATGAGGTGTATGCATAATAAATTACTAGTAACTACCTGAAGGACAGGTTAACAGCAGTTTTAATCCTTTTTACTTGATTTTATACTAGTTTTTTTGGTAGACTTTTGCCAAGATGTTGCTGCAATTGTTCTTATGAATGGTATCTGCCTCACAAATGCTGATTTGTCCATCCCCACAGGAAACTAAATTTGTCCTTCCCTAATAGTATTCAACAAACAGTTTAGCAGTTTTATTTGTAATTACCCAGTAAAAATACAATTTACAGCTCAGTAATTGTACTAAGTGCTCCATCTCTTTAACTTCTTTATTTTAGATGGAGTTCTGGAAGACGCGCAACATGTATGCTGTGAACAGCGACTCGCGCTCGGAGCGAGCCGACACTGTCTACATGGTGGTGCCGCTTCTGGGTGTAGCCCTCCTCCTCATCATTGCACTCTTCCTTTTCTGGCGCTGCCAGCTACAGAAGGCCACACGGCGGCGTCCGGCATACACACAGAACCGCTACCTGGTGAACCGCAACACCCGCAGCCTTCCCAGAATCCTTGTGCACCGTGACACCCCTTCACATTCAGATAACTCCCATGCCAATGACAGACCCAGCATGGTTATCTGTGGTGGCGAAAGAGGCAATGTAACCTCAGGGACCTTAGACTGCTCGCTGCCAGTTCAGAACAGCCGGGGCCTATACGTTCAGAACTCGTCTATGTCTGTGGCTTCAAGGCTGTCAGGGGCCACGCCTCCTCCCTCCTACGAGGAAGTAACAGGCCACTTAGAGAACAGCAGCGACGAGACAACCGCCACTTACAATGACCCACCCCCCAAGTATGAAGAGATTGTTAAAGAAAAGTAAGGACTTGTTTGGATAAATGTGAACTCACCTTTGCTTATTAGGGAAGGGAAGTTTTTGTGAAGTGACTTCCTTCTGAGAGTGCTGACTGCATTCGAACCTCTTGAACTGCCGCCCAAAGCTGTTGTTGACTGTGTCAGTTGCACTAATGTGGTTGTTATCCTGAAGTGACATCCCTGAAGTAGATCGCATCTAGTTGTAATGGATGGAATTCCGTGTACTTTGACAAACTCTTCCAGGACCACGGCATCTCTTCACTGCACTGCTACTCCTCACCTCATCACTGATGCCTCACATCATTCTCGGTGCTTTTTTGAGTCCAATGGTGTGAAAGGAAGTGAGAAACCAGGTGTATTTCTTTTGATTTTCAGTATGCAGAATGAAGTTAATATGGATTCTGAGGTGAGCTAGTAAAAAGTGAAAAACCGGATGGTATGGGTGGGCAATATGGCAAATATATATAAGTATTCCACACAACACTTTGAGACAGTGTCATAATACATGATATATAAATATTACAATAGTTAGTTTTGCTTAGATTTTACTTAGACAAGTGTTATCAAAACAGTAGAACTAACAATATGTATATAATTGACCAATTTCTTTCCAATTTAGCTGTTTATAATTCCCATTCACTTTCCTCTATCGCAGTGTAGCCAATGTGTTGGCACGTGCTTCCTCAAAGACATGGAAATACAGCTACTGCCTCTTTTCAAACTGAATCTTATGCAACACCAACAAACAGATGAAAGTGCTTGCAAAAAGTGTTTACTGTCCTTTTTCATAAACAAGCTCAGCGACTCCAATTATATTCAGCCAAAAGTGGCAAAGGTGTCAGTGAGGCTTTTTCAATTTTGAACGCACTGCAATTTAAAAAGTAGACCTTTAATTAAAAGGCTACTTACACTGTCTAATAGGTCAGAAACACTGTATACAGGGTGCCAGTCCCTCGCAGGGCTTCGCCCCTACATAGTCAATCATGTCTGTGTAGATGCCAAGCGGGGCGATAGCATAGCTGAGATTCTAACTTCAAAAAGGACTTTTTATTACAAAATGTAAATCCTTTTAAAATGACACGTAAAGGCTGTGTGAATATGGACTGTTGCAGAAAAAAACAAAACAAAAAACACCAACATCTTCTATATTTTAATTAGGGCTGTCAAACGATTAAAATTTTTAATCGCGATTAATCTCAGAATTTCATATAGTTAATCGCGATTAATCGCATTAAAAAAAAAATCTGTGTAAATGTTATAGAAAACAAGGATTTTTAAGTGAAATGTTACAATTAAAATGGTGAACACATTTTATGCTAAATGTACTTATGTTAAAAACTGCTGGGACAAGAGAAAACTGTAAGGGAGTTTTATTCACTCACATACTAGGCAGTAATACAATCCAGCAGAGAACCTTGACTTCGTATAAATGTCAGATGCGCAGTTATTGTAACAGACTTTTCTGTGGTTGTATTGTGACGATGGTTTGATGGACGTTTCTACACAAAGTGAGTGTGTTTTCACTAGGGATGCATCGATACCATTTTTTCCCAACCGAGTACGAGTACAAGTACATGTATTTTTGTACTCGCCGATACCTATTTAGAATGATGCAATCTGGAGCATTATGGGATAGTGGAGTTTTTAGTGTAAAATAGTGCAGTGGAACAGTTGCTTGCCATCACTAATTGTAAAAAAAAAACACCGCACAGACATTATTGAGAAAGCTTCTGACACGCTAACGTAAACGTTCATTAATAAACGCACGTAATTAACGTTGTGCACATCATACATGCGATGCGATTCTGCTGATTGAAATATTTACTTTAAAAAGATAATACAGTCCGATCCCATCTGAGCCGATTCTATCAGCACGTTCGTGGTTCACCTCGGTAAATCGTAAACGACTCTGAGTCGACTCCCGCTCTGTGGTAATAACCAGTATAATTAAGCCTGAGCTTTATAAGGTAAGCGAGTCACACAAAATGTTCTGTAGTATTTGGTGTTTATTTACAACCGCATCATTTATTATAACAGTAAACACGGAGAGATGACTGAGAAAAGAAACTTACGCTGCGCTTACAATGAATCGATTCCTGAATCACTTGTATCGACACTGTGAACAGAGTATTGAACACAAACAGCGGTCGCTGCTTTTGTAACCGGTTTATCTTCACTGTTAGCTCTATTTTTAAGGTTTTTTTGTGTGAAACGGAACTAAATAACATTAAACGTGCATGTGAGCGTGGTCAGTGAGAATAATTCAATCTGTCTCCCGTGGGTGAAAAATGATTTGCTTTAGTTTTAGAAGTGAAAAAATCTCGTAATGTAATTAGTGCGTTAACGGCACTAGTTTTTTTAATCGCGTTAAATTGAGAATGCGTTAATGCGTTATTATCGCGTTAACTTCGACAGCCCTAATTTTAATATAATAATATTTGATACTTGTCTGTATTCAATATTTTTAAAATGTTTTGCAAATTTACCCTTTTCGCCAAAAACTCTGTGTCTGGAGTTTTAGTGCAGAATGAAATATAAATAATAAATCCCATTTTATATGAAATGCACTGTCATGATACACTCCAGTGTTAATTAATGTTGCCTGTTGTCCAGCATCCACCTCACTACACATATGTGTATCATTATCATTTGACAATAATGCACATGGTTTTAAATGTTGATACATTTTGCAGTCTTGGTCCATAATTAAAACAGCACACAGGCTACATTTAATGTGCTACAACAGCAGCAGTAGTCCAAGTACAACCATTCTACTAAATACGTTATTAAATTAACTTACAAACAGACCCTATTGAAACAGCTTTATACTACTGCTTGTACTACCATAAAATGACTCAGGACCATGAAGAAGCTAGCTGGAAGCAGATACAGTGTCTAAACTGTATATTACTGCACTTTATGGCCTGTTTAGTGTAGTAGTTTGTGATTCAAGACAGAGTCTGTGGTTTGAGGAGTGGTTTCACCAGACGCAGTGCTAAACAGTAATGAAGCTCAATTTCATTTCCTGGTATTGAAATGGTTACGTCGTTCGATTTAAAATCCATCAACGAGTATCATTATGTCCATAGATCCTTCAAGTCAGCGTGGGCTGCAAAAACTGTCTAACGTGGCTAAATGTGTGACATGGGACATAAAACATTATTCATTATGACTATTTATCACAAAGGTGCTAAAACTTCTATCCACCCCTTTTGTCATGAACATCTTACAACCTTGTACAGTTCTGAACAATGAAAGGTCTGTTTTCAGACACACTTAGTGAGAAAGCATATTGCAGTTATAGACTGCATAAATGTGCCTAAACATTTGCAGGTTTAATTAAATTCAAAACAGGCTAAAGAAACAATAATGAAAAAGCAGTCTGCTACTGTGAGTCTGTGTTATATAAGTAAGAACATTACCACTCAGACAAAGAGTATTGTGACAAATTTGATCGTAAACCTATATCAAAGATACTGTATATCATATTGCCCATCCCTACCGGTTAGTGGGGAAAACAGTAGTTGAACTGAATAGGATTTCCCAGTATGTATCTTAAAAGGTTGTGTTTACCATTAATGCTGTCCAGTGCTTGAAGTGGGCTGGTACTTACCGGTACACAGTACTGGCACTTCTACATTTTACTCCTTGGCGTACTGTGACCTTTTCTTGTGTACCAACACTACTCATAATATCCGGTACCCTTTTTTCTCCATATCAGGTTTTGGGGAATTTATAATGACTATATATAAACTGCATTAATCAGGGGGGACTACATGATGCTCACCTGTTCCTGTTCTCTCGAAAGATCTAATCTAAGTAACGTTAATTCAAAATGTAATACTTTGTGATTTGCTGATACACACACCAACACGTAAGAGTACCTGCACTTTTCCCCACTTCAAGCACTGCTGCTGTGTTTTTTATGTACTGTGTAACTTAAGTGATCATTCTTGTTCCATGTTATGGTGAAGTGTTGCCAATGTGCCATGTTCACATGAATCTGCTATGTTCTTAAAGTTAGTACAGTGTGGTTCCATCAGAAAAAGAAAAGGGGTTGAGAGGCATCAGATGACTTACGTGCACAAGAAATATATTCTAGTTTGTAAACTGTTCTCGGCTAGAAATGCATGCACAGAGAAAGCACTGGGAGAACATGACCATTTTTGCTGCAGATTTTAATTCAGCACCCAAACTGCTTTCTCATGCATAATTTAGCACAAGCCTTAAAACACGTTCAGCAATCAACCTGCTGCCAGTGATTTCACCAAACAAATGAGATTTTACTCTTAATACTCTTAATACTGTGCTCACACATACACAATCACGAGACACTACTTGTCTGTGCCGTATGGGTCATTCTCAGAATAGATGGGCGTTATATTTGCATTAACATACATTTGCTTTTCTCCAAAGCCATTTACAATTGAGGCTGGATATAATCCAGGCAACTAAGTGTTAAGGGCCTTGCTAAATGGCCTACATTGGCAGCTTGGCAGTCTCATCCCTCCTTAGGAGTACCTTAACCACTCAGCCGCCACTACTCATTCCTGGTCTAGAACTTTGTTCAGAATATTTGATTTTTTTTTTCTTCAGATGTTACTTTTAAAAAATTGGTTACGTCATGGCTGCACAAACTTCCACAAATTACAGCTTATTAATTTGTATTTTTATATGGCCTTTTAAAAAACTGGGATCACTGATGTCGCTGGTTTCACAAGCACACTAGAGTAATACATCATGAAACTTAATTTTTTATTTTTGGAATTGGATTTTTGAATTTTTTTGAATGAACTTCCACACTTAAGTCATTTTTATTAATTATATATATAAGTAAGCAAGCCATACGTGGAGCTGAAATGAGTAACTCACAACAGCTACATTTATATGGCTATAAAATGCTACACATGCCATGAATAAACAAAAAATTTAAGCAGTCAATATTTTCAAGCAATAGAAAAATGACAGGCTTGATTTTAAATTATGCTAGCACACTACTGCTGGGATCCAGGGTTTAAATTCCCAGCAGTGCTACTGGCTGGTCGGGTGTCTCCACACAGACACTACACTGACCTGGATGAAGCGACGGTGGAACATGAAAAATACATTTATATAATAAATACCATTTAAAGCTACAAAGAAACAAAAAGAACATCATTGCCACCAAACTTAGAGAATGACCCATACATAAAAAACTTACTGAGAGCACAATGACTGGATACTATAACATTCCAGACCCCTAAACACCACAAATTCCCCCTTCCTCACTGACCTCCCGAAGCTCTCTGACTGTTTACAGCTTTTATTACTCTTTTTATAATGGCATAAACAAAAACTGTGTGAAATTTGTAAAATGATAAAATGTTATGTGGCTTTTGACCTCACTAAGTGCTATACTGTAGTATAATGCTGCTTGTCCTCATCCTGCTTTGTTACTCACGCACTATGTATAACTTAGCTTTAAACCTTACCAGTCACTTAAACTGCCCGACCATTATGCACACATGAGCAGTGTTGTTTGTAGCTCAGGTTTTAATCGATGAACTGCTATTCCTTGGTAGGAATCTATATGTACACTGAGTTGCTAGTTTAGGTACACGTATCATCGGATGTACCTATTAACTGGCAGGTTAGTTTGTATAAAATAATTTTTCACTGCCAACTAGTGGGTGAATCGGTCCTATATTTTTGAGTAACACTGGGAATTAGTATGATGCTAAGACTAGTGCTGAGCCACATGTACAAAAGAAGATCATATACAAAAAAAAACTACTTATTGTGCACAATATGACCAAGTTTGCACCTGTTTGTTTCATGTGTCATGTATCCAGATCATATTGTAATAGGACTTTAACCACACACATTTACATTTGTAATCAAATGCATCACAGTCTTAATTAAAATGTTTAACAATATGCAGCTCATAACAAGTGTTTTAACTTATTTCCAGTGTTATGCAACAGATGGTTGCCAGGTCCAAAATGAATTGCTTTATTAATAAATTCATTCCCTTAAAGGTGCCAGCTTGATGTCTGTATGTTAACGCAAATGACTACACAAGGCCAACTAGCTGCTAAGTGTTCTGTTAAAAAAATTTGGTCATATAAAAATAATTCCTGGTTGTAACTCACAAATGAATTCTAAAGTAATTTTACTTTCATCTGACTGCTGTATGGTGCCCAATACACTGTATGTGCACTGTGCTAAACTAGCCCTGGCTTAAGAAGAATTCAGAGTGGACATAAACACAAACACATTCTGAAAATTAAAGTAGCCATAAAGCTGCGTCAGTGCCTCGTGCTTAAACACTCAGCAATATGAATCCAATCCTGACACAGCAATGCATCATTGTGTAAAATCTATCTTGGGTGACTCAAACCATTTGTGTATTTTTTGGCAGTTGCCCCACAAAGTCCAACAAGAAATTGCATTTCATAAACATGTCTGAACTGTCTTACTTTTCAGTGTTTTTTATTTATGGCTGTGGATCTGTGGTTGAGCACCAGCTGGAGTGGGATGAGAGAAAATGAGGGAGAAATGGTATAAGGGATAAGGGAAAGGTCAGAAAAATAAAGTTTAAGTTTATATTAAAGTAACTGCTGAGTAAACAGTTAATATAATTAATGCATTTGTTACACCTGCCCATGTTCTTTCTTATCTAAACCAGGAGTCTCTATAGTTTTATGATGTTTTAGTGATATGGATGCAATTATGATGAATTACTATTAATTTAATATTAAATGTTATGTTGTTTTGTTTATAATGCCTATTATGATGTTACAATATAATTATTGATCCTGGGATCTTGTGTTCTTAAAACGTTTTAGCATTTTTTACAATTATTACACATTAAAAAATACATAGCTACTAAAAATATATGTAATTCAGTCACTTTAACATGTCAGTGATTAGTGAACGACTCATTCTCTCTGAACGACTCCTTTAAAGAATAACGAATGAATTAAACCGATATTTAAATTTTTACATTAAAACAAAAACATTTATGTATATTTATTTTTTATCTTTTAAGTTTTAACGCTTTACTTTTAATGTTTTATTTACCCGAAATACACTGGTTACCATGGTAAATCTAAACTTAAACAGGCAGTGTAATAGAATCGATTCACTAAAGTGAGTCAAGGAGTGTACCCGACTCTCTTCTGTGTGTTTTGTGTCTTCAGTCGGTTGAAGTTTTGTGACACTCATTTTGTGAAATTGGGATTAAATTGTCTTTATGGTAAGTTTTGTATTGCAAATTAAGCGTACTAACACTGCATGAACTTCAATTTGGTTTGTGTTGTTAGTGTCAGTTGTCCTTCATAAACACTTCATGACTTGATAGGCTAACCAGCTAATTTAGCTAAGTGACGTTAATATGTTTGAACTGTGGCATCTTATGCTTAATGGGCTAATATTTATACAATACTGAGTGTGTTTATTTTTATAAGCAGACCTGGTTGTTATTATTCTTAATATTTCTGCCTGGTGTAACGCAGGTGATGTGTAAACTAGTTTTAGTCCTTTGTAAACGCTAGCATATCGAAACGTTTTCTGTTAGCTTACTGGCTAACAAAGTTTAATGAAAATGTATGTAGCAGCGCAGACTGTGCAGCCTTGACAGGTTCTGTGTCTGCACTAAGTTCTGGTGAATTAGCCACCTGTTGGCTTTAAATGAGTTCTTAAACTTTTAGGGGTCGTCAAAACCTACTGGGACATTTGAAAACATATAAACTATGTATCACACTAGCGGTGTGGTGCAACATTTTATTATTATTTTTTAAATTTAACGTTAGGCTAGCCACTTCATTTAAATAAACAAACAAATAAATAGGGTCTCATTATGGGGCTTGGAAATGTGACAGCACCACCTGGCCGGCTTCCCAGGATCAGTGTTTCCACCAGCTACCTAACAGGTATTAAACATTTTATTAACATGTATTAAAATATGTAATTTTGCAAACTATCTGAGACTGACATGAGTAATACAATGGTTAGATATAAAGGTATTGTACTACATGCAGTTGATGGTACATTAAAAGGTATGTCATTATTTAAGTATACAACAATATTAGTTAAGAGCTTTTGTGAAATCCTGTAAATGTGTGTGTCATTTTGTGGTAATTTATGTATCAGTCTTCATTACAAACCGCACCACATGTTTACAGTATAAAACAGATAAATAAACAGATTAATTATCCCATAAGTAAGAAAAACAGACCTTGAAAAAAAAAAATTCAAAAAAAGTATTTATTGTATAACTGTTGGCTGGTTTGTACATTTGTATATTCTACACACATTCTCATGAATTTAATTATTTGTTTTTAGGCACTGCTATTAAATGCAAGTAGTTTTGCTACAATGCAAGCTGTAAAGCCTAAATAAATGCTGAAAAAAAAACCCCAAAAGTCCCAAAAGTCTAACAAATTTATTTCCAGGTTTTATGTTTTTCAGTGATTTTTATCATATCATTTGAGCAATAATAAAATGAATTATTCACAAAACTAAAAATAGAATTCACAAAACATGCTTATGTAATGTAAATCCATTTTTAAGGAGCATCTGTGAGTGTTAAACAGAAAAAAAACAGCAGCAGGTGAACATTTTTAAGTGAATGTTTACATCAAGTTAACAGACCATAGACCACATTACTAAACGTTTCTTTTTTATTGACTCCTAAAGCAAATAAATATAGGCTTAAATGTAGGTAAGACTTTCCACAGGGGATTGGGACCATTTGACGAGCTGCCGCTTTGTTACAAGTTGTTTTACAAATTTGGCTCATGTTACTTTTCTAAAATAGCTCAGCTACAGTGAAGTTATCCTTAAATAAATGTAGCTAACCATACTACAAGCAAAAATAACTCTGGTCCCAGGTACCTGGGTTTGATCTTTGTCTTTTGCATGTTCCTTCTGCTTTTGTGTGAGTTTTCACTGGGTACTCTCCCACCTTTTTGACAAAAAACAAACAATAAAATGATCTGGTTACTTGAAATTGCCTCTTGGTGGGAGTGATAAATAAGTAATAAATATTGTGAGTTTTTTTATTGAAAGTAGTTAGTACATATTACATTTAGAGGTTTGTGTTCAACATTTACTAATAAAGTACAATTTCATTTACTAATGAAGTTCTGTCAGTGTATACTGATGGACTGACTTCTGTATGGAGCACTGTTACTCATAAGAGGAATCAATGCAGCATAGATCATGTGTCACAGCAATGATACCTGACAAGCTCTTTGATCTTTTTTGTTGTTATTAAATGCAGAGCGATGCTCCTTCTGTTCTTACTCAAATTACACAGACCAGAAGGGAGTGGAATTTTGTTTGAGTATTATAGAACAAACAGGAGAGAGTATGTCATTTACTGACTATACCCTGCCACACACCTTGCGACTATAACAGCCACCATTTCAAGAATTTTTTTTTTTTGTGTGCCCATTTATCCAAAAGTGCATTTGTGAGGTCAGACACTAATGTTTGATGAAAAGGCCTCGATTGCAATAAACAGTTCAATTAATCCTAACAGTGTTCAGTTAGGCTAACATCAGGCTTCTGTACAGGCCACTAGTTCTTCCACATCGTCTATCGTTGTTTGCACAGGGTTAGTAGTTCTGGAACAGGAATGGTTCTTTCCCAACTGTTGCCACAAAGATGAAAGCATATAATTTATATTATTAATTGAATATTTTGATTACAGAGAGGCTGGGTGTGTATTGCCACTTTCCGCAGTGTTTATGCCTTTCAGTGCCCGAGTGCCCAGGTTACGGAACTTTACTTTTAATTAATATTTGTCTGTCTTTAATTTCAGGCAACTGTATTAACTCTGATTTTGCAGGTTGTGGGCTGGGGATGGCAGCTCCAGTGTATCTTGTTGAGGGCTCTCCAGCTAGAGATCCGGTCTTTACAGCTGCAATCAGTGAGAGAATGCGGGTTCCAGAGAGGCTCGGAGTGGCACAGGGTGCGGTGGAGGATCGGATGTCCAGGAGTGAAGATCTGGCTCCTGTCTACAGCATGCATGTGCCAGATAGACTGGCCTTAATAGGTGCAGTAGCAGCACATCCTGTGGTTCAGACAAGCTTTTTAGACTGTAGAGCCAGTGTTTCCTTTTTGTGTCTGTAACATGGGTGTTAATGAAAACGTATAATAATGTTATGCAGTAAAATCATTCCAGCCACTTACAGCCACTGACCTAATAATAACAGGCTGCATGTAATCTATCAAAATGTAATGTTTGTAATGTAGGTATAATGTAATTCAGATATATTATGTCTGAATTTAAAGTGACGCTGCTGAGCAGCAGTGTTCTGACAAAAATTTTATTGGTAACTAATAACTTAAACATTTATACAATGGGGTGCAGCCAGTAGATTTGTGTCAAATTAAAATACACCAAGTGGCCAATTTGGACACCTGTTCTATGAGCTTGGACTTCCCATTTCAAAGACAAATGGTATTAAAATATAGTGACCCTTATCTGATCCTTTCAGCTATAACAACAGCCACGCTTCTGAAAAGACTTCTCACTAGACTTTAAAGTATGTGTGTAAGAATTTGTGCCCCCCAGTCAAAAGAGCATTAGTATGACTGGGCACTGATGTTGGACAAGAAAGCCTAAATTGATGTTCCAGTTCATTTCAAAGCTGTTCAGTTAGGCTGAAGTCAGGGCTTTGTGGGTATGCAATTTCTGACTGTAGTCCATATGTGTGTCGAGTGCAATTATACTGCCCTCTTTTATAGGAGCACATACCAGTTGGAGACTAATACTGTTTTCTCTAGTCTGTAATCAATGGTTGCTTTCTGATCACGAGGTGCTGTTGGCTTTAAATTATCAGTTGATGCATTATTGGTTCTCCCTGCATTTACAACTAACTAATGATTTTATTTATCCACCTTTGGTGCTTCTTTGGAATATATGTTTGTATGTTGCAGATGCTCCTGACCTGAGTCCACGGCCTCTTTTCTCCCAGCGCTTTGCTTCAGGCCATGCCTCGTCAATGTGGGACCTGCAGCATGGCCCCTGGAATAAGGGGTCATACACACAAGAGCCTGTTCATGTAATCTGACTCATTTTCTTTTGTCTCCTGGGTTATTTAATTCAGGGTCGTTTAAGGCATAAAGATAACTCACTCAACTAAGATAGTGTTGTTTTGTTTTTGTTTGTGATTTAGTAGTAAGGAATGTCTGAAGACAAGAGGCTAGTGTTTCATGCCTGATAAGCATTCTGTTGGATTAGAAATAGTATTTGCTTGCTATTATTTGTCTTTGCATTAGCCATTGTATTCCAGGTTTATTGTAATTGCTTTATTGTGGCACTGTAGTGACTCTCTACATTACGTTAATTAAATGCTGTTTTTCGGCCTCATATTATAGCTGCTGTAAAAGTTAACAGTTGTGACTATGCCGTAACAGTAGGCTATGTTGTTTTCAGAGTCCACTACGGAGGTCGTATAGTGACCAGACCTTTGGAAGGACCCCAACTGGAACCCCCACACACTCTAACAAGACACTGCACTCTTCTTCAGTGTAAGTAAATCGAACGTTGTGCAGTAGTATCATTTTAGCATTACATAGGCCACAGACTGTACATGGAAATTAGTATTGATTTAAATACTACATGTAGAAGGTGTACACAGCACTTGGTCTTTGCCTGTATCTCTTTGTTAGGAAAAGTAATTTCTTTGGATGTACTTTGTGACGGTCTGTATAAGATCAACTTTATAATCCAAAAAAGTGCCCCCCACCTTTTCTCTCTTTTTTTTTTTTATTGCCAATTCCTGATTGTAAATCCCTTAATCTGATCAAGGAGAGCTGGGTCACTACACACCCCCTTCTCTCCCCACTTCTTATCACCTGTCAGTGATGGGTTTCCACACAGAGACTCGCATACAATGATCCACGTTAAGCCCCCCATCCTCAACGCAGTGCCCAGACCAGTCCGACCTTACACTAACCCTAACCCTCCCTCAAACACACCCAATATTTTTTTAGATGCCCGGCTTGGTCAGTGGCTCTGCTGAGAACTCTTTTGAGTTTGCACACTGTGCAGTGGTGTGCTAGCGAGTTTAACCACACTGCGCAACCCGAGCTTCTAAATAATCATTATTAAATTTTATTTGATCAATACTGCATTTGGGTATTTATCGAATAATTCACATGTTTATATTAATAGCATTCTCTGAAATCATACATCAGAGTCCAAAATCCCATTTCCTCCTGCATTCTTTACACAGTCATGAAGAACGTACTGTTCTCAGAACCAAATGAAAATAAGCAAGCTAGATAAGTGTGGGTGTTAACCTCTGTTTTTCTCTCTCAGACTGGCTTGTTGTCAGTAATTGTTAGAAAGCAACCTAAATCACATCATAACTTGTCAGCATCTGTTTGGACAAATCTTACAAGACTTCTGCTATAAGTAATGTTGGGTGGGCAATCTAAGGGTTTTTTACATTTACATAAATGAAACATATGTACATAATTTTAACTCATTGAGTTAAGGTGCATGCTAATCATAATAAATAGAGATGCAGTTAATATATTAAAGTTTTTCCTGATGTAAGCAAAGTAAGAGTTTTACCTTCAAACTAGGACATGATGCCATGTATTCTCAACAAAACATATATACAGTGTATCACAAAAGTGAGTACACCCCTCACATTTCTGCAAATATTTCATTATATCTTTTCATGGGACAACACTATAGACATGAAACTTGGATATAACTTAGAGTAGTCAGTGTACAGCTTGTATAGCAGTGTAGATTTACTGTCTTCTGAAAATAACTCAACACACAGCCATTAATGTCTAAATGGCTGGCAACATAAGTGAGTACACCCCACAGTGAACATGTCCAAATTGTGCCCAAATGTGTCGTTGTCCCTCCCTGGTGTCATGTGTCAAGGTCCCAGGTGTAAATGGGGAGCAGGGCTGTTAAATTTGGTGTTTTGGGTACAATTCTCTCATACTGGCCACTGGATATTCAACATGGCACCTCATGGCAAAGAACTCTCTGAGGATGTGAGAAATAGAATTGTTGCTCTCCACAAAGATGGCCTGGGCTATAAGAAGATTGCTAACACCCTGAAACTGAGCTACAGCATGGTGGCCAAGGTCATACAGCGGTTTTCCAGGACAGGTTCCACTCGGAACAGGCTTCGCCAGGGTCGACCAAAGAAGTTGAGTCCACGTGTTCGGCGTCATATCCAGAGGTTGGCTTTAAAAAATAGACACATGAGTGCTGCCAGCATTGCTGCAGAGGTTGAAGACGTGGGAGGTCAGCCTGTCAGTGCTCAGACCATACGCCGCACACTGCATCAACTCGGTCTGCATGGTCGTCATCCCAGAAGGAAGCTGACGCACAAGAAAGCCCGCAAACAGTTTGCTGAAGACAAGCAGTCCAAGAACATGGATTACTGGAATGCCCTGTGGTCTGACGAGACCAAGATAAACTTGTTTGGCTCAGATGGTGTCCAGCATGTGTGGCGGCGCCCTGGTGAGAAGTACCAAGACAACTGTATCTTGCCTACAGTCAAGCATGGTGGTGGTAGCATCATGGTCTTGGGCTGCATGAGTGTTGCTGGCACTGGGGAGCTGCAGTTCATTGAGGGAAACATGAATTCCAACATGTACTGTGACATTCTGAAACAGAGCATGATCCCCTCCCTTCGAAAACTGGGCCTCATGGCAGTTTTCCAACAGGATAACGACCCCAAACACAACCTCCAAGATGACAACTGCCTTGCTGAGGAAGCTGAAGGTAAAGGTGATGGACTAAACCCAATTGAGCACCTGTGGCGCATCCTCAAGTGGAAGGTGGAGGAGTTCAAGGTGTCTAACATCCACCAGCTCCGTGATGTCATCATGGAGGAGTGGAAGAGGATTCCAGTAGCAACCTGTGCAGCTCTGGTGAATTCCATGCCCAGTAGGGTTAAGGCAGTGCTAGATAATCATGGTGGTCAAACAAAATATTGACACTTTGGGCACAATTTAGACATGTTCACTGTGGGGTGTACTCACTTATGTTGCCAGCCATTTAGACATTAATGGCTGTGTGTTGAGTTATTTTCAGAAGACAGTAAATCTACACTGCTATACAAGTTGTACACTGACTACTCTAAGTTATATCCAAGTTTTATTTCTATAGTGTTGTCCCATGAAAAGATATAATGAAATATTTGCAGAAATGTGAGGGGTGTACTCACTTTTGTGATACACTGTACATGTACAGATTCCGCTGTGATGCAAACAGCTTCACCGTTTGTGATTTTAAAGTCTAATAGTTTTACTGTTCATTATTTGAACTGTATAAATGCTTTAAAAAGCATAGAAGCTCCAATACACATGATCCAGTATTCTGATATGCACGTTTTGCAAGTTGTAAAGCTACCACTAGAGGGCAGAGTTTAGAAAGCTTCGGCTGTTACAGCTGGACCAACTGCCATGCAGAATCAAGTTTCCTTGAGTTTTCCTTACTGTTCTTGGCGGTTGATCAATTAAATTTGATTGAATTAATAACTTCACGCTTTCATTTATTATTATAAATATTCTGGATTGATAACATTTAAAAGTACTAGAATTAAGCATTTCTTTACTGTAGATCTTTATTACTTAAATGACATCTAGACAAGGGGGATCTGACTCCAGTGTTCAAGTTTTTTCTTACAATTACCATTGTAGAATTAAAACTGAAACAATAGAATGTTTGTCAGGAATTTGGCCCATTTTCTCCTCCCTAGTTTAGAAAAAAAACATGTTTGATGCTACTGATGATTGTGTTCTGTTGTTACATATCTGCTCTAAATAATGGTAATACTCATCTTGTGTGTCCTGTATGTGACCTCTCATCTGTTACCCCACCCACTGTGAACACAGTGCTGAAACGGTGCCTACAGTACCCTCAGACCCACTCCTGCCCGTACCCCCTGGGCTCAGTGCAATTGCGCCCAACCTTCTGTCTCCCCAAAGCGTGCTGCAGGCTGCTAAGAAGCTGGGCCAGCAGGCCTCACACAGAATCCTTCAGACTGTTACCCAAAAATATGCCTCAAGGTGACATGCCTCCCTCTCCTGTTTTGGCTGCTAAACAATCTCTTGCCTTGTAACACCATTGTCAGTGTTGTATTTGTGATGTGTGTATGTGTAATGCTACATCCTGGAGAGCAAGCGTGCACCTTGCAACAGCTGTCACTAACACAATCCTTGTATGTTTTCACTCCTCTCCGCTCCATAGAAGCATCTAGTTAATCCTGCTTGCTTCACTGTTTGTTCCACTAATAATCAGATCACTGCCTGTTTTATCCCACTAACAAGTTCTCGTACCTGATATGCAGTTTATTTACGTAACTAACATCGTGATACACCAGTATGAAAATGCGTGGCTAATACAAACATTTATTTAAAACTACTAACAATACAGATTCTGATTGTTGGCTGGTTTGGGTGTTTATACTTCTGGCTGCATTTTATTATATGTTATGTAGATATAAAACTTCAACTGACCTCTGCTGACTGTCAGTCCAGTCATTTACAGCGTTTTCATTTTTGCCAAGTTGGCCACTCAACTAACACTTTGTTTCGCTTGCTAAAGCTGTGATAGATTTTAGAATTCAATGCCAATGCTAGCAAATTCAATGCCAGAAATTTGGGCCTGGTTCTCTCTTTTTATGTTTAAAGGTTTGGTTTCCCAGAAACCCCCACATCTCAACCACTCAAAGAACACACTGGTCAGACCAGGAAAAGGTGACCAAAGCATTTGTTTTCTGTTAGTAATTTGGTTTGAACAGTGCTCAAAAATAGACAATGTTAACTGTTAGTTTGAGCTGTTTTATCTTGTATTTTCTGTGCTGGTTCCATATCTGTGTTTATTCATGAAACCAAGCTTACTAGCAGTGGTATGCAGGTGGGTAGACCAAGCAAAGCTTTAACCTGAGCTTTTTTCCCCTCTTTTTGCTGTCATCCGTCCTATAGTGCCGTCCAAGAGCTCTGGCTCAGTCCTGAGGAGGAAAGTGGAACCAATGTTGAATTCATGGTACTTCGAAGACAGGTCAGTTCAAATGATCCTCTGTACCTTGCTTTTATACCTTCTTATTTTGACCTTTCATTGATCTTGTGTGTCTGCTTGTGAAATTATCCTAACTAAGTTACACAAACTTATAATTTAGCTGGAACTGGATGGCTGATATGGCAAAAATATGTGGACACCCCTGCTAATTATTGAGTTACGAGTTATTGAGTGCTTTAGGAACACACGTTACCAACAGGTGTATTAAATAAATTAAATTAATTTTAAGGCACTCGGGTGGCACAGCGTACTATTACCCAGTCAGCCGGGCATCTATACAGACATGATTGGCTGTGTCTGGAGGCGGGGTTGGCCTGAGCCCAGCGATAGATTGGTGCCTTGCAAACTCCTCAGTAATGCTTGTGGGTTTGGAATGGGTCCAATGCCATGTGAAAATGCTGAATGCATTACAGAAGTACATCCTAGACTGGGCAACAATAAAACAAAGGGCAGCCTACAATCATTTATCCGCTCACTCACAGTGTCTGCAGGAAACCCATGCAGACTTTCGGCGAACATGCTAAAACCATCAGACACTGATTATAAACCAGGATGAAACCCAGACCTTTAGGACATACAGGATATTGCTGTGGGGCACTCGCTTTACAATTTGTGCCACAAAGTTTGAAAACCACTGGAGCGAATACATATCTCAAATCTACCATGCTGAGCTTATTTATTTTGTTAATGTTAAACTGTTATACGTTTTAATGTAAGATTATGTTAGAAGAGAAGTGATTTATACAGGACTGAATATGACCAGAGGCTGTGATTAAATCTGACACATAGCAAACATCCTCCCATACTAGAAAGATAAGTCAGAGTAACTATGCCAACACTGAAACAGAAAAACGTCTCTGTAGTTGTTACAGATTCTCACCCACTGTGTGTGAGAACAAGGAGCTGTATTTATGATCATGTGATTTGCAAAGCAACTACTAGAGGGCGCTAAAATCCTTCATCAACAAAATCAACCACTGTGTTTTGAATACTGATCTAATCCTTAAAGCTCCTATAAGCATTATCCTTCCTTTATTTTGCTTTGGCAGATGATGAAGATGAACAGACGAATAGCAGGACTGGAAAGACAGAACGCTGAACGCAAACAGAACGAACTGCTGCTTTTTTCTTTGCTACTTTCTGGCTTCATGATCAACGGCTGGCTCTGGATGCGCAGATAAAAGCTGTGAAGCCACCTGGGACATTCCTTCATGTCCTCTCTAGTAGGGCTAACAGCAGCTACTGAAGTGTGTGTGTGTGCGTGTGCGTGTGTGTTTTAGCCCTCAGCATAGGACCTTTCTGTGACCTGAGGAGCTTTTGTGTCAGGAGTCAGCCATGTCCCATGAGTGAGTTTAGCTTTTTAACCCCAGTGGATGCAGGAATGCGAGGAAAGTCACAAGAATGCTCAGTAACCCAACACTACTATCCTTTAGACGTAAATAGTAAATAGAAAAATCAATGACAAAAATTATCTTGCTGAAGGATCCCCCGGTCATGGTAAGGGCTGACTATAGATAGTGAATGTAGTGACAGTGACTGTAGCTTTGCTTTGTAGTTTACATTTGATGTTTTAAGAGAGAAAGGGGTTTTTGAAGAACTGAAAATGCACTGGTCAGATGAAAGCACTGAGTTGAATTAAAATTTTAAAAGGAAACTTGTTTATGCATTTATAATATTTGGAAAATGTATATATTGTCTGAGCTTGATATTAAGGTTTAATCTAGTTAATTAATACACTTCATAGGCTTAAAATGTGGAAGGATAGAGGCGAGTGACATGTCCCCTTTAAAGCACAGACTGGTTAAAATACCCCAGTATTTCCTGCTCAGAGCATCCTTGTGATTCAGTTTTTATAAAACGTGTGATGTTATCTCCTGGCTGTTACATTTGGTCAAAATGAATATTATTTTTAAATCATGTTATTTTTAATCACCCATAAGAGAATTATGCTTGGGTGCTGTGGCAGGAGGAAAGAGGAGCTGCTGATTTGCCCACCAGTTCAGTCTGGGTGTCCTTCTCTTAATCCTGGACAGCTTCTGCTGTTTCGTGGAGAGAGGACACCAGCCACATAGCGAGAGCTGTAAGAGAGACTTGCAGATAAGAAAGTCCAGATGGGCAAAGTTAAACACCTCTGTAAAATGTTTCATCAATCATTGAGCAAAGCTTCTACATTTAAACATGTATGTGTCTGCGTGTCACATCAGTGTGCTAATTTACTACAAACAGCTTATCTTTAGTAAACCTGATATATTTATGTAATGGCAACTAAAACAGAAAGTCTGACATTTGAATGTTTTTTTTCAGCATCCAAATGTAAGTGTGATTGAGGACGTTTTAAAACATTAAAAATAAAGTCAAGAGACGCATCTGACTGATATTTTGTATCAGACAGTGCAGCCAGAGCAGGGAGATGAAAGTAATGAGGAAAAGGTGAGATTTTTAGATGGAGATGTTAGTAGTGCAGACAGTAGGCTTTCGTTCTCTTTCCAGAGTGTGTATTCATTGTATTAAAAATATAAAAAAAAACTAGAAATGATATATATTTTTTAATCAGGTGGATGAGACAGTGCAGCCAGGTTTATTGTCAGTGCATGGAGGTGATGACTGAGGCAGAGGTGAGATTTTAAAGAGAACAGTTAGTGTGGAAGTAAAATGCATCAGTGCAATGTGATAAAGCATGCTTTCATTTTCAGATCAAAATTTACAGTTAATAAATTTAAAAATTACCAACATGAAAATGATTAAATTCTGCTAAAAGTTTAAATTTCTTGACCCATATAACTATTTTGTAACAAACTCTAAAATCGTGAGATCAGTGAATTTTTCCCCCTAATAAAATTGTTGACTGAGCTCATAGATTTTATAAACATATTTGTTTTTATAAAAACCCACACATGTTGAGCATTATACTGGGAACCAACTGAATATTATAAAACCCTAAAGTACGTATGGCAAACTGTAAGCCATTAAGAGAATTCATCGCTCCAAGTTTTCTTTTGTGCAAAGTGTCAATATTGTAATTACGTTATCTCTTTCTTATATATTCATATTTAAGGTAAGCTGTTTGGTATATTAAATACCAACTTTTGGCTTTCCTTGTGTAGCATATATGTGTGTATATGTTTTACTTAAAATAATACACTACTCATGTATTAAGTTGTGTGGCAGTAGCAGCAACTGATCACAGGATTATTCACTGCATAGCATAATCACTCTATTTTATCAGGGAGCATGATGCATGTTTTATATTCTGATTTATGTAAGTCATTTTATTTTCATGTTTTACCACTGCTTTATCCTGGTCTGGGTCGTCGCAGGTTTGGTTTTACTCGAGTCCTCGGGCAATGCAGGAACACGGGTCGGGCAGAACGCACATCTGTCAGATTTGTGTAGTTTTTTAAGTAAATACACTTTTGCTTTAGTATCCATGTACGTCATTTTTTTTAATTATGGTTGTGGCTTTGTCCCTATAGAAAAATGAACTTGAAATAAAAAATGAACTTGATATTAAAAAGTAAATAAAGATTCAGTGTCTTGAAATCTCAATACATGCAACCAATGTTATAAACAGTGAATCACAACTAGTTGCTCAGTATAATTATTTATTGTAAATATTGTACAAATTTAAATTAAATTGCATCAATAATAAAATGTTATTTGGAACATGTTCAGGAGGAGAAACCAAATAAAAACATCAAATTGCAAATGATTTGTATGAGATGAATTTCGTAAAACAAAATATTTGATTGAAGAAAATATCTTGGTTGAATGGATGATTGTACAGTAATAATATTAAGCAGCAGCTAGGGTACACACATTGTGATGAAACCAATACAACAATTTTAAAAAAGTCCTTATTTAAAGGAGGGAAATAGTTATTGTTGGACCGGTATGTGCTGTATGAAATTCAAACCAGCAAGACATTATTAGATCTTTTAAATGCCATCCTGAGCTGGACTAACACACTTTGAAACGTAATGTAACACTTTTTATGTAACAGAAGTTGCAAGACCATCAAGATGAATAACATAATTCTGAACTTTAGGTGGGACCAGTGGACAAAGGAAAAAAAGGAAAGGAAAAAAAACATTGGAATGACTTTAGTGACCAGTGCATGGTATTAAACTGATCTTTACAATGAAAGGCTGTACAGCTTATATCAATACAGGTAAATCACTATAGACAGATAAAATGTACATGATATATGAAAAAGTAAGGCACCTTTCTCAAAGAAAAATTGTAGACATTTCTAGACAATAAATTGTAGACATTTGTTGTAGACGTTTCTAGTTCATGCAAATGTAAAGATTGCAGACTGGTCCCAACCAAAATTCAGCCAACAGTTCTTGGGTCTATTGTCTGTGCCCAAAGTTAAAGAAGTTGCCGGAAATGTTAAATGTACAAGTAAAGAAATGAGTCTGGTTTTCTAAACGCCAGTTGTAAGGCACGGTTTGTGGCTTAGTGGTTGGTAAAACAATGCTGAAATGACTTAAGTGTATCCTAAAATCACAACTTAAAAAACGTGCTCATATTGGTAAACATTTGGGCAAATCAGTCCAGGAAATGTCAAGTACCAGTTTATATAATACAGAACATGTATATGTCATGGATAAGTCAGTGAAATAGCATTAACAAAACTCATACTGCTACAGACAATGAGTACATTTACATATTACTGATACTGTTGGTGTCTTTTTTTTTCTTTTCTTTTTTTTTTAAACGTACATTTGGGACATGACCATGTGATTCTATTATATATTTGTTAATATATTACAGATTCTCTCTAACTCTATCAGAGATTCCAACTGAAAACTGCAGAAACTATTTGTACTGAATATCTCAATCTTTAAATTCCTTTTGCAGGCTGGTGCAAAAATAAGGAAAATGTCTAGTTTCTGTAGAAAATAGGAACATTTTGATCATCTTTAAATGGGTCAGCTCCAGTATCCAGCCAGACTGATCATGCCACTTGGAAGTGGTTTCCACTGTATTCATAATACTGCTGTTACATAATTCAGAAGCACAGGAACCCTTTTCATTATTGTGATTTGGCATTGTAGTTTTTATTAGGGCTCAGCTAATAAAAAAATTTGACCACCAATACCAAGGAGCTAAAAAGACATTCTGTATAACAGCAGCTGTTCTGGGGGAATGGGGTAAATGAGAGTGAGTAATTAAAGTGGAGTTTTATACATGAGTTTTGTGTCCTCTGCCATCATCCTAGTGGTGGATTTTAGATGAGCACACTAGGTTCCAACGCTACAGATTCTTACTCGCCACTGAATTTTGGCAAAATCGGGCAGATTATAGGGACAAAAGTATTGGGACACCCCTTCTAATTTTTAAATTCATGTTTATCAGCCACAACAATTGCAATTGTACATAGGAAATTATAGACCTATGCTTGTAACTAAAAGGGGAGGCTCTTTTCTGTTCCAGCATGGCATAAAGAAAAGCTTGGTTTAATGAAACTTAAGTGGCCTGCACAGAGGCCTGACCACAGCCCAACTGAACAGCTTTGGAATAAACTGGAACACCAACTGGGGGCTTTCCTGACCAGCATCAGTGCCCAACCATACAAATGCTCTTTTTACTTCAAAGTCTTGTGAGAAGTCTTCTCAGAAGAGGCTGTTGTTATAGCTGAAAGAATGACATAGAGTTCACTGTATTTTAGTACTACTTGTTTTTTGAACTGGGATGTCCAACTCATAGTCGGGTCAGGTGCCCATATACTTTTGGTGTATTTTATTGTCATATTTTGAAGGGTTGTTGTGTATTAGTTTCTCTGATAAGTAGTGTACCGTTACCACATGTTACCTGCGCAAAAATGTATTTAAAAGCGGATCAAGCCTAAGTGCTTCCAACACTCTTATTTAAACAAAGTTTCTGTGCCCATGCGGCTTTGTTATAGCACGTTAAGCTCTAACATCTTTAACAATGCATCAATTACTGGTAAATTATGCGGTCCTGTAAATGTTCCTGTAAACTTTGGTCAAAAACTGAGCTGTACTGTTCCTGGAAAACTGAAAACACTGACTTAAGTCTGTTTGCCACACACATTACACCACTGCCTAAAACCATTAGTACTATACATAGCAATCTATTCATAGTAACCATTGTGTAAAAAATGTGAAATGGATATTGCTATAGCACATGAATTGAATGCTTTAGTTCACCACATTATGAAGTCTGGTGTGTAAGCACAGTAAGTCTGCAGTTTGAGTGGAAAGAAGGACACTTACTGGTCAAAACCCTAAAACCACATTCACTCACATCACACCACACACAACAACAAACCCAAAGCCAGTTGGGTCCGTTCACTTTTGCACACACAGCACAACAAGATTATGGACCACAGAGCAATTCTGTGAGTCCTTAAGTCTTTTAACACTGTGGTCCTACACTGACAGTGCCTATTAGGTTCACAGGGCCGTACACATTCAGTTCTTCTTTTATCTTACATGTGTCTTACAGTATTTAGAACAGTATTTAGAACAGTATTTAGATACAGTATTTACATGTAACAACTCTTCCACTAGATACCATTCTATCGTATACTCAAGTGCCAAATTTTATAACATTGGTCTATGTGCGCTACAAAAAAGATCTACTCAATAATATTGAAAGCTAAAAAGTAGTGCAATAAATGCAGAAAACATTTGCCAATACATTTGGTCCTTAATTCTGAAGGGTATACAAATGCCACTATAGAATACTGTACAAAATGTTTTACAAAACATATACTGAGGCCTTTATTCTATACAATGCATAAAATATCACTAAAAGTGTAGTGCATTTCAATACACTCTCTAACAGTCCCCGAACGACGTTTTGGCCGAAGCACTTGTAGACATAATGGAATCCTTCACCTGGTTTGTGAGAGTGAGTGCATGTTACATGATTCAAATAAGTATTTCCACCATCTCAATTTCCATATCTTGTTGTTGTGGTTGAGGCAGGGGCTGCTGAGGATGGGACTGCACTGGAGCTCTTCTCTCTAACGTAGTGCTGTGGAAAACTGGCACATCTGTAAAATAAAACAAACTTACAGTTTAGCTCTCATTACAACCTGTAAATACTAAGCACTTTATTAGCTTAATCTTTCTTATATGTGTTTATAAGCCGTTTTATGAACTAAATCTACCACACACATTTGGAGTCAAATATTCAAACCCTCTCAGTTTAAAAGGTATTAGGCTGATGTGTAAAGAATTTTATAGAAATATACAACAAGAAGTCTTCGTAAACAATGAAAGAATATTTATTGATACATACAAGCAATTATGATAAGTTGACAACATTTTGAGTTTAAATGGTAGACATCTAGTCCTCGAGACAAATGTCCAGAGACAAATTCTCTTATTCAATCCCAACCCTCACTACATGGTGGAACATCCTTCTGCCTAAATATCAAGTGCTTCTGAAACCTCTTGCCTATTGTTCTTGTGCAAAGGCCTCTATCTCATTGTGGTTTGATGATTTTTGTGCTGCAACTGTTTTATTTAAATCCCACCAAAGCTGCAAACTGGTTTGATTTTTTTTTTTAAAGATACTCTGATGTGACATGATTATGATTAATTTGTTTGTTCATCAGCTTGTGTGTAATATGGGCATAACTGACACCAGCATACAAACCTAAATAATACTCTTCAATGTCTACATCCTTACTACACAGAAAGCATATACAGAAATAAGGTACCTGCGATGCGGTCTGGGATGTAAATAGGACTAGGGCTGCTGATGCGGTTGCTAGCTGCTACGCTCTGTAGTGCCGGGGTGCTGGGTTTGCTCATCTCCTGGCTTTTGTCTGTCTGGGTACAGCTGTCCCGACTGCCTGTCTTTGAGTGGGTAGCAGCTGGCATGGGGGTTAAGGGCAGGACTGGAGACGGTGATGATGAGATGGACTCTGTCCTCAGAGAGTCAGCTCTGAACTCTGGTCCCAGTAACACACCTGTAACCAATAAGGACATGAAGCATCAAGCATATACAGCAAAACTCAAAACCCAGTTTAGAACATACAGTGTATCACAAAAGTGAGTACACCCCTCACATTTCTGCAAATATTTCATTATATCTTTTCATGGGACAACACTATAGACATGAAACTTATATATAACTTAGAGTAGTCAGTGTACAACTTGTATAGCAGTGTAGATTTACTGTCTTCTGAAAATAACTCAACACACAGCCATTAATGTCTAAATGGCTGGCAACATAAGTGAGTACACCCCACAGTGAACATGTCCAAATTGTGCCCAAAGTGTCAATATTTTGTGTGACCACCATTATTATCCAGCACTGCCTTAACCCTCCTGGGCATGGAATTCACCAGAGCTGCACAGGTTGCTGCTGGAATCCTCTTCCACTCCTCCATGATGACATCACAGAGCTGGTGGATGTTAGACACCTTGAACTCCTCCACCTTCCACTTGAGGATGCGCCACAGGTGCTCAATTGGGTTTAGTCCATCACCTTTACCTTCAGCTTCCTCAGCAAGGCAGTTGTCATCTTGGAGGTTGTGTTTGGGGTCGTTATCGTGTTGGAAAACTGCCATGAGGCCCAGTTTTCGAAGGGAGGGGATCCTGCTCTGTTTCAGAATGTCACAGTACATGTTGGAATTCATGTTTCCCTCAATGAACCGCAGCTCCCCAGTGCCAGCAACACTCATGCAGCCCAAGACCATGATGCTACCACCACCATGCTTGACTGTAGGCAAGATACAGTTGTCTTGGTACTTCTCACCAGGGCGCCGCCACACATGCTGGACACCATCTGAGCCAAACAAGTTTATCTTGGTCTCGTCAGACCACAGGGAATTCCAGTAATCCATGTTCTTGGACTGCTTGTTCTCAGCAAACTGTTTGCTGGCTTTCTTGTGCGTCAGCTTCCTTCTGGGATGACGACCATGCAGACCGAGTTGATGCAGTTTGCGGCGTATGGTCTGAGCACTGACAGGCTGACCTCCCACGTCTTCAACCTCTGCAGCAATGCTGGCAGCACTCATGTGTCTATTTTTTAAAGCCAACCTCTGGATATGACGCCGAACACGTGGACTCAACTTCTTTGGTCGACCCTGGCGAAGCCTGTTCCGAGTGGAACCTGTCCTGGAAAACCTTGTATGACCGCTGTTTGACCTTGGCCCCCATGCTGTAGCTCAGTTTCAGGGTGTTAGCAATCTTCTTATAGCCCAGGCCATCTTTGTGGAGAGCAACAATTCTATTTCTCACATCCTCAGAGAGTTCTTTGCCATGAGGTGCCATGTTGAATATCCAGTGGCCAGTATGAGAGAATTGTACCCAAAACACCAAATTTAACAGCCCTGCTCCCCATTTACACCTGGGACCTTGACACATGACACCAGGGAGGGACAACGACACATTTGGGCACAATTTGGACATGTTCACTGTGGGGTGTACTCACTTATGTTGCCAGCTATTTAGACATTAATGGCTGTGTGTTGAGTTATTTTCAGAAGACAGTAAATCTACACTGCTATACAAGTTGTACACTGACTACTCTAAGTTATATCCAAGTTTCATGTCTATAGTGTTGTCCCATGAAAAGATATAATGAAATATTTGCAGAAATGTGAGGGGTGTACTCACTTTTGTGATACACTGTATATAGGTAAGTGGCTGAGGGGTAAAATTTGACGGTATATTGATTGTACAGCATATTAATATGGGATTAAAAAGTTGGAATGGGAAAGTTGCAGGGAACAAGCCACTGCTGACTAAATGGAACACAAAGCTTTGTCTCACATTTGCCAAGAAATATAGATGACACCCCAGACATTTGGGATAATATTCTGGAAACTGAGTCAAAGGTGGAACATTTTGGAAGACAAGTGTGATGGTCTGGAGCTGCTGTACTCCAGCAGGACCTGGACAACTTGTCCAGGTGAGGGGCAAATACTTTTTCACAGCACTTTACATACGTAAGTGAATTTAACCTAAGACACAACTAACAGATAAAACTAACAGCAGAGCACTAGCAGCCAATTTAATATAATAAATAAAAGGAACAAAAATGAATTTTCTTGCACTGTTGAGTCAAGCTGATTAGCCTTAACACCATCAATTACAGCTGTAGTCTATTAGGGACTTTCTTACCCAGACTGCCCTTCCAGCTGCGGTCCTCCCTCCGTTCCTCTGTGATTGGGCTGCTTCCACTAAGCCCAAGCGAGTGGGAAAATAGGCCTGAGCTGCCCAATGTGGCAGAGCTTCCTAGGGTGCCTGAGCCACCCAGCGTGCTTGAACCACCCAGTGTGCCTAAGCCTGTGACTATAGACATGAGGGACTTGGAGGGACGCATGACGGATGGTCCTTCCACCTTGCTAATGGGATCCTTACGCGAGCGCTGGTGCAGCACCTTGATCATAGCGTCCTTCTCAATGATCTGTGCATGAAGGTTTTTGATGCGACTCTCCATGTCCAGGCAGCGGCGGTTTGCCATGAGGATCTCCTCCTCCTCCTTCTGAATGCGAGCTTCCACTGAAGTGTCGTAGCTGCTGCTGAGCGAGTGACTGATCATGGATGATGAAGTGTCCCTATAGGAGAAAGAGGTAGGGCTCAGTGTTTATTTACAGATGAAAATGCTGTATTTATTTATTTATTAGGATTTTAGGATCATGTTTTACACTTTGGTTACCTTCACGACAGGACAGGTAATCACTGGTCACACAAGATTCATCAGTTCAAGTCTTTAATGTTAAACACAGTCATGGACAATTTAGTATCTCATTTAGTATCTCCAATTACATGTCTTTGGACTGTGGGAGGAAACCGGAGCTCCCGGAGAAAACCCATGCAGGCCCAGGGAGAACATGCAAACTCCACACAGAAAGGACCCAGACCACTCCACATGGGAACCGATCCAAGGACATACTTGCTGTGAGGAGACAGTGCTACCCAACGAGCCACCGTGCCGCCCAATAAAATTGCTGACATGTCTTTTTTTTATTTTAGGAGTTTCTTCTTTTTTGAATGCTTGCACTAGGCTTGTGTGTGTATGTATGAAGGTACCTCTGTGTGGCGACAGAGGCAGCGGCATCCAGGGCGAACTGTCTCATCACACTCTCCTCTAGGTACTTCTGCTCCCATTTAGTCATGTCTGCTTCCAAAGCCAAAATCCTCTCCTCTTTCTCGCGCAGGTGCTCCATCAGGGCTGACGTGCTGTACTCAGGACCTGGGGGGTTCTGTGAGCCTCCCTGTCTCTGTGCAACCAGGAAAGAGGGAAAAAGATGCTTGATAATCAGAAGGGTAGGACGTGTTTTAACTTTCTAACAATGCTATGGGTGTGGTAAACAGGCTGCAGGAATATTTGCTGTTTTGTTCATTAACAGTAACCAGATTGTATGAGAGTAAGATACATTGTGTTGCTTAAAAAACATGTCCAACTAATATCTAGGCATTGTACACAAATGTGCCTTTAAAAATGACATTATTAAGGCACTCCGGTCTCCATCCATCTATCAAGCTCTTAATTTTGAAACCCTTGCCATCGTTCTAACCGGGAACCCAAACAGTTAAACTGGGAAAGGGGGGGTGGGATTTATAGCCTACTGGGATTCATTGTTGCTGTATAATTGTGACCTCTGCTGTCTGGTTGAGGCTCCTGCACTTGTGGTGGAATATTTGTGTAGTAGCATGTTTCTCTTCATACATGGTGTGGCTCTCTGTGGGACTGTAAACAGATGCAGTCGACAATTGTGTAGTGTTGGGAAAAATTTACTGGAAAATGCAAAAAAGCAACAGCAGTGCTTACTGTATAGCTGACCAAGCAGCAGGTGAAGTGCACAGGAACCTGCTATGCTTTTTGTAATTTTATATCTGCCATTGTCTGGTCAAAAAAGCAGTGCAGTGAAGAATTGGTTATGTTTTAAAGTGAGAGATAGTTACAATATTTAAAGTACAAAATCATATTTTATCGTCAATTAGTTCCCTAACAAACTGACTTTAATACATTACTTCATTATTTCTAAGGTAGTGTATAGGTTATATATGTCAAATGTTTATGTGAAGCAGCTATCCATCAGTCAGTGGCTTGTATAAAAGCCAGGCCAGGTTTTCAGGTTATAAACACTCTTGAAAGTTTAGGTCTAACATCTGGGGCCCCTAATGAGAAGCACAGCTGTTTGCTTTTTCTCATTTCTTTTACTTTCTCACACACAGGGTGAGCTGCAACCTTTCCCCCAGATTAAGGGTCATGCAGAAAGGACCAGTGGACGTTTGGATTGGACACACAGGAAGAGTGGAATGGAACTGGAAAAATGCAACATGTCCTGTGGGAGAACTGGATCCTGCTGTCTAAAGCTGAGATCCTAAACGGTCTGCTGGATCATTTAGTGTGTCTGTGTGTTAAAAACACTACTTTCAAAAACTCAATCACAGAACTTGACAAGTGTTAGAAGTGAGTCCTGTTACAATGAGCCAAATCCAACAGTATAATCAGCATTTGGCTTTCTGTCATTCCTTAATCATGGAATTTTCACATAATTGATCACATAACCAGAAAACACATAACCGTGTTGCTATGTAGAAAACATGATCCCAAAGCTTGACAGGATGGTAGCACCAGTCATTCAAATTGAAGTACCCTAATCTGCTGGTACAGGAGCCAAACACTTTGTCTTTATTTAACATCCAGCCCCCATTATATCTTCATAATTTTCATGGCCAAAAGAATATAGACACCCCTTCTAATTCAAGTTCAGGTGTTTTATTGCTTTATTAAATCAATTTATTATAATTATTATTATTATGTCTTTGTGGCAACAGATTAGTGTAAATGCCATTTTCCATGTTAAACTGACACATTTAAAAATGTGTTAACCTAACCTTTTTAAGGCATGGACAAAAACTAGATTGTGCCAGTGCCTTGAAAATGCAGTAAAAGTAGCAGTTGCAGTGGCAACAAAGTGAATCTGGAGTAGGCCCTCCCTCCCACAGACAATGCCAGTTGTGTCTGTAGAGCACCTGACCAGGCACCGCTGGGAGTCAAAGACATAACAGACATAAGACGTAATAGACTCCTGTACCCCATTTTTATTTAAAAATAGTATATTTCTTTTATTTCATGCAAAACATTTATGCTTGGTGAAAACAAGCATGTTCTCTGTTGTTGTTGCTGTGTAAACATTGTTACTGAACAGTTAATATTACACGAGCACACGTGCATCTCACTTAAATTTGTCCTGACTGGGCCTAAAATTGCAATCTCTGAACTTGGCATTATAGAGCAAGCGTGACTAAAACATATTGGCCACATTCTCCTTCATCATTCTTCACTCTTGGTCCGTGTCTTACCTGTTGCATCCTGAGCGACTCCAGCTCTCTCTCCAGCCGAGTACGTAGCCTGTGCTCCAACTGCTCTCTCTTCTCACATGCAGCCTGAAGCTGAGCCAGAGCCTGCTGCATCCTCTCTACTTTCTCCACATAGACCTGCTTCTTTTTAAGCTGCACACACATAACAGACAAGGCAGGTAAGCTTTACTTCTCCTTCCTCAACCCTTACAATACCCTCCTTGTGCCCCTCAAATTCCTCCCTGAAAAAACTACTTTAAAATCCACCAGCAGCTATAATTGTAGTCCAAATCAAAGGCCCGATTTAGCTCAGGGGCTGCATGACACAGAAGAAGCAGAAAAAACCAGATGTATGCAGTTTCTTTATGGACAAATCTGGCTCGATAAATGGGCGGGCTGAAATAAAACCCTGCCATCTTCAAGTTCTTTCATGGCAAATAACTCATGGCTTTGTTTGGTGAACAAGCGTCTGTTTGTGACAGGAAAGTGGAGCAGGCCAGTGCATTCTGGAATAGTGGTCTATGCAAGCTGTCTAGCACCTGCCAGCAGGCCATCTGGGATCACGCCAGATGAACCAAAAAAAGATTCTCCAACTGTTCCAAACATGCCTAGAGAGTTTACGGTAATGGGCTGAGTACATGTGTACATAAGTAACGACTTAACATTAACAAGATAAGTATTTAATCCAATCCAGTGGATTGTTGCCTTGGTCAGGGTATAGTCTAGCTTTGCACCCAGTGTTTTATGAAGGGTTTAGATGCATTTTGACCCTGATTAGGAGAAAGTGGCTGTTTGGATAGATATGAAAATGTAAATATTACTTGGTAAAATAGTTTTTTTTAAACATACAGCTTATATTAATTGCAAGTCATGTTTTGGCACCAGATTGTCAAGTGAATTTGACAGCAAGGGCTAACCAGGTACAAAACTGATGTTACAAAAAGATGTTAAAAAGTTTCAAATTAGGCCTTGCGTATAAAACATTATTAATTATATATATAACCAAATATTAATTGATTATACGTCCCATTAATAAGCTTAACACTGCCACTGCGGCTAAGGGCCGTTTGGTTTGGATTTGGTGAAGCTTATGGCCAGCAGCCCACTCGAGCTTGAAGATCTTAACTGCAGCGCTGTTGTTATTTGGAACAACTTCAAAGTCCATAGGGATTATCAAGCAAAAGTTCTGTTGTGGTCAGCTGCATGGGTGGGATATTTGTGACTAATCAAAAGCACTGACAATTCGTTCCATATTGTAACATGATAAAAAACAATCTACTTCAACCTTTCCAACAAATATCCAATACTTTTAAATAAGAAATAACGTTTTACTTTGGCTCATCCAAAAACTATGAAGGAATAGGCTGAAATCTGAGCTCTCGCGCAGTATGAACAATGGCAAACAAAGCCTTCCTTGTTGCACAGCTTTATGACTCAGCACCCTCTCAGCAAAAGAGAAAAACCCTAAATTCCACAGAGCTCCTCTGAGATCTCGTTCAGCTTTAAACTGAACCAGACATTGCAGCCTCTGGCTTGAAGGTGAAAATTGTCCACAAGAGGGCCCAACATGCAAAACCACTGTCAGAGACCTTACGGCAACTGTGATAATTATTCCCAGACTTTACTGCAAACATGAAATTCTGTCCCCTCGTATGCAGGGGAAATATGTAGAACAGGCCACAGCTGAATAGCAGTGAGCTCACCTCCTCCTCCAGTTTGACTACTTTAGCCTGAGCGTTGTTCAGGGCCTGGTCACGGATCTCAATGTGCCTGCGTTGGTCCTCGTTGGTAGAGCGTAGTGCGTTGAGCTCTATATCAAGTTTCTCCTTTTCCCGCTGCGTCTCTTTATCTGTGAAGCAATCAAAGATTGTAAAGCATGTCTCAGATTTTTTAGGACTGTGAAACAAACTGTGAAACTAACAGCATTTAGGAGTCCTTAGATTGGCTGGTGGTCAGTGGTGTACTCTGGTCTAAAGAATGACTACAAGTAAAATAGAAAAAAAGGGAAATTTGCTTCTTACATGAGTTCTTTAATAAATAATTTCTTGCTTGACAAGACAAAACTGTTTTGACAAAAATGAATGTACTCTTGATTACATGGCTACATTATTACTCTAACATACTTTACAACAGTATGTCTAATTATTATTCCAGAGTTGCCCTACATGGACTGAGATTTTTCCCAGTTCGAATCTCGGCTCTGCTACCGGTCGTCTGGGTGCCATCTACCGGCACAATTGGCAGTGCCTACAGCAGACACAAATTGGCCACCGTGTCTGCTGGGTGGGTAAATGACCGGACTAAGTGGGTGGGGTCTTCAAATGCTGTGCAAGGACCCTGGTTAGCGGATAGAGGCGTCAGAGGGCACGTGAGCAGTAAATATACTCTCCCTACAGCAACGGAAGACAAATTGACCATGCTAAATCAGGAGAAAAAGGGAGAAAATGCAGAAATAAATAGAAAAAAAACTGTAGGCGGTGGCTTGTACATTCTGTTTAACTGTATTAAATTAGAAACAGAGAAAGAACATCTAATGATGGACCTAAATTCTATTCAGTTTTGTAAACTTTATGCTTACAACACTGCTGTATGCTTTTTCTAGAACTATTTAGTGACATTTCTGGAACTCACTTTGAGCCAGTAGCTGAGAAATGGTTTTGCGGTTGTCCTCCGTGCCTTCACACTCTTTGGCTGCTAGCTGCTTGTTGGCTGTCTCCATGCGTTCTATGATTGGAAGAGAAGCAAATTACAGTGATGAAAAAACCACAACATGCTACACACTCTTTCAAACTAAATGTCAAGTGTATGCTAGGATTTACATTATACAGCATTCTAGCCCATTAGAACTTAAAACCACTGATCGGTTGCTGCTGATCGGACTTAAACAACGAGGAGACATTTAACTGCTTTTGCTCATAAGATTTCTTGCATAAACAGGCTGGGTCAAATGGGTTGACATCTGAGAGTTATACAGGTCCTTCTCAAAAAATTAGCATATTGTGATAAAGTTCATTATTTTCCATAATGTAATGATAAAAATTAAACTTTCATATATTTTAGATTCATTGCACACCAACTGAAATATTTCAGGTCTTTTATTGTTTTAATACTGATGATTTTGGCATACAGCTCATGAAAACCCAAAATTCCTATCTCAAAAAATTAGCATATTTCATCCGACCAATAAAAGAAAAGTGTTTTTAATACAAAAAAAGTCAACCTTCAAATAATTATGTTCAGTTATGCACTCAATACTTGGTCGGGAATCCTTTTGCAGAAATGACTGCTTCAATGCGGCGTGGCATGGAGGCAATCAGCCTGTGGCACTGCTGAGGTGTTATGGAGGCCCAGGATGCTTCGATAGCGGCCTTAAGCTCATCCAGAGTGTTGGGTCTTGTGTCTCTCAACTTTCTCTTCACAATATCCCACAGATTCTCTATGGGGTTCAGGTCAGGAGAGTTGACAGGCCAATTGAGCACAGTAATACCATGGTCAGTAAACCATTCACCAGTGGTTTTGGCACTGTGAGCAGGTGCCAGGTCGTGCTGAAAAATGAAATCTTCATCTCCATAAAGCTTTTCAGCAGATGGAAGCATGAAGTGCTCCAAAATCTCCTGATAGCTAGCTGCATTGACCCTGCCCTTGATAAAACACAGTGGACCAACACCAGCAGCTGACATGGCACCCCAGACCATCACTGACTGTGGGTACTTGACACTGGACTTCAGGCATTTTGGCATTTCCTTCTCCCCAGTCTTCCTCCAGACTCTGGCACCTTGATTTCCGAATGACATGCAAAATTTGCTTTCATCCGAAAACAGTACTTTGGACCACTGAGCAACAGTCCAGTGCTGCTGTTTCTGGTTCAAAAGTGGCTTGACCTGGGGAATGCGGCACCTGTAGCCCATTTCCTGCACACGCCTGTGCACGGTGGCTCTGGATGTTTCTACTCCAGACTCAGTCCACTGCTTCCGCAGGTCCCCCAAGGTCTGGAATCGGCCCTTCTCCACAATCTTCCTCAGGGTCCGGTCACCTCTTCTCGTTGTGCAGCGTTTTCTGCCACACTTTTTCCTTCCCACAGACTTCCCACTGAGGTGCCTTGATACAGCACTCTGGGAACAGCCTATTCGTTTAGAAATTTCTTTCTGTGTCTTACCCTCTTGCTTGAGGGTGTCAATGATGGCCTTCTGGACAGCAGTCAGGTCGGCAGTCTTACCCATGATTGCAGTTTTGAGTAATGAACCAGGCTGGGAGTTTTTAAAAGCCTCAGGAATCTTTTGCAGGTGTTTAGAGTTAATTCGTTGATTCAGATGATTAGGTTAATAGCTCGTTTAGAGAACCTTTTCATGATATGCTAATTTTTTGAGATAGGAATTTTGGGTTTTCATGAGCTGTATGCCAAAATCATCAGTATTAAAACAATAAAAGACCTGAAATATTTCAGTTGGTGTGCAATGAATCTAAAATATATGAAAGTTTAATTTTTATCATTACATTATGGAAAATAATGAACTTTATCACAATATGCTAATTTTTTGAGAAGGACCTGTATATCATATTAGTGTGTTCCGTGTAACTGCCTTGTTACATCTCCAGCCAGAGCTTTAGTTGTCAAACCACTACCCTGATATTCTTCTATATAATGTCTCAATTAAAAAAAATTATTGTTCTCTCAGTCGTTTTAAGCAGTTCAGCTGCAAACCATAATGCTACCTCCAACATGCTTCAAGGTTTCTTTCATTCAGTGTTTTTCTTAGAGTTTTACATAAGTTTTTTTGATGCTATCCTTGGTTCTTTTCCATCGAATTCAGCAGAGTAACACTGGCTTCATTATACTGTAGACTGATCTTTTTTAATTAGATACTCTTGAATTTGACAGTGCAAAGCTCACTTAAACAAATCTTTCTGAGAAGCATCATATGTGTTTTTATAGCAGTGGGGTACATCAACAAGCAACAGTTCTTGTCTTATTCGTTGGAACACCTGACTTTTGGAGGGTCAGTAGCCCAAGGGTTCACATACCTTTATACAATGGTTTGTAAAGCTCAGTTACTGTGTTCAACACTGCCATGAGTCATTGTTTTAGGCAGTTAGTATTATAATTGAATATCTTATCATATTTTATGTGTTTTTAAAGGGATTATTCTTTAAACTATTTTTAATCTGGGATTTGTATTCAAAGATTTAAAATTAAGTCAATAAAACACAAAGTTTGACAGGCTTACAAAAATGTTCTGCTCCTTTCCCTAAGTAAACATGTGATTGGTTGGCAAATTACAAAACAGAACGCAAACAATAACTCTGCATAAGCCTGAGTAGTGGTAGTCAGATTTCACTAAGCACTCTTTTAAAGAAAAAAACAAAAAAACATTGCTTTAACAAAAGAGCCATTATACCACTGGGGTTGCTGTGTGTTTTGTTTTTTCTTGCAATAGTAAACCTTCATCAAGGAAGCAGGCTAAACGTTAAAACAATATTTCCTCCATTCGAAGTCAACCAGACCATAGATGAGTATTCCAGAACTAAATCTACTGCTCCTAAACGTCCCAGTTCCAAAATATGCAATGGAAATTTAGACTGGGGTTCTTTTTTCCCTCCATGTTGGACTGTACAGCAGAAAGAATGAGAAACATAGGGAGGGAGAAATGAGGGCAAGAGTAAGCAAGGACAAGAAAAGAGGGAAAAAAAACCTCAACGATGTTGCAGTAAAACTCTGGGGGCTCCTGTGGATTTGGAATCCGGGCTCAGTGCCATAAATCAGTGTTTTCTCTGTTCTCTGCTTCTTTATAAACTGTGGGGCAGTGATAGAGGTGGCCCTGCTCAGCCTGGCTCTAAATCATTCACATGCTCTGATATTCCAGACACATGCCTTTACTTCAGATTGTGTTCTTCAATACTGAAGTAAACACACTATTTAAAATGATTACAAATTGGTTTTACTAAATAAAACAAAACAAAAAATTTATATATTTATAAAAAATAGCAAATAAACTGAAATTGTGCATTGAAATGTGCAGAAGTTTATTTCCTTTTAAGGAGTTTGTGCCAAACTCTGTGAAAGCATTGTCTATTAAAATTAGTCAAGTTTAAAATGAACAAAAGACTTAATTTAGGTGTGTCACTATTTACTGTATTTAATATTATAAAAAATTCAGGGAATCTGCAGAAATCTTAGTCTGTGTAAGCCAACTCTGGATACCACAGTTAAATTACATGTGTGTGCCATTCTAGATGGATTGCATAAGAAACCGTCATGCTACCCTAATAAATACAGCCACATGGGCTCTGGAATAGTTTGGAAAACCATTGTCACTTAACACAGTCCGTCACTGCATTACAAAACCTGACTATTTCACAAAGAGAAAGCCTTACATCATTTTTTTGCAGAATTCCTTCAAAGGACTTGAGCTCCTATCAGATGGACCAAAAGACTGTAAAAAGTGTGCTGAGGACAGTAGATTCCATATTACAGCTTGTTTTTGGGAAAAACAGACATTGAGTTCTCCGTGCCAAAAACAAAAAGGACCTTCTCAGGACATCTGTCATGTTATAAGGCTGCATCAGTACTCACAGCAAAGGTGACTTGCATGTTTGCGAAAACATTAATTGAGATTTTATAGAGACATACTGTATGCTGGCATCAATTGGCGTCTGTTCCTGGCAAGTCCATGTTTTTTTTTTTTTAGAAAGACAATGCAAGGCCACACTACTCTATTTTGCACATACTACAAGAGTGTAAGACCAGCTAGTTAAGTACTTAACTCACTAGTTGAGTACATAATGATTTAACACCATCAACAAAGATCAAACTCCCTTAAAGCCTTTTTGTAAGCAACCAGCAAAGCATCAACATGTAGTGCAATCCTCACCTCTTAGATCCCTGTTGAAGTCATGCAGCCTGCGCACTTCCAGCTCCAGCTTGTTTCTCATGGTCTTCTCCAGGGCTTCCCTCTTAGAGGAGGACTTGGACAGGTTCTCATAGGCCTCTGACACCATTTGGATCTCTATTTCCAGCTGCAAAGGAGAAAACCATAACAGCTTATGTTAAATCACTGCCCACTTGTTAAGTGTGGCAACTAAGCAAAAAAAGTTTAGAAAACATTTACCTTCTGCAGCTTGGACACCTTTTCCCCACAGACTTCCAACTCCTGCTTGAGCTGCCGATTCTCCTCATTAAGCATGTCCACCATCTGCTGGGCACGTGCTAGCATGGCATAGGGGTCATTCTGTAGTGAGTGGGGGTGTGGGTAGTGCTGCCCAGGACCAGGCTGCTGCTGCTGCTGTCCCTGTGGATGAAACTGGTGCTGGTGCAGATGGAAGCCCCTGGGTGCTGAGCCGTAGGGGTCATGAGGGAAGCCGTGAGGTCGCGGTTGAGGCGCAGGGTAAGGCGGGCCCAGCCCGTACGGATCACCCTGGTGGGAGCCTAGCCCCTGTGGACTCCGTGGCCCCATTGGGAATGGTGGCTCTCCCTGGTGGACCATGGGTGGAGAGGAATGGGAGGAAGCCAAGATGCTGCTGAGGGTGGACGACTGAGCTCGAGATAGGGAGCCTATAGAAGTGACGGAGGACGTAGGGCTGTGCTGATGGATGGGTCTTTGAGAGTGGCCTGAGCTCTCTTTATTGGAGCTGAAAGGAAAAGCAACCACAAACAGAGCCAAATTATTATCACACATAACTAATAGATATTAACTAGTAATAGAAGGATCAGAAACGGCCGATTTCTGGACAAAATATTGTCCCTAATTCCCAGGAGCTCTTGTTGTTGACAAAACACTGAACGTCAGTTTATAGCGTGACTCGTGTTTAGTTGAAGCAACTGTAAAATAAATGTTTGGGTGAAAACCTCTGCTTCGACAAAGTAGGTTCCTCTCAAAAACACCTCTTCATGTCAACATTCCTGTTTCTATGGAACCTAATAGAAAAACAGTCAGGCTGTAACTTGCATTTGTTGATTACTACAATTTGATGACATTCTTTTGCAGTGTGCCACTCTGTCTCTGTGGAAGATGAATTAAAGGAAAACAGGCAAAACTGGCTTTTCCTACAACGCCTGACAGCATGTTTAAGCAATTCTGGGAAGGGCAGGGGAAATCAATCCTTTTACAATACTTGGCTCTGCATACCACTTTCCTGGTAAACTGTATGTAACTAAAACAGTCATATCGTTTTAGCTTACATTAAGCATATTCTAAACCCTTTCTATTATTATTTAATAAATTACTCATCATCATTACTTCAAAAAAGTTGGAGGTATTTGACAATGTAGAATTTATAATATTTTTATGAAGGTGGAGCAGTGACTTGGTGGGTAGCACTGTGGCCTCACACCAAGAAGGTCCTGGGTCTCCCCCATGTTCTCCCTGTGTCTATGTGGTTTCGTCCAGGAGCTCCGGTTTTCTCCTACATTCCAAAGACTAGCAGTCAGGTTAATTGTGTGTGTGTGTGTGTGTGTTTGCCCTACGATGGACTGGCGACCTGTTCTGGGTGTTTCCTACCTTTCGCCCAGTGAATTAGACCCACCATGACCCTAAGCAGGATAAACATGCTAAAACAATGAACAAATGAATGTTTTATATAAATTAAAGTTAATCAAGGGGTTACTCGGGCCGCTCAGTAAAAACACACGCTGGAACCAGAGCTGGGATCTCGAATACATCGTATCAAATCTCAGCGCTGCCTGCCGGTTGTTGTGCCAAATTCTGACTCCTAGTGGAAACTAAACTCCCCATTCACACGTATATACACGTGTTTAGCAGAACACTGGCGTACTAGTCCATGCAGAGCAGGTATTCACTCTCTTCCAACTGTTAACAGGATCCAAGTGGACTGACCCATGACACTTCAGAGTCACCTTTATATGAGGGATCTTCAAAAAGTTTCTGCACTTTTATATTTTGGTTGGAAACCGTGAGGGTGGAAGGAGTAGTAATTGGTCGTGTCTGAGAGACTGAGAGAGAGCTTATAGTCCGGATTTAGCACCGCCTGATTTCCACCTTTTTGGATGCTCAAAGAAGCTTTAAGGGGAAGAAGACTTTCATGTGATGATGTAAAAGCAGAACCCTCGTACATTCTGCATAATTATATAAAAAAATGGAATACATACAATACAACACAACTTGGCTTTAGTATTTCAACCATAAATTTCCAAAACACATTTTTTCTTTTAAAAGGCACTCACCGGAAGGAGCCGTACTCAGGCGGTGGCTGGTAGCGCACATGAGGGATCTCAGCTCTGGTCTGCTGACCTGCAGCACGGTGATCTGGAAAGTAGTGTCCTGGATCCTGGTGTGGTGGATGATGATGCGGCTGTTTGTTTGGCGAGGGTAGGCCCTTAAAGGGATAATCTGGTGGTGGCCCCCGATGGGGCCCTGCTGGTTTGTAGTAGTCCCCTGCTGGCCCAGGGGGCTGGGGCATCTGGGGTGAGAGTGGCGCGCTGGTGACAGGAGCATGGGCCTTAACGCCGCTGGTGGCCAGCGACATTTGCATAAGCCTCTCACTTAGAGAGCGCACATGTCCTTGCTTTAGGTCCTTTAAGCCATCGTCCTGGTGCACTTTGGCCATGCTGAGCCGCTGCACTGCAGAACGGCCCTCAGGTGGACGTACCTTTCCATTGGTAACCCCGGTAACATAGAAAGCAGCACCCACTGTCGGGCCAAGCGGTGGCTGTGGCTGGTGGCCACGAAAATACTGTGACTGCACTTTGGCCACCTCATATGAGGGTAAGTCCTCCGGGTTTGGGCCCTGGCACCCGGCTCCTCCACTGCCTCCTGCTGCTCCTCCACCTACTCTTGGGTTCAGCTGCTTTTCCATGCCACTGTCTGCCTGAAGTTCCTGGCCCTGTGGCTCCTGCCTGGCATTGTGAGGAACCATGGAGTGCTCGTCTCCTGGACCCAGGAGCTGCTGCTGCTGTGTCTGTTGCTGCTGTTGTTGTTGCTGCAGCTGTTGCTGTTGTTGCTGCTGTTGTAAAGCAAGGTAGTTTCTACCATCGCTGTAGCGCATCTGCTCCTGCAGGAGTCGCTGCAGGACGGTGTGACCCCCGCCACTGGCGCTGTTCGAAGTCTCTTCGGAAACGGAGGCTGCCGCCCTCATTTCCAGCTCTCGTAGATCACCCACCTCATGGAAGGAAGAGCTACGCCCACGGTCGATGCCTTCTAGGAATCGAACCAGAAGCAATATATTTGTCAAAATCAGGTCTTGAGAAGGTGACGGCATAAAGACAAGACCATAACAATGACTAGATAAAGGAAACACACTTAAATGAGACCAAAGGTTTGCCTTAATACTTTAATATTCTTCATTAACCCTTTGATGAAAGGACGCCCAAAAGTAAGTACAAACCCCAACTGCCCCAAACTTTGAGCATTGACAACTGGGTAAAATGTCATGGTGTTAAACTAACTTTATTTATTTAATTAATTAATAATAAAATATTGATATATAATTGATAATAAATATTAATATTGATTTAGAGGCTGGAAGATTTATTCTTCATGGCCAAAATCCAATCATTAGGTTTTTTTCAGCTAGACAAGGTGTAATTGGATTTGACTGCTGTAATTGGAAAAAAATCATACCCAGTGTCAAGGCACTAAAGTCAACCCAGCAGACCCCTGAACCACAAACACCACTTAGAGCAACTCATCATTAACACATGCAGTGCAGAGCAGATAGCAGATCAACAATATATCCAAATCCAAAGCTTTAAACCAGCCCAACCTGAAAATATGAGCAAAGGACATTATAGATGTACATGTTGCAAAGTGTGATGCAAAGTCATAGTGAAGTGTTAAAGCATTCAACGCCATTCAGAGAAAACATCCAATCAGTCAGTGTTTTATCACTGCTTTACACTACTACTTTATACTACTAATACTACTTTATACTGCTTTATAACACCTCAACCACCAGTTCCACAAATTTTGAATAAATCAGTTCATTAAAAAGACAGCTGTACAAAGTCAACTGGTATGCCACTGTTGCATTTTGCTTATGTAGCATTGATTACTTGTTAATCATGATTGGATCATTTTATCTGTTGGCCTTGCACACTTTTCAGTCAAACCTTATATTCACACTGGCAGTAATTTTTAACTCAAATCACTCCTTGTTGTTTGATGCATGGCAAACTCTTAACCTTTTAATTAATAGCCCAAAGCTTTACCCACTAGGCCACCCCTGTCCCCCAGCTACTTCAGGCATCTAGCTGAAGAGTTCTCAAAAACTTACTTAAACTATATATAAAAAAATAAATGAGAAAACGCTTGAGTTACATTTGTGGGTGCATATACTTTGTGATGTTTTTTTTTTTTTCTTCATTAGATTACATTCATCTTATTCATCTGATTTTTACATTGTACCGTTAAATCTTTACCTGTTTCATCTTGCTGGATTGACCCAAATCAGGGCACCAATGGTTTCTGTGCCTAAAGTCTTTTCATATCGACAGCTCTACTTAAAAATGAACGGTGTCCAAGACAAATTGATTAATTTACCTTACTGCCAGTGTGAACAAAGGGTACAAAGATAATAAACAATCCCCAAAGTAGTGTAGGAGAACATAATACATCTATTACTTTCTGATATTCTTCGCATTCTCAAGGAGGATGAGGCTTTTTTCCGAAACATCTGTGGTAAATAAATAAATGTACATCAAGTCAAGAATGAGGGGCATCGGTGTACTCCTGCTTTTCAACAAAACAGTGGAGAAAAAGGAAGCACAGAGAGAGGGAAAATGCATTTCACAATGGTGCCCCCCATGGTGTTTAAAACAACAGAAACATATTTTATTTGTAGTGATGAATGAAACCATAGACCTACTGTACTTGTCAAACTGATTATTTAGGTTCATGAAAGTACTTGAAAGTTAGCATTTCCATAAACATTACTAGTTATAAACAAACTGTTGATTCGGCCCCTATGGATGTGCATGCTCCAACAAACAGATATTGTATGGTTTAACTTTTTAACTATTTTTCCTGTCCACCCATTCCACCTTGTATCTCTACTGTGGTCACTTACCTGTAAAGCTTCTCTGGCTGGCGTCTCAGCTCACTTTTGACCATTCATTGCGTTCCCATAGGCCCGGCTCACAGCTCTCCACGAGTTCTTCAGGACTCTTTTAAAATGATCCTCAGGCTCCCGAACACCCAGCCACTCTGCAACAGGAAGGCACTCTCACCAACTAGAACAATGGGGGTGGGGTCCATAGACATGCACAGGGCGCTTTCAGAATATTGAAGAGGGTGGGGGGTCAGGAATGCGGAATATATGGGGCTCACAGTGCACTCGTTTCCTGGCCATGACAGAACTAAAAAAGAAGTGCTCTTGTTTTTCCCCCCTGCAGCTGTGGTATTGAGCAGCATCTGAACTGACGCCAGTGGAGGAATGTCAACAGTCCGTGGTTGAGACTAGAGTGTTAGTAAGTAAGGCTGGTTGCAGATCAGCTGCTCAAAAAGGGAAAGCAGTGAGTGGGAGAAAGGCTGACTTCAAACACAGGATGTGAGGATGTGCATAGTTTAGAGGGGATTACTCAAGAGGATTTGAGCTGCTCTGAGCTAAATAATACATTTACCATGGTAACCATGTCCCACTCGAGTGAAGCCCAGTGCATGCTACTCAACTTTCAAAAACTTATCTAACAGTAATGTACCTTAAAATATGTAACTTAATCCATTGTGATCAGTCTTTTTAGGACTGTAGTGCCCACTGTGATCGGTCTTTTTAAAAGTTATTGTACTCTATAATTAGTCTAGAGTGAAATGCTGAGGCATATATAGAGCTGAAAGACGCTGCTGCTTCTTAAGAGCTGTGTTTCAAATATTATACTATTTACTAAGTAGTATGTGTTCGAGGGTTCTTCAAAAAGTTTCTGCACTTTTAAAACTGTAATTATTAAGAATTTCAAAAACAAATGACATCACTTTTCTACATAGTCACCTTCCGTTGGATTTTTCCCAGCGTCGTACCAACTTTTTAATGCCATCAGCAAAACATGTTTTTGGTTGAGCCCATGATGCACTGCTGTTTTACATCATCACATGAAAATCTTCTTCCCCTTAAAGCTTCTCTGAGTGGTCCAAAAAGGTGGAAATCAGATGGCGCTAAATCCAGACTATAAGCTCTCTCTCAGTCTCTCAGACACGACCAATTACTACTCCTCCCACCCTCACCGTTTCCAACAAAAATCTAAAAGTGCAGAAACTTTTTGAATATATATAAGATATATATAATATAGTAATGGCATATACAAAAAAACATTTGCCTCTAAAAGCATTTGGTATACAAATGCTTTACACATTAGGTAAATATGTTTAATATAACATATAAAGAAATATTCTACAGAATACATTTACCTTCCAACAACCCCTCCCGTGCCTGGCTTTCAACTGACTTGTACTACATGTGGATAACGGCCTCTGCCGATTAAAAAAAAGTTCCTACAGTAAATCTTGGCTGAAATAGTAAAAGCAAGTTGCCATTCAACATCAACAAAAATGGATCTTCAAGTCTTTGAGGCCTAACCACACAATCAGCTGAAGAGGAACGAGGCGTCGTTCTTCTCCTTCCCGAGCACCACAACAGCTCATTTAACTGCACTCACACATACACAGCACACAAGGATGATTCAGGCCGCATGAGTACATCTAATCATTCCCTAAACCCAGGAAAAATGACACCCAGATGGCTTGTCTCCCCACACCCTTGATGGCTGACATTAGAACTTGAAGTTCCTTGACTGATTCAGATAAACTGTTTATTCTGAAGCCAGAACTGCTCGAAGTGAATTTATGGAATCCGGCATTCCACAGAGTCCTTAGATAGGTCTCCATTATGCACATTCACAGCGGCTCTGAACCTGGAGCATTACGCTGGTAACAGTGCACTCACAGTTTAAGTACAGACCGACACATGGTGAGTGTCAGCCTTAGCACAGAGAACGACAAAAATGGGCGAGTGTTTACCCCTCTGGCTCCCAAGTGTTTAGACAGCTAGCCCGCTAATCTGACGCTCATGGACACAGATTTATGCCAGCAGTTTGCACAGGTTAAATCTATTTGCATTGGTAACATGATTAATTGGAAATTAGCAAAGTGCAAATTATTAAGTATATTTTGGATCTGGATTTTCCTTTCACTTAAGTTCGGTGGTGAAAAACTACTGTCTGCAAACTACTTACTCACTGTCTAAAAGAAATGTGGGTGCCAAATTTTGCTTCGTTTCTGTACTTTTGCCACTCCTGAATTTTGCCAATATAAATATTATTACATGTTTGAATCTATTTGCTCAAATTAGTCATTATATTTATATTTAAGACATTTCTTTATTTTAGATTCTTGTATTAAGCTGCAATCCAATTTCTGAGTAGCATCAGCCTAACATCTGAATGTCGGAATTGCTGTACAAAACAATCTACAATCTATCAGCCACATCAAGCAAAAACAAGGAAACACAAGAAAGCATTCTACAAAAGCAAACGTATCACTCACAAATGGGTAATATCCTCTTACAAAGATTCCTTAGATCCTTAAAATCTCCACTTAACAGTCAAACATGATTCCTCGACTGCTCTCTGTGTACGCGCTTTTTCCCTCTCACACACCCGGCTGCCGTTATGCTGATGTTCTACCTGCCGCATTCCTTAAGGTGTGGCACTGAGGACAGGTGAGTATGGAGCGGAGCCAGTAGGCTCCACACACCCTCATACCAATCCGCCGCTGTAACTGCTGCCACCACAAGCTTTTCCTCTCTATTCATATTACGTACAGGGCGTGAATGACATGCCTGTGGTATGATTGATATGCCGAAGGTTTCACTGGAATTTTATTCCCATATAAATCATCATTCAGCTGGACGTAGGATAAGTATTAAGGCCGTGCCAAATGATGCTAATAGTTTGTGTGTTGTACAGAAGTTTACAGTTTACGTGGTCCTAATGAATCATTTAGAGTTTTTACAATACCAAAAGTTTGCTAGTCAGAGGGAGTACCAGTAAAACAGGCTGACAATTCAATACAACAAATCCTGTTAAGCACAATTTGGAAAGGCTGGTATAACCCATGGTTTTAAAAGGTAGGGTACATTTTCCAGCCTGGACTGTGAATGACAAAATGCGAAAAGAACAGCTGTTTTAATACCTGATGATAATTAACCTGTTAACCAACAACTGTTTCAATTAATATTGCTGGTTAAAAATGTCATTAACTTCATTTACAGCGGCTGAAACTTGATTCCAGTTGACAGTGCAGCTTAACATATTTACAGTGTGGCTCGGTGGCTCAGTGAGTAGCACTGTCGCCTCACAGCAAGAAGACCCTGGGTTCGATTCCCAGGTGGATCGGTCCAGGTCCTTTCTGTGTGGAGTTTGCATGTTCTCCCTGTGTCTGTGTGGGTTTCCTCCCACAGTCCAAAGACATGCATGTGAGGTGAATTGGAAATACAAAATTGTCCATGACTGTGTTTGACATAACATGTGTGAACTGATGAATCATAAGCAGAAGAAAAAACTGCTTATAATCTTATAATAACTACACATGACAACTACATGTGGTCAGGAAGAGCCTAATATACCCAATGCATGTTTAATTAGCACTTGTGATGAAGTGTTCACTACCTACATTCATGGTTCTGCTCATGGTGTTTATGTTCTTTATGTTCTTGTACACTATGTTGTTAATGAAGCATGTGATGCATTTAATATTTTGATGGGATGCTGTAAGCTTGTTGGTCGGTAAACCATTGACTTACGAGCCGCTCAGGTGGCGCAGCGGTAAAAACACACGCTAACGCACCAGAGCTGGGATTTCAAATACATTGTACAGAATCTGGGCTGAGCGGCCACATAAACAACGGTTGGCCTGTTGTTCATATAGGTGGGGTATTAAGCCGGATAGGGACTCCTCGTAACTGATGCACTACGACCTCTGCTGGCTGATTGATGGTGCCTGCACAGAGGCGGGGAAAGAATGCGGATCGGGGTGTGTCTCTCAGTACACAAGGCTGATTCGCATATATTCACTCGCCTAGTGTGGGTGACAAAATGCATACGGCTGCTGCCCTTGGTCAGAGGGGGCATGGGTTTGCTTCGTTCTCCTCTAATTAGAGCGGGGGTCGGCATTTGTGGAGGCAATTGCACATGCTAAAAAGTCGGGAGAAAAAAGGGGAGAAAATGCATAAGCAAAATATTTTTTTAAAACCATTGACTTACGTTGTTTGGTTATCGGTTAAAAGAAATTGGAAAATTTTACATTCTTAGTTTTTAAGTCATCCGTTTAAGCAGAATTGGTTTATTGTTGTTTTCTTAAAAGAAAAGTAGTTTATTAGGACATAAAAATTATTCATAGTTTAATAATAGTCATTAATGCAGAAATTCCAGATGCGTTTTACTTTTCTAGCCAACTGTCAAACAGACAAAGCCATTTGAAACTGCCCCCGAACAGAACCTCCACCTGCTGGGAACGGTAACGGAAACTAATCTGCAGGCAGGTGACAGAGATGAAGAGCTAAGATAAGCCAAGCACCTGGCCCGTCTCTAAATCAGCCAGTAGTCACTTAAACTTAATGTTCTCAATAGCCGACCCTGCTTACTCAAGCCAGTAAGTAAGATCTGAGCCAAAAACAATATGTGCACTGAAGACAGGTGTAGGCTAATGTCGACATTCGCTCCAATGATCAGAAAAAGACAGGAAAAACAGACCCAAAAACGGCCACACAAGCAGAAAGAGAGAGTGACAGAGAGCCAGCAGCACGGAAGAGATGCCAAGAGCTCAGGACAAGTCCAAAAGCCAAAAGAACAGAGGCCACACTACTTCCTCTGGAAAACCCATGACAATAAATCAGCCACGACAGGGGGGTTAAAAAGTTCCAGGCTGTAAAGAAAGATTTCTTGGATTGGATTAAATTTAAATACTTGAACTGAAAAACATTCATGTACCAGTGCACATTTGGTTAAGGTTTTAACCTGACCAGAACTAAAGTGGCCTGGTTCTTACATGGAACCACAGGACACCCAGAATGGGCACCAATCCAACTGGAAGATCACAAGTATATTTATTTTTCTCACTTACACCTAGTGGCCAATTAGAGTATTAGATCTATGAGAGTGTTTTAGAGGTGGCAGGAAATGCCAACATGCCAAACTACATCCACACTACTGTCCCCAGATTGCTAAAACCATGTGGCACCAACAATAGCCACTGTACTACTGTGCCTCTATAGTGCCTGAAGAATGGCAAATGCATTTATTCTTTTATGTCCTGATGAGAGTGACAGAGAATCTAGAAAATACACTCTGGACAGGGTGCCAGTCATAAGCTAATCTAAGTACTGGCAAGTTTTAAGGGGGGGCTAAAAGGAACCCATGTAAGCACCATGCAAGCACCAAACCCTATGAATTGGCTATTTTACTATTATAATTTATCCCTGAATATTAGCTTCAGGTTTGTGATTTTTAGCGGTGTTTATAATTTATTTGAATGCTACGTTCTATTTTCCAGGTCCAGGACGCTTGAATGGTAACCAGAGTTGTGTAAATATTTATGCTTCATGCACAAGTTTCCCAGGGCCCCATGCAGACAGTGTTTATTCTAGTAATACAGCAGGAATGTGGTCCAGTGTAGGCTCAGTTCTGGAGCTGGCACCAAGTCAAAAGCTTATGAGTAGCATCACCTGACAATACAGTCTCACTCCAGGCCGATCACATAAGATACACTGCAGGTTCTTTGTGCTGTTAAGATTTGTTTTGTTATTGCTTTGTATCCAAGATCAGAGCAGTGTGTTTTTAAAAGAAAGCTGGATAGTGTTAAAGAAAGCCTAAAACGAACATTTTATTCCAACAAAAATGATGATGAGTAGAATTATACATCATATACAGTATAAGTAAAATGGCATAGACATGGCATTTATCTGCCTGGCTTTAGCTTTATTAACATGACCACGTGCTATACATGTGTCTAAATATGCAATTTAGAAATGCCACCATGTTCCACTGACATTCTCAATTTGCATGCTGGCTAATCTGTAAATAAAATATGTTAACTTGACTGTGTTTATGCAGATATGGGTATCAAATAATTTGTATATCATACATTTACTGGTTATGTAGAACTTCCCAAACCAGTCACAGAAAAAAATTATATTTATGATGCCAAAGCATACATTTTTCCATCCATTTTTAACATTTACAACTTTTTAGCTTTGAAAATCAAGTAAAGAGTCATTCTAGGTTTTCACTACAGAGTGTGTACCCTTCATAGGGTCTGGGCCAGAGGGATGATCACTTTAGAATGAACTACAACCGCTATGTAGCACCTAGCTCATGATTTGGAACTTGCCCAGGTTAGCAGAAAGTAGGCTGGCTAACAACTCACAAGTGAAAGTAATTCACATTATATTACCAACAATCAATTAAAGTAGCCAAACAAGTCAAAATTTACCCTAATGACCATAATTTCATCAATATAACAATAGTATATAAAAACATTTAAACTCACTAATGCTAATTAGCTTAGCCAGCACGAGTTATGGGTAGAAATGAGTCGTTTCAGGATTAGTCTTATTGACATCCTTTTATCATTAGCAATTTGTTCAAACACAGTCAACAAATAAAATTAAACAATAACATTTTGTATGTAACAAAAGGACACAGCCAGAAAGCTGACAGCTGGCAGACCAGCAGGTTGGCATCCTGCTAATAAACTGCTCATACTGGTCATGAATACAAACAGGGGGTATTTCAATACTGGCACCTTGACTTGCATCAATAAATGATAAATGATATTTATTTAATAATAGCCAAACAGTAAACAGGGTGTATATACAGTGCTGCAGCTTTTGCCCCTTCCAAACTTCAAATCAAATTTATACATGATTATTTTCTGTATTAAAGGAAAAGAGTTATCCAACACAAACCGGCCCGGTGTGAAAAAGTAATTACCCCCTAATTTAAAAACATTTCGCGCCGCAATTTGCAGTAGCCAATAGCAATGGTAATGATTAACTGGTTTACCGATAACCAACAAACAAACCATTGTTTTATTAATGCTACCAGTTTCATTTAAATGCATTTCTAACAGCTGATGATTGATTTTAACTGAGTGAGTTCAGAGAGTTCACTTTAGTGTGCATACACTAGCTCATTTAGAGAAAAAGCACTGCCGTTCTAATCAAAACAAACTTTTTTTTTAAGTATTATGTTATTTAAATCATGACCGACAGAACTATGAAACTATAAAATCACAAACAGAACCGTTTTGCATTACTATGGAGTCTGACTGCATGTTAAACTTTCTACATTATGTTATTTGTTTACAAAAATGAACTGGGTATTTGCATCATGACCCGTTTTATTATAACTACACTAATAAGAAAAAGCTTTGATTTACAGGCTGTATTTTAATTAAATTTGGATATCAACAGCATTCTGAATGTTGAAACAATTCTGTTCACACGGTTTACAGTCATCATACTGTTCTACATTACTGCCACTTTTACTATGTTTTCCATTAAATGAAGTATACAGATGTGTTGATATGAAACTTGCTGGTTATTGGTTAACCATTGGTGAATGAAAGTCGGTTATTTATTAAATGAAATTTTGCAAATTTGCATCCCTACACTGCAGTGAAAGAATCTACCACCAAAGCTTTTTTTTTCATTGAGTCATTTGGATGTGGACATGCTCTTGTGTTTTGTGCTTCGTTGTTTTGTTGGATAACTCAACTGAATTTAAGCTTCATATCAGACTAATGATTTGATTTTTCTTTAGAATTTTCTTTTGTGCATTTCATGTTTCCTCAGGTTTTCTTGGTCTTATATAAAATTTTATTTAAACAAATTAAACAAATGTAAACAAGTTCAGGAGTTTGTATAATGCTGTTTATGTTTTCAACTAATTTACCACAAAAACATACATGTGAAGCCATCAAAATGAGTTAAGCCATTTAAAAAAATAATGTTGTTGAGTTTAAGGGTATTTTAATGGCAGAAAAGTGCAGTACTGTGATCCTTATGGTATGGAAACAGTTATTGTAATAAAACTGCAGCTTGATTATGCATGCACATGTATAGCTCCACAGCCACGTCCAAAAAAATTGTATTACAGCACATTCAGCTGGCATTTATGTGGTCTTGCAGTACAGTGACTCAGTGGCCAGTCATTTAATGACTCAATCTAACGAATACAAACAAAGAGTCTTTCTATTCCTGCAAGTGAAAATTCTCAAAGAGTGGTGCATTGTGCAGCTGAAGAAATGATACAATACAAACCACAGTGTTTGGTGTTAACATCAAATATAACATTTAAACAATGTAACTTTAATAACATTTAAGTATTTAAAGTCAATAAAGCAATAAAGTTTGCAAGAAATGAATCATTTATCATTAATCTTGTCTTTATACAAGATCAAGACATTCAAGACATACAGTGTATCACAAAAGTGAGTACACCCCTCACATTTCTGCAAATATTTCATTATATCTTTTCATGGGACAACACTATAGACATGAAACTTGGATAGAACTTAGAGTAGTCAGTGTACAGCTTGTATAGCAGTGTAGATTTACTGTCTTCTGAAAATAACTCAACACACAGCCATTAATGTCTAAATAGCTGGCAACATAAGTGAGTACACCCCACAGTGAACATGTCCAAATTGTGCCCAAAGTGTCAATATTTTGTGTGACCACCATTATTATCCAGCACTGCCTTAACCCTCCTGGGCATGGAATTCACCAGAGCTGCACTGGTTGCTACTGGAATCCTCTTCCACTCCTCCATGATGACATCACGGAGCTGGTGGATGTTAGACACCTTGAACTCCTCCACCTTCCACTTGAGGATGCGCCACAGGTGCTCAATTGGGTTTAGTCCATCACCTTTACCTTTAGCTTCCTCAGCAAGGCAGTTGTCATCTTGGAGGTTGTGTTTGGGGTCGTTATCCTGTTGGAAAACTGCCATGAGGCCCAGTTTTCGAAGGGAGGGGATCATGCTCTGTTTCAGAATGTCACAGTACATGTTGGAATTCATGTTTCCCTCAATGAACCGCAGCTCCCCAGTGCCAGCAACACTCATGCAGCCCAAGACCATGATGCTACCACCACCATGCTTGACTGTAGGCAAGATACAGTTGTCTTGGTACTTCTCACCAGGGCGCCGCCACACATGCTGGACACCATCTGAGCCAAACAAGTTTATCTTGGTCTCGTCAGACCACAGGGCATTCCAGTAATCCATGTTCTTGGACTGCTTGTCTTCAGCAAACTGTTTGCTGGCTTTCTTGTGCGTCAGCTTCCTTCTGGGATGACGACCATGCAGACCGAGTTGATGCAGTATGTTGCGTATGGTCTGAGCACTGACAGGCTGACCTCCCACGTCTTCAACCTCTGCAGCAATGCTGGCAGCACTCATGTGTCTATTTTTTAAAGCCAACCTCTGGATATGACGCCGAACACGTGGACTCAACTTCTTTGGTCGACCCTGGCGAAGCCTGTTCCGAGTGGAACCTGTCCTGGAAAACCGCTGTATGACCTTGGCCACCATGCTGTAGCTCAGTTTCAGGGTGTTAGCAATCTTCTTATAGCCCAGGCCATCTTTGTGGAGAGCAACAATTCTATTTCTCACATCCTCAGAGAGTTCTTTGCCATGAGGTGCCATGTTGAATATCCAGTGGCCAGTATGAGAGAATTGTACCCAAAACACCAAATTTAACAGCCCTGCTCCCCATTTACACCTGGGACCTTGACACATGACACCAGGGAGGGACAACGACACATTTGGGCACAATTCGGACATGTTCACTGTGGGGTGTACTCACTTATGTTGCCAGCTATTTAGACATTAATGGCTGTGTGTTGAGTTATTTTCAGAAGACAGTAAATCTACACTGCTATACAAGCTGTACACTGACTACTCTAAGTTATATCCAAGTTTCATGTCTATAGTGTTGTCCCATGAAAAGATATAATGAAATATTTGCAGAAATGTGAGGGGTGTACTCACTTTTGTGATACACTGTAGGTGAACCCTTGGCTCTGCCTTTGACTTAGCATTTTCAAACCTAATGTGTCTTTTAAACTATTCGTTTGTAGATTTAGTAGAGTGTTTTAAGTCACTTTTTTTTACTGCATCATTCAGCCTCTGTTAAGTTTTAAGTGTTTGAGTACATTTTTTTCTCAAGAACTGCAAACTGTTTAGGTCCTGAGGCAGTAAACAGCCCTAATACATATTGTTTCCTCCATCCTACTTCACAGTCCAGATGATTTGTTAGTGTTTGTTGGCGCCCTTTTTTATTTTAATGTCATGTCATATGGTATTTCTGCCTTCCTTCCTTCAAACACTTTCAAAACCAATTCCTTGTGTTGATGGCCGGCAAGGTTGGTAGTTCTGCCAATTCGAACTTACGAAAGCAACTCTGCTGTGCCACCCAAACGCCTAGAAGGTTGTTCTTGCTGTTTTTGTTCTAACATTTTTGAAATGTTTTATAGCATGTTTATGCCTCATGTAGCTCCACGTGTTGTAAAGTACTGTACATACATTTTAGTACAGAATGGTTTCAGAAGGTAGGAGGAAATTATAATAACTGAAGGAAACTTTTAATCATTGCCACTTCTGGAGCATCTGACTTTCATTCTCGACTGTTAATGATTAACCAGGGTGTTTAATACATGAACATACAAATTACAAATTTGTGTTACCACTGGCAGACTGGTAGTCTATAATTATGTATTGGATGAAGATCTGACCACATTCTGTGAGTACTGCAGAAATACAGCTGACTCCAAAGGTTTCGAAAAATTTGCTTCCCATCGTGACATTAAAGTGGCCATCACTCCATTCACTTATTAACTGCGTGTGATTTCTGTGTCTCATTGTATTCGGTCACAATTGTAAGCTGCATTGGATACAAGCGTCTGCTAAATGTCATCAGTGTAAATAAAATGTAAATGTAAAACTATGCACATTGCCTCTGGCATCAACGGCAAAATAGCTAACAGTAAAGAGCAGTAGGGGCGCATTCCTGAAGGCTTAGAGTTCTGTCAACAACAACATCCTGACACCTTTACACAGAAAAGGATGCAAGACAAGCACATTTTATTTACCCATTTTCTGACAAAGGTCACCTCCTTAATACACCTGACATTACGGCAAACAAATATTACCAAATAAGGTAAACAGCTTTGTTCTTTCAGGTTACTCAACAGTCTAAAACACCGGTCCACTTAACTTTTTTTTTTTTACATTCGGCTGTGTCTAAGGGAGGGAAGGCCTCTACAACAGCAACTTCTACTGGCTAGTCAGGGAACCAACACTAACGTCAAAAAAAAAAAACAGCAAGACTAACGGGGTCCTTCATAAGTGTTAAGGCTTGTTGCAAAGTGGTTCTGTAACCCGCTGCCAGCTAGTAAAGAATCCCATATTAGTCAAGAAGTGTGGTGACCTGTGGCTCTTCCTGGCCAGCAGGCATTTAGTGAAGCTAACAAAGGTCACCAGAGTGCACCCTGAAGTTGAGTAGATCCAAATTACTGAGAAAGGTTGCAAAGAAAAAGTGCAGGTTGAAAAGTATTCCAATTATTAAAAACTTTGTATGTTTGTATGTATACAATGTTTACCCAATTGCGTTATGCTTCCTCTCTACTGGTGCTGACCCACACGTCCCCTCCCTGATTGAGGAGAGCAAACTTACACACGTCCCCTCCGACACGTGAGCAGTAGCCGACTGCATCTTTTCACCTGCACGAGGCGAGTTCCTATGCGATCAGCCTTGTGCACGGAGAGTCACACCCTGATCATCATTATTCCTCTACTCTGTGCAGACGCCATCAATCAGCCAGCAGAGGTCGTAATTGCATCAGTTATGAGGTCCCTATCCGGCTCCCTACCCTGTATGAACAACAGCCAAACGTTGTTCATATAGCCGCCCAGCCCAGCCGGACGGCAGAGCTGAGATTCGATACGATCTATTCGAAATCCCAGCTCTAGTGTGCTAGTGTGTTTTACCGCTGCGCCACCTGAGAGGCCCCGACAACTAATTTTAAAGCTATGTTGAGACCCAAAGAGACCTAAAAAGACCAAAAAAGAAAGTGAAAAAGACACAGTGCCACACACAGTGACACGGCACGCTAAGCAAAGTAGGTAAGTAGAACTACGAAACGAGGGAAATAAAAATCTATAATAAACATAAAAAGATATAAGTAGAGATGGGACGATCGATCGGCTACGAATAGGTATCGGCCAATTTTTTATCAAAATATGCTATCAGCGATCTGTGATATTTCCTAAAAGTAGCCGATCCGATCGTGTGATATATAAAGACCATGTTAAGTTAACAGCTCAGTGGATTGATCCAGACTTTGAGCTACGAAGCACCAACCATCACATCACCATTCATCAACAATCGTACAGAAACCATCGTGAAAGCTCTTACGATGTAATTTTGCTGATTGTAATATTTACTTTAAAAAGATAATTCAACCCGGTCACATCTGAGTCGATTCTATCAGCACGTTATATAAACTCCTGGTTCACTTTGGTAAATCGTAAGCGGTTCTTACTTGTGATGTAGATGAGAACAGAAGACGTTACAAAGCCAATCCGAGGCAAAAGTTTATTCATTACCAAATTCATTAGTTCAGGATCATCTGCTGAACTTTTAGAAAACTTTTAGCTCCTTAGATGGAACGAGTCTGACTCGGTTACAGATCTGTGGTAATAGCAGTTTAATTAAGCTTTTTAATGAAGCTTTTTAATGTAAGAGAGTCACACAAAATGTTCTGTAGTAGCTGGTGTTTATTTAAAACCACGACATTTAATTAATTACAGTAAACAAGGAGAGATAACTGAGAAGAGAAACTTACGCTTCACATAAAAACGAATCAACTCATGAATCAATGAATCACTTATAGCGATACTGTGAACAAAGCGTATCTTCTAAAGGCACAAACACACACACACACGCGCTGCTCCGGTTTATCTTTACTGTGAGGCTCTTTTTAAGTTTATTTACTGCTATTCCCCCCCCCCCCCCCCCCCCCGACCCCCCCCCCCCCCCCGGATCGGAATCGGCTATCGGCCGATGTCCCTGAAAGGAGATCGGAGATCGGAATCGGTGCCAAAAACCCCGATCGGTCCATCTCTAGATATAAGACAAACATTTCAGAGCTAGGTGCTGAAGAGGGAAGGGAAACTAAGTAACACATGGCAGGAACTGAGCAGGAAATGCAACATTCCAGTCTGGAAAGGTCTGGCACCGGGAGCATAAAGAAAGTGTAAAGCCCAGCCTCCATCAGTGTCCATTACTTCCAGCTCAGAGATTCTCACACTGTACAGACTGAAAAAGTAGGCCAAGAAACTTCAACACATCTGCTTATACTCACTCGCTCACTCACTCACACTTTCTCACACTCTCTTTTTTCCTTGATGTTTATCACTAGAAGCCTTCTTCCAAGGAATCTACATTTCACCCTTAACTGTGGACTGTTTTCAATTCAATGTGATTAATTTCAGTAAATCTGTAGATTGTACTGTTAAGCAACTTAAAGTCTTAGGCCACATCTATTTTTTGTTAAATATGGTGCGTCATGTCCAGAACCCCAGAGGACTTTTGAACAATTAAAAGGTACATGAAGCTGAAGCTACAAAAGCAGCTCTAATGACCCCACTGTTAATAAATCCGCACAATACTTTACACACAGAAGACATTTAGTACTGTTGCAACTTTCCAGAAAATCATGTCCTAAACAGATCGCACAAGCGAGAGAGAATACTCCCGTTCCCCAAAAAACAGCTGAACATGCAACTGCCCAATACCCAAAACCAAGTTGGCCGGCAGGGGGTGTAAAGGCAGAAATTTACTTAAGTTCAGTTCTCTTTAAATGCCACTTCAAAAGCATTCTGTACCCAATTAAGTGGGATTCGGTTCAGCTGGGGGTGTCCCTTTATTAGCGACCTTTAAACTCAGCTCAGTGCTTGTTTGTCTGTTTGGTTCATTAGGCTGCTATGCCAGGCTGAAGTTCGGACCTGATGACCTGGCTTCTCCCTCCGGTCTTTCTGTCAGCGTTCTTTTGATCTTGTTCTTGTGTACTGTTGTTGGCATTTCTGAGTGTAGATGTCAAGAGAGAACCATTGGTGGTGTAGCAGTCTTTTTTGTATTTTTAATATCCACTACTGGTGTAGAGTTTATGGTTCGTTTCCATGAGCTTGGGTTGGTACTCGCTGGTGGATCAAGTAGCTGGCTCCCCTGTATTTCTTTTCCAGTCTATCACGCTTATTTCTGGGTTGCCAGGGGATCGTTTAGACCTGTGCCGCACAATCATCTGTCTTTTTTTGTTCTTACCTGGCAATGTTTTGTTTGCCTGTCTGTGCTATTCTCTAATACCCCTTTATACCTCGACTTATGGTTTGGTTGTGTTATATGTTTATCTCAAGCTTTGCTCAAGTTCAGCTGACCTTTTATTATCTTTTATTTACTTCAGCCAATATATTGCATTTGGGTTCTATCCCTTCTATCCCAATTTAGGAACTTCTTTGGATATATAAGTAAAAAGTGAAAGTATTCGCAAAAATGCATCAACTTTATGTTAAATTTAAAAAAAAGTGCAACTGTTAAGCATGGTGGAGAAAGCAGTAGTGTTTATGGCTACATTGCTGATTTAAAGCTGACAATCAGGCAAGTAACGAATAACATGCAAGTAAATTGACAAATGAATGGTTAATAATTGGTGAGTTCTTGAGTTTCCATGGTCAAGTTCAAGAGTTTAGACCATAACCCAATAAGGATTCTATGCTATGACCTTAAGAGGCCTGCTTTGCAAGTCTGATCAGCAACCACAGGAGGTTGTTAAAGGAGGTACTATTACATATTAAATACAAGGTTCACATACGCTTTTGCCTGTAGAATGAATGATCTTTCAAATCATTAATTAACTCGATGAATAGTACAGTTGTTTAACATGTGTCCTATATTCTGACTTCCAAATCAAATCCTACTTATTAATAATTAACCAAAATATTAAGGTATTAACAAAGGTTCACAAACTTTTTCTTGCATCTGTAAGCTTTCATATGTACAAGGTCCATGTACCAATAAACCACATTAACCTGAGCCATTATGGAAAAAAGAAAATTCAGTGAGTCACCAAATAGCTCCAAATAATTACTTTTCTTTCTTCGTTCACTAACTAACAGGGTCGCTGTAATGTGGTTTCTCCTGCCGCAAGTCCCTGATACAGGCCCAAGTATTCGGAAACACTGTGCTTCCCCCTCTTAGCCCCTCTCTACCCCTCCTTCCATGTACTCCCTCATCCAAAGCTTTAATGAAAAGCATGTGGTGGAGAGATGAGATTGCTGCCTCATTTGTCACCGGAGCTGTGCACCACTTTCTAACTCAGCCTGGTTACTCTTAATGCTTATAAAATATATTAAAGCAATCTATAACTAAAGTGAAAATGCAATGATGACTGATGTTGGATAAAATGTAATACAATCTTTTAACATTCATCAGATACCATGTTTTTACAGTGACTTGCTCGTGGATGTAGTTTCAGATTGCATACTCTTATTTCAGAACTACTCAAAACCACAAAGGAATAGCATAACCTGTTCTGCTTGGGTCACTCCGTATCTGACAATAGTTAGGGTATGCTGGATGACAATATCTAGCTTGTCACCTGCATTATAGATAAAAATTCTCAGAAAATGCAAAATCACATACAGAAATACATACAAACATACAAGAAATACATACAAAAACATGTCATCCTAGTATGTACAAAGAGTTATTCATTGTAAAATCTACCTGGCCATGTTTAACAAGCATGTACACTTATTATTATTAAAGACAAACTTTTAGGTTTAGGTATTTTTTAATATTAGAAAAGTACATGTGTGTCAGTGCACTCTCTGTGCCGGTCCCAAGCCAAGGGCTGCAACAGAAAGGGCACCCAGAATAAAACTGTGCCATATTACGTATGTGGACCAGAATGATCCACTGTGGCGACCCCTAATAAGGGAGCAGCTGAAGGTGAGGTTATCATGATTGGATATAAAAGTTGGATCCAACAAAGGTTCAGTCTTTAAAAGCAAAGAGGGATCATGGCTCACTGCTTTCTATCACTTTTCTATCTGCCAAACCTTTTGAGAATTGTCAATGAGTTAAAAAAAAACATTTCTCGAGATTGAAATTCATCAGGGCTTTCACCATCTACCATACATAATATTGTAAAAAGATTAGGGGATCTGGAGAAACATCTGCAACATCTGAAACATTGTAGGGCAAGGCAGAAAACCACTGTTTAATGTGTGTGACATTTGAGCCCTGAGACAGCATCACATGAGAAACCATCTTGCTAGTGTGATAAATACAGCCACTTCGGCTTAGGAGTACTTCATAAAACAATTGTAACTTAACACAGTCCGCCACTGCTGCAAAATTGTAGCCTGAAACTCTTATTATTCAAGAGAAAGCCAGACACCAAGCCAGGTGTCTTCTGAGATGGACCAACAGACAGTGGAAACATGTGCTGTGGTTACATTAGTCCATGTTTCAGTTTGTTTTAGGGAAAAACTGACAAAAGTTTTGTGGCCAAAAACAAAAAGGACCACTCACACTGTTATCCGTAAAAGGTGCACAAGCCGTCATGGAACGGTGGTGGGTTAGTGCACACATCATGGGTGACTTCCATATGTGTGACAAAAAATTTAATTATTTCGGTAATACAATACCAGGCCTCATTCTACAGGTAGATACAGAGTGCATGTACTTGACTGGCTTGCCTGTGGTTCCAACAATTCCACCTGCAAAATTGCAGCAATTACATTCCAAATGATTAAAAAGCATATTTAATATAACAAGATGATATATCACAGTGGTAGTCACACCATCATCTGTCCACATTTTTTGAGTTTGTTGCAGACATCAAAGGATAATTTAATTTTATTTACAAAATACAGTCAAGTTGGTCAGTGGAAAGATTGGGAATTATTTCCTTGTACTTTTGTCAGTTAAATAAGGTTTTAACAGAATTAACAAATAAAAAGCTGTTGTTTTATTGGAATTTAAATAACTATAGGAAGTACAGGCCAAAATATATTGCCAAAAAATATTGCCAATTCACAACACCAATCAATGAATGAGTCTGAAACTGATTCATGTCAAAGTGCATTACAACAGACTTAAATATTCAGTTTTTCCAGACACAGTGTGTATTAGTCCAGGACTATTCTAAATTCCATCACCTTTACTACAATGAAACTACTCAACAGCTGAGCTTAAATCCTAATTTCACCCCATAATGACACATCCTGAGAGAAACATGATTAATGCTTTAATAGTGTTCTGAGAAAGAAGCTAAAACTCGCCCATGTGATTGTGTCTGAAAAATGATGACACATTTCACCGCAGATGTGTCTGTCTGAACTGCCCAGAGGTTGAGTGGGTGCACACTGGGCTGGATGGTTGGTATTGTGCTACACAATGGGAAAATATGTCAGTGAGAGCTCTATACAGCTCCTTCCTTTCACACAAAACAAAACATTTGTGTCTGAAAGACTACAACAAAGAATTAGCAGGTAAATTCTAGAACCATGAGCATTAGCATTCCATCAAAGAGAGTGTCCTGTAAGATACAGAGGGACTAATCCCACATTTTTTCTATTCATGACAGATCTAAGCAGTGCATATTTAGGAATCATGTGACTCTGTGTGTACACAAGTCTGTTAAGAATAATCTTTATTCATTTATTCAGATACGTTTAAGTTCCGTTGACTCTGCTCTACAGAACATTGGCTCATTGTAAACTTCAATTGCAAGTACAGGCTATTGAAGTTGCCAAAGCTCAGTGGAAAAAGGCATTCGGGTGATTTCTGGACTGAGTCAGCAGGCAGAACTTTGTTAGTTAGGAGGAAAATGGGGGGAGCAGAGGAAGAGCGATGGAAAGAAAAATGAAGAGAGAGCTGACATTCTTGCACTCTGAGTTAATGCCGCTAGGTACTTTTCTGGCGGACATCGACTACCTCCAGAACTAAACAAAGACTGTTTCAGCGACAGGAAGAGAGAGGGAAAAAAGACTGCACTAAAACTGTGGGTTTGAGCTCAATGTGCCTTGAGCATTTCTTGGAATGGCATCTATGGCTACCCTGGTAACTTTAGACCCTACTTACAGTTTAAAAGAGGAACTACACTGACATGCATTTTGCCCCATAAAAGTACCATAAAACAGCAGCAACCGAGATGAACAGTGACCAACCACTTTTTTCATTGTTTGGACCTACAACAGTTCTTCAAATTATTAACAAAAATCTTCTACAGATATACTTTAATATTCTATACGTGAAAGTTGAATATTCTCTTGACATGCTATAACTATAACTATCATATACTGTATAAATATATTCTAAATGAGAAGCACTGACTAAATGGAGACTAAATAAAAAATTTAAAGCATTAAACTATTAAGCTGTGGGATTATGTGCATGTGCATATAGTGTATTATTTGATTTCAATTTAGGCTTTTTTTTTTTTTGCTGTCATTGTTGGACAAGCAAGCAATTCATTGTTTAGTGAATTCAGACATAAGTATTCGAGTCAGTGTATTCAGTGGGGCAACATTCATGATCATATAGTAACAATGACATTTGATTGGTGGATTTTCTTTAGTGTCTGTAACATACCTCACCAAAACATCCAAATCACTCTTGCTCACAAGTGATGTTTTTATCTAACTTCTTTAATCTATTGACTTATTGATTTGGCTAATATAGAAAAGTACTCTGGGCTGAACCCTCTGGATAATCTCTTGCTTTGATTCCCAATAACACATGACTGCATTACTGCCCTACATAACACAGCATATCTTTTTTCTGCATACACATCTACAGCATTCCTCCGAGAATCACAGTGACATCTATAATCTCTGTTAATTCAAATCACAACACTGTTAATTATTCAATTTCTGTAGTGCACATGATCAAACCTACTGACCTTAATACATTAATACAACTAACAGATTTTCTATGAAAACATTTCATATCAAGGCTAAATAAGAAGCAGCCAGCAGTATGTGGGTCGATGACACATAGTTGTAAATGTATTGTTTATTCCTTTGAAACTCAATTTTTTGTGTGAATGCTTTTTGAACAGGCTAAAGCATTTCAAATGACAAATAAATGATACAGAACTGGATACCCAATTTACATTCCTTACTCACTGAGCTCATTTTATGATCTGCTGAATGCTGCTTCCTCGTTTTTTTTCTGAAAACTTTGTTCTGATTGTTAGTTATTTAGGAGAGAAACACTGAGTGACAAATAACAACCTGCCATGCATAAATGAAGAACAACTGCATAGATTATAAGTCACTAATTACTAATAAAAGCATGTTTAATCTATGTTTGTAGTGCCTTACAATAGATTTACAATGCTATGCTATGCAAAAATGTACTACTTTCTTACTTACTACTTCTACATATTTTGCTATTCTCTTTTACTCTGTAGAGATGACACAACACAGTTTAGGTACACTATGATTAAATCACGCTACAATCATACCTTTTTATGATTTGCATAAATTGCCTCCATTGTTGCGGATCGGTTACCAAGACTGATCGGTTACCAATGTCTGTATTGTATTGGTATTTTATCAGTACTGGTACCTGCCAATATTTGGGCTTGGTCATGGAAACTGAATCAAAAATTAAAACTGGATTAGAGCATCCATTTTTGGTCAGTCATCATTTCAAGTGGCTGCAGCCATAGACTGGAACAAACGGCAAGAAACTCTAAGGCTGGATAAATTTATTTCTAAGACAACTTTTAAAAAACAAATTACAGATATCTTAGGAGATACATGCAGCTGTATGACAAATTGACTGGACTGAATAATGAAGACTGGACTGATTAATGGACTTTATGCATTCTTCTTTTATACTGTTGCTGGGTGATTCGAATATGTGTTGTGTATTGTATTGTGATCATCGTTGTTTGTTTTCAATGTCTTATGTAAATTTGTTTGTATGATTGTTCCTCAAGAGGCTTTGCCTTTTGCCAGGCCGCCATTGTAAATAAGGAGCAGTTCTTAATGACTTGCCTGGTTAAATAAAGGTTAAATAAATAAATAAAATCTGTATCATTGTTATTGGTACAGGTACAGCTGGCCCAGTCACAGCACCACAGAATACTTCCATCTTAACTGATCTTATTTTTTTTATCAATAATTTATTATCCACATGACATGATTTTAACAGATAATACAAATATTTGATTTGACCAGCCTTACAATCTACTGAACTACAGTATCATATTTCCCAAGATCATAGTTTTTTTGATACCAGACATTTAGTCAGGGAGTCTGCCATGAGTTAATTTGTAAGCAGTAAAGATTACAGTGGACTAAGGGGTTTCTGGGGTCAGGTCTTTCTTTAACATGATTAGTGAATGGAATGTAAACAAACCAGCCCAGCTCTGTGCTTTTCAGATTGTGTTTACAGTCTTGTAACACACTTGCTTGTTTGAATTGTATAAGGAGCTTTTATCCACTATCTTGTACATATATCTGTGATTTATTCAATCGTTTATTTGGAATAGTAGGAATAATTCAATAGAGACATGTGTACCAATTAAATGTTTTCTCTCTTTTTTTTAGCATTGAAGCCAAAGTTTTTAAGCCTAGGAACAGCACTCAGAGGATTAAGCCTAATGATCTCCACCACTTCTGGATGCTGAAGAGTAAACAAGCCTGGACTCTTCACTGTCAAGTTAGAAGCATGTTGTGTTTTACATCATGTTTAACGTGTGAATATCACGTGTAAAACACAACCACGTTTTCTGAAGCTATTTATTAGCAAAAGTTTAGCAGCACTTACCTTCATGCGGTCTTCATACAGCGGTTTCTGCTGCGCCGGTTTGTTTCCTCCCACAGAGCTCAACTTCATCAGAGAGAAGTTGGGAGATGCTGGAAAAACTTGGACCAACTCGCCTCGGTTAAATAAAACGTTCCTGTAACTTCTTCACTTTTCTAAGCTCCTTTCTTTATCCTCGTCACATTTTCGGTAGGGTGAAGGTCTCAGGTCTTGTTTTGGCCCCTGAAAGGCGCAATGTATGTGGAGAATGCGCGGAAACCGCCTCCCTTCACAAAGCGCAAAAGTCACAACCCGAGCCTGAAAGCGGCCCCCTTAACCCCGCCCCCTTAAACCACCTAAACAATAAAAGAATGTAGGCTCCGCCCTCACTTGAAACCGCTACAATCCCATTGGCCTGAGGGAATGTCACTCCAGCAAGCCGGATTGAAAAATGACAATGGGCTTTTTGAGCGTTTCTTGTAGAAAACACAAAGTGGGATCAAGTGTATCAAAAGCTACAAAAACAAAGTAATAATAAACACCCTAACCCTATTGGATTTGCTCAATTAGGCTACTTATTAATTGGGCAGCTGTAGCCTAGTGGTTAAGGTACTGGACTAGTAATCAGAAGGTCACTGGTTCAAGCCCCACCACTGCCAGGTTGTCACCGTTGGGCCCTTGTGCGCATCACTCTGGAACAGAATAAATCTGGACTCATCAGACCACATGATCTACTTCCAGAGTCCAATCTTTATGCTCCCTAGCAAATTGAAGCTGTTGTTGCCGGTTAGCCTCACTGACAAGTTAAGGCTACACAGCTGTTTTGTCCCAATCCCTTGAGTTCCCTTCGCATTGTGCATGTGGAAATGCTCTTACTTTCACTATTAAACATCTCCCTGAGTTCTACTGTAGTTTTTCTACCATCTGATTTCACCAAACTTTTAAGTGATCACCGATCACAATCATTCAAGATTTTTTTCCGACCACATTCCTTCCTCGAGGATGATGTTTCCCCACTGTCCTTCCACTTTTTAATAATGCGTTGGACAGTTCTTAACCCGATTTTAGTAGTTTCAGCAATCTCCTTAATGTTTTCTCTGCTTAATGCATGTCAATAATTTGACCCTTCTGAAACAGATTAACATCTTTTCCACGACCACAGGATGTGTCTTTCGACATGGTTGTTTAACAAATGAGAAGCTACTCACTGCATCAGTTAGGGTTAAATTACTTGTTGCCAGCTGAAACATAATCACCCATGCAGTAATTATCCAATGGGAGGCTCTTACCTATTTGCTTAGTTAAATCCAGGTGGTGACCTTTTTTTTTGGCCAGGCAGTATATAACTATCTATATAATATAGAAATATTGCATACTAAATAGTATTAAAATGTTCATTACACTAATGGTGAAGTACTAGTTTGTGTTTAAGCTTAAGCTTTCAGTTTCCCTGTATTCCTAATAAAACACCCCAAAACAATAAGCTTTTAAGGTAGATATCCATAAATACACCCAAAAACTGTTTATTGCCTCTTTTTTCTCTCTCTACACATAATATCCTTCAAGATTTCTTTTTTTATAATCTTCACTGGTAATAATAACTGAATTTCTAATGGAATGACTTTACATTAAGAAGGTGAATTTTCAATAACAAATGACAATGCATTATTTTTACTCCTGCCCATGCTTTGGCAGTACACATTCGTTAATTTGTTAACATCAGTGGCATAAAGGCATTCCTGACAGATGGTAACACAGTTCTTATAAACATGTCTCACAATAGCTGTTGCTAATCTAGCAAACTGGGATGATGAGGGCTTGCATGTGCTTCCTCTGTGGCAGTTAAAGGCGGACTCCAATTGTTTTTGCTTAAAGTAGAGCACAAAATGCTTCCTTTAATAAAAATACATTGACAGACTCTTAAGATAGGCTAGTGTTGCTACGATTAATAGAACAATTTTATCCCTTCCACCTACAGTCATAATGAAAGATTAAACTTGTTACTGACCAAAGATGGGGCAGACTTTACCAATACACCACCTTGGTGCCCTTTTTTTTTTTTTTAATAATTAACAACTTACCAAAAAAAGATGACATTCTAAGAACCTTACAATGTAACCACGTTAAACATTTCCATATTCATTTTTAAAAGTAGTATATTACTGAGCTACGTCAGCTTGGCTTAAATGAATCAAGCCTTTGTTTTTGCTCTAATAGTCCATGACCTGCCAGTTAAAGTAAACCATGATAATATCTGTGCCTGATGGCTGGTGAAAGTTTGTCATATGTTCTGGCATGTACAGCGTTGTACCACTACAGTACATGATTGTATTTCTAAAAATATCATATATAAACAGTAAGATTATGTTTAAGCACAGTGAAAACTGTCAGAAACAGTATAAAAAAAATCAGGGCTTTACGCACACTACAATTAGCAACAAAATATGTCCAGCTACTTTATGTTACAGCACCATCAAGCCATTCTGTGTGCTTAACAAGATTCTGAATTGTGTCTGTTATTCTTTATTGAGTCATCTAAATAAAATAAATGACTGTTTAACATCTTAACATCATTTTTTACATTCCGGGCATGGTTTAGGCATTTCCAGCTCCCCTCTATTCTCTGAGTAGATCCAGAGCTTGGAGCCTAGTCAGCTGATAATATGATAGACAGATATACAAACCCATTTATTTAATACAGAGACAGAAGCATGTCTTGTATTTAAAGATGCACTTTGTTTTTGGATATTAGGAGTTACAACTCCCTGACAAAAAAAGTTACTACAATCAGCGTGTGAGGAACATCTTATAAAGTTAGTTGTGTTCCTTACAAAATTTTTATAGGTAACTGTTTTATACAGTTAAATGTTGAAATCATTGTAACCTTTTTATGTGTAAGGAACGTCGAAATAGATATTTTTCCCCAATCCTGGATTCCACAGTAACTTCTGGTTTGTACTGCATATCACAAACATACAAGATTAAATTGTGAAATATTACTATATTGGGACAGTATGTAAAAAAAAAAAAAACTAAAATACTAAAAAATATTCATAAACAATTCAAAACATATCCCAATTAAGAAAATATGAAACTGAAAATATTTTTAAACATTTATATGTACATAAACTATTAATTAAATACAATTGTTAAAATAAAAATGCAGTCTGTTAACTTCACAGAAAATTTACTGATACTTTTCTGCCAGTGCATCTTAAATTAATTCTAATAATTTGATTACTGTGCATATAATAAAAGTCACATATATTTAAGTTGCATATATAAATGTAATGTAGTACCATTAAGAAACTGTGCCAGATCAAGTTAACTTCAAGAGTTCACATTTTAGGCCTTTCAGAGCATAATTTAATAAAGAAGTTGTAAGCAAATATAGCTACATATACTGTTAAGTATTTTAAGTCTTATCCTTAGTGCACAAAACATGCTTTATATAATTATTAAAAATAGTTGGAAGTTTTTTTCTGCATGAAACATTTTTGTAGCTAGACATACCGGCTGTATGACTGTCCATTTCAATATAGTAACATTGTCATGTCTGTCATTTTTAAAAAGAGTTTGCATGCCCGGGGTGTTTCCTGCCAAATGAAAAGTAACCACTGCGACCCTGAACATAATAAAGCGGCTGTAACACAGACACTGAATGAATGATTGAATGTACAGGGGTTGGACAAAATAACTGAAACACCTGTCATTTTAGTGTGGGAGGTTTCATGGCTAAATTGGACCAGTCTGGTGGCCAATCTTCATTAATTGCACATTGCACCAGTAAGAGCAGAGTGTGAAGGTTCAATTAGCAGGGTAAGAGCACAGTTTTGCTCAAAATATTGCAATGCACACAACATTATGGGTGACATACCAGAGTTCAAAAGAGGACAAATTGTTGGTGCACGTCTTGCTGGCGCATCTGTGACCAAGACAGCAAGTCTTTGTGATGTATCAAGAGCCACGGTATCCAGGGTAATGTCAGCATACCACCAAGAAGGACAAACCACATCCAACAGGATTAACTGTGGACGCAAGAGGAAGCTGTCTGAAAGGGATGTTCGGGTGCTAACCCGGATTGTATCCAAAAAACATAAAACCACGGCTGCCCAAATCACGGCAGAATTAAATGTGCACCTCAACTCTCCTGTTTCCACCAGAACTGTCCGTCGGGAGCTCCACAGGGTCAATATACACGGCCGGGCTGCTATAGCCAAACCTTTGGTCACTCGTGCCAATGCCAAACGTCGGTTTCAATGGTGCAAGGAGCGCAAATCTTGGGCTGTGGACAATGTGAAACATGTATTGTTCTCTGATGAGTCCACCTTTACTGTTTTCCCCACATCCGGGAGAGTTACGGTGTGGAGAAGCCCCAAAGAAGCGTACCACCCAGACTGTTGCATGCCCAGAGTGAAGCATGGGGGTGGATCAGTGATGGTTTGGGCTGCCATATCATGGCATTCCCTTGGCCCAATACTTGTGCTAGATGGGCACGTCACTGCCAAGGACTACCGAACCATTCTGGAGGACCATGTGCATCCAATGGCGGTGCCGTGTATCAGGATGACAATGCACCAATACACACAGCAAGACTGGTGAAAGATTGGTTTGATGAACATGAAAGTGAAGTTGAACATCTCCCATGGCCTGCACAGTCACCAGATCTAAATATTATTGAGCCACTTTGGGGTGTTTTGGAGAAGCGAGTCAGGAAACGTTTTCCTCCACCAGCATCACGTAGTGACCTGGCCACTATCCTGCAAGAAGAATGGCTTAAAATCCCTCTGACCACTGTGCAGGACTTGTATATGTCATTTCCAAGACGAATTGACGCTGTATTGGCCGCAAAAGGAGGCCCTACACCATACTAATAAATTATTGTGGTCTAAAACCAGGTGTTTCAGTTATTTTGTCCAACCCCTGTACATTCCTCATGCTGGCAATCTTACCTACGTCGTTACAGTGAGTGAGCGCCACCGTGTGTTCAAAATCAGAAGTTGTCGGTTACTTCATGTCAGAGGGTGGCAGCAGTAGTAGGTACTGTAATTAGATACGACCGGATTGTGAGGAAAATTTGCATAAAAAGGCAAAAGTAAAACATTGTATGGACATTTGTATTGAAGGTATAATAAATTAAAACAAAAGTGGTTAAACACTTGTTCTCAACAGTATGATTATTAATTATTATTATTATTATGACTTATGGAATTAGAAGCAAACATCTATGTTACTGTCCATAAATCTATCAAATCTATCAAATAAAAAAGTGACACTCAAGAACAAACTGTTTTTAACCTTTTATTTGAAGTCCATATTAGACTACTTAGACCATCTGGGCAGTTAATTTACTTGACAAGGGATCTATTTTATAAGCCATAGGACCAAGATCACAAGTGCAAAATGAAATCAGTCTACACTTTAACATCAGAGGTGACAAAAAGATGATGGTTGGATCACACACTCACACACTGTATGCTGTAGTGAATATGCTTACTGGCTATACATTAATGACACAAAGACACACATACACAAACACTTGAGCAGGTGAAACAAAAAGGTGTAATCGATGTATCAGTAGCATCACACTTTACATACTGAAAAACAGCAGAACAGCTCAGTGTGGTGAAAAAGCAATGGGAACAAAAGTGTAGACTAAGTGAAGTAAAGAACTGATGATAATGTCCAGCAGAGATAACGCTATTTGTTACATGTGACCCTGAACACTGACACCAATAAACAGAGGCCAAGACAGCAGACAAGCACAAGAGTCCCTTCAGGGTGAGCATCATCAGCTCCAGTAAACAAAGTGCCAGCTGCTTAGACATTGCTGAGGGCATCAACACCAGGCAACACTTTCCCTGTGAACAATGAAAATTAAAGGTTAATAGAGAACGAACTGAATACATACAGTTCACAAGTTAAAAGTTTACATACACTTGTATAGTAAGTTTAAGCAAATGATTGTACCACACTTTCATAAATTTATTAATAAACGTGTTGTTTTCTGAAAATCTGACAATTTGCAGTAATATGAAAAGTCTAATAATGTAATTAAATTTAATTTACCAGATGTGAATCATAATAATAAACGAGAAATTAGGACGTGTATGTACCTTATAAAAAGGCCAGTGAATGTAAACAGTATTTAAAACTCTAATAATACAATGACAGAAGCACAACACACACACTACCATGTTGGTGTCAAAACAGTGATGAGAATGGTCCAACACCCACATAATCCCACGATTGTAGGGGTCCTGTAGGGGTCCCTTTCCAATGATGTATTGTAGGGTCACAAAGTGTACAGAACAACATTGTCTCCAGTCAGTGATTGTGCAACCACAAACTGCATCTATATGGTAAGTGTAGCTTCTAAAATGGGCAATGAATGTATGTACAAAGTAGGGAACAGGTGACCAAATAGAAAATGGTGACATGGGAGGCACATGGCATAAAAACATGGCTTGGCTGATGTACTGTTCAAATCAACCCTTCCGAACCAAGAAGTAAAATAATACTCACCCTCCAGAAGCTCCAGACTGGCTCCACCTCCTGTACTCACGTGGCTCACCTTGTCTTCAGTGTTCCACTTGGCGCAGCAGGTAGCTGTGTCCCCACCACCTGAGAACATCAATTATAAGACATGATGATGATGATCATGAAAACTGAAAGAAACTGCTCACTCTCCTTGCTGTGTGTTGAGGAGACTAAAGTCTTAAACTGAGCATGGTCTTACTAATGGTACCAATTAGTGCTCTAGTTGTGTTGGTACTATTCTGACCCACTATTCGGTGGGTAAAATTTCCATTGGTCTTAGTTTGTTTATTAGGATTTTAACGTCATGTTTTACACCTAGGTTACATTCATGACAGGAAAGGTAGTTACTCACTACACAAGGTTCATCACTTCACAAGGTCATATCGAACACAGTCCTGGACAATTTAGTGTCTCCAATTCACCTCACTTGCATGTCTTTGGACCGTGGGAGGAAACCGGAGCACCCGGAGGAAACGCGGACACGGGGAGAACACGCAAACTCCACACAGAAAGGACCCGGACCGCCCGAACCCAGGACCTTCTTGCTGTGAGGCGACAGTGCTACCCACTTAGCTACCGTGCCGCCCCATCAGTCTTAGTAAGTGACAGGTTGGAGTAAAACAAGAGGCAAAATAAATTTGACGAGGTGTGTCCCTAAGAAATGTTCACATAATAAACATAGGTTTTTACTTTTTGTTGTATGCATGACAATATACAACAAATGTGTTCTTCTTGTTCTTACCGATGATGGTGATGCAGCCGTTTTTGGTCACCTCCACAACTTTGTCCATCAGACTCTTGGTTCCATTGGCAAAGTTATCCCACTCAAACACACCGACAGGTCCGTTCCACACAATCTGCTTAGCCCTCCCTACTGCCTCTGCGTAGATCTTGGAGCTCTCAGACCCACAGTCCAGACCCTGGATAGGTGAACAAGAAGACATTTTAAAAAAATACAATCAAATAATCATTCAGGACTGTAAAGACTAGACTACTAAAACTGGCTCCACTGTAAATGAGTTTACCATCCAGCCTGCTGGAATGCCTTCAGCCACCGTAGCCTTTCCAGTGGCGGCCTTTTCGTCAAACTTATCTGCGGTGACAAAGTCAACTGGAAGGGTGATCTTGACGCCATTCTTCTCTGCTTTAGCCATCAGATCTTTGACAATTTTAGATCCCTCCTCGTCAAACAGGGAGTTGCCGATCTGTTCCAAAACACAAGGATAAACGTTTAAGAATAAAAGTGGACTTAAATTATTATTAAATATTGGACACAAGCAAATATTTAATTCTAAGGGACCATGCACCACAAGCTATCCAGGGCCAGCTACTTTGTGACTGCAGTACTGTTTTTGAACTAGAAAAGTAAAAGTGTACATTATGGTCAGGTCTTAAATAAATGCCGTACAATTGAAGTATGGTGAGAACTAGGCAACACTAAAAGGAAAAGCTGAAATACTGTTGTTGTGTTTTGTCAAATTAAAGTGAGCAGACTTTCTGTGACTGATTTACACTAAACTTGCTTTGCCATTATATATTTTTTCATGCAATGAAAAATAACCTTTTGTAAATTAAGCCAGGAAGTAAGGTTAACAAAGAATTTTGGCTGTATGGCCTAGTTTTTGAGTGATATTTTGTTGATAATAATAATAATTATAAAACATTATTAGTGCCAGCTATGTCCGTACATGCTGGACAAGTATTTGCCTTTTGGACTCAAATATAGTAATTAATTTTTTTAACCAAATACTTTCCCATGTATTTACCATATTAGAAAAACAACTGTTAAATTTGCTAGAAATTGTGCACATTTTATATGATACAAAAATTGTAAATGAAACTTTGGTGTCAATATAAAAAAGCAATACTGAAATATGGCATCATATCCAGTTTGGACAGTAAAATGTTGTTCAGTAAACAATTTGTTTAAATATTATTCAATCATATACAAAACCTGACACTAAGTGTTTAGATTTTTTTCTTTTAGCGGCTCCTGTATATAGGGTTCGCCACAACGGTTGTGATCCTCATACCAGACTTGGCATAGTTTTTACGCTGGATGCCATTCCTGACCAACCATCCTATTTCTATCCAGGCTTCCAAGGACATTAGCCAATCATGTCAAAGCAGACACCTAACCGGTCAAAAATTGAAAACAATCAGGCTGATTCAGGACCCTTGGTAGTACTGGTCGGGACCTTCCACCTTCCTGTCAAATTCAGTGTTTCAATATTTTATTCCATTGCTCTTTATCACTAAAAAAAAAATAAAAAAAAATAAAAATGAATAAATATATAATTTAAATGGTGGTTTAGTAGCTTTGGTGCTCTGACCTGTTTCTTAACAAAAATAAGAGCTAAAACGATTGAAAAAATATCTAAAAAAAAAACCCATGGTATGGTCCGGAATGCTGACAGTAGCATCCCTTTGCTCTTTTCTGCACTAACCTCCATGTTCTTGAGGACCTTGAGGAAGGTGAACGCCATGCCGCCTCCAATAATCATCTCATTTACTTTATCCAGCATGTTGTTGATCAGCTGGATCTTATCTTTGACTTTCGCCCTGCAATGATTAATATGAAACTGATTATAAACAGGCAACTGTGATTGTTACCATTTTTGTATTCTCTCTGGGATGAACATGGACATTAAAATAGGCACAATGCCAGTGACCGGACTAACTGAGATTTATTTACATTGTTTGAATGCCTTAACCCTAGGCCACTGCATTGAGAAAACTCTCTGACAGCAGGCAAAAAATTCTGGAGACGCCACTGCAAATTAGTGCCGGCCAATGAATATGAGGGGCGTATTGCTCAAACACTCACTGTTGTAGAATTTTTGTCGTTTGTAGAAGATTTTTGTGCACCCATATATCAAATCCCTTATCTCATTAATTGCATCATTGTAAATGTACAAATCCTTTCGTCATAAACCATAACATTTTGTTCCATCAGACATCCAATCATTAATAAATGAATTGACTCCTAAATGAATAAATTATTGAGCCAGGATGTAGTTATTGCCCAACAGACCATAGGTCAGTATTGTTTTAGACTTTGATCTTTTTCCAAAGCACATACATGCACGACAGCACCTTTGCTATGGGCCTGTAGTTTGTTAAAACAACACTGACTGTGTGTTAAGCAAGCATGTCTGACACACCAAAGCCTGGCTCACATCAATTTTTTGAACTGAATTTAGTTTGGTGAAATAGTGGCAGTCAATTTTGCACTTACTTATAGTGCAAATATAATGTGATAAAAAAAAAAGCTTTTGTAAAAAAATCGCCTGCAAATTCGTAATTCTGCTAGACTGACCTTCAACACTGACGTCTGATATGCAGATCATCAAAACTGGCAAAAAACACAAACTGTTGCAGAACACCGTCGTATAACTCATGGCCGTGGCTACATCACAAACTAAACCACACAGGCAGACCATTTCTTCACAAGACTTGAAAACCTCTACTCTTAGGGAAGGTGACAATAACATAAAAAATAATAGCATCTAACAAAACACTGTATCCCAAATCTCATATCATCACACTTAACATGATCTAAACTACAATAACAGAAAGTCTATATTAATTTTTTAAGTCATACTGTGAGCACAGGACCTAGAACAGTCAGGCATGCCATCAAATTACTCTGGAAGATAAGCCAGATCTATTCCTGGACTGTCACTGATGTTTTAAGAGCAGTTCATCAAGTGCAAGTGGATACAGGAAGCTGAGTTGATCACCTTTAAGTGCTGTTAAAATGTTGTTTCTATGTCAGTGCATCAGTCTACACTATGCAATGTTTACAGTTAAATACAGTTAGGGCTGTGCAGTTAGAGCTAACCACTACATTCCAGTGTGTGTAACTGTGTGTGACTCACCCTCCGAGGATGGCCAGGAAAGGTCTTTGTGGCTTCTCCAAGGCCATGGCAAAGTAGTCCAGCTCCTTCTTCATCAGGAATCCTGCAGCTTTCTGAGGCAGATCGACTCCAACCATGGAGCTAGAATAAAAGGGAGTGGAAATGCAACCACAGTTGTATTGTAATGCTACTTTTTGACTTTTGTGATTAGCTAAACAAGTTTCTCTATCAGTATGTTTAATGTATTTACATATTAAGAGGCTAAAAGTTTGACTAAGAAATACATATTTTCACTGAAAGATAAATGCATTTGCAGGAGTTCGCAATGGATGCAATGTGAGATGAAACTTGTGTTGTGTTAAAAGTACCTGTGAGCTCTGTGTGCTGTTCCAAAGGCATCATTAACATAAACGTCACCCAGCTTGGACAGGGAGGCCCTGAAAGTGTTAATCTCTTCCTTAGATGCTTTAGTCTGGAGAGAAGAACCAGAACAATTTATGCGTATAAATTAAACAGAAATTTAATTCTAAACATCACCCAACTGTTAGTATACCATGCAAGGTGTAAATGCTTCACAGTTCCTGCATTTATGTAATAATATAGAAAATATACATTGCACGCTCAGGTGGCATAGAGATAAGTTTTGCTAGCTCACTCCACTCTGGGATCAAAGGTTTGAATTCCCAGCGGTGCTTTCAGCCAGTCAGGTGTCTACATACAGACACACTGGAATGAGGGATGGCTGAAGCACTGTGATGGATTGGCATCCTGTCAGGGTGTTTTACTGCTTTGTGCGTAGTGATTCTGGCGACACTGGACCCACAACAACCCTGACCAGGATAAATCAGTGGTAAGACATAAAAGTGAATGAATGAAATAAACTGAAATAAACACAAATTGTAATAGTGCATCATAAACATGACCTGAAACCCTCTTGAATGTGGAGAACAAGGATAGGTAAAAAAAAACACTCATACACGTACACACGCAGGTATGATGTAAAGTCTGTCAAACAGACATAACCAGAAACATCACACAGATAAATTTGCTCCCACATTTGCTCTTGGCTGGGTGGCAGGAAAAGTTAAATTGGGAATAACCTTCTTGCCACCAACAATGGTCTAATCCGTCATAATTACAGTCCACATGAAACAGTCCTAAAGTTGAAGACGAGAATAAACCTGGGCTGCATTTAGGTGTCCAAAGTTCACGACTCATGAACTCAGATCAGTAAAAGGTCCTGAATACTACTACTGCACCATTAGGAGAAGCTCAGAAAGGTCAGAAGGTCATTTGTATGCTATGGTGCATTCCTGCCAGGGCTCCACAGAGCAGAAAAGCAACCCAACACCTCAGCGGCCTTCCTTCAAATGTCAAAAGGCTAGCTGTTCACTGTGGCAGTGTAGGAGTCCCTGGCTTATGGGACAAGTTGCTACTCAGTGTGTATATGGTAGATGAATTTAAAGTTGATTTAGTTTGCTGTGTTACTTCACAACATTACAGTGAAACTGATTAACCTGTGCATGATTCTTCAGACTCTGGTATTAAGCTTTATCTGGACAGAACTATTAAATTCATCTGTTTTTGGAAAAGCAATTTGTTGGTCTTCTTCACTAACTGCTTCATCCTGATTGGTTTTGCAGTTGTTCTGGTGTCTGTCGGCATGGTTAGGAATCAAACTTGAATTACTGGATGATAGTGCTAATGCTTTTTAGTTATTGTTAAGTATTCTGCAGACACCTACCCTGGCCACTTCTGACTGCAGGGGTCAATCCATATGACACTCACCTTGTTGCCTGAAGCATCTTTGCCCTTGCCCTCTTCAGCCACATGGAAGCGGAGGTTCTCCAGAAGAATAATAGAGCCTGCGGGAGGATCGGCACAGGCACTTTCCACTTCTGAACCGACACAGTCTTTCAAAAACTTAATGTCTCTGCAACAGCAAAACCATTTGCGATGAAACACTATGATTTTGTTGGTTGCTACAGATCTGCTTCATCAGACAGCATGGCTTGCTTACTTACTTGCCCAGTAGGTTCTTGAGTTCTGCAGCGACAGCCTCCAGAGAGTACTTATTAGGCATGGGAACACCATCGGGTCGGCCCAGGTGGCTCATCAGCACCACTGATTTTGCACCATTGTTTAAGCAGTGCTGGATGGATGGGAGTGCAGCCTTAATTCTGTGTAAAAAATTGCAATGTTTTAATAGGACCAACCAAAATCAATTTTGAAATGCATTACAAACAATTACCAAGAAGGTGCTTCTGTTTTACCTCTGGCTGTTTGTGATTGCTTTGTCCTTCATGGGCACGTTGAAGTCGACCCTGTGCGAGAGAAAAAATATTATTTGAATACATATATACACATTTTCAGGTATTCTAGCATGTTTATGCTTTTTTTTTTTTTTTTTCTAGTAACCTGCGCTCAAATGGGAGTAACAATGTGAATAAATAAAGTAAGATGATCAGGTGGCACTGCAATCTCTTAACAACTAAATCAGCTTTATTAAAGATTATGTATAAGGTATATTTGGTTTGAGATTTACCTTTTAGTCATAGTCTCCTTTTTCCCTCCAGTGTACACACAAAGTATGATGACACATTCAGCCAATCATATTACCCATGCTCTGCCTTTCACACACAGCAAACCCCAGACCCCAGTTTTAGAAGAACCAGAGATCAGGAGCAAACAATGTGGAAAAACTGCAGTCACAATGTAACAAACTTGGGTGCAGAACAAAAGTGTGAAAACACCTTTAAGCATAAATGGACATGCAGTCCAAATCTTATGATCTGTCCAAATATTAGGAACCAAATGGCATTAGTAGTAGTTTTATTACTAGTGTACACACACAACTATTTATTACTTTCTACATTTCCCAGATTGCATTTTTAATTAAAAAAAAAAAATCCTATTGATTGTAAACATTTTACTGATTACATACCGATACAAGTCTGGGTTAATGTTAAAGAACACTTGTGTAAAAATAGTAATAAAGCAGTCAAGTGCCCCATATAGTCTATCACACAGCATTGTTTAAATGTTTTTTTACATCAGTTTTCCACAGGTGGCCTTTCTTTAGTATCGTATTACTTGTAATCCACGTTGGTAAAACAAATAAAACAGCAATGTTACCTTTTTGTTCTCCAAAAAAAGAGAGGTCACAGTTTTACTCTAATTAATATTCAACCATACCAATAATCTTAACGTGAAAGGCTAATGTTAAATGTCAGAATGCTTTTAAAATGCTTTTACTAACACAAGATATATTTAAAATCTTTAGCTTAGCAAGTGGCATTGTATTATTGTCTTCTACAAGCAATGTAGAGCATGCTGGTACAAGAACAGCATATGTGAGGGTTTCTCCAGTCTGTCATGGCAGAGCTATTTGATAAAACAATCACCCACCTAAGCTGGATTTAGAAATTATTCAGACCCTTTAACTATTTGCACACTGTAATGTGTGTGGATTTCATTTTGAATGATAATAATTGCCAATTAATGTCTTTTTCAAAAACTTTATTTTATTTTATTATTGACATCTCTTGTAGCTGTTACTGAGAAGCTTCATGCAGCCAAAGCAGCCAAACTGTCATCTGTCCTTATTCTTCTTGACCTCTCTGCAGCCTTCGACACAGTGAATCACAGCATTCTCCTGTCCACTCTCTCCAACCTTGGAGTAACAGGTTCAGCATGGCAATGGATGGCCTCCTACCTGGACGGGCGCTCCTACCAAGTGTCATGGAGGGGATCCATAACTCCCCCATGCACTCTCTCAACCGGTGTTCCTCAGGGCTCTGTACTTGGCCCACTTCTTTTCTCTATCTACACCCGCTCTCTGGGTAAGGTCATAGCCTCCCATGGCTTCTCCTACCACTCCTATGCAGATGACACTCAGCTTGTTCTGTCATTTCCTCCTTCAGACACACAAGTCTCAGCTCGCATCTCAGCATGTCTGCGAGATATCTCACAATGGATGTCAGCTCATAATCTGAAACTTAATCCCAGCAAGACAGAGATGTTGCTCATTCCCAGAGATCAGTCTCCAACCCAGGACCTTCTCATTTCTCTTGATGACTCCCAGATCAGACCATCTGATAAGGTAAGAAGCCTTGGTATTGTCCTGGATAACCAGCTGACCTTCTCTCCTTACATAGCGCACATTACAAGATCGTGCCGGTTCCTCCTGTACAACATCAGGAAGATTCGACCATTTCTCTCCAGGGAAGCTACCCAGATTCTGGTCCAATCACTTGTAATCTCACAGTTGGACTACTGCAACTCCCTCCTGGCAGGAGCTCCCATGTCCACTATTAAACCCTTGCAGCTCATTCAAAATGCAGCTGCCCGTCTGGTTTTTAACCAGCCCAAACACTGCCACATCACCCCACTGCTGCGTTCTCTTCACTGGCTTCCTGTAGCTGCACGCATTCAGTTTAAAACACTGATGCTCGCCTACAAAGCCAAAAATGGACCAGCCCCAAGCTACCTTCGTGGTCTAATCAAACCCTGCTCTGTACCACGCAACCTCCGAGCCACTAGTCTTGCTCGACTTGAGCCTCCACCCAGGACTAAAGGAAGACAAGCAGGCTCTTCTCTGTTCTAGCACCCAAGTGGTGGAATGAACTTCCTCTGTCTGTCCGAACATCTGAGTCTCTTGCTGTCTTTAAAAAACGATTAAAAACCCACCTTTTTACTAAACACTTAAGCTGACCTATACCTATTTACTAAAAAATTTTTTTTTCCATTTCATTAATAAAAAAAACCAAAACACTTTGGTTCTAACAGGTTTCAAGAGATTCGTGTTCTTTGACTGTTGTTTACTAAAACTTGAGAAATGAAATGTTTACTATGGAAGCACTTCTGTAAGTCGCTCTGGATAAGAGCGTCTGCTAAATGCAGAAAATGTAAATGTAAAAATGTAAATCTCTTGCTCTGACTCAACAAGAGACAGTTGTGGCCTAGTGGTTAAGGTACTGGACTCATAAGCCAAAGGTTGCCACTGACAGGCTGACACTGTTGGGCCCTTGAGCAAGGCCCTTAACCCTCAATTGCTTAGACAATATACTGTCACAGAACTGTAAGTCGCTTTGGATAAAAGTGTCTGCTAAATGCCTAAAATTTAAATGTAAATGTAATGATTAAACTACTCTGACATGACAGACTGGAGATAAACACACTCACTCAAATCATTTTAACTCCAGCAGCCACAGCGCCCCCTCACTGCAATGCTCTGAACTTATTTTGTGTCACAACTAACAGTTTGCATAGCCACAAGCGTTTGCGTATTTTCGGTCCTAGCCTGACTTTAGGGATTACATGCAGTGTATAGTTTTCACTTATGATAAACCATGTTTAATACAGCCAATCCATTATAAGATATTGATAAAGACGTTGATTTAAAAAAAAAAAACGTCAAGACTGATGCTGTCTCGTCACAGTACAATGAATGAGTGTACGGAACACCGTGAACTGTTGCTATAAAACCATTTTGCGTGCCTTACATGCTGATAGAAAGGTAACGTTAATTAAAAAAACATGTTGTTGTATAAAAAAAAAACTTAAAACAATAAAAAGTGTATTAAACTTGCTAGATAGCGGATGAGAAGAGAAATGGTATGGTCCATGTTAGGGGTGTTCTTCCAGGTATGAATTTGGAACATATAAATTAATGCCTGAAAGAACACTAGAACACCCCTAAAATGGAACATACCATATCCCTTCTCATCTGCTATCTAGTTTAATACACTTTATTGCTTTCTACGTTTTTTAATTAGATTGTCATTTAACTGTCAAGTATTAATAGGGGTCAGATTCCCCCCCCCCCAATTCCTCCTGTAACTTTAATTGAAGTTGGTGATGGTCGCGATTCGAATCAGATGAATCAGTATTATTCGATTCCTATCTAACTCTTTAATAGATGCAAATGGGCACCAAATGCTGAGCATTTTTCATGAGCAGAATTAAAGACAGTTGCATTAAGAGCTTCTGTACAAACCTAACTGCAGATTGGGGTTGAATTTAAATGTACCTGCTTCATTCAAACCACGCGTTGTACTCTGTCATTGCAAAACTGGGCTACGTGACATGGCCGCTTCCTGTGTAGGGCATCGCCTGAACCAATCATCACCATGCCTATTACAGTGTTATTTAATAGAAATGTTACTGAAACAGTAGCTGCACTTTAATATAGCAGCTGATTACAAACACACCAAGTGATAAATTAAATGCTCTGGTTTACACTGCAGTCTCAGAGACCAATAAACCGTCTGTATTTCTCTACAGCCATTTTGCTCTAAACATACCTCATAACGACTCGCTTTCCTTTCACATCCACCTTGTCGAGGGTGAGTTTGTTGGACAGAGACATGTTGGATGTCGGATGTTCGCTGCAGACTCACTCCCTGTTACTGACCGAAGCTCAGCTGTTCCTCCCGAATGAGAATGACCTTAGCTTCACGTAGAGCAGCCGACGTGGGGGCGGGTATGTTTGTAAAACTCAGCAGCTTATTGGTTGATGTCAGAACAGCTGGTGGAAATCTCAGAACTTTTCTGATCAGTTATTGGACGGACTTGCTGTCAATGACAGCTCCCTCTAGCGTCGCACTGCGTCAGCTAAACCGTTAGAGTAAAAAAAAAAATAAACTGAATTATTTTCATTCTTAATTTTCAAAAATTCGATTCTTTTTTCTTCTAGACTGTGTCGTGGAAGGTAAGGCTTCACTTAGAAACACTGGTCGCCAGTGATAGCTCAGTGGTTAAGATACTGGCCTAGTAAACAGAAGGTTGCCGGTTCAAGCCCCGCCACCACCAAGTTGCCACTGTTGGGTCCCTGAGCAAGGCCCTTAACCCTCAATTGCTCATTGTGTAAGTCACTTTGGATAAAAGTGTCTGCTAAATGCTGAAGCTGTAAATGGTCGCAATACATTGTAAATTGTGGGTGATTAGGAATCAAACACAACTTACACTGTAGGAATTTTAGATCAGCCAATCCACCTTTTGCATGTTTTAGTAAGGTAAAAGGAAAACCAGATTATTCTGAGAAAACCCAAGCGGACACAGAGTGAATCGAACCCTGGCCCTTCTTGCTGTGACAGCGCTACCCATTCATTCATTTATTCATTTATTATCTGTATTACCACCAATTTAGACTATTAGGGGTCGCGGTGGGTCCAGTTTACTAGACAAAGGGTAAACGGGGTACATGTCGCCAGTCCATCACAGGGCAACATTATTACCTTATTAGAATCCCTCTTCTTCAGCTGTTTGCTCTTTTAGTGTGTATTCACATTACAGAGAAGATCATGAAATCCTATTTGTGTGGTCCATAACAAACAACAAAATACAGTGGTATTTGAGAAACTACTGTCCCAGTTTTGAAACTGGGGTTCGTATAAGCATTCAAACTATTAACTCTGGAAATATTGGATGGATTTGCAAAATGCAAATCTTATTTAGATAGATTGGAAAAGTGACTATGTTTTCATATATGGAGACAAAAAATGTGGTTCGTCAAGTATTTCATAAATTATTTTAAAAAATACATACAAATGTCATTAACATTTATTGTATTTCTTAATATTTACATTATTTTATAAAGGATTTAGACGTGGTTATTCTGTCGAATTGCATTAACAACCGATTTTTTTCTCAATGTTAGAACCCTGTCATAGTATCAAGCAGAGCGGTAGAGAGAACTACGGTGGCCGAGAAGTGCAAAACAAATTTACATTTCAGAAAACAAAATTACAAAAAAACAAAAACAAATTTACAACAAAAGCAAAAACAAATTTACAAGTGCTCGGGTACCCAGTGTTTGTAAATTTTTTTTGGCATATGTAAAAGTGTTTCAGCACTTGTAAATTTATTTTCGGCATATGTAATTTTGTTTTCTAAAATGTATATTTGTTTTGCACTTCCCGGCCGCACATTTCTGACGGAAAAGGCAGGGACAATAAACCGGAAGTGCGTGTTGCTTACCTGCTGTCAATCAAACTGTTTCTCAGCGATAAAGTGAACGGAGTTTGTGATGGTGACGATAAACAAGGTTTTGTCTAGTTTGTGTAAATCATTTTATCCAGTTGACCCGCTATTGTTTTTCTTGTGGAAAGTTTTGTGCAGATGTTTAGACGTGGCGTGTGCATCTCTATTTATCGTCCGCTCTTCTAAACATCTAAGGAGTTCCCACAAGAACAACAAAAGCGAAATAATGAAAATAATTAACACAAAATGGACAAAACATTGTTTATTAGGGACGGAACATTTGATACCGAGGCTTTAAAACTTGTTTCACTTTTGTAACACTGGACTCAGTGTATCGGAGCTTATATTAAAGCAGCAGGAATGTGCGGATTGATTCAAAGCTTTGGTGCTGTGTTTTATCTCACTCACTATATAAGAGACAATCAAACCAGGGTTACCAACCGTCCTGTAACATACACAATCCTTCTTTATCTGGAGACCAAACACCGCGTTCAGTACTGAACTGATACAGGACGCTTTGTTCCGTATTTTTATCAGTGGGAGACGGTGTGGTGTATAAAACAGAAGGAAACTGCTGCTTAATTCATTATATTAAGTAGTGTTCACTTTTATTCTTAGTAACGTGACATAACCTGTTTAATACACCGCTGTATGAGTAGCACAGTGGGCGGAGTGCGTTGTTTTGCCTAAAATATGGTTCTGACTTATTATAAAGAATGAAAATAATAAATTTTAAACACCATAAATAAAACCTTTGTTCTCATGACTGCTATAACCAGCGCACACACACCGTTACTAAGAATAAAAGTGAACACTACTTAATATAATTCCCTCAGTCTCCCACTGATAAAAATACGGAACAAAGCGTCCTGTATCAGTTCAGTACTAAACGCGGTGTTTAGTCTCCAGATAAAGAAGGATTGTGTATGTTACAGGACGGTGGGTAACCCTGGTTTGATTGTCTCTTATATAGTGAGTGAGATAAAACACAGCACCAAAGCTTCATCAGTCCCGCACATGCTGCTTTAATATAAGCTCCGATACACTGAGTCCAGTGTTACAAAAGTGAAACAAGTTTTAAAGCCTCGGTATCAAATGTTCCGTCCCTAATAAACAATGTTTTGTCCATTTTGTGTTAATTATTTTCATTATTTCGCTTTTGTTGTTCTTGTGGGAACTCCTTAGATGTTTAGAAGAGCGGACGGTAAATAGAGATGCACACGCCACGTCTAAACATCTGCACAAAACTTTCCACAAGAAAAACAATAGCGGGTCAACTGGATAAAATGATTTCCACAAACTAGACAAAACCTTGTTTATCGTCACCATCACAAACTCCGTTCACTTTATCGCTGAGAAACAGTTTGATTGACAGCAGGTAAGCAACACGCACTTCCGGTTTATTGTCCCTGCCTTTTCCGTCAGAAATGTACGGCCGGGAAGTGCAAAACAAATATACATTTTAGAAAACAAAATTACATATGCCGAAAATAAATTTACAAGTGCTGAAACACTTTTACATATGCCAAAAAAAATTTACAAACACTGGGTACCCGAGCACTTGTAAATTTGTTTTTGCTTTTGTTGTAAATTTGTTTTTGTTTTTTTGTAATTTTGTTTTCTGAAATGTAAATTTGTTTTGCACTTCTCGGCCACCGTAGAGAACAGAGTGGCGACACTCCCATAGGGAACCGTTGGAAAGACATTTGTTTTTTTCATGTCAATATTCACAAGGTCTTTGGATGGACATTATAAATTGGATTAATCTTAAACTTAATATTCCTTCTTTTGGAATTGATGACATTTTATTTTATGTGGAAAACTTAAGTTCAGCTTTCTCTGATGCTATAAATGTGGTCGTACTTTTAGCAAAATACCACATTCACTGCAGTAAGTGGAGGGGTAACAAGCCCTCTTTCCTTTGCTTCATGAATGAATTTAAATCATACTATTCTGTAATAAATAGATTGAAAAACTGGAAAACTGCTAGAATCATCTCACATCAGATCTCTAAAAACTTACTGTTTTAAGTTTCTCATTGTATTACTGTATGGCTTTTCCTCTGTTAATAATAATAATTATTATTATTATGTTGCGCCCCCTAGATTGTAATTTATAGGTATGACATCCTCCACGAGAATTTGTATTATTTTTTATTGTTCTGTATGTTATGTTGTTTAAAAAAAAAAAAAAAAAAAAAAAAAAAAAAAAACCGTTGTAACGGGGGCGGGACATATTTTCTGCGCAGCTTCCGGGTTGTGGAGCTCTGTATAGTTCCAAACATCCCATAGAGCCCCATTCATTTTCACTACTTATCAAACATTTATAGCTGTATGTTGCTTTGTTTTAAAAAAATTATGAATTTAATGTCATTAATATACTTAATACTGTTATTGTTTAGCATTTGCTCAGCACTAAATGTTACATGTTTATCTTAATTAATAGGTATAACCCAATTTAGCTTAGTCAGTTAAGCTTAATTAATGACACACGAGTCTTTTCACCTAAAATGAGTTGATTAATCAAGAGTCTTGTTACAGAAATGATCATAAAACATTAGAACCACAATAAATCATTATACTTTTACTTTCATACTTAAGTACATTTGAAGGTCAATTTAGTTTAGTACTTTAGTGGAGGTAAAGAGTATTTTTACTTTTACTACTACTTTTACTGGAGTAATATGTTACCTTGGATATCTCTACTTTAACTCAACTACATGGTTTGTGTACCTTGTCCACCACTTACATTAGACAAAATGAACTAGTGCATATTCATAATGAATTCATTAATGTATTACATGTAGGAATCAATTATTAATCACTCATGAAATAAGAGATGAATGAATGCTTTTTCATGTACCTGCAATATAATGTTTTTGATACGGTAATGTGTTTATGAATCTGTTCATTCAGTGCAGGTAAACCTTATGAATCCAGCACATGACTTAGTGTTTAGCCAAAATGATTATTATTATGAATCCTCAGGAAAGTGAAGGGAGATTAGTTTATGCAAAAAACAAAACATAAAAAACTTTAATGTCTATACTGTATTGTCTCTACTACTTAATGATATCGCATTATGTAATGTATGCTAATATAATGTACTGTGTGTTAACATGAACGACCTATTAACAAGTCATTATAAACATCAATCTTCCACTTTATATACCAAATTGACATTAAAGCAGATGCAGTAAATGTAAACGCAGTTGAAAATACCCAGAAATTGTACAAATGTTTATTATTTAGCGTTTAACATTTCATTTACTGCTGCCTGTCCCATATGAGAACATGACAGCGCCGGGTTTGTTTGGAACTATTGAGGGTTACATGAACCACGTGACCGCGTAGCGGCGAGATCAAGGAGTGTCGCAACTCTCTCTATCTACGGCTCTGATATCAAGGTACACACGGCACGTACTCAATGGCTCCTATACTGATTCTTTATGCTACAGCAAAACAGCGACATCGAGTGGAACAGAAATGTGTTTCATTCTTAACAAGAAGTTTCAAACTGTGATTAAACAAATAAAAAACTAAATATAAAAATCAAGACCTACGGAGCCCCTAAGGTGACATCCCCTAAAAAAAATAATGCGTGGCCACGCCTTATTAACTCGTGGGAACGAGATAATTAAATCGTGGCCACGACTTAGTAAGGAGTGGGAATGAGATCGTGGCCACGACTTAAAAAGGTTGAAACTAGAGATGCATGAGTACCGATACTAGTATCGGGTATCGGCCCGATACCGTGCTCATTAACTCGTACTCGTACTCGTACTCGCAAACGAGGCTCCGATACTAAACATCCGATACCGTGTGCCTAGTGCACATTGCTGCGTTAACGCAGGGATTTTCAACCTGGGGGGCGCGAGTGCCTGACCTGGAAGGTCTAAAACTAAAGCAATTCATTTGTCACCCACGGGAGACAGACTGAATTATTCTCACTGACCACGCTCACATGCACGTTTAATGTTATTTAGTTCCGTTTGACAAAAAAAAACAAAAAACCTTAAAAATAGAGCTCACAGTGAAGATAACCGGTTACAAAGCAGCGACCGCTGTTATAGGACGTGTTTGTGTTCAATACTCACAGTGTCGATACAAGTGATTCAGGAGTCGACTCGTTTTAAGCGCAGCGTAAGTTTCTTTTCTCAGTCATCTCTCCGTGTTTACTGTTTTAATGAATGTTGCGGTTGTAAATAAACACCAACTACTACAGAACATTTTGTGTTCGCTTACATTATAAAGCTCAGGCTTAATTATACTGGTTATTACCACAGAGCGGGAGCCGACTCAGAGTCGTTTACGATTTACCGAGGTGAACCACGAATGTATGTGCTGATAGAATCGGCTCAGATCTGATCGGACTGTATTATCTTAAATATTAAATAGTAAATATTTCAATCAGCAGAATCGCATCGCATGTATGGTGTGCACAACGTTAATTATGTGCGTTTATTAATGAACGTTAACGTTAGCTTGTCAGAAGCTTTCTCAATGATGTCTGTGCGGTGTTTTTTTTTTTTTTTTTTTTTTTTACAAGTGATGGCAACCCAAGCAACTGTTCCACTGCACTATTTTACTTAAAAACTACACTATTCCATAATGCTCTAGATTGCATCATTCTAAATAGGTATCGGTATCTGCGAGTACAAAAATACATGTACTTGTACTCGGTTGGGAAAAAATGGTATTGATGCATCCCTAGTTCAAACAGTTGAATATGGTGTGATCATCTATGGCCATGTACATGAATTCCCCTACAGCATATATCCGATTCTGTATGATTTGTGTAAGCTGTGAAAATAAAAGGATCTTGTTACCACACCTTACTAAGTGGTGGCCACGACTTAACTATCTTGTTCCCACGAGTTAATAAGGCATGGCCACGCATTTTTTTTTTTTGGGATGTCACCTTAGGGGCTCCGTAAAGACCACCTAAAGGCTGAGGTGTATTACCCAGCGAACCCGATTTTTGAATAATGGATGGAGTTCTCCAAGGCAAAGAAAAAATTAACTAACCTGAATGTCTCAAAACGGACGTTGTAGCTTAGTGGTGAAGGTACTAGTAGGTCAGAAGGTCGCCGGATTGCTGCTGTTGGGCCCTTGAGCAAGGCCCTTAACCCTCAATTGCTTAGACTGTATACTGTCACAGTACTGTAAGTCGCTTTGGACAACAGTGTTTGCTAAATGCCATTAAATGCTAAGCTCAAATGTCAGCATTAAATTTTAAATTGGCTAATAGAAGAAGAAGATGATATACTTTATTTGTCATATATACATACAGTACAATGAAATTCTTTTCTTCGCATATCCCAGCTTGTTTAAAAGCTGGGGTCAGAGCGCAGGGTCAGCCATCTTACAGCGCCCCTGGAGCAGACAGGGTTAAGGGTCTTGCTCAAGGACCCAACAGTGGCTGCATAGCTGAGCCTGGATTTGAACCGCCAATCTTCCAATTGATAACTCAAAGCTCTACCCACTAGGCTACCACTGTCCCTGTAATACATACACAAACAATAAGAAAGTTAATTGGTTTTGTCTTATTTTGAATGAAATACAGATCAAAAGGATTTATAAATTAATGCTATTACTAGGGCAGTGGTAGCTCAGCGATTAAGGTACTTGTCTAGTCATTTGAAGGTTGCTGGTTCAAGCCCCAACACTGCCATTGCTGGGCCCCTGAGCTATCAACCCTCAAATTTCATTTAGTGATGATTGTAAGTTGCTTCGGATAAAAACATCTGCTAAATGCTTTTTACTTATATCTTTGTATTTTTATGTTTGGCAAAAGAGAGCCAACAGTGTGGACAATACTTACTAGCAGTGAACTGCAGTGTAGCATCATTTTACTATTAAAATTATTTTCCTATTCATTTTCCAGAGCTCATAAATTACCATACACAAAAACACAAAATATTAAAAAGCTGTACTTTTAAGTTTTTACAGCAACCCCAGTGGAGGTCCAGGCCTTGACAGCAATAATAAGCATGATTACATAATGGTTGTTTTTTTTTTTTTAAATGACTGATAATAATTCTGTTCTGTTTAAAGATATATGAAAGAAAATTCAAAGAAGTGTATTTATATTTAATTTATTACATTTTTACAGACACACAGGCCAACGATAGGAATCAGGTGTAAAGCACATCCATTATCAAAATGGAAAAGTTCAGATGGATTCTGCATTGCCACTGAGGAAAGCTAATGGCAATTCTCCCATTACTCCTTCCATTCTTTTGGCTGGACCTTGCCAACTGGAGACAGGTTCCACACAATGCCAGTCGATGTGATCACCTGCAAAGATAAACATAAAACAAAATGAATAACAAACTCCTACAAAAATTGGATAGTTACTAGGTATAAATAATTAAGACTGAGTATATAATGGGTATGTGTGAAAACCTACATATCCCCAGACTGCAGAGCAAAATGCTGCTCCACCAATCAGCAGGGGTGTGCCATACTTCACGTGGAACCCTCTGGATACATCTGAGGAAGCATGTCGCACTGCAACCTGGCGGGTAGCTTGTCCTGGAAAGAAGGAAAAAAATTATGCCATTACATTGTTTTTCAGACTGACAAACGATTAAAACTGGTTTTCCTATTTAATCAAGTGCTTCATTCATCAGCATTCCATTATATACAGATGAAAACAAAACAAATCATAAGTCACAACATTTTGCTCTGTACTTACAAGTTAAAAATGCAGAAGGAGAGATGTTTTAAGCAGTCATGTCAAAGAATTTTGTTTTAAATATTACTGGTCAAAACAGACTAAATCAGCAAGACCCTTAATCCAGCATGTGTGTTTTCTGATGACTGATGTGATTACAAAGAGATGTAATGTCTGTTCAAGAGTGTATGGGACAGTGTGACCTTGCTTTAATAAGCTAATGTAGATCATACTTATTATGGTAAATTAATACATACCAAACAATGTTCTGTATCAAGTTTTGTTTCACTTATAGCATTTAGGGTTAGACAGTTGCACTCATTCATACAATACCTAATAGTTGTATGGAACACATTTACTTTCCACTAATTTGTCACATTTTATAAACCCAGTAGTACATTTCCTCTGTGATGTTTACCATATACATGAACAGTAATACATGGCCCTCATCAAAAAATATTGCTGAACTTTACAGTGGTCATACAAGATGCCATTGCTCCTACATATTGCACTTATTGTAATTACATCCTGATTGATGGACTGTTTAAAGTAAATACCTCTACAATATGCATTTTGATCTCTAAGAAAGTGCTAACTGACTAGATCCTATTTTGTATATATTATAATTAGGGCTGTCGAAGTTAACGCGATAATAACGCATTAACGCGACCTCAATTTAACGCGATAAAAAAAATTAGTGCCATTAACGCAAATTCTAGTTCATGTTGACACTTGACTGGTAGAACAAACGTTTTAATGTCGGACTTGCCACCGTTTTTCATTTGCGGTTTGTTAACATAATGTAACCGATCGTGGTAGTGATGCACTTGCATAATAAAGAAATAAATACACGCTATATTCACAAGTTGTCGGGAGCAGAACACTTTATTACACTTAATTAACTTCTTCTTCTGTACCGAATACCGGAAAGCTGAGTCGAGCACGTTAGTTCATGAACTATGGAAGCCCCAAAGGGTCAAAACACACTCACTTCGTGTAGAAACGTCCATCAAACCATCGTCACGATACAACCACAGACAAGTCTGTTACAATAACTACGCCTTATCCCACCTAAAGCACCGCTGATCTACAATGTTTGCTGATGGAGAAATTCTAACCTACAATCTGACATTTACTGCCTAGTATGTGAGTGAATAAACTCCCTTACAGTTTTCTCTTGTCCCAGCAGTTTTTAACATCAGTACATTTAGCATAAAATGTGTTCACCATTTTAATTGTAACATTTCACTTAAAAATCCTTGTTTTCTATAACATTTACACAGATTTTTTTTATGCGATTAATCGCGATTAACTATATGAAATTCTGAGATTAATCACGATTAAAAATTTTAATCGTTTGACAGCCCTAATTATAATATTATATTTAATTTTGACAGTAACCATATAACAAAGTTAAACCAGTGCAAAAAGGGAGAATTAACTCTAGAATACTAGATATGCACAATCAAAATAGGCCATGTACCAACAATCAGCTACCATCAGGACAGTTGTGTGTGTGTGTGTGTGTGTGTGTGTGTGTGTGTGTGTGTGTGTGTATTTTAACTGTGCTAAGATTTTATATTTGTAAATAAGATACCCATGTGCACTTTAATCCTTACCGCTACAGATTAAATAATACAGTAGGTGTTTAGGAACATTTCAAGTCTGTAATATCTTTAATGGACTAGTTTGATTTCATATTAATTAAATATATATTTATTATAATTGGAAGGCATTTTCCATCTTGGAAATTGAAATAAGAATTATATGCCGTATTGTCATGCACTTAACAAAACAATTACTATACTTATAGTGATGTGTCGTGTTCTTAAACATGTACATTTAATTTCTGTAACAGATCTAAAATGCTAAGTTTGTGTCACACAAACCAGTGAATGAAACAAATAAAGGTCATCTGGCATACCACCTGAAAGTGCAACAGTTTGTGTCCTTTATTTGGCCACCAAAAGACTCATTTAAAAACAACTAAAACAATCAGCCAATGTTGCTGTAAATATCGTAGTTATTTTTGTATCAATTCATGATAGGCACAACTCTTAAAACTATAACAAGATAACACTACGATCAAGACACTGAGATGAAGCCTGCAATAAATAAAAAGCCATGTTTAGTATTGTATATGTAGTGATCACGATCTGGTGTAATGAGATAAAACTCCCGTCAATGTCCCGTACACCTTAGTTATGCTGACAGCTCTACATTGATTATCTTTATTAATAAGTTATAATACATACATAAAATAATACAATTTACAACAAATGCAACAGCAAAACGTGTTCCCTTTCTGACCAAGAAAGCAGGTCGACTTTAAATACTATAGGTCACCCTGTGTGATGCACGGAACACTGTGATAGCACTGTGTAAGTGTATTAACATTAGGTGACTTATGTAGCTAGCTAGCACATTTACCGGAAGATATTACACTACAGAAAAGACAAACACTATAATACACATAAAAAACAGAAAATAGTTGACAATACCTAAAACACCCCAGTTACTACTTAAAAACAGGTTTTCTAAATCTCTAATTTTACATTCATAGCAAACATACGCTAGCACAAATATGCAATTAGCACCGCTAGCTAACTCTTAGCGCTAAATGTTGATGTTGGGTTGCAACCAGTTTCAGGTAACCTAAACTAAATGGAATAAATAAGAATAAATGTAAATAAGGCTTAATTTTACCGGTCAGGTTAAGAGCTGCTCTGGTGAGACGGTACATGCTTCGTAATGAATCAGATTCGGGCTGTTTCTGAATACCCTTGAACTGTGTAGAACAAAATGGCAGATTGAACGCACCGGAAACTCGTATTTAATACAGGGGGCGCTGCAGGAGCGAAACCAGAGCTGCGTCCGGAATCGCATACTTAGAGGGTATGTACTAGATTGGAGGAAGTATGCACTACTCTGCCGGTAAAAAAGTACATACTTCCAGTACAGAAGTATGCAGTATGCACACAACACTGCTACGCACTACATCCGCCATCTTTCCAACGTCAAGTGATGACGTGGGACGTGATGACGTAATATCACTATGGTTACAGACTCATTACACACCCCACTCGCCAAACTTTTGGATATTTATCGTGTTTTTGTTATAAATTCGTCTTTAAAATGTTTTATTTTATTTATCTTACTTACACTTGTAAACAGAGGACTCCGTTTATCGCTATCTTTCTTGTTTCTTATTACGCTTCGAACGCCTACGCAGCTCCAGTTGCATTATGGGATACATTAACGGACCGCAAGTGTGCATCGCTTGCATACTCAAACATGGCTGCCCAATAAGTAGGTCATCCGGGTACTTCTCGCGTACCTCTTTATTTACACTATGTATTCGGACATACTAACCGCTCTCGCATCCTCATTTCGCGTACTATTGAGTATGGAAGTATGCGATTCCGGACGCAGCCCAACCGATTAACAAATCTGACCTACGTTTTTAGCGTAGTTCGAATTTGCGTAGGGTGCGCAAAGTGCGTAAGTTGCGTTCGTACTTTACGTACATATAATTCACATTATCATTTCCATTAAAATTGCCCCATTTCTGTATGTGCAAAGCAAAGTATTCACAAACTTACACTCTTCTGTCAGAAATGAAAGAAGAACGAAAAATATATTCATTAGATCTACGATAAAGTTTAATCGGGGAGATAAGTATACACGTCGGTGTGATTTCTGCCTGATTGGTATGATGCACTTTTCTAGTAATACCTTTACTTAATCGAATAATACAATGAACGAATACACTTTGTGGCAACATTTCCCTTGCAACTACCCACTTTTTCATTTCTCAGTCTGATTGCACAAACGGATCGGGCGTATTTTCGCATTCAAAACCCATTTTTATAATGCAAAGAAGCCTTTAAGCATGTAAATGAACCATCGTCTCGACTAAGGAACCATTGTTTTTAAGACTGTGAACAAATCAGGACAGTAATCAAATACAGTAATGTAAAATTTATATGTACTTTATTTGTGTACTAATTGTGCAAAATAAGCAGCATGAATGATACAAACATTTACCACTACAAGCACAACTAACTTAGCTTATCAATGCTGTTAACAGATGATCATTTATCCAAATAACGGTTCCTGGCATCCTTGCTGAGTTCGTCTCGGTATGGTTTCCTCTCTTTTTGCGTCTGCTTCTCCAGCTTTTACTGATACAAAAGAGCAAAAAGTAATGCAAGTGTCTTTGCTGATACATCCACAAAGGCGCATCAGTGATATAACGGGCACTAAACACACGACTGACAACTAGTAATAAACTGAATCACTAAACCGACTCAGGGTTCACATCATTCATTTCAATGCGCGTTATAATATTGCTTATTTATATTTAAATTAAACAATTTATTGCAGTTCCATATATGAAAATAATAATTTGTTATGTATGACAGTTTTGACCAAATGTTTTCTGTCAGAATGTTTGTGGTGTTTCTGCACCATCATGTGGATCTTTGCTGAGGTAACTTGTCCACTTGCTATACTTCAGATGTTACCAGTTAATGCTAGATTAAGTCCATTTATTACCATCTCTGATCGGTGTGTCTTTTGTAAAAGTTTTAGTGATCTTTTATTTATTTTATAAATTTAGATTTGAATACATAGTGTAGCGTCGGCACAGGCTTTACCCAGGAAGCCTTGCGGCAGTGGTGTCTAAGCTCACCGTAGCCGTGTATCCCGTTGTTGGGAGTGGGGTGGCTGCGGTGAGGGTTGGGTAAGTAGCTTATATGTTTGTCTGTTGTATGAATGTATGTGTGTATGAATGGGTGTCTGTCCCTAAACCACTGAATGAACTGCCAAAGGCAGCTCACAGGTGCCACAATAATTGCGAACAGTAAATTCCTTGAACCCCTTTTTAAACAAGAAATTATGTTGATTGTCTTAAAGTACTTTACATTTATATAAAAATAACGCATTTCTAAGGAGGGTTTTATTTTATTATCTCTATTATTTTATAGGTTATGCTATTGGAAAGAGATTCCTTAAATGATTTGCAATTCCTCTGGCTTTGTTTTTTCTTTTTGATATATATATATATTTTTTTTTATTGTTGTTGAACATATACTGGTTATTGTTGTAATAATGTTAAAACATAGTTTTTGGTAATATGTTCATATATATCAAGTGTACTGTTATGTTTACTGTATACTGCTTCTATAAATAATAATAAAAAGATGACTGAGATGGACAGGCGCCCTGCCCGGGGTGTTTTTGTGTCCCTTGCGCCCACAGTGAGCTGGGATAGGCTCCAGCACCCCCGCGACCCTGGTTAGGATAAACCTATAGGAAGTGAGCGAGAAAGCTTCGGTTTCATGTGGACTGGTGCTATTGTAAGCAATAAATTACCGTATAATTTTCTTTCTACATGGTGCTGCTTTCTGTCCACCTGTCTGTATATTTACTATTTATAGTATTTTTAGTATTATTAGATAACATTGGGCTTATAGCGGTTAATACGGTGAAAGTGGTGGTTGTTTAGTGAGTTAAACGTTAACAGTTGTTAGCAAAATAGCAGCTTCATTCTTCCTTCGAGTCAGGTAACGTTAACGACATAGCTGCCTGCTAACAACAACAGTGTAAACACTGGTATGGAGGAACCTGTAATCGCACCACAAATTAAAAAAAAAAAAAAAAAATCGTTTTATATGTAGTTGTTTACTTCTTAACTACTGTGTTATGATAATTTTAGTATCTGTGTCAGTATGGCCGAGTGGTCTAAGGCGCCAGACTCAAGGGTGCTTCCCTTCCGTTCAACCGGGTATTCTGGTCTCCGAATGGAGGCGTGGGTTCGAATCCCACTTCTGACACTTACTTTTTTTCACTTATACTCATGTTCTTACAATTTAAATATGGAATCCTTTAAAACATGTTATAAAGCTGACACCAGAGGAATAACAACTACAGTACTTCAACAAGTACTAAGACTTAGAAGACAATCAGGATGCTGTGTCCCAAACAGCACACATTCTCACTACTACTAGTGCACTTCTATGTGTGTCGGTACTAAACTTACAAACTACTTAGTGAATTGAATCCAGTTTGGTGTTTATTCTTCTTTTGCATACTATTTAACAAACGTATTTTGAAAGTATTTAATTTTAAGGTTTATATATTATGAACTGTTGATATTGGTTTGCTTAATTTTAAACTGATACTTTGTAAACTGATTAGTGTATGTGTATACATATTAACAAATTGAGATTAGTTAAAAACACTATTTTTTATATAAACAAACGTAAATAATAACATTGAATTCATGAAAACAACCAGATTAACAAGGAAAACTTGTTATTGCTAGATTGAGTATTGCTTGATTTTTAGGTGTTTTTGAGTATAGCTAGATTTTTAAAAGACAATTTGCTTTATTTTTTCATATACTTAAGATACAACCCTTATGTGTTTTTTCATTCATTTTTTGATATACTTAAAAATATTGTAGTTTAGTATTTTAAGAGTTAAATTTTTTACATTACTTTTACTTTAATCATTTATCATAAAGGTATTGTTACTTATACTCAAGTATGCTGCAAGAGCTGAATTGTTTCAGTAGAGCTTTATCATTAAATGTGATATTTTACATAGGCCACTAACACAAACACTTCTGCAATTTGTGAGTAAATGCAGGAAATATGTAAATATGTTTAAGGTATATAGAACAGGCATTCTTGACTTGTACTATGTACCTCCCTATTTATCACTACAATGCGTAAAACTTGATTATTCGATTAAAGAGAAACTAGAATAACAAAAAATTGTCATATGCTGTCATAATCACAAGTGAAAATAGAAAATAAAAAGTAAATGTATTGTTTTTGGTTTAAACAACAGCAGGATAAGTATTTGGTAAACAAACACAATGATAATAATGTGTGTACCATTATTTTTTAGTTGATAGTTGTGGTCACTTTCCCACTGGCTTTTACTGAGTTTAGGTTCGGGATCACAAAACAGCATGAGCCTTAATAATTGGTTAAGATGCCTACTGTAGAGTGAAGATTGATCAAATCAATAAACCAAATGCAAGACATTACTGTTATTCCATTAAGTGGGCTGTCATACTCGTGTGTTGGTAATGTAAGAATAGGTGGTATGTACAAACCATTTAAAACTGTGGATGAAAACCAAAAATTCCACACTACATTTTTCTTTACCTCTGTTCTAACAAGTTCAGGCATGAGTACAGAAACTAAGAAAAGCAGGGTGAACTCCCCCAAAGACCTTTATATACAGAGGAGGGATGAGAGATCGGGAGAAGGGTGCTGAGGATGGAGCCGACAGGCAGAAGGAGGAAAGGAAGGCCAAAGAGGAGGTTTATGGAGGCTGTGAGGGAGGACATGCAGGTGGCTGGTATGACAGAGGAGGATGTTTTGTACAAAACAAAACAAAAATCAAGACATCAATGACTGTTAATGGTAAGTATATTTCCAAGTACAACATGTTTGACACCTTTTTTATTACAAGGTCTCAAACAAACTGTTTTATATTGTCTACCCATGTAGAAAAAGTATAGGCACATCCTTAGCAAACATATTATGAGATCCAGTATAAAGACATTTGTAGTGCATTACAATTCTTTTGTATTTTAAGCATTATTGTTACATAAAATGCCCAGAATATGATTTGGCCCGAATGTGAAGATGCAGTACACCAGTCAGGTAGTGTCATAACATTACATATAGTACAAATCATAACATTTGCTCACATCATCTGGAAGGAATGTTGACTGAAACCTTTCTTAACATCCAAAGACAAATTAAGCTCACAGTGAGGCATACTAAAAATTGAAAATGTGATGGTCCAGACCAACGAGTCAAAGCGAACTGCAATTATCAGTTTACTACAATGCTAAGAAGTACACTAGGGTGTATAGGTGTAGCTAAAAGGCACAGATTGGGTGTCTCTCCTGATCTAGTCCTTCTTTTTGTCCTTTACTTCCTCGTCATCTGTGTACTCTGTAGGCTCTTCTCCAGGCTTCAGGAGTTTGCCCACATGATGATATTTTTCTGTCGAAAGAGTATAAGAACAGTGAATATAGGGAAAAATATAAAACTATTTAAACATGAAGTGTAAAATGAGCCAGTGAAAGGTCTGACTTACGGGTGAACTGGGCCTCCCAATCGCTCAAGGTCTCCTGCTGTGTGGCGTTGAGGTCTGAAAGATCATCATGTGTGTCTTTGATGGCTTCTTGCTCCAGACAAAATGTAGCCAATCCTCTAGAAGCATCCCTGCCTGCAAAGACCCCATAAGGGCCCTCTGGAAATAAATAGCACAGAAAATCAGAATATGTGAGGAGATTTACACATGACATTTTCAATGACATAACTAGTAACCATGTAAAAGAACATGCCAAATATAGACAGTGTATGGTGTCAAGTATCAAACCTGGTACTTAAAAAGGCAAGCTACATAAATTAATGTATAAACAATTGTCACTTATAAGCCTTATTCAGATTAGTCTCTTGAAATTATGTGTACTAAAGTTTGACAGCAATAAATGTGATAAATGTCACAAGTGCATATTTTCTGTATAATATCTATTAGAATGGGAACATTTATAGCAATGGTTCCGACCACCAGAAAGCATTTAAGCACAACATTACTAGTGCTGTGCATGAACAATGGATGTCTTCCTGCTAAATAAGCATACATAACTTTTGCACATTTTACACTTGCATGCGTTGACATTTCCCCTAATTGTGTGGTGTGTACAGGGTGCATACAGCTCTGATAAAATAAAAGACCTTGACATATCCGGTCAGTTCCTGACCTTTGGCCCATGCTATCTCATTACTCAAACATACATAAACTTCAAACAATTAAAGTGCCTTCCAGTTACCATGTATGCTCAGAACTCCTATTCCTATCCTACTAAAAGTGTATGAAAGACTTGGGATTACCTAAACTGAACATGTTTGTCTATTAATAAAGGGATTATAAACGTGATCATGCAAATGAACCAAAATAGATTGGAGTTGGAGTTGCATAGCCTTTAACTTAAATCTCAGGTTCCTCATTGCTGGATAACAAATCATGGTTCACATTTGGATGTTCCTGCATAGTTCAGAGGGTGTCAGTAGGCACAAAAGAACATTAGGAAAGGGGTGTGACACAAATGTAATGCACAACCAACTATTTGTCAAGTACACAGATGAAAACAGCTCATCGCTTACTGATACTAAACCGCAAGTGTACCTAAATTATATAAGGCGGGCCTATTGTAAGCACCGGCATCAAGATAAACACCAAGATATTTAGCGTGATCCAAGCGCACCAGTTTAATAAAATCTGTCTATTATTAAAACAAGCCTTGGAAATGGTGTCTCCTGTGGTTTGTTTTCCTCTGCTTGCTTGAGTCTGATTGAAGAGCATAAATATATGTATTAGTTTCTGTTAACATTATCGCTGTTCCATACAGACAAGGTCAGTGTAAATTATCAACTTAATTTAATAAATTAGGGTTGGTTAATTTATTTATTTATTTATTAGGATTTTACATCATGTTTACACACTTTGGTTACATTCATGACAGAAACGGTAGTGACTCATTACACAAGTAACTCAGTTCACCATAAGTTAATATTAAACACACTCATGGACAATTTTGTATCTTCAATTTACCTGACTTACATGTCTTTGGACTGTGGGAGGTAACCGGAGCTCCCGGAGGAAACCCACGCAGACACGGGGTGAACATGCAAACTCCTCACAGAAAGGACCCGGACCTCCCCACCTTCTTGCTGTGAGACGACAGTGCTACCCACCAAGCCACCGTGCCACCCTATTAGGGTTGGAAATGCATCTTCATTCTTGCCTAGAGACTATTAGTCCAACTCCTGCTTCTTGTAGGTGTAGTTTTAATGTATAAAAATGTATGAATGTATAAAACACAGCATTTTTAATGTACACATTATATTACCTGGACCATAGAACGACTTTCCTCTGGTCACATCGAACACGTTGCCGTTAACCGCCATGAGAATCCGCGGGTTTGTTACTCCGTCATACTGCTTCAGCTCAGCCAGACTGAAGTCCTGTTTCTTCAGTTTGGGTAAAGGCTCTTCTGCTTGAGGCACATCTGCAGGTTTATCTCCGCGAAATATTTTATACAGGAGATATAAACAAAGGAACAACAAGCTTAAGTTTAAAGGCGAGGTAAAAATCTCTTGAAGAACACCAGGAGAACTTTGCTCACCCTCTACTTCGGCCATTTTTGTTTCTAACTCTCAGCGTTAGCGAAAATCGAAGTATAACCGAGGACGAACATCAGCGGACCAATCAGAGCAGCGTAATCGCGAATAACTGTTCACAGTCAGCCAATCAAAATGTTAAAACATATCCACGGGGGCGTGAATGAGTCTGTGCTTTTAACTCGGTAGATTTGTGTTGTGAGAGGTTAGTAGTTATTTATTCGGTGTATGACTAAGCATAAACAGGAGAGAGAGATTATGTATTAAGTTAATAATACTCTAAAACCTAAAAAAAAGATAACGAGCAATGGTCATATAATACAAGACAGCACAGTAGACATAAACTGAACATTGTGTGTGTGGGGTGGGGGTGTCAACTCACTAAGACGAGATAAACTTACTTTTTATTTATTATTAATACTGTATTATTATTATTTTTATTATTTACATTTTAAATGGCTAGTACAACAATAACCATTATACAAACAGAAATAAGATTAGAATAGTTTAGAATACCTTTATTTGTCATATATACTTATACAGGGCCGCTCAGGTGGGGCAGCGGTAAAAACACACGCTGCAACCAGACTGGGATCTCGAATACATCGTATCGAATCTCAGATCTGCCTTGCCGGCTGAAGGCTGAGCGGCCACATGAACAACAATTGGTCTGTTGTTCAGATGGGCGGGTCTAAGCCGGATATGGGTCTCTCTCTGTCAGAATGGTGCAATTACGACCTCTGCTGGCTGATTAGAGGCGCCTGCACAGAGATGGGGAAGGGGTGCTCTTAGGGTGTGTCTCTCCATACACAACGCTAGGTGGCACAACACTCGTCAATGTGTGGGTGATAAGATGCATGCGGCTTGCTGCCCACGTGTCGGAGGGGGCGTGGGTTAGCTTAGATCTCCTCAGTCAGAGCAGGGATTGGCATAGGCAGAGAGGAAGCAAGATGCAATTGGGCAATTGGACACGCTAAAGGGGGAGAAAAAGGGAGAAAATGCATTAAAAAAAAAAACTTATACAGATGTACTTACAGTACAACGGAATTCTTTCTTCGCGTATCACAGCTTGTTTGGAAGCTGGGGTCAGAGCGCAGGGTCAGCCATCATACGGCGCTCCTGGAGCAGAGAGGGTTAAGGGCCTTGCTCAAGGGCCCAACAGTGGCTGCATGGCAGAGCTGAGATTTGATCTATCAACCTTTAAGTTAATACACCTGTGGCAATTGTTGATCACTGTGTGTAACTTTCCCGATAACTTAGCTATGATAGCTAAGGGATGGTTGATTGACGTGTCCGCACCAATGTATATTGTGATCATGGCCTTGCTTGAATAGTATTTACAGAAGTACTAAATGCTAATATGTACATGTTCTCTGTTTTGCTGATTTTTGATGTTTTGGGATTTACTTACTACCCTTTGGCACTGGATGGTACCCTATGTTATGGAATATTTTTAAATTAATTAAGCCACATTTAGTAGTTGTTTCCATTGCCAAGTTACTCATACCATGCCTAAGTACCTGTGCTAAATTTTACCCTTTCTGACCAGGGACCAATGCACCATTTCCATTTTATGGTACTCTATGGTATATTATGTTTTTAAATCAGTGATCCTACGTTTAGTGGTTGTTTCCATTGGCAAGTGACCTATAATGTACCTGTGCTAAATATGGTTATCCTTCTTGCCCAGGGACCAAGTGAACCAAGGCGGGCTGAATAGGTAGAGTGGGAAACAATGCACATGGTTGGTCAAATTGAATTGTCACTAGAGTAAGACAGTAAAGTGAAATATTTAAAACTGTATTTTATGGATTACATTATTATGCCCTATCCTGTTTCAAAACCATAGGCATGGTTTTTTAGTCTTTTAGTTTTTGTGTCAGCTATTTCAGGCACTAAATTTGGTCAAGAAGCTCTGGACTGAAATGCTAGTTTATCTCAACGGTGTTGATTAGGATTGAGGCCAGGACTCTGTACGTCTTGCTCATGCGTCTTGTCCAACAGGAAAGTGCCTTCCTTAAACTGTTGCCACGAAGGTAAAATAAAGCAATAAGCCACGAGAGACCGTGCGTTAATGCGATTTTATCACGGGGAAGGATGTAATGCGGTCTCGAGTGGCTTATTGCTTTTATAAAATCGCGGTCAACATACAATATAATAAAATACAACAATGTTCAATTTATAAATGTTTTTATTTTCAAAAACACTTACAAAAAGCATTCTTCCGCGAAATCAGGTAGTCCGTTTACAATGTTGCTAGGCAACATGAGGGCAAACATAACATTCGCAATTAACATTCCTCCACAAACACTATTTCACTATTTCTTGGACGAAACATCCGCTTAATGATTAGGATTACTGTTTATATTAATCTGGACATTTCCATGTATAGTACATGACTTAAAATAGTGTTCAACCAAGTTTGTACTTTTTCTTTTCAGTGGCGTATTAATATGGAATGATGTGAGGTGGTTATAGGTGCGCGTATATCGGGGATTATAAAACGGATAGTTCCGGTCCTAAAATCTGATTGGCTGAGCCGCGTTCGAAGCCGTTGTAAAATCCCCGATAAACGCACACCTATAACCACCTCACATCATTCCATATTAATACGCCACTGAATAGAGAAAGTTAATGTTATTTTCGCCCTCACGTTGCCTAGCAACACTGTTAATCGGATTACCTTGCGTCGCGGAAGAATGCTTTATTGTAAATTTATACACAATAAATACATTTATGATTAAACATTGTTGTATTTATTATATTTTATGTTGACCGCCGTTTTATAAAAGCAATAAGCCACTCGAGACCGTACGTTACTGTTACGATTTTAGCACGGGGAAAAACGTCATCCCCGTGCTAAAATCACAGTAACGTACGGCCTCTCGTGGCTTATTGCTTTATTTTACAACGGCTTCGAACGCGGCTCAGCCAATCAGATTTTATGACCGGAACTATCCGTTTTATAAACATTGTTTTTAGCAACAACTTCACAATTCGGAGGGGTCCTCGTGTACACAGTATGCTGCTGTACTTTTACTTCAAACCAAGAGATGGCAACATGTAGCTGCTAATCAGCCGTACATTTGTATAGTAGAAGAACTGCTCAACAAGGAAAAAACAAATCGCCGTAGCACAGAGGAGCAGACCAGACCAGTGACGTGGCCTGCTGTGGATCTATTCAGAGCGGATTCGAGACTAACAGGTTTTATTTTTAATTCATTTACTTCATTTGTAGTCACTTAATTTGTTACGGTGGTTATTAAAATAAACAAACGAGCTGCGTTTACTTTATGTTTACTATAGTTACCTAACTGTCCAGAAGAATTCCAAACAGAAGCTAGCTCCCTGTATTTGAGCACTATATCTGATAACAGGTTAACAGGTTCTGTACCCTGTGTAGTGCACTATGTGTTTATTTGGGATTTATTTTGACATTTGTCCACACTGGGTTGACAGCATGAAAGTAGACTCACGTCAGCTGTTGTTCTTTTACTGATATAAACATTATCACTGCATACAGATACTTGGTTATATATCTAGAATCGACTTTGGTTATCAGAAGTATATAGACACACTTTTAAATTTAAGTTTTGCAAAATCAAGCATTCATACATCCACAAACTGGGAGTAGACTGCACTGACCTATAGAAGTTGGTGACTTTTGATGTAGCACCTTCCTAACAACATTAAATTTCTGCCAATTAGATCAACTGGTAATGTTCAGAAGAAACAATAGCTTCAGAGTAAAACGGAACAGCCCTAGAGAATGGGTTTGGACAGCAGTGTTGGAGCCTGTAATGTGGCAAAGGTGTCTATTGATTGGATGCAGCCCTCACCTGAGTTATAGTTCTGGAAGGGACGTCAGCACAATAACTGTTTCAGGAGATTAGATTAGACTTCATGACAGATCATCCAGATAGACTGGGAAAAAGTATATCATTACTCAACTCTGGAGATGTGTAATCCTCTGAAATAATGAATCACACTTCAGGATTTAGAAGGATGACTGATACACATTGGTTTTGTGCATTTCAGGAATGTTTAAATGTAAAACTGTAAAACTAAATGTAAAACTGAATCCCAGATCTGAAAACACTGTAATTTGTATGTTTTGTCTTTATAATACAGGAGTATGTTTTAAAATGTCAGACAAAGACTGTCCAGCATCTGACTCAGAAGAAAGCATGGAAGGAAAGGTTTCGAAAGAGCCATCATCACCTTTACAGGATGTTTCTTCGCCCGACACTCAGACAGACAGCTCTGATGTAGCTCCTACACGAAAAACTAGACAAAGACCAGAAAACAAACCTTCACCTGAAGTTCAAGAAACTGCACAGACACCCAGCCCTACAGAAAATACACCAAATGTAAAGCAACCCTTCTGCTTTTGGAATTTCTGTGATGCATGTTTAGTGAAAAGAGACTACACTATACATTGTTTGTCCTAACAAATTAGTAAATTGAGCTGTTTTGGATGCAGGTTAAACAGCTGACACATGAAGATCTGAATTGTAGTAATTGGGTTTTGTCTTTACAGGCTTCCACACCGACTGCTGTAGCTCAAGGTGGCTGGGGGGGCTGGGGAAGCTGGGGCAAGTCTCTTCTTTCCACGGCCACAGCTACTGTTGCCACAGTAGGCAAGTGACTTCATGCTTTTTGTTGTTGTTATCCGCCTTTTTATTTTATCTATATGCAAACTAAGACTAAATAAAAAAATATTATCACAAAGGCAGTAATAAAACCTGGAAATAGCTTGTTTATGAAAAAGAAACAAATTTTAACTTTTTGACTGTAAGGTCAAGGACTGTCTCAGGTCATCGAGAAGGCAGAGACATCACTAGGAATCCCGAGTCCTAAGGAGCTTTCTGAACAAGTGGAAAAGGAAGAAAAAACATATGGTATGGTACTCTGGTAATACAAGCCATATACTTACTGTACATTGATCATCGTTTTATACCCAGCCTTGGCATGAAACTACCGTTTAATGTCATACTTGGCGAAGACAAGCTAGCCTTACATGCATATTGCAAAGTCACCACTAGTAGTCAATCATAATAACTAATGAGGTAACAATGTAAAATGATATGATAGTTACACCCCTAAATAATAATAATTTGCAGAAATGATTGAAATACCAATATTGCAATAAAATGCTGTCATCAACATTGTCGTCATTATTTGAATCACAGATAGATTGGCTCAGTGTTGTAGAGCCCCCGCCCCCCAATTATTTATTTAACCCCACTTTTCTCTCTAACAATTTCAATTGTTCCTGAACCTTTTTGCAACTGCTGCCTGGCCAGTTGTTTCTGTGTAGGCATCTAGCTGGTCGATAGCACAGCTGATTTTCGAATTTGAAAAAAGTAGTGGATTAGCTAGTGCTAAGATTGGAAATAGCTTATGCATTAGCATTTCATAAAGAAGTCTTTTCTCAATTGCCCCAAACCAATATATGCAAGATGTTTAAACTATTTAAATATGTCTTCAGCGGTATTGTAAGGATTAATGTGTTTTATTTAAATACAAACAAACATTTGATGCGTAGTTTTTTTTTTTTTAGATCAGTCTAATAATGAAGAAGACAAGACAGAAGGAGAGGGCAACACGTTGGGCAGTGCCATGGGAATGCTTTCTTCCAGCAGCATGGGAATGTTGTCCTCTCTCTCTAGTGTGGTTCAGAGTACAGTAAGTACTATTTCCAATTATTTGTTAGACTGCTATTTCATTATCTCTGTGCCTTCCATATTCATTTCTGTACTCATATATGGCTTCTCCGTTTTTGTGCCAGAGTAAAACAGTTATAAGTGGTGGTTTGGATGCTTTGGAGTTTATTGGTAAGAAAACAATGGATGTGATCGCAGAGGGAGACCCTGGCTTTAAAAAAACCAAAGGACTGATGAACAGAACATCAACACTGTCACAGGTAAGTGAGAGTCAGCAGTTTCACAAGCATTTCTGTAATATAGTATATGAATTCATACTAGGACATAATCATTGACTGTGTTTATTTATTGCTCTACTTTCAAGGTTCTCAGGGAAGCGAAGGAACAAGAGCAGCAGACAGCTGAAAAGCAAAGCTCGGATGGCTCAGAAACTGTTAAAAAAGCCCATTATGGAATGTTGTTCGATGAGTTCCAGGGCCTCTCACATTTAGAAGCTCTGGAGATCCTGTCCAGAGAGAGTGAAGCAAAGGTAATGTCAAAGTCTATGAATATTTGAGCATTAGAGTGGTACCTATACAAAATAAATACTGTCTGAATTTAATCTAGCTTTAGCCACCAGATGTGCATTCTTCTAAAATTCTGTAGAAGTAACTGGGTACAATACAGAAACAAAAATGATTAAGGGATTGGGGATAAAAAAAAGACTGTTATATAAAAAAACAAAAACAAATATTTGGGAAGCATTCCTGTGTCGCAGCAAACCCTTGAGGAAACCAGGATTTGAGTCTCAAAGGTGAACTGGCCTGGTGGAATGGCTAAATTTGGTGTCACGTTGCAACAGAGACACCTAACATGAGGTTGAAGCCATGGCACGACAGCAAAGAAATACAGAGAGCATAGCGTGTCTTCTGTTATGTAAAAGCTCTGTAGGAATCAACGGCTGACCTGTGAAAACAAACTGCTGTGTGCAGGTGAAGTCGGTGCTGACCACACTATCTGGTGAGAAACTGACTGTGCTAAGAGATGAGCTGGAGCAGATTAAAGACTCCTTCTACCTGTCCGAGTTTGACGATGATGAGGAGGATGACCCAAAAGGTAAGACCAAGACTTTTACTGTGACTAAAATGCAAAAATTGCATTAGTTTATACTGTTGTGCATTTAAAGAATCGTCATTATATAGAAATAAGGATCTACATAAATACATCTGTAAAGTCCTGGTCTGGACACAACAGGGTTTTGTCTATAAAATTTCAAGCATATGGGTAGCACAGTAGTGCTGCAGGTAGCCACTCTTTGCGTCAACTGTGCCTGCTAAAGCCCATCCAGGTTGCTAGATGGGAGCTGAGAATTGAACTTGGGGGTTTTGAGATAGTTGGCTGTCACTGCGCCACCTGAGCACCCTAGATTAATTTGCATTTCCTTGAAAGTCAAGTAAAATTTAATTTTTTTTTCTCCTAGTTGATGAAGGTGAGAACTTTGTGAAGGAACTGACGGATGCTCTTGAACAGCTTCACATCACAACAACAGCAGAGAAACTTGCCAAGGTACTAATAAGGCACTTTTTGCTCGGGTGTGAATTAGCTTAATTTGTTTGTCAGTATAAACTATTTATGTTAACTGAAATTTCCTCAGGCAAGGAAGAATGTCTTTGATCGCATAACAGACATCAAACTGCCAACTGAAGCAACGCAGGAAGAAGAGGACAGTGAGCAGGAGGCTACAGTCGCCCATTGCACGGTTGATGTATGTAATAATCTCAACAGTTTAAAAAAGTCTTTTTTTTTTTCAATTATTTTAGTCCAGTGTTCAAATAATATTGCTGAAATAATTTTTTTTATTGGGAACTGTCTGTTTATATTATAATTTTTAATTTCTTTATGTTTAAAAGAAACTAGGATTCAAGTTAAATAAGCAACTCAGTTCCTTTATTAGTAATGATAGTTGACATCCTTGTACTGAATTATGTTTGAATCAATAGCCAAATCCTTGTACTGAATCACGTTTAAATCCATATTTAAATCCTTGTACTAAATCATGTTTGAATCAATGTTCAAATCATTGTACTGAATCATGTTTGAACCAATATTTAAATCCTTGTACCAAATCACATTTGATTCAGTATTTAAATTATTGTACTGATACATGTTTGAACCAGTATTTAAATCTCTGTACTAAATCATGTTTGAATCAATATTCAATTCCTTGTACTGACTGAATCATGTTTTCTCTTCTCTTTAGGATGCTCACGTGGCTGCTATCACAAGCTTGGCCGAGTTCACAGCCAGATCCATCGAGCAGTTCCACAAGATGGCAGAAATGCTCCTTCACTCCAGCGATGGGGAAACCTCTGCCCTGGAACAAGCTAAAGTGCTGGCACAGTAAGTCTTTCCCTCCCAACACCCTGATGGTGGGTCGGTTTCAGGGGTGTGTCTGTGTTTGGCCTGTTGAGTTCAAATCATTTCCACATTCAACTGAGATATTTTAATACAAAAAGGGACCTCCTGTAAGGTTAGAAATCTTGATCAAATATTGATCAGATGATCTTGTTCAGTGTTAGTAACTGTTGTTAAAAGAGGCACAATTACTAGGATGATATACACTATATAGCCAAAAATAAGTGGACACCTGATCATGAGCTTTTTAGACAACCCATTCCAAAACATGAACAATAATATGGAGTTGGCACTCTGTGGCTATAAAAGCCTCTAGTTTTCTGGGAAAGCTTTCCAGAAGATTTAATTGTATCTCTGTGAATTTGTACATATTAAGTTAAATCAGAATTTTTAAGGTCAGGCACTGTTGTTGGATAAGTAGGTCTGGCCTGAAATTATTCTTCCATTAGTGATCAGTGGGGTTGATGTCAGGTCTTTGCGCAGACCACTGAAACCATGTCTTTATAGAAATTGCTAAAACATAAAAGAGACTTACCTAAACTGTTGTCCCAGATTTACAGCATATAATTTATATTTTATAACTGATATTATCACCTCTTAACAGTGGGTGTGGCTGTAACACTGAACTCGATAATCAGTGGATGTCACAATACTTTTGGCCATATAGTGTAGGTGTTATAAAACGTTGTTTCTTAAATAATTTGTGTTTACTTTTGTTTGAAAATCACATCTGGTACACGACTAGATGCAGTCACATTTGCCACGTTCTGCGACTGAGACCCTGAAGTGGGTATTAACGAAAAAAGTTATAACACCCTGTAAATGTGTGCTTCTTTTCAGAATCACCATCGTTCTCTGCAAGGAAATATCACTGCTATCCAAAAAATTCACAGCGTGTTTGACAATGATCGGGGTAAGAAAGCTCAAGTCACCCTCTCTGTTCTTTTTGTGTTTTCATTAAAGAGAACTCTGACAATTATGTAGTTGATTTGTAAATAAACAAACTGCTTATTGCTTTGCAGTCGAAAGAAAAAGCAGAGGTCCTGAATCCATTAATCACTGGAGTGTTCCTGGAGGTATGCTGCATCAAACTGTATTTCCTGTATGGGTTAGACATGGCCAAAAGTTTAAAGACACCAACACAATCATCACTCAACCCCCTGAAAAAAAAATCACTTATGGGGGTGTGTTTGGGTAGTTTGGCACAGTGGTCTGGCATGCTAGCACACCACTGCAGAGTGGTAAAACTTGTTCGAATCTCAGTAGAGCCCCCAACATGGCTGGGCATCCACACAAACACAATTGCCCTTGTTTGAAGGAGGGACGGTCAGAAAGGCTTTCATGTGTTCTCTGGGACTGGTTTGGGTACCAGCATGGGGTAGGGGGTAAAGTTGTATGCATTAAAGTTCCGTGTAGGACCCCAACACTTAAAGGTAATAAGAAGCAGCTGCAGCTTGGACACGTGTGGGAGAGGGTGCTCCATAACTGTTTACATGAAAACAAAAATGTAAATGTTTACCTTAACCAAATTGTTTTTTCTTATTCCTTCCAGGCGTCTAACAGTGCATCATATATCCAGGATGCCTTCCAGCTTTTAATGCCCGTTCTAGAAGTGTCTTACATTCAAAAGACAGTGGAGGCAGGACACAGATAAACACAGAAAACTTTACTGTGAAGGGCAGGGATTTCAATAACGATATAGAACACTACTGCACATCACAGGAGAATGGTAAAGTCATTTCTTTTGAAAGGAAGCAAAAGTTTGTTGAGCAAGTTGTGAATTGAAGAATTAAGCCACATTTTACTGATAGTGTTATTCAGGGTTTTATATTAATGAAAACTGTAAACATACAATCACTGAGCACTTTATTAGGTATATCTATCTGGTATTTTACATTGTAAGCCAATCAAAAAAAGGGACCCCTGCACATCTGCAAATGTTTATACATTTTTACAACTGTTGCATATAGAACTAAATTTACAACAGTGATTTCTATATTGCCCATCACACTTTAAGCGTAAAGCTATAATAGTATCTTGTGAAATTATAATTTTCATAAACATAATTCTTATATTAATAATACAATAGCCTTAACTGTGAACAATAAAATGGCAATTTATAACCAAATTTAACATTAATTATCTGTTTTTGCAACTGCAAACAATGTGTGAATAAATTTTGTTCAACAAAGTTATGGGCAAAGGTACAGTGGTCCTTTTTTAACTCACAATGTACATTCATTAATGACCTTATAAGATACTCCTACCCACATCTATATATAAACCATATAGTTCATCTAAATGGTTTACAATTACTAACTGTAGCCTGTTTGTTCCCCTCTGCTCTATGTAACCCCCATATAACTTTACATCGTACTGTAATCAAAAAGCATCCACTGATAAAACACATTGTTCATGAAATTAGAAAATTGTTCTGGACTCTTAACTGTACACACAGGGTGCATTCCTAATAAACAGGCCAACGCTGATCACCTGATACTCATACCATAGCAACACACTCGTCATTGTTAGTGTCACTGCCTCCTGTGGGGGTCCCTTTTAATTGATAAATGGGGTACAGTGGGGTGACAGTGTACAGAGCACCAGATTATCAATAAATGTCCAAACCAGATAGATGCACAAATAAAGTGCTTGGTGAGTGTATATCTAATTGTAAACATACATTCTGTTTCTTGTAATTTTGACCACTCAGAAGCTTTATGCAGGTAAAACCTTGAAGGTTACTTCTTCATATTCATAGAGAATTGTTGACATTTTACAAATGTAATTGCATTGGTAAAGCATATATCAGTATTGTTTTGACTCGGAGATTAGAGATGTTTAGGAATTGTATATTTTGCTAAAATGACTAACATTTCTCACGTATTATTTGCATATTATTGGACACCTATGTTAGGGTTATTGTAGTCTCAAATATGCTGAAGTTAATGCCATTTAATTACAGGTTATGCATAAAGCAAGTCTGAATATCTGTAAGGTTTAGAGTTGACATTACCTTAATGCAAAATATTACTACATATACATTGGCTTAGGTGGTGCAGACTTTCATCAAAGTTTCATTTGAAGTTTTTCCAGTTTGGATTTCTGTCTATGTTAATGTGTAATAATACATAAATGATGTAATAAAATATAACAATACATTTCTCTTTCGGTCTGGATTTTATCCCCTTTATCTCCCAATCTAGTCATTTCCAAGTCCTAATTGTGAATCTGCATACTGCTTGTACAACCCTTGGTCTGATCAAGGAGACCCGTATCTCCACATGCCCCCTAACGAAACCCCCGAAATCAGTGGCTGCTTCGCTGCTTCTTATGACCTGCCAGTGTTGGGTTCGCACACATTGTCGTATCTTGTGAAGGTCCATGTGACTCCTCCCAACACCCCATCCTTGCGCAGGACCAGGTCCGGAGATCATGTGTCACTGTCAATTATGTTCGTGTGGGCACCTGATCAGGTCGGTGGCTCTGCTGACATTCCAATTATTCCAACTGCATTTTTATTTTTTTTCCACCCAATCTAATCATTTCCAATTCCCCATTGTACTTCCACTGCTTCTTGCTACACCTCAGTTCTGGCCAAGAAGAGCCGCAGTGGTGGGCACCCACACAGAGTATGTAGAGTCACACTATGCTTCATAAAATTCCCATTTTACCACATGAATACTGATGTAAGGATTGAAATTGTATCTGTATTATAAATCAACAGTACACACATACACATTTATACAGTACATTAACATATAATATTAAGAAGCAGAAGGTGCGGGTGATGAAGATGCAGAAATGTTCAGCTGTTCTAATTTTTCTGTTAATGACAACTCCGAGTTATCTGTGGAATCTGTGAGGGGCTCCAGATACTGCCCACCTGCAACACGCTTTCCAGTCAGGGGGTCAACCACTGCTCCAACTTTAAACACAACCTCAGCCAGTTCATGCCTGACATGTTTGGTTCTCCTTTCTGGTAAAGCTTTCAGGAGCACAATGTCCCCAATAGTGCACTGCTCCAATGCATCATGGGCAAAGTATGTCTTCCTTTTGTTGTAGAACTGATATGAAAGGAAAAAAAAAAAACAGTTCATGAGAAAGTTATGGTATATACAGGGGTTGGACAAAATAACTGAAACACCTGTCATTTTAGTGTGGGAGGTTTCATGGCTAAATTGGACCAGTCTGGTGGCCAATCTTCATTAATTGCACATTGCACCAGTAAGAGCAGAGTGTGAAGGTTCAATTAGCAGGGTAAGAGCACAGTTTTGCTCAAAATATTGCAATGCACACAACATTATGGGTGACATACCAGAGTTCAAAAGAGGACAAATTGTTGGCGCACGTCTTGCTGGCGCATCTGTGACCAAGACAGCAAGTCTTTGTGATGTATCAAGAGCCACGGTATCCAGGGTAATGTCAGCATACCACCAAGAAGGACAAACCACATCCAACAGGATTAACTGTGGACGCAAGAGGAAGCTGTCTGAATGGGATGTTCGGGTGCTAACCCGGATTGTATCCAAAAAACATAAAACCACGGCTGCCCAAATCACGGCAGAACTAAATGTGCACCTCAACTCTCCTGTTTCCACCAGAACTGTCCGTCGGGAGCTCCACAGGGTCAATATACACGGCCGGGCTGCTATAGCCAAACCTTTGGTCACTCGTGCCAATGCCAAACGTCGGTTTCAATGGTGCAAGGAGCGCAAATCTTGGGCTGTGGACAATGTGAAACATGTATTGTTCTCTGATGAGTCCACCTTTACTGATTTCCCCACATCCGGGAGAGTTACGGTGTGGAGAAGCCCCAAAGAAGCGTACCACCCAGACTGTTGCATGCCCAGAGTGAAGCATGGGGGTGGATCAGTGATGGTTTGGGCTGCCATATCATGGCATTCCCTTGGCCCAATACTTGTGCTAGATGGGCGCGTCACTGCCAAGGACTACCGAACCATTCTGGAGGACCATGTGCATCCAATGGCGGTGCCGTGTATCAGGATGACAATGCACCAATACACACAGCAAGACTGGTGAAAGATTGGTTTGATGAACATGAAAGTGAAGTTGAACATCTCCCATGGCCTGCACAGTCACCAGATCTAAATATTATTGAGCCACTTTGGGGTGTTTTGGAGAAGCGAGTCAGGAAACGTTTTCCTCCACCAGCATCACGTAGTGACCTGGCCACTATCCTGCAAGAAGAATGGCTTAAAATCCCTCTGACCACTGTGCAGGACTTGTATATGTCATTTCCAAGACGAATTGACGCTGTATTGGCCGCAAAAGGAGGCCCTACACCATACTAATAAATTATTGTGGTCTAAAACCAGGTGTTTCAGTTATTTTGTCCAACCCCTGTATATCGGATATAAATTGTTTAGTAAGGTTTAATAAAAAAATTCTAAGCCGAACTACACCAAAGCAACAGTCAACTTTAGAATGAATGGCACAACTTAAGATCATATGGGGAAAAATTACTGTATAAAATAAAATTTTTTTTAATTATTAGTAAAATATTTTAAATTAGGGGCTTAGAGAGGAAGAGTCAGAAAATAAAGTAAAAAGTATTCATTTTATACAACCTGAGTACCGATACAAGATTTTTTTTAAAATAATAAAAAATACATAATTAAAAAGAACAAAAAACATTTTGCAGTGGCCACCACTGGGCGTAATTATTTATTTTGCTAATTCATTTCATATTGGCTGAACAGCTGAAACCAAAGACAGCTGTTGCTCTACAAACAACAACTGGAAAATAGTGCCTTTGTTTTTTTATTGGATGGTAATAAAAAAAAAATTATTTTAATAAGATGTGGGCACATTATTCTTTAAAGGCTTAGTGTTCCATACAATTAAGCAAAATTAATGAATGTTAGGAGCAAAAACAGCAGCAGGGAGGGATGTTTCAAATTAAATGTTTATGTAAGGTTAAGTCAAGGTGCTGCATAAAATCTAGTTAACTTTACTATTGTTTGGTAGGAAGATGGTAAAGCACCTAAAAATAGTGTTATTTATTTATTAGGACTGACGTCATGTTTTACTCACATTGGTTACATGACAGAAACGGTAGTTACTCATTACACAAGATTCATCAGTTCACAAGTTTAATGTCAAATACAGTCATGGACAACTTTGTATCTCCAATTCACTTCACTTGCATGTCTTTGGACTGTGGGAGGAAACCAGAGCTCCCGGAGGAAACCGGAGCTCCTGGAGGAAAGACACAGGGAGAACATGCAAACTCCACACAAAAAAGACCCGGACCGCCCCACCTGGGGATCGAACCCAGGACCTTCTTGCTGTGAGGCGACAGTGCTACCCACTTAGCCACAGTGCCGCCCAAGTGAGGTAAATTGGAGATACAAAATTGTCCATGACTGTTTGACATTTGACTTGAACCGATGAATCTTTTGTAACCAGTAACTACTACGTTTTGGTCATGACAAAACATGACATTAAAGTCCTAAAATAAATAAATAAATAAATATTGTTGGTAAAGCATATAAATTAGGAGTTTAGAGAGGTCAGAATATAGAGTAAAAAGTATTCATTAAATCCACCTGAGTACAGATGGGGTTTTTTTAAATAAGAAAAAATATGCCACCACTGGGCATCATTATTTATTTTGCTAATTCATTTCATATTGGCTGAACAGCTGAAACCAAAGACAGCTGTTGCTCTATAAACAACTTTTGGAAAATAGTGCCTTTGTTTTTTTTATTGGATGGTAATAATAAAGAATAATTTTAATAAGATATGGGCACGTTATTCTTTAAAGGCTTAGTGTTCCATACAATTAAGCAAAATTAATGAATGTTAAGAGCAAAAACAGCAGCAGGGAGGGATGTTTCAAATTAAATGTTTATGTAAGGTTAAGTCAAGGTGCTGCATAAAATCTAGTTAACTTTACTACTGTTTGGTTGAGAAGATGGTAAAGCACCTAGAAATAGTGTTATTTATTTGGATGTTTTACACACTTTGGTTACATTCATGACAGAAACAGTAGTTACTGGTTACACAAGATTCATCAGTTCACAAGTTTAATGTCATAGACAATTTTGTATCTTCAATTCACCTCACTTGCATGTCTTTGGACTGTGGGAGGAAACCGGAGCTCCCAGAGGAAACCCACACAGACACGGGGAGAACATGCAAACCACACAGACAGGACCCGGACCACCCCACCTGGGAATCGAACCCAGGACCTTCTTGCTGTGGGGCGACGGTGCTAACCCCCAGAAATAACGTGCAGACTAAGATAAACAATACGGAATAGCGTGACTCTAGATTAATTTCGGAATAAACACTGTACTGCTTTACCTTTAGTAAAAATGGATCCAGGACCAGTCTGGTGACCCGGACTTTAGCAGTCTTCTTCATCTTTGTTCCGATCACTCTGCCGATGATCCATTTAGCGTGTATAGAGGCTTGTTTCACCGACATGATGAATTTCAGAGCTGCACTGCTGCTGGAACAAATGATGGACAAAAAGAATTAATCCACATAAAAGCATCAGCAGTGCAGTGAAACTGAGCGTGTTTACTATTCAGTGCAGCAGTATTAACCTAACACACCGTACACCAACAACACAACCAACCACCGAACACACAGTCATAATTTATAAGCACTCAGATACTGTGGTAAATATGGAATAAATAAAAGCGCTCACCGCTTAAAGCTTGAATTATTTTCTTTAATAACAGACGTGAATGAAAACTTCCCTCATGCGGACTACAGGGTGAATGTCAAGTGGTGCACGTTAATGACGTAGTTTAGCAGCGACAAGGAAAGCAGTATATAGGCGGGACCAGAGCGGTAGAGAGAACAGAGTGGCGACACTCCCATAGGGAACCGTTGGAAAGGGGGCGGGACATATTTTCTGTGCAGCTTCCGGGTTGTGGAGCTCTGTATAGTTCCAAACATCCCATAGAGCCCCATTCATTTCCACTACTTATCAAGCATTTTTAGCTGTTTGTTGCTTTGTTTTAAAAAAAATAATGAATTTGATGTCATTAATATACGTAATACTGTTATTATTTAGCATTTGCTCAGCACTAAATGTTACATGTTTATCTTAATTAATAGGTATAACTGAATTTAGCTTAGTCAGCTAAGCTAAATTATTGACACTAGAGTCTTTTCACCTAAAATTGATTAATTAAAAGTTGATTAATCAAGAGTCTTGTTACAGAAATGATAATAAAACATCAGAGCCATAATAAATCATTATACTTTTACTTTCATTCTTAAGTACATTTGAAGGTAAATTTAGTTTAGTACTTTAGTGGAGGTAAAGAGTATTTTTACTTTTACTACTACTTTTACTGGAGTAATATGTTACCTTGGATATCTCTACTTCAACTCAACTACATGGTTTGTGTACCTTGTCCACCACTTACATTAGACAAAATGAACTAGTGCATATTAATTATGAATTAATTCATGTATTACATGTAGGAATAAATTATTACTTACTCATGAAATAAGACATGAATTAATGCTATTTCATGTACCTGCACTATAATGTTAAAGGTATTGGTACGGTAGTGTGTTTATGAATCTGTTCATTCAGTGCAGGTAAACCTTATGAATCCAGCCACATGGCTTAGTGTTTAACCAAAATGATTATTATTATGAATCCTCAGGAAAGTGAAGGGAGATTAGTTTATGTAAAAAACAAAACATAAAAAACTGTCTAATCTCTGTACTGTATATTGTCTCTACTACTTAATGATATCGCATTATGTAATGTATGCTAATATAATGTACTGTGTGTTAACAAGAACGACCTATTAAGTCATTATAAACATCAATCTTCCACTTCATATACCAAATTGATATTAAAGCAGATGCAGTAAATGTAAACGCAGTTGAAAATACCCAGAAATTGTACAAATGTTTATTATTTACTGTTTAATATTTCACTCACTGCTGCCTGTCCCATATGAGAACATGACAGCGCCGGGTTTGTTTGGAACTATTGGAGGGTTACATGAACCACGTGACCGCGTAGCGGCGAGATCAAGGAGTGTCGCAACTCTCTCTATCTACGGCTCTGGGCGGGACTACTGTCAATCATTTTGTTTCATCAGCCAATCATAATACAAACTCATAAAAACCAACAATTATTTATTTATTAATTGATTAGGATTTTAACGTCATGTTTTACACTTTGGTTATATTCATGACAGAAACAGTAGTTACTCATAACACAAAATTCATCAGTTCACAAGTTTAATGTCAAACACAGCAGACATCCCAAGTTGCAAAAACTCATTTCAGGGAGGTACCCCTGGACCCGGACCTCGACCTCCCAAGCCCCCCCCCCAAAAGCTAAAAAACCCTCTCGCACACACCAAAGGATATGGGTGATAACAGAACTTTTAGGAGCTGCTAACTGAGCTACTAAGCTAACTGTTGGCATCACAAACACATTAATGTGTACTACATAGTGCACTAGATAGTGTGAAAGATAATAGATTTATGTTCCCTACATAGTGCACTAGATTGTATATTAGAAAAGAATTTATGTTCCATACTTAGTGCACTAGATAGTGTACTAGATAATAGACTTATGTTTCTTACGTAATGCTTTAGGTAGTTAATGGATTTAGGTTCCCTACACAGTGCACTAAATTGGATATCAGATAACGGATTTATGTTCCCTACATAGTGCACTAGATACTATTTTAGATATGAATTTATGTTCCCTACGTAGTGCACTAGATACTGAAATAGACAATTGGTTTATGTTCCCTACACAGTGCACTAGATAGTATATCAGATTATGGATTTATGTTCCCTACATAGTGCACTAGTTGGTGTATTAGATAACACATTGTTCTAGATTTTATCTGACTTGCGGGCATCAGGGAGCCGCTATGTATATGCGGGAGACTCCCTGAACTTCCGGGAGACTTGGGATGTCTGAACACAGTCATGGACAATTAAGTACAGTGGACCCTTGACTTACAAATTTAATTGGTTCCAAAGGGCTGTTCTTAAATCAAAATGTTCGTTAGTTAAACCTATTTTTCCCATAAGAAATAATGTAAATAGAATTAATCCGTGCCAGACCTCCCAAACCACCCCCTTACCTAACCTTTCTAATGTCTTAAATGGTATTTTTTGTTATAAATACAAGTATATTTTCCCTTAAATTATAGAATAGACATTCCTGTAATAAACAATAATAAACAACAATACACAGTAGTAGTACTATACTGTACATAAAAAACACACATCACATTTCAGTACAGTACAAGTGCTGTACCATACACCATAATACATTATATCTACCAGAAACAACAATAACTCTCATATTTCTCTATGATTTCCTTCTTTATTTCAATAGCGTTGTATTTTGTTGTATTCTTCCTTCTTCTCTCTTACTCAATGTCCCCTCTGTCTGATACACAGTGACAGCTACTGGCAGGAGTAATTATACAAAAAAAAAAAAAAAAAAAAAAAAAAAAAAAATATATATATATATATATATATATATATATATATATATATATATAGAGAGAGAGAGAGAGAGAGAGAGAGAGAGAGAGAGACGGTCGGAGTCAACTTGTTCGTGACGTCACATGTTTCGTGAATTTTGGTTTGTAGTCCGTTCGTACATTAAGTTGAAAAAGATTGTTCGTAACCCAAAATGTTCGTATGGTAAACCGTTCGTAACTCAAGGATCCACTGTATCTCCAATTCACCTCACTGGCATGTTTTTGGACTGTGGGAGGAAACTGGAGCTCCAGAAGGAAACCCACACAGACACGGGGAGAACATGCAAACTCCACACTCCACACTCCACCTGGGGATCGAACCCAGGACCTTCTTGCTGTGAGGTGACAGTGCTACCCACTGATCCACCGTGGAACCAACAAAAACAATAACAATTCTAATACAGTATTTACAACCAAACAATAATAAAATAAACAATAATAAGAACAATAATAACAATAAAAAGTTAAACAATAAACAATAATGACAACAATAACAGCAATAAAAAGTTTAACAATAATTAAAATAATATTAACCACAAATAAAACAACAATAATAAGAAGAATAGCAATAATTATATGAATAACAATACTACTTCTACCACCACCACTGAAAATAATAATAATAATAACAGCAACAACAACAAAACAACAACAACAAAACAACAATAATAATCATAATAATAATAATAATAATTACATCAATCGTTTCATCCTGGTCTGTATTTGGTTCAAACAGGGAACACTACGTGCAAGGCAAGAACACCCTGGAACACTTTGGATATTTGTTGACAACTGACAAATGTTCAAGGAAAAGATGTCCAATGTATGTTAAAATAAATATAAACATTTTCATGCAACACACTTAAAGCTCAGACCTATTTGTCATTTTGTTACATAACCTTTCCTATTAATGAAAAGGATATTAACTGTTACAGTTTTGCAAGTGTGATTTTTGCTCATTCTGGCTTGATACAAGACTTCAGCTGTTCAATAGTCCCTGGATGCTGTTGTCTGATTGGACTCTTCATTTCTGACTAAAATTGATGGATGGCCTTTTTTGCGTAATAGTGTTTCAGGATGCCGTTGCGTGTTAAGCAACAATGATTTTCCAAAGTAGTCAAAAGCCAATGTGGAAATATTTATCAAAGTAGTATGACGGTTTCTTATGCAATGCCATCTGAGGGTTTAAAAGTCACGCATAATTAACAGTTTCCTGCACTGCCCTACACAGACTTAGACTGGTGACAGACCTAAATTATCTGTAATCCTGCATTAAAAATTTTCTTTTAAGACTTACTGACAATTCCTTTACAAAATTTGGCATGAATTGTTTAGCCATGGCTTTGTCAGCAAAGTCTGAGCCTTTGGTGGATCCATCTTAAATAAAGTTTCAATAAAGGGTTATTTTAATATAATATTAGTACAATGCTACTACACAAGTTACTCGTTTTTGACTGAGATAATTTAAAACTTGTCTTTATGTATTATGTCCGCTATCCTAATGTAACAGTCATCAGCAGAGATCAAAGTTGAACACATAATCAGATAAAAGGAGCTGTCTAATCTATTTCATCCATTACTCAGATATTTTTCTAATGTGATATAAAAGCTCTTCATCAACGCTGAGTTAAGTTAAACCACATAACAAAGTTATATCTAAACAAAACTCTTTTGTCTCCAAATGTTCCAAGTCCTACGCAAACTTGTTGGCATGCAGCCGTGACTGGTGTAAGCTCAGCAGGGATTTGGCCTGCATAAAACAGAAAGACATGTCTAAAATAAGGTAACGGGTCATACCATGCTCTAATGTGCGCTCGACATGGCAAGAAGAAGTAATCCCAGAATGGGAATTGGACAAGAGCCAATGCTGCACAATCTGGAATTAATCAGAAACACACAGAAAACATGGCCTGTTGCTATGCCATTCCCATTTAAGGCAGTGCTGTGTAATAGTTACATGCATTTGAGAAAGGATCTTCATCTGTTTTAAGTCATTTTCCCACTGATGAAAAGATCATATTTAACCAATCAATAACGTCTAAATGACATTATTTGTAGGCATTTCTATGAGATGACATAATATGTTTTGCAGCCTGCACTGCTTCTTTAATGTTCTATCAGTGTTCATTCTGTAGATTAAAGACATTTGTTAGTCTATAAAAACGGCTGTTGCATTAGTCAGAGATGCAGTGCAGCAACGTTTAGCATCACCAGTGATGCATTTGTGGTATTTTTATATGTCCCATTGGCATGCATTTTTATTAAAAAAATACACAGCCACAGTTTTTACTATGATAGAATACAATACTATGTTGTAAGCTGTTTGTTTAAGACCCATAAATGGTTTTGACAGGTCTAGGGATTGCCCAGGGTATTGACATAGTAAGGGGTCCCCTGTGTGCTAATGAATGCTGATAAAAAAAAAAAAACAGCAAAAAAAAAAAAAAAACTTTTCTACAACCAAAGCAATAAATGAAAGAAAAGTGTATGCACAGCAGAGCTTAGGTAGGTCTCAGTGTTATACTTTTGATAGTAAAATTAAATTATTACTTAAATTAAAAAACTGTTTTGTGTAATTACATTTTGAGAGTTGTTACTAAGTTTCTTGTGTTGATAATTTTAGATCTATCCCAAAAAGTAAAGATGAACTGACACCCCAGTTTATGTGTGCTCTGGCTGGAGGGTGCATTTATCCCCTCCTTAGTTCTTACTAGTCTTCCTGTCCCTGCCATTGAAATTCACTGCATTTTTCAACAATTGCAACTATATATATTCTAAATCAATTCTACAACACGGTCATATTTATGTTACTGCTTATTATCAAATGGAAATGTTAAAGAGCAACAACAGCTCAGCCAGCAAACAGCTGGCCACACAAACATGAACAGAATCTCTAATGCACATGGAGCCAAAAAGGGATTTGTTCTACAGAGTTCCAACACACAAGCCTAAGATTAATATGTACAATGCTTTGGGTTGGCTGTATCAGTGTAATTCACACTGCTTGAATATTCACCTGACAGATGGATAAATAAAGGGTTTGTGGATGCCAGGAAAACCCTACCTGCATGATTGTATAGGAATGAATGTCTAGGACTGTTATGGGTTAATAGATTGTGGTTGAATTCTTACTCCATGTTCATTTTCATTTAGTTTTTATCAACCACTGGTCTGGTTTTACCGGGAAACACTGGACACAAGGCAGCAATACTCCAGCTTTAACCTTCAGACATAGCCAGTCATGTCTGTGTAGGTGCCTTGTCAGCCGATAGCACAGCCAAGATTCAAACATGGATCTTAGTAGTGTTGAGCTAGCGTAACAGATTGCCGTGCCACCCAACTTCAACTTCAAACTTTTTTTTTCTATTTTCCACCCCCCCCCCCCCCCCCCCCCGTTTTTCTCCCCAATCCAGTCGTGTCCAATTACCCTGACTGCGTCCTCTACACTGATTCGATCCTTCACCGCTGACTGAGGACGCCTCTCAACTGACATACGCCCCCTCTGGCACGTACAGTCAGTACAGACTGCATTTTTCACCTGCAGGAGTCGAGTTCATACACTTGACGGGCACTGTGTATGGAGGGCCACACCCCCATCAGCATTATTCCTCAGCCCTGTGCAGGCGCCATCAGTCAGCCAGCAGGGGCCGCAGTTGCACCAGTTATGAGGACCTATGATCCGACTTTCTTACCCTCTAACCCAGAACAACAGCCAATCGAAAGGCAGAGCTGAGATTCGATACGATACGATGTATTCGAAACCCCAACTCTGGTGCACTTGCGTACTTTACCGCTGCGCCACCTGAGCGGCGCATGCAGTCACTTTTGAGCAAATCTTCTGCCTCTAATATTGTGGAAACAGTTTTAAAAGGACTTCTTCAAAGAAAGAATGACATAAATTCCACTTCAGTCTATTGGTCAACTGGTGCTTTTAGTCCACAAATATTTATCTTTATATTTAAGTATTGTTAAAAGGAACAGTGATAAAGAGGTAAAATTGCTCCTGTCCAAACTTTCTTTGTGGATGTGTTGCAGACATTAAATATGAAAGAACATGCATGACAAAAGTAAAGAATCTTTTTTTCCTGTGCCATTTAACAGATGCTTTGAGTTACATGATTGCATTTTTTATCCTTTATACCCCCAAAACTACAATGTGAACAAAACCAGATTTTCATGTGCTTAAGTCTAGTGAATTTATACAAACAGTACAGGACAAGAAGCAGGATGGAACTGAAAGTTAGTTTAAAAAAATGTAAGTGGAACGCTATGTTTAGAAAAGCTTCTTGTACAGAGATTTCTATTGATACTGGTCAACACAGCCTGTAAAATGGATTTTCGCCAACATGACAGAGCTCTAAAAAGATTCAAAGAAATGTTCACGTGTGTTGTGTTTAGTTCTATCCTGACAGGTGTCTTTAAGGTGATGTCACTGACTGCCTGAAACAACATGAGGTCAGTCGGGAAAACAGATTACCAACAGAGGAGCATAAATCATTCATTAATTATTTAAATAATATTTTGCTTGCTTGAATCACTGTGTGGGTCATGGTTTATAAAATTGTCATAATGTGCCAGGCTTACAACAAGGACTTATATGTTTTAGGGAAGTAATACTATTACACACATGCATGGTCTAAGAATGCATTTCCATCTGTCATCAGTCAGTACATATGACCAGGACAGGGGTATACTGTGCGCAGCTTTTGTAATTTCAGCAGTGCTACTGTCTGGTTGAGAATTTACACAGACATACACTGATCAGCCATAACATTAAAACCACCTCCTTGTTTCTACACTCACTGTCCATTTTATCTGCTCCACTTACCATATAGAAGCACTTTGTTGTTCTACAATTACTGACTGTAGTTACTCTGCATGCTTTTTTAGCCTGCTGTCACCCTGTTCTTCAATGGTCAGGACCTCCACAGAGCAGGTATTATTTAGGTGGTGGATGATTCTCACCACAGCAGTGACACTGACATGGTGGTGGTGTGTTAGTGTGTGTTGTGCTGGTATGAGTGGATCAGACACAGCAGCGCTGCTGGAGTTTTTAAATACCGTGTCCACTCACTGTCCACTCTATTAGACACTTCTACCTAGTTGATCCACCTTGTAGATTTAAAGTCAGTGATGATCGCTCATCTGTTGCTGCTGTTTGAGTTGGTCATCTTCTAGACCTTCATCAGTGGTCACAGGACGCTGCCCATGGTGCGCTGTTGGCTGGATATTTTTGGTTGGTGGACTAATTTCAAGTTTTTACTGTATTGTAATTAATTACTGTATTGTAGTGTATGCAGTGTCTGCAGTTAATATGCCAAGAAGGAAATAAAAATAAATAAGAAATTTTTTTTATTTGCAGCTATTAGCAGACGCTTTTATTCAAAATGACTTACAATTATGATGGAAGACAATTAGAGCAATTGAGGGTTAAGGGCTTTGATCAGGGCCCCAACAGTGACAACTTGGCAGTGGTGAGGCTTGAACTGGCAACCTTCTGTTTACTACTTCAGTATCGTCTTAACCACTGAGCTACAACTCTTTCTACTGTAAGGTTTGAGGTTCAAGACTGATGTCAAAAATAACAGTGCAAAAGGCCGCTCAGGTGGCGCAGCGGTAAAATACGCTAGCACACCAGAGCTGGGATTTTGAACACATCGTTTCGAATCTCAGCTCTGCCATCCGGCTGGGCTGGGTGGCTACATGAACAATTGTTCACACAGGGTTGGAAAGCCAGACCAGGGTTCCTCAAAACTGATGCAGCTACGACCTCTGCTGGCTGATTAATGGCGCCTGCACAGAGACGGAAGATAATGCGTTGACCAGGGTGTGACTCTCCGTACACAAGACTGATCTGCATATGAACTCGCCTTGTGCAAGTGAAAAGATGCAGTTGGTACTGCATGTGTCAGTTGCGACGCTCCTGAGTCAGCAGTGGAGGGTAGTATCGGTAGTAGATTGGGGTGAAGATTGGGGTGAAAATTGGGGGGGGGGGGGGGGGGGGAATTGCAATAAATAAATAAATAAATAAATAACAGTGAAAAGAGGGGAAGAAAACTGACATACATCAAATGTCCCAGCTTTCCAGGTTTGTGTATTTTTTTTTTTATGTACCAGTTGGTGTCCTTGCTGGTCTAAATTGCCCTTAAGCATGTAAGTGAATGGGTGAAGGAATAATGCTCTGCAGTACACTGAAATAGTCCTCAACATTTCTGCTTTACAATCTGTGCGTTCACAAAGGCTCTGGACTCACTGTGATCTTGGAACAATTGGATTGGTGAACTTACTCTCCTCTGTCATTAAGGAGGACAGTTATCTTTTAGCAGGATACTAACCCAAAACACACTTCCAAAACAACACTGGAATAATAGTAATAAAATATATTTGTTTTTGAGAGGCGAAATCCTGATCTTAGCAACAATGAGAATCTATATAATTGATGTGAAATGCAACTAACCTGGTAAAACTTTAAATTACTTAAATTACATAAAATAACTCCTGGCAGTGATACAGAGCTGTGAAAAATGGATTTGCCGCCTCCTCCATCATGGAGCATCAGGCCCTGAAACAGCAAAGCATCCTCACACCATATGACCACCATGTTTGACTATAGGTATGATGTTCTTATTGTGGAATGCTGTTCTTAGCTTCATGATGAATGTAATTAGACCTGCGCCCCACATCTCACTGAATACAGAATATTATCTCCAAAGGACTGGAGGTCATCAAGGTGTTTTGGCAAGTGTAAATATTGTACTTACAGTTTTACCTATTCCTTACCACAGTTTGAGACCACAGTTAGTAAAACAGGGTGTTTGTCTTGCATCAAACATATCTCCTGGTTTTCTTCATGCCAGATTACACATCTGTTAAGAATGAAGATCTCACAGTTTTTGATATGGTGTAGTATGCAGACCAGCACATTAAAAGCCACACATGGACACATTTATAATGAATGTTATGAGTGAGTAATCTGGTTGGGAGGTAATTTTGTGAGGACGTATCTCAGAGTGTCCTTTTCCCCTTCTGTAGACAGGAAGTCCAGTTTGGCTGTAAGTATGCTGTTTACTCATAAAGTGCCAGTTTTCAGTTCAGCACTGGACGCAAGCAAGTAAAGTCATTTATTAGTAACAGATTATGTGATGTGGCTGCTGTGTTTGAGTTTGGACTAAAAGTTATACAGCATAAGTTGTAATTTGCTAGCCCATCAGGTGCGCATGCACTAGTGGTGGGGTATCCATTGACTTTTTTACTGTATCTTTACTTTATCTTTCTTTGACATTCTTTACTCCATCCATCCATCCATTCGCTGCTGTGTTTGAGTTTTGGCTTAATGGGGGATAATGGGGCATTCAGGTAAAACACACTAGCACACCAGAGCTGACATTTCAAACTCGTCAGCTCGAAACTCAGCTCTGCCATCTGGCAGGCTGGGTGCCTACATGAACAATGATTGGCTGTTGTTCAAGGGCAGGATGCCGGAGGGGATTCCTCATAAGTGATGAAATTATGACCTCTGCTGGCTAATTGAGGGAGTCGAGGGATAATGAGGATCAGGGTGTGTCTCTTTGTGCACAAAGCTGATGCACATATAAACTTGCCTTGTGCAGGTAAAAAGATGCAGTCGGCTACTGCACGTGTCGGAGGGTGTGTGTGATAGTCACAGCTCTCCTCAACCAGGGTGGAGGTCAACATCAGTAGAGAGGAAGCATAATGCAATAGTGTGGCTCTCCTCTCATGGTACACCGCTTATTGAGACTCTGTGGAAACACACGGCCGGTCTCAGCACTTTTCTGGGGTAGTACATGCAGTCAGTGGATTGCAACAGGGAAAGTGACAAGGATCAGCTGTCCACCTGTGGGTGTGCAGCCAGCTATTTATACAAGGGAAGAATGTTTTAGATTTAATGGGAAGATTTAATGCTGGGCTGGGTCAACATACTTTTTAAGAAAAGAAATTGGGAAACCTACAACGAGGCACCACTGGGTGTAGCCAGCAAAAAGATCTACAGTATAAGGGTATCCTTAAGAGAGCCAATGCACTGTATAAGTGATGTAAATATTGGAACCTAAGAAGCTACTGCAAACAGGATACCTGTGAGAAGAATACCAGAGGGTAGAGACAATATATTATATCAGAAGTAAAACATCTAAAAGGAAACCCTATGAGACGGGCGAAGCCAGTACACTATATGAAAAACAGTTCTGTTTGTTAGTTGTGTTGTTGCTTGTTAAATCACTTGGATGACATTTCAAGGCAGCTGAGTGAGAGATTGCAAAAGAACATTATAGCTGTGATTGGAAGAGCTCTCTTTCTGTGTATGCTACTGATGAAGATTTCACGACGGAAAAAGCCTGTATTATGGACAATTCCTGACTCACATACAATTACTTAATTTACAAACAAATCTGGACTTGCTTAAGTTGCAACACTGTCATTTTAAACAGGGATTTATTTTTATTCTCTGTAGAATAGGAATGAATAAAAACATTGTTTCATTTTTTCGTGATTTCCTAAGCAGTGATCTCATCACTGCTGAACTAATATCTGTGCCCTTGCATTACTGTTGATGTGATGTAACAGGGTGTTCCTGTGTGGTGACTGTACTCATTACTATGCTTTTGTCTTCCATGTTCTACACTTATTTAAATAACCCTGATAACCCTACAACATCCAGTACAACAATGTGGGGTTTGAAGTCCTAAATTAATCCTTTCTTGCTTACTGTGAGAAATTTTACATGCTCTATCTAACCAGAGAGTTTTACTAACTAGTTTTACTATCTCCCAAAAACATCATCAATTTAGTGCAGTCAATTTGTCTTTCGCTGCTGGGGATCCCCAACTTTTACAATCAAGGTGGGTATATTGCTGCTCATGCCTCCTCTGACCTGCACGCAGACCTTAACCATGAACTCACCCATGCACTCTGCACAGGCGCCTCTATCCGCCAATCAGGGTCCTTACACAGTGTTTGAAGACCCTGCCCACATAGTTTGGTTAGCCCTCCCTGCAGGCACTGCCAATTATGCCCGCTAGATGGCACCCAGATGACCGGTGGCAACGGCGAGTTTTGAACCGAGGAGTTTAGAAACACGGCGCTGGTGTGCTAGCGGAATATTCCACTGCGCCACCTGGGTGCCCATTCCCAGTGTTCTTAAGTGGCCAAAGCCCACAGCGACCCTGACTAGGATTAACTGTCTAGTAAAGATATATGTTTATTTATTTCTGTAAATGTATGTCAATAGGTGGTTGCTACTGAGAAAACAAATCATTATGTTACTTCTCACGTTCATTTCTCAAATACAGATAATAAAGAATATTATATAATTACATTTAAAAACTTACAATATTTTTTCATGATATTTGCACAGTTACTAGTTTAATAAGGATCTTTACTGTCCTTACAGTGGTTTGTTATACTTTAACATAATGTTTAGTCCTTTTTATCTCCAAATGGGTCATTTTAATGTCAGTATGTCTTGACACACTGTGTTTTTAATTTTAGGGCCGAGTTTGTGTAGTGATTGATTGAATGATTCATAGAATTTACTATATAAACAACAGATCATCCCATGAAGCATGTTGAGAACATGAATAATGTTTTCCTTCATTATAGTTCTAGTCAATTTTCAAAAATTTGTTATAGTGTGCACGAGGTCCAGAAAGTGTAACAGGCACTTAGTTAATGTAAATGGAATAAGTCAGGCAGCTTTGTTTGACATGGGAGCTAACAATGGATACCACTAAGATACAAATGACTGCAAATTGACTGTTTGAAGAACTAAGACAAAGATGTTTATGTACGTCAGGTCTAATAAAATGCACAAACTCTTTGACCCTTTGGGGTTGAGCCACAAAACAGACATTTATCTTCATAGCCAATTGGCTCAACAGTCAAAAAGGCCCAACTGTACCAAATTTAGCCAACTGTTCAAAACTAGTGATTACATCCTAAAATGTTGTGTTTTTTAAAGGAATGCAATAAGTTGACTAATTATTATGTCAAGGTATTTCTATTAATATGGAGTTAGATGAGCTGCTCAGGTGGCGCAGCGGTAAAAACACACGCTAGCACACCAGGGCTGGGATCTCAAATACATTGTATTGAATCTCAGCGCTGCCATTTGGCTGGGCTGAGCAGCCACATGAACAACGACTGGCCTGGTGGGGAATTAAGCCGGATAGGAACTCCTCACAACTGATGCACTACGACCTCTGCTGGCTGATTGATTGCGCCTGCACAGATGCGGGGAAAGAGTGTGGATCAGGGTGTGTCTCTCTCTACACAAGGCTGATTCGCATATATGCACTTGCCTAGTGTGGGTGATAAAATGCATACGGCTGCTGCCCACATGTCGGAGGGGGCGTGGGTTAGCTTCGTTCTCCTCAAATCAGAGCTGGGGTCGGCATTAGTGGAGAGAAAGCGTGATGCAATCGGGCAGTTCAACGCGCTAAAAAGAATATATATATTCTGTATATATATGGAGTTAGTTCCTATTTTGCCATTACAACAGCCTTAAAATAAGGTTATTCTTTGGAATATCATTTAGAATATCAGAGACTAATATTACTCAGAGTAACTTAGAATAATTAACCAGCCCAAAATCATTGCTCAATTTGGCAATACAGTGCAATTCCTCTGATATCTGCCAAACTAAGATCTGTTGGTCAGTCCAGACAATCATTTCATATGTTTTCACTGCTCGAGTGGAACATGCTATGCTTTACACCACTTCAGCTGATGTAATTGGCTATTAAGACCGCATGGCTACATTCTTAATTTTATGCACATTATTGGTGGGTGTAGCTCAAATAGCTAAGATTCATTACATTTATTACAAGTGGCGTGTAGATCCTCTTGGCTGTGTGCATTCGGCATCCTCGGAATCATTAGGCGCAATGCAATAACACCCCCTGGGCAGGATGACTAGAAAATGCCACAAAATAATTTGGATAGACCTGCAGAGTTCTGGGACACAGTTCTTTGGAGTGAAAAATCAAAACTGGAACTGTTTGACTAAATAGATGAGTGGTTTGTCTGAATGCTGTCTGAGTTTGTATAAATGCTTTTCTGTTTTGTCACTTGGAGGGCATTACCATACAGTTCTAAAGGCATAGCTGTGTAGAGTCACAAATCTTGAGAAACTCTATTGCAAGATCAAACCAAGACAATGAAAATCTCAGACAAAATGCTTAAAATCAATATAGCAATTAAACTTTAAATTCAAGAAAGTTAGAGCTTCTCTTCTTTTGAAAGCCTCAGTACTTCTGTCACTTACTTTTTGGTTATCTCTCAGTGGAGGTCAGTATGGGCTCAGTGAAAACATAATGACTGGGAACATTTAAACAATGAAGAATGCACTTGTGCAGTAAAGGACTCATTGTTCTCATCTGGGGATAAATAATTAGATTACAGAGACATATGTCTTAAATCTAGAGTGTCTACAGTGAGGCTGCAGGAGCTTAGCAGATTTATGTGTTACAGTTTGTTTTTGGGCTTTTCCTATCAGATTGCTTTTCCACTGTGATCTTCACAGAGCTGAACAATACTTTGTTAAGGTGAAGAATTTGTGCTGCATTTACTTAATGGAAAAGACTTTATTTATTGGCAATTTAAGTGCAAATTGTGACCACAGTATTTTTTTGAAAATCTAATCTCCCATAAACAAGTATTAGCATAATGTTTTGTTTGTTAGCATTTCTCTAATCCTTAAAGCATGCCACAAGGCTTTCAAAATCTTTAAATGACTGCACAGTGAACACCAATAATTAAAACCTGATTTTGTGATCTTTCGAAAGTACACAATCCACAGCCGTTTGCCAGTGAAGGGCCAGTAAAAATGGCAACATATGAAGATGCAATGAAAGGTTCCTCCCAAAAACCTTGTAATAACCTTATTAAATAAGACCATTTAATAAACTTTACATTTAAAAGGACAGCTATGAGTTTTGACCAGTTGTGCCTCAGTTATCAGAATCTGCAGGTATATTATGACCCTTGTTTGTCACAGCACATGGACAAGAGATTACTTTGGCAAACTTTTGTCAAGCACTACATGGAGTTACATGCACAAATGCCACTTAAAACCTTACTGTGCAAAAACAAAGCCTTATGTTAACCATGTCCAGAAGCTGTGTTGACTTCTCTGGGCTTGGAGACATCTAGGATGGACCATCACACAGTGAAAACATGTATTGTGGTCAGATGAATCAGCATTCCAGGTCTTTTTTTTTTTGGAAAAAATGGATGCTGTGTGCTCCGGACCAAAGACAAAAAGGACCATCCAGACTGTTATCAGCAACCATTACAAAAGCCAGGGTCTGTCATGGTATGGGGCTGTGTCAGTGCCCTTGGCAAAGGTAATTTACACTTCTGTGATGGCAGCATTAATGCAGAAAAGTACATTGAGATCTTAGAGCAACATGTGCTGCCTTCAAGACATCATCTTTTCCAGGGACGTCCATGCAATTTTCAACAAGACAATGCAAAACCACATGCTGCACACATTACAAAGGTATGGCTGCGGAAGAAGAGGGTACGGGTACTGGACTGGCCTGCCTGCAGTCCTGACCTGTCCCCAATAGAGAATGTGTGGAGAGTTTTGAAACGAAAAATGCGACAAGGACAACACCGTACTGTTGCACATCTTAAGACGTGTTTGCAGGAAGAATGGGACAGACTAAAAGCTGAAACACTAAATCACTTGGTATCCTTGGTGCCAAAACGTCTTTTAAGTGTGGTGAAAAGAAATGGCAACATTACAAAGTGGTAAATGCTTTACTGTCCCAACTTTTTTTTGCAGGAATGGATGTTTATTAATAAATTAAATGAAGTTGAGCAGACAAAACATGAAATATCTCAGGTTCATCCTGTCTGCAATGAAATAAAAGTCAAAGTAAATGTAAGAAACTGTCCATGCTGTCCCAACTTTTTCTGATTTGGGGTTGTACAAAATACTAGCTTCAAACACTTGATGCCCTGCAGAGTAAACCAAATTCTTCTCTTGCATGTCTTTCATTCACTTTAATTCAGTTCCCTCAGTGAGGTCATTAGTTGTTGTTGGCCTTGGTCCAAACATGACCACCCAATCTTTTTATTATAACAAATGGGACTTAGTAAATCTTTTCAGATGTGGTGTTATCAAAAAAATTTCACACTGTGTAAAGATAGAGTGTTTTTAAAATAACATTAAGTCAAAGTTGATAACCCTTTGCAACTTAAAACATTAATAATAGGATTTCTATGAATTATAAGTGGTTACAGATATCACTGTTATAGGTTACAAATGTGCTTTATTTAAAAAAATTATGGAATGTCTTTGGTATAAAAAAATACAACAATAATACAATTACCTCAGTTAGTACTGTGTATAAAAGAAATAAAATTACACCTTATTTAAAATTCACAATCATAAAAAAGTCCCCTAAACTCAAAATCTTTGAAACTCAACGCTCTTTGTTGAGAAATTTGTACCCTTAAACTCAACGTTTCCTTTAAACTCAACGTCTTCAGTTTGTTTAAAAAATATATTTATTTAATTTCAAATTACCAATAACCAGCCTCTTTGTTCAGTGCTCGGCTTGAGCGGTGCGATAATATGTCATCAAAGCGTGCATATGAGACGAAACTGCATTTGTGTGGAATAACCATCAGATTCACTCTGAAAGAGTCCACATGTATCTGTGTTTAGCTGGATTTTCCTTACTGTTTCACTTTTAAACTTGTGTTACAGCTTGGGGTTCTGAGAAATTGTAAGAATCAGCTTTTATTTCAGTGAATTCTAATTTATATTTGTGGTATTTTCAGTGTATAAGTGTCAAAAACAACTTCATTATTTTACATTTGACCATGCATTAACAGGTCCCCGGTTCTCAATGCCTTTAAAACTCAGCGCCAGTCCCAGAACCAACTGACATTGAGTTTCAAGGTACCACTGTATTTTAAGTTTACAGTCCTGCCAATCGAGTGACAAGAACCTAAGGTAAAGTTAAGGTAAAACATACTTTTTAATATGTATTTTTCATTACTTTATGGTGACAAATTTCATACACAGTCGGCTGGCTATCAGAATGATCATTTTGTAATGAATTAGTTTTCAAATAAAAAATAGTTAAAAAAGGCAATTTATATATTTTCATTTTAACAAAACAAGCAAACAAATAATTGAAATAAATTTTTTTAAATTACATTTTCAACAACTGTCTGCTTTATTCTGGTCAAGGTTATGGGGGTGACAATTTCTAATGAGAAACACCAGGCACAAGGCAGAAATACCGTGGACCATGTATACCTTATACATCTATTGCAGGGCTTCGGCAATCCCCAAGACATAGCCAGTCATTTTTGTGTAGATGCCAGGCCAGCCTGTAGCACCAAGTTGGTGGGCTAGCATAATAGACCACACGGATGCCAAACGAATGATAAAATAATGCAAGGATTCTAAGGGTTATTATCTAATAGTTCTTAACACTTCATCATGTATGCATTAATAGGTTTTTGGTCAGTACAGTGGCAAAACTGGCATTCTGCACAGCAAGATGGACACCTGGGTTTGAATCCTGCCACCGATCACTGTCTGTGAATAGTTTCATATGCTGTCTGAGTCAGTTTCCTCTAGGTAATGCAGTTTTCTCCCAGTTTTCTTCTAAACACATGAAGAAGGTGGACGGGCTGCTGTAATTGCCTCTGGTGAAAGTGAGAGTATGTATGAATGTGTGCTGCCCTGTAATGAATTGGTGCCATTTCAATGGGGCCACCCAACTTGTGCCCAGTGTATCTGGGTAGCACTGGATCTACAGTTATTCTGACCAGGATAAACCAATTATTAAAAATATACTGATTTATTAATAATGAAGCGATTGTACAGTATATATGCTGTATAAGTGACTACATGCTGTACTTATGAAAGTTCACTTGGTTTCTCTCACTCCTAGCGTGTTACATATGGCAGAAATTCCTTCATCTTCTCTGGAGCCAAAAAACCTGTGTGAAACTATCACACCAACAGTGCTGACAGGCCAAGTGTAATGTCCCAAGTAAGATAAATATTCTTACACATTAAAACATTCTGATTTTAGACTAATGAAGTCATCTTTAGAGTCCTGTCCAAACACTAGATAACATAGCTGAGGCTAACCCATATCTTGAATTAGCATGGGAAGGCAACTCAAATGCTGGGTAAGTATAACCATGAAAAGTACTGTCAATGCTTGTGATTTAGATATGGATTGCATCACAGAATCATTCTCAAAAAGGCTGTTCAATGTTGTTGCAAAAAGTGTGTGCTACAAAGCTACATGGTCCTTAATATTAAGTTCAGTGATATGCAGTCTTAAAGCCAGTGCCTCTGTCCAGTATTTTGTTATAAAAGAAGTATTTTACAATAAAATGTATGTTTTAGACGATGTTAAGCATACACAAAACTATGGAATTACATTTGTGTATAGTATTATATTTAATTATTATTCCAAAACTTTAATTAGGAGTTTGAGTTATATTTGCTTCTGACACATGTTGTTGTATCATACTTACATTTATTTAAGCACTTTGCAATAAATGAATTGCCTCCTTTAAGTTGTGCTACATCTTTGCTGTTCCTTTTTTAAGGTCTTTATTTGAAGTTTCTCTTTACTGCCTGCTATCAAAAGAGCATTTAAAAAGAACCTTGATCTTAAAAAAACGAAAAATGTAAACATTTAAATTAAAGTGTTTTTTTTTTTTTTTGCTTTAAAGACTGTTATAAAAGGGTAATGCTATTTAAATTAATATTTTTACCTGATTGTAGAAACTTGTGCTCTGGTATAGCAACACAGGAAAAGATTGGCAACTGTGCACTGTTTGATCTGAAAAAGCAAGCTTGGATTGCCAACATATCTAATAATGCATGGGCAATGATGCATTCCCATACCATGACAGTTGTTGGCTTTTGTGCCTTTCACTGATAACAGTCTAGATGACAGTCTAGTCCTTTTCATGTTTGTCACCAAGAACTCACTGTACATTTTCCTGAAAACAAGCTGAACCGTGGACTGGTGAGACCACAGCACACATTTCCACTGTTTTTCAGACCATCTGAGATGAGCTCGAGCCCAGAGAACACAGGATTCTCTTTTGAGTTTCAGGTTGCATTTCTTGATGCAGAGGTGGACTGTGTTAAGTGACAATAGGTTTCTGAAGTACTCCAGCTGGATATATTTATCACAGTAGTAGTAGTTTCTCATATAATGCTGTCTGAGAGCTCAAAGGTTTTACTGTATTTTACACAATGCTCCCAACTTTTTTGGAAGTGGAGTTTGTAAATTTAATGTAAAGAACAAGGGTAGAATGTTTGTTAAAATGTATTAAATACTTATTAAGTAATATAATGTTTTAAAAGGTAAATACTTATTTGAAATCATACAGTGTGACAAACATGCTATAACAGACATTTCTTCATTTCTTTTAAATACACTTTCAAGCCAAGACACAGTTAGGAGTAATAAAAGAGGTGTTAACACCCCAGAGTTATGAATGAATTTGTGAACAGTTGCGCCTAAGATGCTTAAGCCTGTGGCTGGGTTTTCTTAAAACACAGATGTGTTTAATGTTTGCATTTATATTATTTCTGTCAGGCAACTATTGTGTGAAACATTGGCTGCATGCTGGTAATTCTATCAGTCTTAACTGACAGTTTAGAACATTAAACACAGATAAAATTTCTTGCATATCAACAAATGATATCTTCTGAACATAAGCTGTAGGTTATGACTCAGGACACACCAGTGGTCTTTTTGCAGCCCTTTTTAACCTAATTGGGAAACCTCTGTTTCTTTTGAATGAACTCATTCCAGTTGGCCTCAACGTTTAATCAAATTAAAAAGTAAATGAAAAGAACATGTGCAGTGACTAATACGATGTTGCAATACAGCCAGATGCTATTTATATCACCTGCCATCTCAAATTCTATGTATGGTCACAGCTGACAAATGTAGATACATTTTCTAAACAGAAAATGAATGATGTTTTTTAATTCCCTGATTAAATTTACAGTGTTTAGTGATGATGTGCATATGCAATGTGGTCATGACCCTGGCATGAGATATATTAACCATACAGACTTACATTCTATACTATGGTGATATGTATGATATACAGTACAACATTTGTGGCTTGCTTGCATCTTTTGAATATTATTATTATTATTGTTATTTTTATAATGTTGGTGCCACACAACAACTTGGGTTCTGGGTAAATGGGTTCAAACATGTCCACCAGGTAGAGTGTGAATAGTTTTGCATGTTCTGGCCTCACATGAGTTTTCTCCAGGTGTTGCAAATGGTGTTTTTGCCAGATATGAGTATGAGTAGGTGATTAAATAGGCCAGACCAACACAGAGCCTGATTAGAAAGAAGAGATTATGAGTATAAATAAATGATAAATATAAAAAATGACAGTAGATAGATTTCATCATTTAGCTGTGTCCAGTAAAATGCATTTTCAATCCAGGTTGACCAAGGAGGACTGCAGGCTAGCACACACACCCATCAACATGTATGAAGCCATTGGGATGTGGCAGATTCCTAGATTGTGCAGAAACATTCACTGAGGAACATGCTAGATTAAAATATTACTCTTCATTCAATGAGGAACATGCTAGATTAAAGTATTACTCCTCATTCAATGAGGAACATTCTAGATTAAAGTGTTCTTCTACATTCAAAGAGGAACATGCTAGATTAAAGTGTTCTTCTACATTCAATGAGGAACATGCTAGATTAAAGTGTTATTCTACATTCAATGAGGAACATGCTAGATTAAAGTGTTCTTCTACATTCAATGAGGAACATGCTAGATTAAAGTGTTATTCTACATTCATGAGGAACATGCTAGAAACATGCTAGATTTGGTGGTTGTATTCTTCTACCACTTAAAAGACACTAAAAACAGACCACGGACATCCAGTCCTCCCTCAAACATGACCTATCCTGTCTACAGGGCAGACCCAATTTAATATAAATAATTTTACAAAGGGGTGTCCGACGAGCTCAGCTGTCTACATACTTTTTTATCATATAGTCCACCTGTCTCTTATCTCGCAACAGGTCTACTACAACTCTCTTTACAGATATCAGTGTTCAACCTTGTCTATTTGGCATGTCTTTTCCATGTCCTTTCTTTCTTCCTACCTCTCAAAAACATGCCTCTAAATGGACTGCCAACTCTAAACTACACCATGTCTAGACTTACGGGTCTAGTTGACAAGCTCAGAAAAAATTATGCGTGCAAATTGCATTCTTGAAAAGTAAAGCAAGTTCGGACATACAGTGTATCACAAAAGTGAGTACACCCCTCACATTTCTGCAGATATTTAAGTATATCTTTTCATGGGACAACACTGACAAAATGACACTTTGACACAATGAAAAGTAGTCTGTGTGCAGCTTATATAACAGTGTAAATGTATTCTTCCCTCAAAATAACTCAATATACAGCCATTAATGTCTAAACCACCGGCAACAAAAGTGAGTACACCCCTAAGAGACTACACCCCTAAATGTCCAAATTGAGCACTGCTTGTCATTTTCCCTCCAAAATGTCATGTGATTTGTTAGTGTTCCTAGGTCTCAGGTGTGCATAGGGAGCAGGTGTGTTCAATTTAGTAGTACAGCTCTCACACTCTCTCATACTGGTCACTGAAAGTTCCAACATGGCACCTCATGGCAAAGAACTCTCTGAGGATCTTAAAAGACGAATTGTTACGCTACATGAAGATGGCCAAGGCTACAAGAAGATTGCCAACACCCTGAAACTGAGCTGCAGCACAGTGGCCAAGATCATCCAGCGTTTTAAAAGAGCAGGGTCCACTCAGAACAGACCTCGCGTTGGTCGTCCAAAGAAGCTGAGTGCACGTGCTCAGCGTCACATCCAACTGCTGTCTTTGAAAGATAGGCGCAGGAGTGCTGTCAGCATTGCTGCAGAGATTGAAAAGGTGGGGGGTCAGCCTGTCAGTGCTCAGACCATACGCCGCACACTACATCAAATTGGTCTGCATGGCTGTCACCCCAGAAGGAAGCCTCTTCTGAAGTCTCTACACAAGAAAGCCCGCAAACAGTTTGCTGAAGACATGTCAACAAAGGACATGGATTACTGGAACCATGTCCTATGGTCTGATGAGACCAAGATTAATTTGTTTGGTTCAGATGGTCTCAAGCATGTGTGGCAGCAATCAGGTGAGGAGTACAAAGATAAGTGTGTCATGCCTACAGTCAAGCATGGTGGTGGGAATGCCATGGTCTGGGGCTGCATGAGTGCAGCAGGTGTTGGGGAGTTACATTTCATTGAGGGACACATGAACTCCAATATGTACTGTGAAATACTGAAGCAGAGCATGATCCCCTCCCTCCGGAAACTGGGTCGCAGGGCAGTGTTCCAGCATGATAATGACCCCAAACACACCTCTAAGACGACCACTGCTTTATTGAAGAGGCTGAGGGTAAAGGTGATGGACTGGCCAAGCATGTCTCCAGACCTAAACCCAATAGAACATCTTTGGGGCATCCTCAAGCGGAAGGTGGAGGAGCGCAAAGTCTCGAATATCCGCCAGCTCCGTGATGTCGTCATGGAGGAGTGGAAAAGCATTCCAGTGGCAACCTGTGAAGCTCTGGTAAACTCCATGCCCAGGAGAGTTAAGGCAGTTCTGGGAAATAATGGTGGCCACAAAAAATATTGACACTTCAGGAACTTTCACTAAGGGGTGTACTCACTTTTGTTGCCGGTGGTTTAGACATTAATGGCTGTATATTGAGTTATTTTGAGGGAAGAATAAATTTACACTGTTATATAAGCTGCACACAGACTACTTTTCATTGTGTCAAAGTGTCATTTTGTCAGTGTTGTCCCATGAAAAGATATACTTAAAAATCTGCAGAAATGTGAGGGGTGTACTCACTTTTGTGATACACTGTATATATGACCTATTAGTTCATGTCATGAAATGAAATGGAGAGTAACCACAACCATGAAGCTGTGATTGGAAGATTTAAGTGTGCATTCATTACAGGAACCTTCTCATCCCTCTACCTGTCATTAAATGTTAACAGAGTTGATTAAAGCATGACTTTATAATAATAAGGCTAAATTTGTAATGTAATCCCACCCCACAGAAATCTCACATACTATTTGTGAGGAATAATGTAAATATACTGTATGTCCGTTGTTATTGGGTAATTAGCGCGACAAATTGCACCTGGATTAGTTAAACGAGGCAGATGAAGACGGCCGATTATGGTCTTATGTTCTGAATGCAGGAAAGATAATAAAGCTGGAGTTGACATTACTATTAGGACACTATATGGCCAAAAGTATGTGGACATCTAACCTTGTTGAATGTTCCATTGCAAATCCATAGGTATTAAGATGAAATTGACCCACTCCTTTTGCAGCTATAACAGTATCCACTCTTTTGAAAAGGCATTCCACACAAATGTCTTACCAAGTAGGTCAATGGAGCATTTTTGATGAGAAGGCCAGGCTCACAGTTGACATTTCAGTTAGTCCCAAAGCTGTTCATTGGGGCTGAAGGTGCAGAACAGTGTATGCCCTTCACACCAACAACAGCTTCTATGGACTTTGCTTGTGCCCAGAGCAAAGAAATGCCTACATATATTTGACCATACAGGCTAGATTTGTTATGGTATATATTAACTCAAAAATTTGGATTTCATTTTTATCAACCGCTTTATCTTGGTCATGATCTTGGCATGTCCAATTTCACTGGGGAACACTGGGCACCAGGCAGGGTGCCAATCCATTGCAGGGCTGTCCTGCTCAGACAGCCAATCATGTCTGTGTAGACTTCTGGCCAGCTGATTCAAACTTGGATCTCAGTGGTGGTGGTGGACTAGAGTAATGAACTCAAAAGACATGATTTTTAAATGTTCAAACTGTCTTTGATAATGAATATTTACAGTGCTGTAAAATTGTATTGCCTCTGTTATTCAAAATGTGTCTCAATGAATGCTTTAAACAACATGTGATATTAAGTAAACGGAACTGGAGCAAAACATGATGTAACAAAGTCATTTATTCAAGAAACAATGTTATTTAACACACAAATCTCCCTTGTAAAAAAAAAAAAAAACAGAACAAAAGCTTGCCACCTACTCAACCAGCTTGCCAAATTAATGCAGTCACATCAAAGCTTCTATGAAGCTAAGATAAACCAAGTGAAATATCTGGAAGGGGTTAAAAACTTCATAAAACCAGTGTGAGAAATATTATCTCCAAATGGAGAAAACTTTGAACAGTGATGGTTCTACCCAGAACTGTCAGGCCTAGTAACATTTCCTCAGTGACTCAGTAACATGTTATCCAGAGCATCAGAAAAAGATTTTATTAAAACATTTGAAGAATTCCAAATGTCTCTAGCCTTAGCTAGCTGCAAAAGAGACTTTACTTTCAGAAATAGTACTGAAATGCTTCTTTTTCTGTAAGGGTGGTACCCTTGTGAGTACATATTTGTAGTTTGTATATTTTTACATTAAAAAGTTCTGTATTAGCTGCTCAGGTGGCGCAGAGGTAAAAACACACGCTAGTGCACCAGAGCTGGGATTTCAAATACATCGTATCGAATCTCAGCTGAGCGGCCACATGAACAGCAATTGGCCTGTTGTTCATATAGGGGTGCGGTATTAAGCCGGATTCCCCATAACTGATGCACCACAACCTCTGCTGGCTGAATAAGGTGGGGAAAGAGTGCGGATCAGGGTGTGTCTCTCCGTACACAAGGCTGATTCGCATATATGCACTCGCCTGATCATTATCACTAATTATAGTGTCATAAGCCAGACACAGCAGGTATCAAAATAAAAATAATGATTAAAAATAATAAATGATTTTAAATAATTTATCTATTAGCTATCTGTTAGCTATTGCAGCTGGCTATAAAAGATATCAGTGATAAAACATGACACTTTTTTAAAAACATTTTTAACTGTTATACTAAGTCACTGTATTCTAATCACCTTGTGGCTGATTTACTTTGAGTTGAATGTAAAAGAGGTGCTGGCAGTTGGGAAAATGGCACCCATTGTGAACATTACCAAAAAGTCATAAATCATGACTTTTTGGTAATGCTTAGATAAAAAAGAGGTTACCCTTCTTTGATTGCTGGATTAGTTTGACTTAAATTGATATAATGCAAGTATTAAAACTTTACAGTGCAGACTCAAAGACAAGACTGTCCACCAGCATTTAATGCTTTACTAAAGAGAACTAAACATTTAGCTAATTTGGTTAAAAATACCAAATAAGCACCATAAAATGCTCAGAAGATTTTGATTACTTCACAGAGACTTGCTGACCTTGTTTTTGCTGGCAGATTCAGCACCTGCCATTGAGTTATCTCACCCAAGCCAGCATTCTCCAGTTCCTTTTTTTATTCCAACCCTACACCCCACCCCCTCTCTCCACAAAGCCTCAGCTGAGGCAGACCTGACATCATCCTTTTACAGCAGTAATCTTGAAGAACATGGAATGCATGTAGTTTGTAATCCAGTGAAGGATTACATTACTTATGATGCTCTTTTTTTTTGTTGCTGTTCAAAACCTTTATTTGGTTTTGTGCATAAAATGTAATACAAGTATGTCTGGGATAGATTGCTTTAAAAAGTACTAAAAACAAGCACATTTACAGCCACAATCTTTCTAAAACCAACCCCCTGTTAAATGCTGGAGGAATGTATTTAGAGACACAATTAAAAACATTAAATAAGCAATCTGTCTGTATGGTGCATATTTCAGAAATAGGCTTTCTATTTAATTCAGTTCTTTTAAATGTTAGTACAAGTGTGTTTTCTTGCATTCTCTTTTATTGGTAACAGTATACAACCTAGCTCAGAAGCAAATCATAGTGTTTGTAAATGTAGCTGCCTGTTTCTTTAGCATTTATGAACTATAATGAACAGCATCTTTATTCACTTTCAGCCATGAGATTTAACACCAATGGTTTACAGGCTTACACTCTTTATATAACACATGTGAGTGGTTTTGTGGTTGCATCTAGACATGTACTGTTTAATACAGTAAGGTGCAGTTTGGAAAGCGGCCAGTTTCGTTCACTGCCATCTTTATAATATAATATATATTAACTTATAAAATTTAATCTTACTGTTGTTAGTCTACCAAAGTCTACAGTTACATCCGAAATTCTCACAAGTTTCTTCAAACTATTATTCTCATAATGTCTTGGTCCCTCAATGCAAAGTATTAATGGCTCCTAAATAAATGTAAGACCTTTTAAGAATTTTATGGATTACAGAACTAGGTCACATCAAAATATACAGTGCAGTAAAACATCTTTGCCCCTTCCTGCTTTTATTTATTCTTTGCATTTGTCGAACTAAATAGTTTTAGTGTATAAGTATACAGTAGTATACTGACCTCTGTTTAAATCACAGCTCCAGTCATTGTTTCTCCAATCTCTCAAAAATGTCAGAAAGTTGGCTGGTTACTCTAAATGGCCTCTAAATTAAGCACTTATTAAATTAATAAATAATAAATAAATGTTGTTATTATTATACTATTATAATCAAACAAATACAAACATTTCAGAAGCCATCAGATGCAGTAAAATCCATATAGCCTAGCTTAAATATTATGTACTTCACATTGTGGACACTTTAGGATAAAGTAAGTGCCTGTATATTGTGAATGATCTGTTCCTCTGGAATTAAAAGGGGTTGTGAGTAGAAAATATGACTTTCAATAAAACCACATTTGTCTATTTTAAAACAACATCGATCCATTAAGTTCTGTTTGGGGTCCTGGAGACTCCAGAGCCTTTTTAACAGCTTACAAAATATCCTTAGCCTTTTACTCAGCATGGTACATGATGACTTTTCCCAATTTGATGGAAACTGGAAACAAACTCAAAGAACAAGGCAATAAAGTCAATGTCAACAGAACACAAGGGTTGAGAAATGGTTTTATTACAATTGTTAAAAATGGGTCCAGCAGTTAAACTGGGTTATGTTACGATAAAACTGTATTAGATTTTACATTATGATAAACATAGGACATGATTTGTTATCTGGACTGAGATGTTGGGTACTGAGTCTGCCAAAGATGATTTTACCCTCTAGCTTGATGACTGTTTTGTGAAACCAAAAGCTACAGTTAAAGATCTTTAATGCTGCTTTATCTAAATTTATGTTACAGGAACATTTCTAAGATTGCAGATTGTTATTAAATACTTTAGTCTCTCAGCATCTTGTATTAATTACTAGGGCTGTCACACAATTAAATTTTTTAATCGAGATTAATCGTGATTAAAGAACCAAATTAATCACGATTAATCTACTGCAAAAATAACTAAGCGAAATTTGAACAGTTATGCACATGTTTATTGCAAGAAAATGTTTACCAATAAAACAATGTAATAAAATTATGATGAAATTAATGCAATTAACGACAGCCCTAATAATTACATATTTCTTGTTTTTGCTAAGATTTCCAGTACTAATTTGCTTACACAGTAAACTGCAAGTGTCATTAGTGAATGAATTGTGGCTCAGAATGCAGGAGATACCAACATGATATGATATATATAATCTTTTAGTGTTTAAACTTTTCTCCCTGCAAAATAAATAGTTTCTATCAAACATCAGCTACTAACCCATGAGGGTGAGGCATGCATGTGCTTACTTCAAGACATATGAATACAGTGACCACCTAATCACTGCAGCTAATGCAATGTCATTGGGAGATCAATGCACTGTGTGTGAATGTGTGTTTGCCCTGTGATGGACTGTGGTGCTTCCTGCCTTTCGCCCAATTAATCAAACCCACCGTGACCCTGAACAGGATAAAACAGACAATGAATGAATGAATGAATAAATGACACTGCCCTGTAATTTGGACCCCTAATTGCATATTCAATATGACCTGGGTAAATCAGGGCCTCACCGCACCCGGGCCCTGCCCCTCCCCCCACAGACATTCACTGCAATGCAAGGTAATTACGCATGATCATTTCCCTGCTTTACTGACCTCTCTTAGTTTCATTATGCTCTACATGTACATATGATTAGTTCTGGTTCTTCTTGTACTTACCTAAGACCCTCTGACTGTACTATTGTTCTGTCCCCTTCAGCTAGTCAAGGCTAATAATTCATGGAAAGAGAATTTGTGGCAGATGACATCACACAGCGTAACTTGTGATGTCAGATTCTTTAATGCTGTTTTTGAAGCTAAACCACAGTCACTTTACTGTGTTCAATATAAAGACCTCGTTCTTTACCACAATTCAGTAAGATGCACCAATGAACTTACAATATTTAACCAAATTTAATATAATTCATCTTTTGCACAGGTGTGCAGAAATGCAAGAAGTGTGCAGTAATGCAATAAACACATGCACACCAGCATGAGCACACACACACAGGGCCTAAAATAAATTGTCTGAACAAGCAATAACAAACAGTGTTACCAACAAAACTGTGAACTTTCTCCTGCTGTTACAGTTTCTAAACAATCAAACCCTCACTGCACAGCAGCAGTGTTTTCATTTATCTCATGTCCTACCTACATTTTGACGTTCTGCTGTGATGCAGCTTCAGAACTGGAACGTTATATCCAGTTTTTGCAGAATGTTTATGGTGAACTGGCATTACTGTTAGGTATGACAGCATCTTTTGGATCATAGTTCTTTTCAATTATTGTCTGACCTTCTGTACACAGAGCAGCAAAGTATGAATGGTGGAGACAACATTGCCAAAAATGTGTCAATATTTTGGTTTCTTTTAAGTGCAAATGCCCTTGGTTGGGCAATCTACTGTTTAAATAGCATACATTCTTAACATACACGGATCAGGCATAACATTATGACCACCTTCCTAATTTTGTGTTGGTCCCCCTTTTGCTACCAAAGCAGCCCTGACCCATAGAGGCATGGACTCCACTAGACCCCTGATGGTGTGCTGTGGTATCTGGCACCAAGATGTTAGCAGCAGATCCTTTAACTCCTGTAAGTTGGGAGGTTGGCCCTCCATAGATCAGACTTGTTTGTCCAGCACATCCCACAGATGCTCGATTGGATTAAGTCAACACCTTAAACTCGTTGTTTGTCATCAACATAACCAAAGTGTAATACGTGACATTAAAATCCTAATGAACTAATAAACCTTTTCAAGTTCTTGCTACAAGCCACTTTTCTTGATCATTATAAATTCATACATCATTCATTTAACATGTGGAACTACGAGGCACACTACATTTCGTAATGTTTTTGCTAAGAATTTACATTTGTTTTAACATTAAAATCTTAAATTATGACAAATTATGTTTGCACAGTCAAATAAATCAAATAATGTCAAGTCCTGTTTTCATATTTTCCTGTTTTTGGGGTTAACTTGCCAAGCAACACTTTTACATGTGGTCATTTACTTATTTCTGCCTGTTAAAAAATAGAGCCACACAGTGGTTTAGCTGGTTGTGTGGGAGCCACGCAGTACCAGGGTCCTGGGAACCTGGGTTCCAACCTTGCCTCAGTCAGTAACTGTAAAGAGCTTGCAATGTTCTGTCTGTGTCGTCTGTCATGTTGTTTAGTCTTTAGGTACTCAAGGTTCCTGTGAATTAGTAAGTCTGTGTTTCTCTGTGATGTTTTGGTGCTCTTCTGTGCCCAGTGTGTCTGGGAGCTGTTGGACCCTGATTAGGATAAAGCAGCTACTGAAAATGCAAAGCCCATTCCCATAAAGTTGGGGGCATTTTGTAAAATGCAAACAAAAACAAGGTCCATTCTTTTGAACCTTTGTTTAACATGAGGACAAATAAATGACTTTTAATGTTTTGGCTGACTAATGTGATTGTGTTTTGTAAATGTAAACAGATTTTTAATTTAATGCAAAAAACACACAATATAACACAAATAACACAATTTTGAAACATTTCACAATACACAGTTGAATTGGTAACGAGTAGGGCTATTATGATTTGGGTATAAAAGAAGGACCTACCAATGGCTCAGTCTTTCCAAACAAAGATGGGTAGTGACTCACCACCAGTGATGGCATAGTTACCTGGAAAAAGTAATCTGATTACTGATTACTGATTACTCCTTTAAAAAGTAACTTAGTTACTTTATGGATTACTTGATTTTAAAAGTAACTATGTTAGATTACAAGTTACTTTATTAGTTATATAATGCGGAATATTTCAAAGATATTCCTTTGCAATACTTTATCATTTGGCTGCCAACTTGTGTGTACTGATGAGACTCAATTGAATCCCAGAACATGCTAGTGTGAATGCATGGAAAACTAATTTTAATTTTCTTTCAAGAATATGATACAGACTGACCAACACTATTACGCTAAATCAGCATTGAAAATTGACTTTACTTTTAATAGCCTTCTACAATGCTGGAGCTTCTTAAAACGGAAGATTTTCTTTTAAATAGAAGTGTTATTTACCTGCTATTAAATTGTTTTCCAACAAAATCCGCCCAATTTGGCAGATAATCGCCCAATCTGGCAACACTGGAATGCGCAGAGCCAGCTGGCGCTTTTACTCGTAGCGCGCCACGAATACTACTAAATAGTACTACTGTACTTCTGTAATGGTGTTGGTGGTTGACATTTATGTTGAGTGTATTACTGCACTGTTTTGGTGAAGAACTACTCATCTGAGGTGCGCTGCTCCTGCCTGCAGAAATGCTTCCGCAAAAAAAATTGCCGGCAAAGCGGTGGTGGGGGGGCCAGAGGGGTGGCCGGAGATTACTTTATGGTGGCCATGGAAACCACTGGCCACCCCCTGGCTCCGCCCCTGCCAAGAAGAAAGCAAAAATAATGTAGCGTCACCGCTAGGGGGCCGCCACGGGCTTTACCCAGAAGCCCTTGCGGCCATGCTGTCCGTACTTACCGTGGCCGTGTAACCCAGTGTTGGGGCTGGGGTGGCTACGGTGAGGGCTGGATAGGTAGCCTTTATGTTTGTCTGTTGTATGAATGTCTGTGTGTATGAATGAGTGTCTGTCCTAATCCACTGAGTGAACTGCCAAGGGCAGCTCCCTCTCAGCCCCACGCTCGCCGGCGCCACATTGGTGTCAGAAGTGGGATTGTGGCATTTGGGTGGCTCTGCTGGTACAGTGGGCCAATATGTCCGGTCTGTTTGAGTGTGCTAGCCCAGGTGGCTGTAGGGGCAGGGTGCCCGGTCCAGCAGTGGGTGGAAGAGCGGCTCGGCAGTGTAATGGGGTGCGGTCTGGCCGAGGAGCCACCCAGTGGACGCTGGTGAGTTGGTCACCGGGTCGGTTGACCATTAGGGAGGGGGCAATGTAGCGTCACCGCTAGGGGGCCGCCACGGGCTTTACCCAGAAGCCCTTGCGGCCATGCTGTCCGTACTTACCGTGGCCGTGTAACCCAGTGTTGGGGCTGGGGTGGTACGGTGACGCCACAATATCTTTTCACTAAGGAAAATGACAGAAATAGTAACGCACAGTAACTTGGATAAGTAACTTTAATCTGATTACTGGATTGGAAATAGTAACGCGTTAGATTACTCGTTACTGAAAAATGTGGTCAGATTAGAGTAACGTGTTACTAAGTAACGCGTTACAGACCATCAGTGCTCACCACTTTGTGCCAAACTATGTTAGTCAGTCAGTTCAAAAAGAAAATTGGGTCTTACACCATGACCATCAAGATAGAGAGAAACAGGGTGATACATTTGAGATTTCAGACTCTCAGGGGTGCATTAATGTACAGACTAGCCTGGGCTGCAGCCCGTACATTGATAACAGCCCCCTGGTTGGCCAGAAAAAAATGTGTGCCCCCCAGATAGTTCATAAAACAATTGAAAAGAAAATAGGAATGTGAGTTGAGAAAGTAAGTCTGCCAACTTATCAACGGCCGCTATAACTGAGTTGCGATATGATGAAAAACAAACCATTTTTGCTTAGCTCTGTTGAATGGAGAGTGTGCCAGCGTGAGTCTAGCCAGGCAGCGTACAGATCCTTATATAGGCTGCAGACATTAGGTAAACCTAAGGTAGACATTAGGTAAACTAAAAATGTGCACTTTTCAATCCACAGTTTTATTCATAACTGTGATATGCCTTGGTGGGCTGGCAAAGAAAGCAAGGCGCTCGGCATGCAACATCAAATCATGTAGCTCTGTGTATGTGTGTGTGTGTGTGTTTGAGTGCATGCTTATAGTGCTAGACTATATCAGTTAAACTCAAGACATTAGAATGGAAAAATTGAAAGCAATTTCACTGTTATTTAAAGTCATAATAATATATGATCAGTACATGACTTTGACTGCATTTCTTTAACCTCTTTGCTTGATGTTTTAAACAATATACTGAGCTTATCAGCCTTTTGGGAGAGATGTATATCTTCCCTGAGCAGAGGTTTTTTCCTGTTATTCCTATTCCTGATTATTTCATCACATAACTATGCTGCTCCATCAAACTGTATATAAAATGTTTTCAGTCAAGTTTCAAGCAATAAACCAGCGTTTGGGTCCAATTAAGGTATTCTGTTGTTCTGAAATATAGAATTGCAGTGTTTTGCAAAACCTAGTCCTGTTCCGTTCCAGTGTTTTATTACATGCACCTCACGTATTGGCTGAGCCAGTTCACTCGATGGTTAATATCTACCAGGCTTAACTTATCAGTTTTCACACAGGCCAGACATTTCACAGCCTGTTTTTAAACCGTCTGGTTTCATATATCAGTGTTTGTGCAAAGATTATATGCAGACCGTATGTGTTGATATGTCATTTTTATAGAAGGGGTGGGACATTGGTGTGGCAGCTTGTATTGGTGTCGCACAGCTCCAGTAACTAAGGGTTAATTCCAAACAAATATTTTTAATAATTGGAAGTAGATTTATATGTCATTCCTCATACCTCTTAAAACATGGCAGGTGAATTGGTTACTCTGATTAGTGTTGAAAGTAAAAAGTTTCTTAATTCAATGAATAAATGAATGACTCTTCCGGTCTGGTTACTGTTAATGTGGAGTTTATTACACCTTCTAGCCAAAAGAATGTGGACAATTCTTCTAATCATTAAGTTTAGGTGTTTATACTACAACATTACTAATGGTGTATGAAAGTAAGCATATTAAGTAATTTATCTTCTTTCTGATGGTAACAGGAAAGGTCTTTTCCAAACTGTGTCCCTATGCACAAAGCAATGTTCATAACTGAAGAAATAAATTACAGTTACAGATGAATTAATGCACTTATTAATGAATAAAAAAAACTTTAATTACTCTCAGTGCAGAGTTTATTATGATTTCCTTCAGGTCGGTTTCTGTTTACTTTCCAAAAAATAGACTGGATGTTGTAGATGTTGTAGGAGTACCTGTGGAAAACCTGCAGAGGAAAACAAGCACCTTACAAACTCCTTAAACAGAGTGACTGGTTTGAACCCAGGTCCCAAATATTGCTGTACAGCACACTCTAGCAGATGCACCATGGTGACATTTGAATCAATGAATGGTTACGCCATATTTGGGATCTAGGTAGTAGTTCTCTGTGTTATATCCCTCTAATGCTGCTATTCATGTTAATGCTTTAATAATGTTAACTAGTAAACATGGGCACAGTGTTACTGGTAGTGTTGATGTTGCACCGTTCCAAGGTGCAAGTTCTATCCTTTGCTCCACTTATGGTGTGCACAATTTGTTATGTTTTACTTGTGTTCCTGTGTGCCAGTAAGTAGCTACAATAGAATTGCCCAGTAGTGAGAGTGTAAATGGGTAAGTGCTTTGTAATATCCTGGTGTTTTGTCAGTATTCCCTGTATTCTTTGAATACAGACAAAAAGCAGCTATGAATTAATTTAATAATTAATCCTCCAATCTTATTTCTATTACTATAAGATTAGCATGTTCTCCTCATGTTCACCTAGTTTTCCTTCAACCTCGTAAAAAAACAAGCCAACAGCTAAACAGTGTAAATGGGTGTGTAGTGCACTGTGATTTATTGGTGTCCTGTTCAAGGTGTATTTTCACCTTGTGGATGACTTCAGGATTTACCACAATCTTGACCAAAATATGAATGAATAAATAAAAAGAAGTTTATATTTTTTAAGCTATGTGGGGAGTCTTAAATATACAAGTGAGACAACCAAACTCTCTCTCTCTCTCTCTCTCTCTCTCTCTCTCTCTCTCTCGCTCTCTCTCTATATATATATACAGTGTATCACAAAAGTGAGTACACCCCTCACATTTCTGCAGATATTTAAGTATATCTTTTCATGGGACAACACTGACAAAATGACACTTTGACACAATGAAAAGTAATCTGTGTGCAGCTTATATAACAGTGTAAATTTATTCTTCCCTCAAAATAACTCAATATACAGCCATTAATGTCTAAACCACTGGCAACAAAAGTGAGTGCACCCCTAAGAGACTACACCCCTAAATGTCCAAATTGAGCACTGCTTGTCATTTTCCCTCCAAAATGTCATGTGACTCGTTAGTGTTACTAGGTCTCAGGTGTGCATAGGGAGCAGGTGTGTTCAATTTAGTAGTACAGCTCTCACACTCTCTCATACTGGTCACTGAAAGTTCCAACATGGCACCTCATGGCAAAGAACTCTCTGAGGATCTTAAAAGACGAATTGTTGCGCTACATGAAGATGGCCAAGGCTACAAGAAGATTGTCAACACCCTGAAACTGAGCTGCAGCACAGTGGCCAAGATCATCCAGCGTTTTAAAAGAGCAGGGTCCACTCAGAACAGACCTCGCGTTGGTCGTCCAAAGAAGCTGAGTGCACGTGCTCAGCGTCACATCCAACTGCTGTCTTTGAAAGATAGGCGCAGGAGTGCTGTCAGCATTGCTGCAAAGATTAAAAAGGTGGGGGGTCAGCCTGTCAGTGCTCAGACCATACGCCGCACACTACATCAAATTGGTCTGCATGGCTGTCACCCCAGAAGGAAGCCTCTTCTGAAGTCTCTACACAAGAAAGCCCGCAAACAGTTTGCTGAAGACATGTCAACAAAGGACATGGATTACTGGAACCATGTCCTATGGTCTGATGAGACCAAGATTAATTTGTTTGGTTCAGATGGTCTCAAGCATGTGTGGCGGCAATCAGGTGAGGAGTACAAAGATAAGTGTGTCATGCCTCCAGTCAAGCATGGTGGTGGGAATGCCATGGTCTGGGGCTGCATGAGTGCAGCAGGTGTTGGGGAGTTACATTTCATTGAGGGACACATGAACTCCAATATGTACTGTGAAATACTGAAGCAGAGCATGATCCCCTCCCTCCGGAAACTGGGTCGCAGGGCAGTGTTCCAGCATGATAATGACCCCAAACACACCTCTAAGACGACCACTGCTTTATTGAAGAGGCTGAGGGTAAAGGTGATGGACTGGCCAAGCATGTCTCCAGACCTAAACCCAATAGAACATCTTTGGGGCATCCTCAAGCGGTGGAGGAGCGCAAAGTCTCGAATATCCGCCAGCTCCGTGATGTCATCATGGAGGAGTGGAAAAGCATTCCAGTGGCAACCTGTGAAGCTCTGGTAAACTCCATGCCCAGGAGAGTTAAGGCAGTTCTGGGAAATAATGGTGGCCACACAAAATATTGACACTTCAGGAACTTTCACTAAGGGGTGTACTCACTTTTGTTGCCAGTGGTTTAGACATTAATGGCTGTATATTGAGTTATTTTGAGGGAAGAATAAATTTACACTGTTATATAAGCTGCACACAGACTACTTTTCATTGTGTCAAAGTGTCATTTTGTCAGTGTTGTCCCATGAAAAGATATACTTAAATATCTGCAGAAATGTGAGGGGTGTACTCACTTTTGTGATACACTGTATATATATACAGTATATATTCATACATACATACATATTAGTGCAACTATGACCTAATCTTTGTTCTTGCCAACAGTCTGAACACTGGTGTTTTGGCAGGAGGTTCCTAGACCAAACAAGGAGAGCTAGACGATCAAAAGCTAAAACTTGCCAAATAAGTGAAAAATGTGGTACCTTTCCAGGAAACCACCTTAGACTCTTTGCAAAGGCGCTGAACTTAGCAGCTGGGGCAGTTGAAGCCTATCGGTTAAGGTACTAGACTAGTAAGCACAAGGCTGCTGGGTTAAAACCGCACCACTGCCAGGTTGTTGGGCTCTTATTCTGTAGGTCGCTTTGGATAAAAAAGCTTCTGCTAAATGCCGTAAATGTAAAATGATACCAGTGAAGAGAAAACCCAATTTAAATATATCCTAAATAATACTGATGCATTTGTTTTGAACATATAATAAGAACAGCCCTTTTTTGCTTGCACACTCATCACAAATGACAAAATCAATTTAAACTTGACAATTATCCTTACTCTCATTTAATCTTTATTGACTAATGCCTTATACACTGCACATACATTTAATTTAATTTCTCGTCATCCCAACTTGTTTATTGGAAACACATGGCCTGCTCAAATATCTCTCCCGACCATCTTTAATCACTCAATCTTTAACCTTCATGTTCTGTTTAAGGCCCCTGAGACCACCGAGTCTCTTTAACGGCTCACAAAATATCATCAGCATTTTATTCAGCATGATCCCTCATGACCTTTTCTAATTTTAAGAAAACTGCAAATGTTTTTGCAATATTTTTATAGTGATATTGTGTTCCAAACGTCCCCTAATTTATACAATTCTGCTTAGGGTTTGAGGGACCCCAGCTATAATACATGGTTCAAGGCTATACATTTTCATATGTTTTTAGTTTCCACCTAGTGTTGAGGGTACACACACACACACACACACACACACACACACACACACACACACACACACACACACACACAACTCTTTACAAAATCTCCATCTCTCTCTCTATCAAAATTAATTGATTTGGTTAATTGTGAACTAGGTGTAATTTTACCCACACAACACTGTGGTCTCTGGGACCCCAAAAACAAGGCAGTAACATCAGTTTCAACAGTTATCAAGGGTTAATTCCAAACTGATTAATATTTGGAAGTAGATTTGTATGTTATTCTGCACACCTCCCAAAAATGTGGCAATTGGTTACACTTAATAGAGCATTTAGTAGAAAGTAGTTTCTTAATTCAATGAATAATGAATGACTCCTCCACTCCAGGTTACTGTTAGCATGCAGTTTAGTACACCTTCTAGCCAAATGAATGTGGACATCCCTTCTAATTATCGAGTTCAGGTGTTTAGGTGAGCCACACTAATGGTTGCTAAAAACGCTAAAAAAAGGCAGTAACATCAGTGTCAACAGTACACAAGGGTTCTGTCAATCCTGATATCAGTTCCTGTAAACCAAAAATAAAAAGAATAAATGTACTGTGTTATAGTACTTTTCTGGTGTTTACAGCACTAAAACTCAAATTGTTTGAAGGCCAACACTTTCTATATTCCATACAAGGTTGAACGTACCTCTAATCCAGGTAGAATAAAAGCAATGAATAAAAAGCACAAACTCAAGTAATGCTGTTTGTCTGGATTGTTTTGTGGCAACTAAAGTAATTGCTCAGTGATTTTTTTTCTGGCATTCTGTAGATATTTGCTTTGTGATGTGGATGGGGTTTCTCTGTTTCTCATTTTTGGCACATTTAGTTCTATACAAATTGGTTGGGGGCCTTGGTGGTTGGTCAGGAAAAAGTAAATGTATGTAAACAACAAACTGGGTTTAGTATTTTTGTGATTCATACTATTACCACATTCACACACACACACACACACACACACACACACACACACACACACACACACACACACACACACACACACACACACACACACAAACACACACACACACACACCCTGTTCCCTCTTTTTTTCAAGACATGGGTGTACATCAGCTGGGTTTTAGGGGGAATAAAAACCCCCACATTGCGAAAGGAGAGGGGTATTACAGAGCAAGATGCTGGGGAGAAAGGTTCTTCAGCTTGTTAATGGATTTGTCCTGCTGGCTCTGTGTAGACCCTCACTCCAGGGAGGTAAGAATATTTATTTGTCTGACACATGCCAGATGCTCCAAAACACAGAATTCTTTAATAATTGGGTCAGCATTTAATTAATGTTGTAGCAGCAAGGCAGTTGCTTTCTCTGTACTGAACTGGTAAGTGTATAAATTTGTACAATTAATTTACAGTCTAGAAACAGATGTTTAATGGTTTGACTGTAATTTTAATGTAATCAGATATACTGTGTGATGGACTGTCCATCACAGCCAAAACTACAAAGTTAATTTGTGCTTTTCCACGTTGTGACACAATGACAGCAGGGTGCAAAAGAGAGTCTTAAAACAATATACTGTATGTAGGAATTTGCTTACTTTTGCAATAAACATATTCCTCTTTCCCCACTTCTATTTTGTCCCTTGTGATCAATGCTTCTGCCTACAGGAGTATTGATCACTTCTGATCATTCCTTGTGATTTGCCCCTGCCTATTTAATGTATTAACCTGTTATGTGTCATGTGAAAATTGCATTGTCCAAATTGTGTTTATGGACATGTTTACCTCTACATTACATCACCTTTATTTAGAACAACACTCTGTTATTGTCTGGTAACTGATGACACCTATTGTTGTAGCTGTAAAAGTGATTTTTACCCATTATTGCTTGATATATCACTTCAGCAGCTTAATAGTCTGGGGTCTCCATTGTCATACATTGCACATCTTTATGTGTCACACAGTTTCCACAGGAGACAGGTCTGGACTGCAGGCAGGCCATTTTAGCACCTGCCTGCAACACTCCTCAGCAGTAATGGTGCTTTCACAGAAATACCCATGTCAATGGCATTAACACACCCTCATAACATATTGTTTTTTGCCCTGCACCTTTACAAGATTTATCCAATTTAACATTAAGGTGAATTGCCTGATCTAAATTGCTCCCTGGTGGGACTACATAAGTAAGTAAGTAAGTGATGGGCCAGTGTTGGTGCTTTAAAGCTCCAGGGTTTAATCCTTAGCCGCGATTAATGTCTAAAGATTGACATGTTCTCTCTATGCCTGAATATACTCTGGGTACTTTGATTCCTTCCACCTTACAAAAAATGGCTTGTAAGCAGACTATCATCTCTACATTTCTCCTGCTTTTAAATGGTGATTAACACAAAGCAATTAATTACAAGGAACATGGTTTTAGAACTAGTATAAACAAATAAAATAAAAATACAGGCCTGAACACCTTGGCATAACCTGAATTTCTTTATTAATTACTCATAAAACGTGGTCTGATCTTCATCTAAGTTATTTTAATAGACAAACACTCTGCTCAACTAGTAGTGCATAAACAGTTCAGTCTGGCAAAAAAAAAATTTACATCTTAAGAATCAGGGTCATAGGATAAATGAGGAGGGACATGATTTATCAGTGAAAGGTCAGTCTTGGAAATATAAATAACTGAACAGTAAGCTTAGCCAAGACTAGTCATCTACAGTTACATCAATGTTTTTAGAGCTTTTGTGACTTCCTAATGAAATGTCAGAATGATGATTCTGTAGAGACTACAGAAAAGATACCTTCATGAATTTTACTGTAAGGTTTAAGACAACACATTTATATTGTATAGGGTTGAATATAATTTCTGGTTGTCAACAATTAGCTAAACTGACTTACTCACTAACTTATCCAAACATGGATGAAAATCCACACTGACACTAGAACAAAGAACTTTTCCAACAGCATTTTTAGTTACTACTGAGTGTTGCATGATCTGTTCCTGGGTTCAAATCTTGCCTTCGGTCATTTATTTTTGGTTTCCTCTGTGTACTCGAACATCGAGAGGGTGGTTTGACTTTACATTTTCGGCATTTAGCAGACGCCTTTATCCAAAGCGACTTACAGTATACAGTTTGAGCAATTGAGGGTTAAGGGCCTTGCTCAAGGGCCCAACAGCAGCAACCTGGCAGTGGTGGGGCTTGAACCAGTAATCTTCTGATTACTAGTCTAGTATCTTAACCACTAGGCTACAGCTTGCTACAGCTTACTTTACTGTGTCCCTGTGTGTAAATGAGTTAATGAATGGATGTATGCATGAGTTTGTGATGTCATGTTATGAATAGGTCTCCAGGGTGTATTGCGGTCAATGTTTTAAAGTACAAGCCTACATTTACTTAAGACTAATGAATTATTAAATAATTCAATATAACAAACTGTCATCTTCTGTTAGAAAATGACATTTAAACATTATGTTGAATCTACCGTAAGGACAAAGTAAAACTTTACTGCTATTTCAATTATTTATCACTCTTTTACTGCAGGAGTCTACATACCAGGTGCAGGAGGAGGTCCTGGAAATGGACTTGTACCAGGTGTTGGTGGTACAACAGGCGGTATTGGAGCTGGACCTGGTACTGGAATAGGTTCTGTAGGAGGGGTAGGAACAGGATTTGGTCCGGGAGGAATAGGGACCGGAGTCTTTCCAGGAGGTGGAATAGGAACTGGAGCAGGAGGTGATTTCTTTTCTTTTCCAAATAAATTAACACAAATGACTAAAGTTTCCACTATGACAATGCAGCATTATTGTTACTCAAAAAGACAAATATGATGTATCGTTTGGTATGTAAACAGTCTTAGGTGCTAAAGAAAAAAGGTTAAAATGATATTTTGTAGTATTACCAAGGAAGTTGGTAATACTAGAAGAACAAATTGTCTTTATTTCAATTAGTTCAACCTGGCAGAGGTTTTGGTTACAAGCCAGGAAAGACAGTAGGTGAGTACCACCACACATTTTATTAAAATGCTTAGATCAGAGGTTTTTAAAAATAAATCACCACAATCATTAATAAAATTAAAACTTAAAGAAAACTGGACTAAAGATATCACTGTTTTTATAAGGTAAAATAATATCTATGGTCCCAAGACTACCTTTTTACTAATAATGTATTCATTTTATGTCATTGCATTGATTCTTATCTTTTCTATGAATGCAAGTTAAAGACAAAAATAGACTTACAAATTCCTTCCCCTCACATATAGTGTGATGGGAAAAAAAGCATTTTTAAAATGTGACACACTTGAGGCAGTACATAATTGTATTTAACTGACAGAATCTCACAATATTTAAAGGCAATACACCAAAGATAACTAAATAAGATACATTTATGTCTGTTCTGGAACAGGTCCCGGCACTGCTGGAACTAGATTTGGTACTGGTGGAGCAGGTCTTGGAACTGGAGGATTTGGTCCTGGCACTGGCATAGGTGCTGGTGGCTTAGGTGCTGGAGGGCTTGGAGCAGGTTAGCAAGAATTCTTATTAGCCTAATATTACTATTTTAGTAAAGTCTAGTTGAATTTCCCATCCTTTCCTATCTGTTTTCATAGGTTCTGCTGTAAAGCCCCAGAAATCAGGTATATTGTTGTATATTTGTTATACCTTCTTTTATTAATTGTGGTTATTAATAGATTCATGACTAATATACACGAATTAAAATTAAAATGCATTCTCATAATATACCTGATGAATGGTAATGTACTATAATACAGGATTGGGTGGACCTTTTGGAACTGGTGGTATTGGTACTCGACCTGGTCCTGGTGGATTTGGTCCTGGGGGCACTGGTATTGGAGGTGTTGGTCCTGGGGGTACTGGTTTTGGAGGTGTTGGTCCTGGAGGTTTTTTTCCTGCAGGAATTGGACCTGGAGGCACTGCAATTGGCACTGGTGTTGGAGGACTTGGAGCAGGTAAGATTATCTATATACTCTACCCTCATTTACAGTGGAAAGTAGATCAATTGCTGATGTACTGTATATCAGCAACCAGTTTAGTTTTGGGTATAAAATTATTTTATAATTGTATTATTACTTAAAAAAGCTCACGACAATACAAAGCTCATAACAATAAAATGGTTAGAATCTATTACTGGGCCCCAACTTTCTATGTGTTACTGATTTGCTATTCATGATAGAACCTCTATCCTTGATCCTATTTTTGGTTGAATGCAGTTTTAGAGAGATCAATTATTATATGTTTTATGTTCCTACAAGATATTTGTTACTTGCCAAGACAAAAGCAATTGCTTGAGAATATGCAGCCAGGAACTTGGTGCAATGGTAAATTCTGCTTGTCTAAAACCACTGGGGTCCAGTGTTTGAATCCCCAGCGGTACTTTTCCAGGGCCTTCCCCAAAACTGTTCCTGCAAACTTGGAAGCATATAATTTATTTTATACAATTGTAACTAAACCGCATAAATAATATACCCCTTCTAACATAATTAGAATGGGTGTCCCAATACTTCTGTCCATAAAGTGTAGCTCTGTTGTATTGGTCAATTAAATAAAATCTATTGCAGTTGAGTTTTAAATGTAATGCTTGTATTGTCTTTTGAAAAAAGACCCTTTATTCTTTATACTCTTTTTTTCAGGAGCTGGTGGCAAACCACCCAAAACAGGTAAGATATACTCAACCAAAAATTCTAAAATATCTGTACAAATTAATCTTATTTATGTTGTGTAGGTAAAGAATCCAAGAACTACACATTGATTATAGTTGATTCTGTAAATTATTTACTCAAAGGTTTAGGATATGGCACTGGTGGTCTTGGAACTGGTGCTTTAGGAGCTGGATTGGGACTTGGTGGTAGAGGACCAGGAGGAGTAGGTCCTGGAGGTTTTGGAGCAGGAGGAGTTGGTCCAGGAGGTCTTGGAGCAGGCGGAGTGGGTCCAGGAGGTCTTGGAGTTGGTGGGGTTGGTCCTGGTGGACTTGGAATAGGTTAGACAATGTCTCATGATTTTTTACCCACATAACAGAACTCAATTAGCTTGTAATAAAGTGAGTAAAAGTTTTATTACATACCAACAATGGGTGTTGGTAAGTTCCTGCCACCTGCAATATCTTCTCTTTCTTTACACAGGTATTAGGGGAAAACCACCAAAAACAGGTCAGTATTTACATGATTTTTTTCTTACAACAAGCTACTTAATTACGATCACAAAAAAGAATTCATTAATTAAGTTTTTTTGCTATAGACAAAATACATCTAAGAATAGTCAAATTTTTTGTCAGACTTTTGTCCATTTAATGCTCTATATTCATATTTACACTTTGCTGAGTAATAACATTCAATGATCATTACATTTAGAGAAGTTTAAACATACTGTAATTAGAAATAATGAATAATCCCATGTTTCAGGTGTTGGACTTGGTCCTGGAGGTGCTGGTACTGGCCCTGGTGGAGCTGGATTTGGTCCAGGTGGCACTGGATTTGGACCAGGTGGAGCTGGATTTGGTCCAGGTGGAGCTGGATTTGGTCCGGGTGGAGCTGGAGTTGGTCCAGGTGGAGCTGGATTTGGTCCGGGTGGAGCTGGATTTCGTCCAGGTGGAGCTGGATTTGGTCCAGGTGGCACTGGATTTGGACCAGGTGGAGCTGGATTTGGTCCGGGTGGAGCTGGATTTGGTCCGGGTGGAGCTGGATTTGGTCCAGGTGGCACTGGATTTGGTCCAGGTGGAGCTGGATTTGGTCCGGGTGGCACTGGATTTGGTCCCGGTGGCACTGGAGTTGGTCCTGGTGGAGCTGGAGTTGGTCCGGGAGGAGCTGGAGTCGGTCCAGCTGGAGGTAGCTATGACAAAACAACTTATATCATTAATTAAACATATAAATATGTGTTTAATGCACTCTATCCCCTTTATTTTTCTTAGCGCCAATTTTGCCACAAACTGGAACACCTGGTACTGGAACAGGTTTTGGTCAGAAAATTGGCAAGCCAGGGAAGGCACCAGTACCAGGTAATGTATTTGTATACCTTTCATTTACCATTGTAAAGTTTATAAATATAAAACGCACTTTGTTACAAATGTATTATCTTAATAGGTGTCAGTGTTCCTGGATTGTATCAAGGTGGTATTGTTCCTGGACAAGGTGAGTAGGTGTTTCATTCCATCAGAGATTTTTTTCATAGGAGTGCTCTTAATAACAACATACACTTATAGGTTTTGGTGGCCAAGGAGTTCTGCCAGGTGTAGTCACTGGATCTCAAACTGGTAAGCTTTAAACACTTTAAACACTGTAGTAAATCATTAATTTTCTTTGGTCTAATCATGTTTTTCTATTTTACTTTGTAGCTCAGCTTGGTCAAGGTGGACTTGGAGCCAATGGTAAGTGCAATGATCACAAAGGTAACAAGAAAACATGTAGGACCTTGACATGTCATTGCAATTTTTTTTGTTTAACAGGTGGTCGTGGGACCTTTGTTGGACAACAACTACCAGGGGTGTTTCGTGGATATCCTCTGCTTTCACCAAAATCTGGAGGTATTAGATAACACCACAAGGCAGAAATTACCAAGTTAGAGTTAAAAGGCAGCTATTACTATCACTTGAGAACATTGCTAAACGTAACAAGTAACAGATGTGCAGATGAATTTTCCAACAAAAGAATTTCTAAGCATTTTGGAATCTTTTTTTTTTAATATGGTCCCACCAAAATAAACAAACAAAGACGTTTTACTCTTAATTACAGATTGCCTCATCACTAAAAAAGATGCTGCAATGATTTTTTTGTGCCATTACACAACTTTCAAAATACCACAGCACTGAGCTTCTGAATACATCTAAAAAATTGCTTAAGCACTCAAGTAAAAATAACAAGCATGACACATTCTTGCCTGTTTTAGATCATTTTGACATTTTGAATGTAGTTGTAGATTTTGTTATATGCTCTCCCAGAAAGCTTTGTTCTAGGCTTTAGGGTATTTAGTCAATGCGATTTGTGATTTGCATTCATAGTGTTCGCATTCACTTTTATTCAGATGAATTTGTAATATTTAAAGCAAGATTTAGCAACACACCAACACAAAGTGGAAAACGATCTTAATAGACATAGAATCCTTGATGAATGGGAACAAGACATAAAACCCTTGATGAATGGGAACTTTCTGTTGTCAGGATAGACAGCCTAAGAAGGGTAGCTAATTTCATTCTAGAACTCAATATTTGTTATTTAAAACCAAAAGCGTTAAACTTTTGATAATAGTTTATCACTTATAAAATGGAATGTTTTATTTGGGAAAACACAGCAAAACTAAAACAGATGGAAACCCTGCATTGTTTTAGATGGGCCTATGAGTCATCTGTATGAGAAACTGGTACATTGTTAATAGCCTCTATATTGGACTGTTGCTACCTGACTGCTTCACTTTAGCAAGTTCAGAACAGTGCAGCTCAGGTTGTAACCAGAAAGTCAGACTAAACCCTGATCTTATTCCTTTTACAAATTACAAATAATGGCATTCCATATGCTGTACATTATTATTATCATTAACAATGTCAAGGTAGTATAGCCAATCCCACTTTCTAATTTCTATGGGTGGTAAACTTTGTGTTTACAACATCAAATAACTTGTGTGCAGCTTACCCACTGAAAATATCTACTTCTTTATATACATATTCCACATACATTATATGGCCAGAAGTATTTGGACAACTGTGCTTGACCATGAGCTTGTTGGACATCCAATGTCAAAATTAAATAGTGTTAAAATACAATTTGACCTCTATTCATCTGGGCCAGTGATAGCCTCGGTGGTTAAGGTACTGGACTAGTAAGCAGAAGGTTCCTGGTTCAAGCCCCGCCACCACCAAGTTGCCACTGTTGGGTCCCTAAGCAAGGCCCTTAATCCTCAATTGCTCATTGTGTAAGTCGCTTTGGATAAAAGCGTCTGCTAAATGCTGAAAATGTAAATGTAAATGTAAGCTCTCACTTTAAAGTATGTAAAGTAATCATGAGGTTGCTGGTTCAAGTCCCATTATCAACAAGTTGCCACTGTTGGGCCCCTAAACAAGGCCCTTAACCCTCAATTGCTTGCAATGTATTCAGTGAGAATTGTAAGTCGCTTTGGATAAAAAGCGTCTGCTAAATGCTGCAAATGTAAATGTCTATTTGAATTTGTATTCAAAAGAGCATTTGTATGGCTGGACACTGATGTTGGACAAGAAAAGCCTCAATTAATGTTCCAGTTCATTCCAAAGCTGTTCAGTTGGGCTGAGGTCAGGGCTCTGTGCAGGCCATTGGAGTTTCTTTAAAGCAAGCTTTTCATCATGTCTTCATAGACCTTACACCTTTTAACAATTGTTATGGCTGAAACACATAGTAGTGTCCCACTACTTTTGTCCTTAAAGTGTAACTCCAATAGTCCATTTATAGGTCCATTTTGGTCCATTTGTCTCTTTAAACATTATATTAATTGTTCATGTGTTTGATGTATAGCTGTTTTAATGATTTATATGTTACATTACCTATCTGCTTAATTATAGGTAAACATATTTTAACTTGTATCCATAATGGACTAATATTCTTATTATTACTGTGTCTCAATTCTTTTTCACATCCAGGCTCAGCTAAATCTCAAGCTAAAGCTGCTAAATATGGTATGCTAAGTTGTGTATGCTTAAAGTCTGTAAATTTTACATATATAAATGTTTATACAATGTATATTTGCATTTTATTTACTGTCTTAAACAGCGGCTGGTGGACTTGGTGGTGCTGGTGCTGTACCTGGAGCAGGTGGCATTCCTGGTGCTGGTGTAGTGCCTGGAGCAGGTGGCATACCTGGTGCTGGTATAGTGCCCGGAGCAGGTGGCATACCTGGTGTTGGTGTAGTGCCTGGAGCAGGTGGCATTCCTGGTATTGGTGTAGTACCTGGAGCAGGTCTGTTATATGTTATTACAGGCTATTTCAAACACAATTCAATGAGAATTGACATCTTTTTAAGTATTAATAGCAGTAACTTGTAATGTCTTGTTCTTACTCTATCAGGAGCAGCAGCCAAAGCAAGGAAGTATGGTAAGAAAAATATAATATACTTAGTTATAAATATCACAGAATATATCATAAAAAATCTAGGCCAAATTGCTACCTCTATTTAATACTTTCTAAAACATGATTTTCTTTTCTGTTTGTTCAGCCTCCGGAATTGGAATGGGTGGACTTGGAGCTGGTGGACTTCCTGGCTCTGGACTTGGAGCTGGTGGACTTCCTGGTGCTGGACTTGGAGCAGGTGGACTTCCTGGCTCTGGATTCGGAGCTGGTGGACTTCCTGGCGCTGGATTCGGAGCTGGTGGACTTCCTGGCGCTGGATTCGGAGCTGGTGGACTTCCTGGTGCTGGATTCGGAGCTGGTGGACTTCCTGGTGCTGGACTTGGAGCTGGTGGACTTCCTGGTGCTGGATTTGGAGCAGGTGGACTTCCTGGTGCTGGACTTGGAGCTGTTCCTGGGGGTAGATTTTTGGTCCATGTTAATTTTCTTACCTTGTACACTAAAATGGGTTGTTTTTTATTGTGAATAATTTTCTTTCCAAATTACAGGATATGCTGAAGCCAAAGCTCGGAAATATGGTAAAAGTCACTTTTTTGTGTTTTTCATTCATAGAAGATGTTGATATGTGGTCTTGTTTTAGGCGTATTCAATTGTTCCAGACATTTTAATAAGAAACACTGTTACAAAATGGTGCAATACAAAATTTATGTATGGATTACACTGTCATTCTCTTGTGCAGCTCAGCTTGGAGGTCCTGGTGGAGCGTTAGGTGCTGGAGGATTGCCAGGAGGAATTGGGACTGGCAGTTTTCCTGGCAGCGGTCTTGGTGCTGGTGTCCTGCCTGGTGTTGGAGTTGGAGGAACAGTTGGCCAACCTGGTGGAGGTGTTGGACTGCTACCTGGTGGAGGCCTTGGGCCTGGAGGGCCAACTGGTACTGGAATTGGAGGTATAAAAATGTATATCGTATTTTAGAATACTTATGTGTTCAGTAAAAGTAGATGAAGCAGGCTGTGGAAGTTGTTCATGAGAAATATTACTAGAATGGTAATTATTATGTTTTTGTGGTTTCACAGGATATGTATCTGAGGCAAAAGCTCGTAAATATGGTAGGGCAAAAGTTTGTTAAAAGTTCCTTTAAGTTAAAACAAAGCAAAAATTCTATATTTTTTATAATTTTATAATTTCCCCGTAAATGGTCCTGGTGTGGCCCCAGGTCTTGTTGCTGGAGGAGCAACTGGTGGTGTACCTGGTGGTTTTGGACCTGGAGGTGTACCTCTTGGCAGAGTTGGACCTGGAGGTGTACTAGGAGGTGGAGTTGGACCTAAGGGTAAATGGGTCTATGTTAAATAATTTCTGATAGGTGAAAATAGGTGATAACTACAAATCTGTATAACCATGGTCAGAAGGTAAAAAAAACTTGTTTAAAAATGTTTATTTTTGCTTCGTGCATGCAAAACATTACAAATAAATGTGATAATAAATAAATGTAAGTACATTTCACAGGTATTCAACTAAAACATGATGACTCAAGGGTAATAAATCTTTATAAATACAGTAACATGATATTTTTATATTGCAGGGTACGCTGCAGCCAAAGCTCGCAAATATGGTAAATCTGAATTTCAGTAATGATTAAAATAAAGTTTACTTGTCATGTCAACAGAGTTATGTACAGTTAATGTTTTGTGTGGAGCAGCTGGAACTGCAGGAACAGGACTGCCTGGTGGTTTAGGAGGGGTGCCTGGTGGTGGAGTTGGACCTGGAGGAGTAGCAGCTGGTGGCTATGGACCTGGAGGAGTAGCAGCTGGTGGAGTTGGACCTGGAGGAGTACTAGTTGGAGGCTATGGACCTGGAGGAGTACCAGTTGGTGGCTATGGACCTGGAGGAGTAGCACCTGGTGGTGGAGTTGGACCTGAAGGTAAAGAAACTTATGTGTATCTTTGTTCCCAGTGCATACAAAACATTACAAATAAATGTAATAATAAATAAATGTAAGAACATTTCACATATATTCAACTAAAACATGATGACTCAAAGGTAATAAATCTATAAAGTTACAGTTACATGATATTTTTATATTGCAGGGTACGCTGCAGCTAAAGCTCGCAAATATGGTAAATCTGAATTTCAGTAATGATTGAAATAAAGTTTACTTGTCATGTCAACAGTGTTATGTACAATTAATATTTTGTTTGGAGCAGCTGGAACTGCAGGAACAGGACTGCCTGGTGGATTAGGAGTGGTGCCTGGTGGTGGAGTTGGACCTGGAGGAGTACCAGTTGGTGGCTATGGACCTGGAGGAGTAGCACCTGGTGGCTATGGACCTGGAGGAGTAGCACCTGGTGGCTATGGACCTGGAGGAGTAGCACCTGGTGGCTATGGACCTGGAGGAGTAGCAGCTGGTGGAGTTGGACCTGAAGGTAAAGAAACTTATGTTTATCTTTGTTTCCAGGGCATACAAAACATTACAAATAAATGTAATAATAAATAAATGTAAGCACATTTCACAGATATTCAACTAAAACATGATGACTCAAGGGTAAAAAATCTTTATAATTTCAGTTACATGATATTTTTATATTGCAGGGTACGCTGCAGCCAAAGCTCGCAAATATGGTAACAAATCTGAATTTCAATAATGATTGAAATAAAGTTTACTTGTCATGTCAACAGTGTTATGTACAGTTAATGTTTTGTGTGAAGCAGCTGGAACTGCAGGAACAGGACTGCCTGGTGGATTAGGAGGGGTGCCTGGTGGTGGAGTTGGATTAGGAGGAGTAGCAGCTGGTGGAGTTGGACCTGGAGGAGTACCAGTTGGTGGCTATGGACCTGGAGGAGTAGCACCTGGTGGCTATGGACCTGGAGGAGTACCAGTTGGTGGCTATGGACCTGGAGGAGTAGCACCTGGTGGCTATGGACCTGGAGGAGTAGCACCTGGTGGCTATGGACCTGGAGGAGTAGCACCTGGTGGCTATGGACCTGGAGGAGTACCAGTTGGTGGCTATGGACCTGGAGCAGTACCTGGTGGTGGAGTTGGGCCTGAAGGTAAATAAATCTATGTTTATCTTTGTTTCCAGGGCATACAAAACATTACAAATTCACAGGTATTCAACTTAAACATGTTGACGTTCAAGGGTAATAAATCTTTATAAATACAGTAACATGATTTTTTTATATTGCAGGGTACGCTGCAGCCAAAGCTCGCAAATATGGTAACAAAAATCAGAATTTCAATAATGATTGCAATGAAGTTTACTTGTCATGTCAACAGAGTTATGTACAGTTAATGTTTTGTGTGGAGCAGCTGGAACTGCAGGAACAGGACTGCCTGGTGGATTAGGAGGGGTGACTGGTGGTGGAGTTGGACCAGGAGGAGTAGCAACTGGTGGAGTTGGACCTGGAGGAGTACCAGTTGGTGGCTATGGACCTGGAGGAGTAGCACCTGGTGGCTATGGACCTGGAGGAGTAGCACCTGGTGGCTATGGACCTGGAGGAGTAGCACCTGGTGGCTATGGACCTGGAGGAGTACCAGTTGGTGGCTATGGACCTGGAGGAGTACCAGTTGGTGGCTATGGACCTGGAGGAGTAGCACCTGGTGGCTATGGACCTGGAGGAGTAGCACCTGGTGGCTATGGACCTGGAGGAGTACCAGTTGGTGGCTATGGACCTGGAGCAGTACCTGGTGGTGGAGTTTGGCCTGAAGGTAAATAAATATATGTTTATCTTTGTTTCCAGGGCATACAAAACATTACAAATTCACAGGTATTCAACTAAAACATGTTGACGTTCATGGGTAATAAATCTTTATAAATACAGTAACATGATTTTTTTATATTGCAGGGTACACTGCAGCCAAAGCTCGCAAATATGGTAACAAAAATCAGAATTTCAATAATGATTGCAATAAAGTTTACTTGTCATGTCAACAGAGTTATGTACAGTTAATGTTTTTTGTGGAGCAGCTGGAACTGCAGGAACAGGACTGCCTGGTGGATTAGGAGTGGTGCCTGGTGGTGGAGTTGGACCAGGAGGAGTAGCAGCTGGTGGAGTTGGACCTGGAGGAGTACCAGTTGGTGGCTATGGACCTGGAGGAGTAGCACCTGGTGGCTATGGACCTGGAGGAGTACCAGTTGGAGGCTATGGACCTGGAGGAGTAGCACCTGGTGGCTATGGACCTGGAGGAGTACCAGTTGGAGGCTATGGACCTGGAGGAGTAGCACCTGGTGGCTATGGACCTGGAGGAGTACCAGTTGGAGGCTATGGACCTGGAGGAGTAGCACCTGGTGGCTATGGACCTGGAGGAGTACCAGTTGGAGGCTATGGACCTGGAGGAGTAGCACCTGGTGGCTATGGACCTGGAGGAGTTGCAGCTGGTGGAGTTGGACCTGAAGGTAAAGAAACCTATAGATATTCAACTAAAATGTGATGACTCAAAGGTAATAAATATATGTAGTTACAGTTACATTATATTTTTTATATTGCAGGGTACGCTGCAGCCAAAGCTCGCAAATATGGTAAAAAAAAAAAAAAATCAGAATTTTTAATAATGATTGCAATAAAGTTTACTTGTCATGTCAACAGTGTTATGTACAGTTAATGTTATGTGTGGAGCAGGTGGGACTGCAGGAACAGGACTGCCTGGTGGATTAGGAGGGGTAGTAGGTGGTGGAGTAGGACCAGGAGTACCTGCTGGTGGAGTTGGAACTGGAGGTGTACCAGGAGTTGGAGTTGGACCTGGAGGAGTGACTACTGGTGGGATTAGACCTGGAGGAGTACCAGCTGGTGGCTATGGACCTGGAGGAGTACCAGTTGGTGGCTATGGACCTGGAGGAGTACCAGTTGGTGGCTATGGACCTGGAGGAGTACCTGGTGGTGGAGTTGGACCTGAAGGTAATTGGATATGTGTTTAATAGGTTCTGATTGATGAGTAATTGTACAAACACAGGAAATATTCAATAGTTCATTACAAAATATTACAGCTGTTCTTGCATCTATGTATGTACTCTGTTATAACTCATCCACTAAATCAAAGAGAAAGAAAATTGCACAGGGGTTCAACTACAAAATCTTAATCATCAAATGTAATAAGTTTAAATATTACAGTTATGTGTTTTTTATATTTCAGGGTATGCTGCAGCCAAAGCTCGCAAATATGGTAAGAAGCATAAAATTGCAGATTAAAGTTTATCACATTCAGATTAAGTCAGTGCTATCTGCCTTGTTGACAGTATTCTGTACAGTTAATATTTGTTTTGCACAGGATACCCAAGTGGAGCAGGTGGGGCTGCAGGAACAGGACTGCCAGGAGGACTAGGAGGGGTAGCTGGTGGTGGGGTACGACCAGGAGTACCAGCTGGTGGTGCTGGAGTCGGACTAACACCAGCAGGTGGAGTTGGAACAGGAGGAGGATTAGCTGGTGGCTATGGACCTGGAGTGGTTCCTGGTGGTGGAATTGGACCTGGAGGTGTACCAGCTGGTGGCTTTGGACCTGGAGCAGTGCCTGGTGGTGGAGTTGGACCTGGAGGTAATTGATAAATACATTTTGATTGATGAGAAATCACTAGTTTAAAAATACAGTTGTTTCAACCCCAGAAAGAAAAAGGGTCTGGGGGTCTCAGTTTCTGGGGACTTGGGCTGGGCCCTTTATTTATTAATAAAATGACAATGGGAAATGATAATTCTGAGCTTCTCATGTCCTGATAAATCTTCACAGAGATATACTCCAAAAAATTTAATATTGTTGCACTGATGTCCTTTTTTTGCAGGGTATGCCGCAGCCAAAGCTCGTAAATATGGTAAGAGACATTCAATTATTTTAGAATTAGTAGCCAGATAAAGTGTTGTCTACTCCTTTTGACAACAATGTCATCTACTGTTAATATTTTTCTTCACATAGGATACCCAGGTGGAGCAGGTGGGGCTACTGGAACAGGACTGCCAGCCGGAGGATTAGGAGGGGCAACTGGTGGTGGTTTAGGACCAGGGGTACCACCTGGAGGAGTTGGTCCTGGAGGTGTACCAGCTGGTGGCTTTGGACCTGGAGGAGTATCTGGTGGTGGAGTTGGACCCGGAGGACTTCCAGGTGGTGGAGTTGGGTCTGGAGTGGTACCTGGTGCCTATGGCCCTGGCTCAGGAGGTAAGGCGTCAATAGAAATGATATACTTAGTGTATAAGATTTGTATTTTTGTAACTGGAACACATTTTGTTTCTCTTAGGATATGGACCTGGTGCAAAAGCTGCTAAATATGGTATGGCTCTTGTTTTATAGGATATTCCCATAACAAACAGATGATAAAATTGATTAAGACAATATGTTTGGAACTTATAGAACTTGATGTACATTTACATTCACATAAGCTACGACTTTACAATTATACTATATTCAAAACGGGACCAATTAAGTTTAGTGGATGTTCTCTAGGCTCTTTATTGTCATACTTTACAGTACACTCTGCTTTACATGAGTTGTTTGCAATTTATTACAGCCAGGCTATTAGGAGCAGGAGGGGTACTTGGCACTGGAACAGGAGTAGCAGGCACTGGACTTGCTGGTAAGGAAAATGTCTTAACTGCTTAAAAGACATGATCAGGTGCTTATTTTGTTTCATTTAAAACATGGTTATGCTGTAAAATATGTTAATCACGTTATTAAGAGCTGTCTTCCTGTTGGTCCATTCAACAGTGCCTGGGGGCTTTGGACCTGGCTTAGGGTCTGTATCTACAGGCGGTGGAGTACCAGGATTGGGGGGTTATGGCGGTAGGATTGTGTTAATAAAATTATGTGTAACAAATTGATATTACATAGTTGATTAATTGGATCAAGATCTAAATATTCTGGTTTATCTCAATCTGCAGGATACGGAGCAGGGGCAAAACCACCAAAATATGGTAAGTCCGTTATATCTTGTTATGGCTATTTTCTTTAAAGTATTGTTTAAACATTTGTCTCTCATGAAATTTCCCCACCTGACATTTTTTTTTTACAAATAAACCAGAGAACATGTGTCACACTTGTCTCCATCATTTTCATTAACTATTCCATCCTTGTCAATGATGTGGCAGGTCCATCTTCATCCAGAATCACTGGGTGCAAGGCATGAACGCACTCTAGACTGTGCACTAATCCATTGTAAAGCTTCAGCTACTTCCCCACAGAGACAGAGACAATCATGTCTGTGGAGATGTCAGGCCAGCCGATAACACAGCTAAAATCTCAGTGGTGGTGGGATAACGTAACAGACCACTGTGCCTCTCAAGTGCCATGATCATCACCTATTTCTAGAAAATGAGGCTCTTGTCTGTTTATGTTTCTTTTAATGAAAATGTAAAAATAGACATTTTAGCAGGTTTATTAGTTTTTTGCATTTACGTTAATGGCATTCAGCAAACACTTATTCAAAGCCACTTACAGTTTTGACCTTATACAATCCATGCAATTACGAGTTAAGGGCCTTAATTGGGCTCAAAGACCCAACAGTGGCAACCTGGCAGTTGTGGGGCTTGAAACAGGACACGTCTACATCCCACTCCCCCACAGCTTATCTCATTAACTGTAAAACCTGACTAAGAGATTAACATATCTTTTTTCAGCCTGGGCTGTAAATGTTGTTTAGGATCTATTAGTTCATGCAGGATGTGCTTGTCTGTTGTCATGCCTTGAATAAAGATTAGACATACAAGAAATTATACACATATGTGACATAATGATCACTTACCTGTTATCAGGTCAACCAGTTGGTGGTTTTGGGACTGCGTTAGGAGCAGGGTTAGTGCCAGGTGTTGTTGGAACTGGAACCACAGGAACAGGGCCTGGAGTTGCAACTGGTACAGGTAAGAAATAATCTTTGGTGCAGACAATCTTAACATTAAAAAAACTACTGATGCATATATTTGAGCTAATCTGTTTGTTTTCAGCAACTGCTATTCAGCCAGGAGGAGTTCCAGTCACAGGCAGCAAGGCAGCTAAATATGGTGTGTTTTGGTGCTCTTTAATAGACTTTGCCTGTATCAGCCAGATAGCTGCCAAAAAATCAATTTTGTACACTTCAAATTTGTTTCTAGGAGTTCCAGGTGTCGTCTCAGGAGCAGTAGGAGGAACAGCTGTTCCAGGAAGCACACCAGGAGATAACATTACCAAATCAGAGGCTGATAAAGGTAAAATATTTAATATGGGATATCTGAATCTTCATTTAAAAAAGTATGGGTGGTAGACCCAAACACCAATCACTAAAGATTGGCTTTGGCTGAAGGTTCAGCTGTCATCATACAAGAGCTCTGACAGCCAGCACTTAGATGTTTTATATTCAAAATGTTCCGAAACTGTTATTATAAAGAATTTTTTCTGTGGATGTGGCACCCATGCATACATACTTCCGAAATAAATAGAAAGTGGTTAAAGAACAACAGTATATCAAACTTTTTTATGGCTTCACAGGTCACCAAAATTTAAAATCACTGAAACTTTATAAGAATTTCTTAAACATTAACTGTAAAGATATTCTTTATTTAAAACAATCCACCATACACCATTGAGGATTTGTGTAAATGCATTGCATTAGGGATTTAATTTGTTTTAGGCAAAGACTGGTTGTAATTATTATACACTTTATGCAATATTGCTTTAATTCTCTTCATATTTATGTTTCTCATCGACCAGCGGCTGAGACTGGTAACACCACTGCAGATGGTCCAGGTTAGTAGACTAATGATGTGCAGGATACAGTTTGGATTTATAAAAGAACTCTTGTAAACCAACACCATGAAATGTTGTGTTAAATTGCCTTATTGGCCTTTTTCAGCTTTACTAACTTGCTGTTTTATTTGTTATTTTTTAAAACCAGGTGGAACTAAAGCCCCCAAGCTGGGTAAGATTTTTTAAAAATCATCTATTTTCTCTTATACCCAAAATATTATATATCACTATTTGGCTAAAAGCTGGTGGACACCATGACCATGAATAATATGGATTTGACCCACTTATTTGAAGCTATGACAGCCTCCACTTTCAACAAGTCTTTCAACTATACTTTTAACTGTGTTGGGGAAATTTGTGCCAATTTAGTAAAAAGAGCATTTTGAGGTAAGGCTAAAATATTGATGTTAGACTGTTCTGGCTTGAAAATAGTTGTCCAATTCATTCCAAAGGTGCTTGGTAGGGCTGTGTGTTAGGTCATGACTGTGTGCCAGCCACAAGAGTTTTCCAAAAAAAAAACTTCACAAACCGTGTCTATATTAACCTGGCTTTGTGCACAGGGACACAGTCATGCTGGAATCCTCAAACTGTTGCCACAAACCTTGACGAATATAACGTATTTTATTTATTAGCTGAAACACCAAAATGCAATAATAATGAGGTGTCCACATACGTTTGGCCATATATTTTACATTTGACTTGAAATAATTTGTCTTAATTATACAGGAGAAGCAGGTGGAGCATCTGAGGGATCTGGCAGTTCGATTGGCGGCGGCCCAGGTGAAGGTAGAATCAAACCATGATGTAAAGTAAAAAATATAACTTCAGGAAGCTGCTGTACACTACATAGACACTCCTATTTAGTGGCTATATGAGATAAAATAGTGGTAACAGAAAAAATTAGGCATATACTTATCTAAATAGAAGCTCAGAAAGATTGAACATGGCACCGTCATAAAAAGGTATTGTTTCTTAGGGGGCTATCCAAAACATTTCGGATGAAATGGAAAAGTGAAAAGCATATCTGTCTTATCGCTCAAAATGAAAACAGTGCCTTGCAGCAATATTGCTCTTGTGGCTAAATGGAAGTAAATCCTTGCAGTAATGTTACAACAACTAGAAGGTAGCCTTCCTAGAAGAGTGAAAGCTATTATGAAAAGGGGCATCGACTCTATATTATTCTCATGGTTCTTAAAAAGGTATTAACCCACATGTATGAAAAATTATTTTTTTTAAGTCAAATTATGTAGTGTGTCTTTTAGCTCAGTTTGTTTTGTTTTGAAACAGCAGTTACCGGTGGACAGACTGAAGGGGATGGACCTGACAGAGGAAATGCAACAGGAATACCAATCTTGGCCAAACCAGGTATTGTTGTGTGGTAATGAAAATAAAACCTGATTGTAGGCTCAATAAATAACACATTATTATATATTACAAAGTACAAATGCACTATTATTATTGTTTATCAGTTCTGGCCTAAGCGCTATTTAAACAGTCAGTTTTTAATTTACAACCAAATGGTCTGTTGGTCAACAGTATTTAAGGCCCTCACTACACTCCTTTAAACCCGTGTCCAACATTTGTTTAATAATAAAACTATCTAGACAAAACACTCACTGCTTATTCTTATTTGGGTCATAGGGCTAGACAAAACAATATCCTTAAAATAGAATGCATGACCTGTAAACATTAAACACCTGGCCATTCCAAAACAATGGCCATTAATATTAAGATGCCACCCACCCTTATCTTTGAGGCTGTGTCAGCCTCCACTCTTCAGGACAGGAATTTAATTAGACTCGATGTTTCAATTACCATCAATTAAGGTGTTCATTTTGGTTATGGCCAGGGCTTCGTGCAGACCACTTGAGTTCTATACTAATCTGGTCAAACAATGGCTTTTTGGGCTTTGCTTTGTTCACCGGGACACAATCATGCTGGGACATTTTATGCACCTGTTAGGAATGGGAGTGGCTGAAACATGCGAACTTAGTAATAAGAAGTGTCCATACACATTTAGCCATATAATGCATTTAACATACACAAATAAACAAGTAAAAATAACTTGAAAACAATACCCTCTTTTCACATAAGAGCATTAAACATAAAGTTGTACAGAAAGGTTGGAGCACTACTGGTCAGATTACATATCATATTTTGTTGATTTTTGGGAGAATAAGTGCTTCCTAAGACTTCCATTCTATTTAGATTTTTTTGTCAAATGTTCTGATATTTTATTAGGTTATTATAAGGTTAGACTTTGTGTGATTTATTATTGGTTTTGTGTAACTAATGCAAAAATTATGTAATGCCAATGGTTTGCTGTATGTTGCTGTATGTTCATGTCTGACATTTATTTAAAGCAACCATCTGGTTCTCTGTATCTATGAGTGGATTATCCTACAAGGTGTAGTGTAGTTAAAAACTAATATTGTCTTGTGCAGATGGAGCTGGTGATCCACCAGGAGCTGATCCTCTAAAACCTCCAGGTATTCCTAAGCTTTCTTAATGCTCTTGTGCTTCACATGTCAGGTCATTTCAACCATCCGTGGTTGACCAAATTGATTTTGTACACATGAGCTTTAACATGCTTATTCTAGTGATAAGAGAGCTTGCAACGTAATGTGTGTATGTTCCTGTCGGAGGTGGTGTCATACCTGGACGTGGAGATACTCCAGGTTCAGTTAGTGGAGGACCAGATGGCAGAAGTGAAGGCCCAGGTGGACTTAGTGGCGGTCCAAGCGGTGCTGGAGTTGGGCCTGTTAATGTTAGTGGAGTGCCCGGTGGAATTGGTGCCAGTCAGCTCGGAGTTGGAGGTGGCCCAGGTGGAGCTGTATTAGCCCTTAAACTAAGCAAAGGTATTCTTAACTTAATTCTTAATTATCTCTATTACAATAAATGTACACACAATGATTTTCTTGACCATGAGCTAATTGATGGGACTTCAGTTCAATTCAGTCTTTAAATTGATGTTTATTTAATATTTATTTCATGACAAAAAAACATTGGTCATTCATATAAAAACAGAAATAAGCTTTTCATGTTCTAAAAACTCTGGCTACATTAATTTTTACTTGTGTTTTTAAAAAAAATAGGGATTTGCAAACCATGAGGAGTATTTCAGTTGAGCACATTAAAATACATAATGTAAAGTCTAAAATAATACGAATACAAATGCTTATCCCTGTAACACCAGGCTACTTAGGAGCTGGAGCCCTCGGTGGAGCAGGAGGCGCAGGTGGAGTAGGAGGAGTTCCTGGTGGTGTTGGCACTGGCCTAGGAGGATTTGGTGGAGGTCAAGGAGGCCTTGGTGGAGGACCTGGTCCAGTTGGCGGTGGTCTGGGTGGTCTAGGCGGAGGTATATTATATAATCTTTATTTAATCTTAATTATATAATATCTCTGATATATGTGAACCATTAGCTCACTGGTTCACAATCCCAGGCCTGTGAAGCCCAGTCTTATTTTATATTCTTCCTAATATAAGTCACCAATTTTGATTGAATTGAAATTAAATACAGTTGTCTATTATGCTAGCCAACCATCTCTAAGATTTGAACTCAGGGTTCAAATGAATTAAAATTGGTGGCTATTGGCTGAAGTTCTGCGATGGATTGGCACACTATCAAGAGTATTGCAGTATTGTCCTGCAATTGGAATGTCCTGCAATCAAGCCATGCAATCTCGTCCATCACAGGTGTATGTTTTAACTAAATGCTTGGGTAGCACAGCTGGAAATTAAGCTAGCATACTAACACTGGTATCCAGGGTTTGAATTGCCAGCAGTGCTATTGGCTGGTCGTTATCTACATACAGACATGATTGGCTTTGTCTGGGGGAATGGCCGAGACCCTGTAATAAATTGGTGTCCTGTTGGGGATGTGTTACTTACTGCATGGCATCTAGTGAGTCTGTGAAAGCAGGACCCACCCTAACCATGACCAGGATAGGGCTGTGGTAAAAACATGAAGATGAAATAAAAAAATTCAATGAACTACAAAGAGTGTTATAGCTGTTATAGCTGCTGCAGAGGTGTGGATGCCATAGTAATGCCTTTAGTCATGGATCCAAAAAATATGTTTGAGCTTGTGTAATTTAGTCTACATACTCACTAGGATGTGGAAAGAAACATCTGGATTAAAACAGTTTGTGTTGTTTTTAGGTTTGGGCTACCCTGGTGGTACAGGACTCAGAGTAGGCGCTGGAAAACCTCCAAAATCAGGTGCTATTTGTTTGATTAGCTACAAAATCGTGGTGGTGAATCTACTGTTTCTTTTGTCAAAGATATATTTACTTTGAAACTGTGTGTTGTATGAATGTGATTATGGAAACATTAAAGTAAGATTTTACAACTAAAGCCACTTTGGTGTCCCTTATGCTTGATGTGTGTGACACTGTACATACATGAAACATGAATTAGAATGACATTTTATAGTAAGCCTCACATAACTAACCTCAAGACCTTATTATAATTATTTAATTTACTCTCGGAAATTAGTAACATAGATGTAAAGAAATAACATTAACATTCAGTTCACTATAGTATAGTTTGTTTCCAAGATTTAGCTAGAATTATAATGAATAATTTATCAGGAGTTTTGTGTAACATTTAATCCATATGTGTAATTTATGCAATTTACCTGTTTTTCAGTTTGAACATAATTCCATTAACATCACCATATTAATGTGTTTGCCATTTCTACCTACTAACAAATATGAAACATAGAACTACAACTCTTAAAAAGTAATAAAGTAATTTAAAGTTTCGGTTGTTGGCTTTTACTTACTTGTTACCATCCTTCTAGGATATGGCCCAGGATTTGGTGGAGCAGGTGGGACTGTAGCAGGAGGTCCTGGAGGTGTAGGTGGCGGACTAGGTGGCATAGGAGGGGGACTTGGAGGCCCTGGTGGAGCTGGTAGAGGTATATTATATGCACACTAGCTTTAAGAACTGCTTAGAACTTAAATTACTACATACATATCACAAAACCCTAAAATAGCATCACATACACACCATTGGTACAGTCAGCCTCATATTTATAGGCATCAGTGGTTAAAATCCCAGTGGATTGGAATGGTTATGACAAAAACTTGATTCTGTAGACATTTATTCACTGCAAGGCTGGGAAGCATACTGCCCCTTACCGCAGTGTTTAAGACTATTATATTTGCTACAAAACCCCTCCTTGCTAATTGCCACTTGCTATTGACTGACAGTAATGAAAGTTTATTGAGATGCATTTGTAGACAAGTGAATAAAAAGCCAAAAAGTGGGTTCATGAAACTTCTTTAATCCAAGGGCAAATTAAGTAATGTTGAAAAACTATGAAGACCCAATAAGCGATTTGGAAACATACTGGGTGTGTTCGAAAAGCTAGGGAGCTGTCTACATAGGCAGCATTTTACGTCATCCTGTGCGCGCTCCAGAGAAGGAGGCTGTTCGAAATTCTAGATGCCTTAAAATCCACACTTCTGAGGCATCTTATTATTTCAATGTTATTTTGGCTCAAGAACGAGTGAGCATCGGACGCTGCCTTAGTGATCAAGACAATCCCAGCATTCATGGCTGACGGGGCGGAGAAACGAATGGAGTTATTTTCAAACGTAAATAAAATATTACTGATTTTTAACTTGTATAAACTTGTACCGAGTGTTTTTATTTGCAAGTTCGGGCTTGTCAGGAAATGTAACCGTTATCGGTACATGAAGGGAGATGTTATTGACGTTAGCGTACTGTGCTACCTCAGTTTATTGGTTTTAATGGCGAGATGCTAAATGCTAAACGCGAAATGCTAAACCCGATGGAATCGCTATCTAAGTAGTGCGTTCGAATAACCTGCCTTTTAAGTCACTGACTTATTAGAATCCTCTCTACTAAGTCAGCTGCCTATGTAGACAGTAAGACAGCAAGGCAGCTCCCTAGGTTTTCGAACACACCCACTGTTTTGAATGCAAACCCAATCACCCAATTTCACAGCTGACTAGTCGCCATGCCTTATTATTTCTCACAATGTCATGCCAAATTTGAGGTTGATTTAAACAGTTCAGGGGTTTGTGGAACAGTGAGAATCAGTTTCTCTTCGTCATGTCTGTGCTTCACTTCTGACCAAGTCAGATAAGCTTTAAGAAAGTTAGTGGCAAACTGGCTCAGATTTCAATTTTCAATTAAATTTAAAGTGCAGCGGCAAGCAGTAAAAACCGAGAGCTGGTTTGAATAGCGCTGAGTTCAGTGGCAGTGCATTGGCCCTAAAGCGTCCCTGGAACATGTAGTTCTTCTAGGTCTAGGACTACTACTACTAGTTATCCTGCGCACCCCTCTGCTGGTGGAAGAGGGTCTCGCAGGGTGATTCGTTACAGCAAATAGATTTTTTAAAACTTACTTTATTAGTAGGTGAACCTAATAAACTGAATAGCATGGTTCTAAAACCAAAAACATACTACAGTATTTTCATTCCTCAAATTTCTTGTTTCGTTTCTTTAATGTTACAGAGTTTAGCACGGGGGCTTTGGGAGGTCAAGGTTTCCAGCCAGGTAGGACCAAACCCCTCTGTCTTAATTATGGTACTGTTTTTATTATTTCATTTGCATGTATAAAGTGCTGAGATTGCAGTTTTAAAGTAATGATCATGGCTATCGTCCTACAGGTAGTAGAGTGCCAGGGTATGGTGGTGGTGCCGGTGCTACCGGTGGCTTTCAGCAGCCATACCCAGGTAATGCACACACACTCATACATGCCATCCTTCTCAGAACAGCTCTTTTTATTTCCTTTATACATATGCACAACAAGTAAGCTGATGTTGTGAAATTGCTGTTGTGCAATTAGGTTGTTAAATTGATCTTTAGACTGGGCTTAAGTGATCACTTAATGATGCTTTTTCATCACAGACCTTTTAAACCTTGCCTCCAAATCATGGGCCTACAATTTATATAAAATTTGACAAGAGATGTGTTCCAGTCATTAAGTCATAACAAAAAACAGTTGCTGAAGTCATTAAATTGTCTTGACTGCCATGACATACAGTACAAGTGTCCCACACAGTAATAATTTAGTATAATTACAATAATAATAATAATAATAATGTACAACAAATTCATTCTTAATTTATTCTGTTATGTAAGATAATACAATATCAAAAACAAATTATTGTGTATTCATTCACCAGCGCTTTTAGAATTTTTTTTTGACCAACCCTGTCAACCGTAAGCTTTGTTGATATGGATTTTCTCTCTTATTAGTCTATGGTGGAGTCGGACCAGGAGGAGCTGGAACTGCACTTAAATCTCCGCAAGGTAGGACTTTTTCTTAATTTTCAACCTCTTCTCTTTATCTTGTGCCATACAGAAAATAGCTTGTAAACAAATTATTGTAATTATTTGAATTTCTAAATTATTGGTTGTATATATAATCTGCTTAAACATCTGTACTTTCTATGTATTACTATATGATTTAGGGTCCAGGCAAAAAAAGACTGAAGAAACTGTATTTTCTAAGCAAAACAGAATTTAGGGGATTCTGGAAGAGTTATAGAGGTTCATAATGCTGAAAAAAGACCTGGGTGTTTATCACACGACACATTACCTACAAATGAGGGAATTACATTACTGTTGCTGTACTTTCTGTAAACATTAGGACGAAATGCTAAAATATCTGTCTTTGTGTGTAGTCTTAGAAAAACAATCAATACAAGCTGGTTTAATAAAAGTCAGTGCTGGACAGCTTAGACAGCTTTAATATTGTACACCACAGCTGGGACAGTAAGACAATATATACAATGTTGTATTTGGAAAAACAGTTACTACACAGCTGTATGTAAACCTTATCCCAGCTGTTAAGCATGGTTGAGTGAGGATATCATTTAGGGCTTCCTCAGGGCCTGGACAGCTTGAAATCATTAAAGGAACAAGTATTATATGACATCTTAAAGAAAGTCAGAATAGTAATCCATCAGCTAAAAATTAAGACAGCAACACAACATGCAATTAAGTTACCAACAGAATGATTAAAACATGTGTTGTCTTAAAAATAAATTGTGTGTTTTTAAATGATCAAGTCATAGTCTAAACCTTAACCCAAACGAGATGCAGTGGAATAACCTGATGAAGATGATTGTTCATGCAATTTTTTTACAATTCGTAAAGTTCACATATCTTTTGCAGCCTGGACTGTGAATTATTAATACATATGATGATAAGATTAAAGATCAAACCAATGTTTATGAGCAATTTATACAAAAATCCTGGTTATTCTAAAATGAGAGACTACATTACATTCCAATCTATCATAAAAGTTAAAGTAAAGAACATTATAAGACAGACATGAGAAATCATCTTGCCAATGTTGCTCTTATTTTTACCTGCTGATAAATATACAAATATACAAAATATACAAATATCTGAGTACTAATTTTGTTCTTGTTTCTATTTTCTTTCTAGCCAAAGCAGTCAAATATGCAGCCCTTCAGGCTCTAGGTGGTGGAAACTACAGAGGTATGGAATAGTGCACATTTATACGGTATACACTCCTGGGCAAAAAAAGTTCAAACATAAATTCATTTTAATAGTCATTACAACAAATTGTTGTTAAATAAATTAGCAGCAACCTTAATAATCCACTCCTGAGGCTTTTGTAACAATTACTTGTCACTGTTGCCACTGCAGACTTCTTATATGCAAAGATAAATTCATGAAAAATTAAATGTATCTATATACAGTGTATCACAAAAGTGAGTACACCCCTCACATTTCTGCAGATATTTTATTATATCTTTTCATGGGACAACACTATAGAAATAAAACTTGGATATAACTTAGAGTAGTCAGTGTACAACTTGTATAGCAGTGTAGATTTATTGTCTTCTGAAAATAACTCAACACACAGCCATTAATGTCTAAATGGCTGGCAACATCCCCACAGTGAACATGTCTAAATTGTGCCCAAAGTGTCAATATTTTGTGTGACCACCATTATTATCCAGCACTGCCTTAACCCTCCTGGGCATGGAATTCACCAGAGCTGCACAGGTTGCTACTGGAATCCTCTTCCACTCCTCCATGATGACATCACGGAGCTGGTGGATGTTAGACACCTTGAACTCCTCCACCTTCCACTTGAGGATGTGCCACAGGTGCTCAATTGGGTTTAGTCCATCACCTTTACCTTCAGCTTCCTCAGCAAGGCAGTTGTCATCTTGGAGGTTGTGTTTGGGGTCGTTATCCTGTTGGAAAACTGCTATGAGGCCCAGTTTTCGAAGGGAGGGGATCATGCTCTGTTTCAGAATGTCACAGTACATGTTGAAATTCATGTTTCCCTCAATGAACTGCAGCTCCCCAGTGCCAGCAACACTCATGCAGCCCAAGACCATGATGCTACCACCACCATGCTTGACTGTAGGCAAGATACAGTTGTCTTGGTACTTCTCACCAGGGCGCCGCCACACATGCTGGACACCATCTGAGCCAAACAAGTTTATCTTGGTCTCGTCAGACCACAGGGCATTCCAGTAATCCATGTTCTTGGACTGCTTGTCTTCAGCAAACTGTTTGCGGGCTTTCTTGTGCGTCAGCTTCCTTCTGGGATGACGACCATGCAGACCGAGTTGATGCAGTGTGCGGCGTATGGTCTGAGCACTGACAGGCTGACCTCCCACGTCTTCAACCTCTGCAGCAATGCTGGCAGCACTCATGTGTCTATTTTTTAAAGCCAACCTCTGGATATGACGCCGAACACGTGGACTCAACTTCTTTGGTCGACCCTGGTGAAGCCTGTTCTGAGTGGAACCTGTCCTGGAAAACCGCTGTATGACCTTGGCCACCATGCTGTAGCTCAGTTTCAGGGTGTTAGCAATCTTCTTATAGCCCAGGCCATCTTTGTGGAGAGCAACAATTCTATTTCTCACATCCTCAGAGAGTTCTTTGCCATGAGGTGCCATGTTGAATATCCAGTGGCCAGTATGAGAGAATTGTACCCAAAACACCAAATTTAACAGCCCTGCTCCCCATTTACACCTGGGACCTTGACACATGACACCAGGGAGGGACAACGACACATTTGGGCACAATTGGGACATGTTCACTGTGGGGTGTACTCACTTATGTTGCCAGCTATTTAGACATTAATGGCTGTGTGTTGAGTTATTTTCAGAAGACAGTAAATCTACACTGCTATACAAGCTGTACACTGACTACTCTAAGTTCTATCCAAGTTTCATGTCTATAGTGTTGTCCCATGAAAAGATATAATGAAATATTTGCAGAAATGTGAGAGGTGTACTCACTTTTGTGATACACTGTAACATGGTAAACTAACACTCATTTTAAATGGGTTTTTCCCCATTTTGTATTATCTTGGTTGGGGTCGCAAGGGGTTTAGGTTTTCCCAGATCCACTGGACGCAATGTCGTAACACACATCAGAAAGGATGTTGATCCATTGCGAGGCCTCAGCTACTTCGCCCCCACCCCCCAGCTATAGCCAAGCATGTCTACATTTAGATGCCTGGCCTGCTGATAGCACCACTGGGGATTTCTGGGCACTTTGCAGATTTGACTGTAGAACTTTGGTCGTTATTTAGTTTCTAATTCATTCCTGAAATGAAGATGAAATTATTTAATGGGGAGTCTGTTGACTGTGTGTTAATTGTTCTCAGATACACAGATAGTTTTCTAGCACCAGTAAGATTCAAACAATGATCCCAGCATTGGTGGTACAGCCTAATAGACCGCTGTGCCACACAAGCAACCCTTTTTTAAATGGGAAGTTGGAACTATGCCACATTTGAAACAAGTTAATAAAACATTATTTCAGCTTAGGAGGCACAATCAATTTTTTACAATTCTATTGCAATTGTATCGTCGCATCACTATTACTATGGAAACCTTGTCCAGTACATTTTTGAACACTGTTTATGTTGCTTACTACAGGGGCGCACGGCTGCCAAAGCAAATACTGTGGAAGGAGAAGAAAATAAGAGTCCTCTAAAGAGCAATGTGCTCATAAAGAAGTGGTGCTACTGCCTAATCTAGAATGTACATCTCTATTCAGTGCTACTTTCAGCTATTTCATTAGGTTTGATTTAAAGAGGTGTGCAATGTGTTCTCACCAGTTACACAATGTTGCTACCTTATTATCTCTCTAATCTAGCTAATTATGTAATCGTTCACTTTCATTCTAGTAGCTGCAAATTCAGACATGATGTCTAGGAACATATTGGTGCTACATACTGTTATAGTTCTCATTAAGCTAAAGGTTTCAGGGCCACCTTTTTACGTACAGTTTAAAAAAAAAATTAATTACTTATTAAATATGCTCTGATCCTCATTTAAGTGTACACTACAATCCTGGGCAATAAATGAGCCAAACTCAAAATTACACTTATCTTTTAGGAAATAGAAATATGAAAGTAAATAAATGTGCTGCTCTTTGATTGGTTAGCATCCTGTGCATGATGTATTCCTGCCTGCACCCCATCAAGCAGTTAGTGATGATTAATACACAAATGAATTGGTTTACATAAATTATAAATCCTTGTATTTAATAACTTGTATTTAATAAGAAACTAGTTTAGGTAAAATTTGTATGTTACTGAATGTTGGTCAAAGTAATACATTCAAAAATCCAGGTAATTCCAACATTCATAATTTGTAATTCTTTTCAACTGGACTCTCATCTGACAGTGTAATTTTACTGAGGGGGAGTGATGAACGGCCTCCCTATGAGTGTCTGTGTTTTTTTTTGTTTTCATTTGTACTGTTGTTGAGAAGAATTTTAGTCAGGTGTTTGATAATATTTTTGAAAGATAATATTTTTGCTGAAGAGACTGCATTTTTAAAATACATACAATTACAAGTTCATGACAGATGGGAGTTTAAAAAATTTAGTAAGACCTAATCTTCTTGTTGCTTTTTTTTTTTTTTTTACATATTTAACCTAAGTATTATGTATGTATGTTGAGTGCTTTTTATTACATGTTTTTTACTATTGTCCATTGTTAAATGTAATGTTATTTGCATAAAATGAAAATTGCAAAACAAATGTGACCTGTGATTACGGAGATGAAAAAGCAGCCATAGAATATTGTTTACCACATGAAGATTTGTAATGTTTAGCTTTTAAGTCACAATTTTAAACTGTAATTAGAATGTTCATTAAATAAATACATTTAACAAATATTGTGTCTTTTTTCTTCTCAAAGAAGAACTTTGGGACTTTTTTATACTTTTTTTAATATCTCAGGTTACCGGTTAATTGTATGATTGTTAAAAAAATGATACATATGTATCAACCGCTCATAACACAACACACACACACACACACACACACACACACACACACACAGGGTGACAGTAAGTAGCATTATCGCCTCATAGCAAGAAGGTCCTGGATTCATTTTCAGGTTGGGTGGTCTGGGTCCTTTCTGTGTGGAGTTTGCATGTTCTCTTCATGTCTGTGTGGGTTTCCTCCGGGTGCTCCGGTTTCCTCCCACAGTCCAACGACATGAAAGTGAGGTGAATTGGAGATACAAAATTGTCCATGACTGTGTTTGCATTACAAACTTGAACTGATGAATCTTAACCAGTGTAACCAGTAATTACCTGTCCTGTCATGGATGTATCCACAGTGAGTAAAATATGACTGTAAAATCCTAATAAATAAATAAAACACACACACACACACACACACACACACACACACACACACTTATTTAACCAGAGGGCCTAAGGGCAATTTAGAGTAGCCAATCCTACCTTTTGTATGGTGTGGGAAGGTGAGAAAAAACCAGAATACGCAGAAGAACATGGAAACTCCTGAAAGACAGTGACCACAGCTTAGGAACAGACCCTGATACTTAGGACTTTGTGTGGCACTCACTATACTAATATAACATCCTAAACAATGTATATTAAATTAATCCCATTGGACAAGGAAATGAATTCACTACAATTTGTCCACTTGTATATATGAGGCTTCCACAAAAAAGAACCCAAAAACCCATAATGAGAGCATAAACAAAGCACAAAAATGTGTCTGCACTTTCACCCATTCAAGCAACACAGAATCTATTGATATGCAAATTGGAAACATCCCAACCCCTCCTATCGTCAAATGGGCTCATGTTGTTTGCATGTGGCTGAGTTAAAGAACTGGGGGGGGGGGGTAAACACGTTCCAGCTGGAGTGGAATTCCTGTTCTTCCGCAATGACTGCTCTAGCATCTTAAAAGGAGGTGATTTATGTGCAAGTTTCGGCATGTGTCTGCTCTCTAAAGCTGAACCTTTATCAGGTGGGAGTGTAACTGTATCCCCTCTGGCACTACTAAACTGCTGACCGGAGCAGCCAGAGAACGAGGCTCGGCTAAAGTTAGGAACACACTGAGGACCCGGTCACAGGGTGCAGGTTGTTTTCTCAGACGAGCTCAAGGACATTTCTTACACAAACTTGCACAGTGGTGTGTGTGCGACACAAAACAACAGATATCGAGTAGAATTTGGAAGCGTAATGGACTGATTTCCGCACATTTGGGCGTTGTTCTCCTCCCTCTTACCCCATTTCCACTCCCATGTTGGAGAAGAAGAGACCGTTCCAATTTACTAAAGCTCCAAACTACTAAAGCATTCCAATGTCTCAACAGGACGAGCGATACCGGAGAAAAATCAAAGCAAGGTAAACATGTCTAATATTGTTTTGTTTTTTTTTATTTTAAAAATAATTGTAATTCTTACAACTACACACACTCTAAAAGAGAAACAGTTTGCTTTCAATTCGTTCAAATACAAAGTGAAATCTAGAACCTGGAGACTTCCTCTTTGTTATCTCTAAACATCTGTTTTTAATGTGGCTTAAAGAATGTACAGTTGTCTAATGTTTGTGTCATTTGATCTGCTTACAAGATAATCAGATGCATCTTTAATATTTAACCCCCACCTATTTTTTTCTTTAGCACTAGTGCTATGAAGTAACATGATGTACAAGTAGATAGAAAATACATTCCAGTGACTAAAATACTAAATGTAAATGCTTTGAGCATCAAGGATTCCATCTTTTTGAGGGTTTTTGAGTTTCTGAATCATCTTCTGGGTCTCAAAAATACTGTATGACAGGAGTATACAGTATAATGATGTTTTGAGTGTGCGTGTGTGTGTCTGTGGGGGGTGGAGGTTGTCAACTATATGGAGTTATGATTGACTCAGAGCCACACAATCTTTTCCTTGATGTTTATGACATATTAGTTGTGACTAATGGTAATAACAGAACAATTCAACACACACACTAACCTAACAAAAGTGCAGCCATTAGTTTTGCTTTGTTGCTGATGCTTGTAATGAGCAGGACTCTCCTAAATTCACGGGAAAATGTGCTTAATTTCACTGACCCTGTTTTTCAAAAATCACAGATTTCACAGATTTTTGAAGAAAAGTTCCACATTTCATGGCAGTCATTAAATGACACTCATAAATTAAGTTAAAGAATAAATAGAAGAAGCCACAATACCCAGTGAAGCCTATCTTAATAGTTGAATGTAAACCTAAAACATCCAGCAACGGTGCAAAGCTTCATGTTAGTGAAAATTCTCGTCTGTGTTTTCAAACACCCCTGTTTGTGTCCACAGAATTGGTTAAAAGTTTTCTAAACTCAGTTACCCGAGTAGTGTTTTAAGCCTATTTACACTTCGACATTCGATATTTTGACTAAATGATGGCCGTAGGATTGCTAGGACCACCTCATATTGCAAATTAACCAGTAAGTGTGCTATGCAAATGAAAAACGTTAAATCGCTTAAACCTAAAGTTTGAGTTTCACAGCAAATTGCATATTACATGGAAAATTAGGTAGGGCCTTAGTAATAAGGAATGGCATATCCAATCTCTCTGCAATGCTTAATTTAAGTTACGAATAAGTCTAATGAAGATTAAAGGTGCGTAGTAACATGTTTAAATGGAGTAAGAGTGCATTTATTGTCATGCTTCCAATGCCCTAACCCACCTCCGCTGAGATCTCAAGCAGCCAGGCATCCAACAGGCACAAATGGCTGTGTCTGAGGGAGAGGGGTCGAAAGGCTTCCTCATTGCTGCTGGAGTTGTGGCCTCTGATGGCTGGTCGAGGGACCTGCTCACTAAGCTGCCAATATTCTTGTAAGGATTATATTTTTTGGCATTGGGACCTGGGTTGAGCCTTGCTAGCAGTCACTCTCTGTTCGAATGTTTTCTCAGTACCTGTTTTCACCGGTAATGTCTTACAAGATTAAAACATTTTTGTTGCTTGTAATCATGACAATACATCAGTGCAACTCAACACACCAAGGTCCTTGTTTAATCTTGACCTATTAAACGTGTTTCTAAAGATAAATGCACACTTTTGCACTAAAGTGCATATAACTTAAATTTGTCCTGCAGTGGGGTGATTTTGGTTTGTTATCACTTTTCTTTCCAAAGGAAATCCTGAGTAATGTTTATGTAGGGCTAGCACATGTGGGAGGAGACGTGATCTTGAGGTAACAATGAGAATAAAGACTGTGGTTGTGGTCTGGTTACCTCTAATAGATTTTAATAATGAAGTGAATTTCAAAACTATACAGAAATATTCAATGTAGTTCAAAGAACTAGTTCTAGTTCAAGTTAGGGGATTGGCTAGGCTTCGAAAGCACAATGTAAGCAAAAAATATGTGGTCACGCCTCTTAATAATTGAATTTAGTTGTTTTGGCACATCCGTTGCTAACAGAAGTATAGAAGATGATATAAGGTAAATGATATGCTTTTAATATTGTGGTACCTGTTTGGGGAAATTCACTTTCTTTTTCAGTAGCATATCTGTTTCCTTTTTTGTGCACAAGTCTTCTGCTTTTATGTATTAGTAAGCACTTTCTAATCACAGGACGTTGTTTCATTTCATAATTTTTGTTGTTTCATTTCACTATTCTCCTCCCAGCATTGATATTAAGGTGTTTAAAAATCCTATCAGCACTACTGAACCATAAACTACCATCTCTGTATTGTGCTAGGGTGGCACGGTGGCTTGGTGGGTAGCACTGTTGCTTCACAGCAAGAAACTCATGGGTTTGATTCTGAGGTGAAGATGTCAGGGTGCATTCATGTTCTCATATTGATAAATGGGGTACATGTAGGGTGACAAACTGTACAGAGCAACAATTGGGCTACAGTCAGTAATTTTATACAGACGAAGTTCATCTATATTGTAGGTGTAGTTTCTAAAATAATCAATAAATGGATGAGTATAAGGTGGCTTGGTGGGTAGCGCTGTCGCCTCACAGCAAGAAGGTTCTGGGTTTGATTGCCAGGTCGAGTGCTCTGGGTCCATTCTGTGAAGTTTGCATGTTCTCTCAGTGCTCCAGTTTATTCCCACAATCCAAAGACATTAAGTCAGGTTAATTGGAAATACTACAGTCCCCCAGGTATAAACGTATGTGTGTGTTTGCCCTGTGATGGACTGGCAACCTGTCCGAGCTGTTTCCTACCTTTTGCCCAGTGAAATGGAACCACTGCGACCCTGAATAGAATAACGCAGTGGTAAAACAGATAATAAATGTACAAGGAAAATCTCCTATATTTAGCCAGAACCTGAAATGACTCTCTAAATACTTTGTTTTTCCACCCGAAGGTGCTGCGAGTGCAATTCAGCACTCTCTCACCACTACTATGAGAGGGATGGACAGTTTTTCTGTAAAAAAGATTACTGGGCAAGATTTGGAGAGCAGTGCCATGGGTGCTCGGAAATAATCACCACTGGTGTTATTATGGTAAGAACCATGCTGACATATATACATACACACACAATCGTATTTATTTTGGGTTATTTTATAATTTAGAAAACTAAACTTGGAATCAGTATCGGAGCTGATATTAGCCTGAAGCTCCAGAATCACCAGAATTTAAACTTTCATATTGGTGTCGTATCAAAAGTACAATATATGGCCAAAAGTATGTGGACCTCTCCTTATTATTGACTTAAGTTGTTTTAGTTACATTCCTTGTTACTGGTGTATATATTATATGCTTTCAACTTTGTGGCAACAGTTTGAAGAAGGTCTTTTCCTGCTTTAGTTTGACTAAGCAAGGTTATTAATAAAGCCATAGTTTAATGAGTTTGGTTTAAAGGAGCTTTGGTGGCTTGAGCTTGTCTCATGCTTGAGCCTTCATTGCTACTGGACACCCTAGAAAGAAATATTGCGAGCCAAACCTTTTTGTCCAGCATCAATTCCTGATCCACAAATGCACTTATCTCATGGACACAAATTCCTACAGACACAATTTAAATGTTGTGAAAAGGCTTTGCAGAACAGAGTCAGCTATGACATCCACAAAGTTGGGCCAACACTATACTTATGCTTATTTGGGAATGGGATGTCCAACTAGCTCATGGTTTTATGTTCACATATTTTTAGCCATATAGTGTAAGTGAAATTGAAACCAAATAGTGTAAGTGGAATTGAAACCTCCATTATGTGCAAATATGGAATGTGCAACATGAAAACATGGGTCCCAAGGATCTGGGTTTGATACCTGAGATCTCCCTGTTTGTGCTTGTCTGTTTTCCCAGCGTTTAAATTGTATAAGAAGGTAAACCGGTGGACTTAATTGCCCCTTATCATTGAGCCTAAAAAGTTAATGTACAAACAAGAAAGGGGGGCTAAAACAGACCCCTAAAAATTCCTGTAATATGTGAAGTGAAAGATCCTCTCTATGCTGCCATGTACTATGATGTTATTTATCAGAATTATTGTGCATTTTACATAATCACACACAATCCTTCCTATTCTCATTTTAACTTCCTTCCACTCATTGTTCTAGCTAATATCTAAAGTGCTTATGTCATCACCGTCCACCACCCCTTCCACCCTACTTGACCTCCATATCCTCTCTTTAACTGCACTGCACCTACCATGTTACGTCAATACATAGTAAACCTTCTGTTCTGTTACGTTTTCTTTAGGTGGCAGGAGAGCACAAGTATCATTCGGAATGTTTCATCTGTGAAAACTGCAGCATGTTCATCGGTGATGGAGATTCATACATCCTGGTGGAGCATTCCAAATTATTCTGGTTCGTTTGGCCGGCACAGTTATTAAAACCCAGTGTACCGAGGGTACATTTATTAAAGGCTGCATTCAGGGTTAAGGTTGCAACTTAAATGAAGAAATGTCATTGAATATCCAGAGTTATTTAGTGTATAGTACAATACACATTTACCTAAATCCATTGTCTGGGTGGCTTATTCAGACTATAAAAATGACCTGCATGCAGCTTTGAAGACAGGTTATTCCAGTGTGATCTTGGGCCATGAGATTTTGTAGCACTGAAAAAAATACAAATATGAATAAATAAAACTGATTTAATATTCTGGATTTGTTGAAAGTATGGAGTTGGTTACTATTATGTTAATGACAATGCTAAAGGTAATAGGTCTCTACATATTTATTAAATCTAAAACCATGTAAATACCTGACCATGAGCTTTTTGTATATTGGATACCAGCTACAACAGCCTCTACTTTGCTCAGAAGGCTGTAGTGTTCCAATTCATCCCCAAGGTGTTCAGTTGGGTTGAGGTCAGGGCTCTGTACAGGTCACTAGGTTTTCTAGTGCTTATTAAACCATTTCCTTATTGATCTAATTTTACTGGAACAATAAATAACCCCTCTAAAATTGTTGCCACAAAGTTGAATGCAAATAATTTATAATTAATTTATACACCTTTTTGTAGTTAATGTGGGTCAAACATCTAAGGTTAATAATTAGATTGCTGTCCACATACTTTTGGCCATTAAGTGTAATGGTGTAAATTGTTGGAACATGAGTATGAGCATAGTTATTCAACACCCATATCACGTTGTATAAAACATTCTCATTTGTTTTTAATTGGTAAGCCAATTTAGCTAATGAAACACAGCCAGTCTTCAGCTATAAGTATCTTAACTCTGAATGCAGCTCTTAGTGTTTGAATAATATGACTACTGTAAATATTACAATTAAATGTACAGGTTAGCTTGGTCTGTATAAATACTACAAATCCAACATCCTGTAAATGTTCTTCTTGTAAATGATCTTTTCTTTAGTGGGTACTGTTACAGTCAGAATGTATCAGCAAGACATCCAGGCGCAGAATGTTCCGGGCTTCCTCATACAGTGGCATTGGTATCGTTCCCTCCTTCAGGCAAGAGCAGGACGGGTCTTTCCCTCAGCGTGGAAGACTGTCCTGTCAATGGAAACAGCCCCGTAATCAGAGTATCTCAGTAAGTCTTCTGATTAAATACATACCATTATCTTTTATAATTTAACCACAAATCCTGCATCATCTTTTTATTGTTCACCTATTTGCACTTTCTAGATTCGATTCACAAACAAGCAGTCCTGAGATTAAAGGAATTATTCATGTTGGAGACTCTGTCCTTGAAATAAATGGAGTATCAGTTCAGAGCATTCCCCTCGATGAGGTGTGATTTTTATATTATTAAATGCAGTAAAAGTCAGTAAAATGATCAAACATTAAAGCTCTTTTTTTACTTGAACAGATCGACTTGGTGGTCCATGACATTGAGCGCTGCCTGAAACTCACTGTTGAACACAACCCGAATGACCTTTCTACTCAAGAAGATCCACTTGGCCTGCTGCCGGAAGAGGCTGAACGACCAGGAAAATTAGACTTTACCCCTGAGACCCATGCTGTCCGCCATCGCTCCAAAAACATTCTGTAGGAAGTAATACATAAAACTCATTGTAAAGTATAGGTCATGGTTCATCAAAAGTACTTTGGAGAGCCACCTTAAACAAACTTCCAAAAATAGTTGACTACAGTTACTCTACAAAAAACAGTACCTAAACAATAACTCCACACTAAAGTGCCTCTGAAATACTGTACATGTTGGTTAATAACAAGGAATTCATTAAGTACATGCATTGCCTCTTAGCAATGTGTTGTTCTTAATCTGTCTCTGGCAAGGTAAAATTAAACGATTTACACATAGAGCAGTATTGCAAATGTAGCCGCGCACTGCTCTCCATTATTCACCATCTCTGTGCAGGCTGCTTTGACCAGCCATAAGAGAGCACAGTTGCTGCAGTAATTAGGAATTCCTTTGACCATCCCTCCCAACAGACATAGCCAATCGTGGGCACCCAGACAGCTAAAACTTAAACTTAGTGGTGGTTTAGCTCAGGGTTTTTCAAACCCTGGGTTGTGACCCTTAGGTGGGTCACAATCCGGAAAAATGGGTTGCGGAGAAAAATAATAATAATTAAATATAAAACGCCCCCTTGTGGAGGCTTTATGTTACATCTTGTATAAAAATATCAGATAAAATATCATGGACAAAATGTGGGTTGCTTGCGAAAAAGTTTGAAAAGTGCTGGTTTAGGTCATTAGACTGTGCCATCTGATCGCCAAAAGCTTTGAGACCCTGTTTGGTTGGAAACATAAACCACACTTAACATGAAAACATTTAGGTGTTTGTTGTGTTCAAACCCCCTTGTAACCATTGTATGCTTATCATAATCTAAATTTACTTTCTCAAGTTTTCTCTAACATCTGTTTGTTGCTGTAGACGCAGTTGCAGTATTGAAAAATGCCCAGGTTCCCAAAACCATTTGGCACTGCTCTCCCACAGAAGAAACATTAATCGCTCCGAGTCTTTGCGCGTCGATTCATTCGACAAGACACAGCGCATCTTCCGTCCCTCTGACCTTATATATGGGGAGGTTCTAGGACGAGGCTTCTTTGGACAAGCCATTAAGGTAAAATAAACTGGTAACATTGTTTTCCAACATACAGCAAAGTAAAATGTTATGTTAATGTATTATTTTTTATATCAGGTCACACATCAGCAGACAGGAGAGGTCATGGTGATGAAGGAACTACTTCGTTATGATGAAGACACACAGAAAACCTTTCTTAAGGAGGTGTGTAACCATTTTACCCTTTTATTAATTAGTATTTTTTTTAAACTGAAATGTTTCTAAAAAAGGTGCAGCTACATAAAGCTACTTTCATTTTAGGTAAAAGTGATGCGCTGTCTGGATCACCCAAATGTGCTAAAATTTATCGGCGTCCTCTACAAAGACAAGAGAGTAAACTTCATCTCTGAGTATGTCCCAGGAGGAACTCTGAGGGAAACGATTGAGAAAATGGTTTGTATTTCTGCTTTGTATTAACGTGATTTGTCAGTGTTAGGTAGTATTATGCAACATTTACCTCTTTACATCAACCTAAATAACTTTTTGGAAAAAATACATGAGTCAATTTAAATTAGGTTATTTTTTGCTGTTACTGTAGTGAATATATCATAACATTGATGTACTTTTGCGCTGTTATTCTGTTACTTTTTATGTGGCCATATACTGGGCGTCTAGAGCATGATGTAGAATCTATAATGACGTTTTTCTTTACATTTATGTGAAAAGCATAGGTAGTAAAAAGGAACTTAATTGGGATTATGTACTGTTTTTTCTAAAAACCCTGCACACAAGCACATCTCTCTGACAGCCTAGCTAAAGTGGGTGAATTATTTTAACCATGGCAGATCCAGACATTTGAATTTTAATACAGTGCATCTTCACAACAGTCCTGCCCAATCCAGACTTAATCATTATACAGCAATTATTTAAATACACACATAAAGGCACTTGGGTGGTGCAGCAGTCTAACATGCTAGACCACCACAGTAAAGTCAGAGTTTAAGTCTTAGCCAGTGATGGTGTAGTGCAAACAGCAGGGGTCTCTATAGTGAATAGTACTAATTGGACATATCCAAATTGGGACAATGCATCAGGGGCAAAATGCAAAACTGAATAAGATAGGATATTGCTAAAAGCTAACAGTAGCCAACATTATGCACTTTTGTGTGATATAGTGCAGTAATTTAAATATTTACATTTACACACAGGTTTACTCATATTAAGTGTGTTGATATAAGTGAATAAAATGATTTTATGATTTATCTAATAGGACAGTGATTACCCCTGGAGCCGTAGAGTAAGCTATGCAAAGGACATTGCTGCAGGAATGGTAAGTATTAAGCTACCCATATATCACAATTTACATTGACAAGTGTGTTTTGTGTGTCCTTACACTAAACCCAAACATCCCACCTCTTGGCACTAATGTGAAATGGGTCAGTCCTTCTTTGCTGTAACAGCCTTTACTTTTCAATGAATGAGTCCAGAATTAGTGAGGTTTTGAACTGATGTTAGATGCCAAGACTTTTTGTAGCTGGTGTTTTAAATCATTACTAAAGGTTTCGGATGAGATTTATGTCAGGGCTCTGTGCTGGCCTGTCAAGTTCTTCAAGATCAAATTAAGCAAAATATTCCTTCATGGCTATTATTTTGGGCATTGCCATGCTAAAAACAGCAAATCCCAGTCTGCAGTAAGTTACACATCAAAATTTCATTGTATTCTGTAAGATTTCCCTAACTGGAACCAAGGTGCCAAGTCCAGATCAAGTGCCAAGTCTAGCAGGGCAGAAATGAAAAAAACCAAACTGACTAAAAAGATATACAAATTCACTTAATTCCTTACATATTTTTGTTTAGTATTCACCCTTTAGCTATCTATTGTCTGTAGACTGTAGATGACTGATTCACATTTTACAATAACAAATAATTCACTTAATTCCTTAGTACTAGCTGTTTGTTTGATTTAAGCACCTGTTAGATATTGGTATTGTTGAAATAGCTGAATCCACTATAGTACATTTTAAACATAAACACAATCTAGCATTAAAGAAGCTTGGATGGTTCCAATAATCAGTGTTGTTTTTTTCTTTTTTGTTTACTTTATAAAGGCCTACCTGCATTCCATGAACATTATCCATCGAGATCTAAATTCACATAACTGCTTTGTCAGAAAGGTGAGGACACATAACAACGAATTTGATTACCAATAACTTTTTCTAAAATAAAACTGAATTTTAGTCTTGGTGTAATGTCACAGAACCAGTCTGTAGTGGTGGCTGACTTTGGGCTGGCCCGGCTCGTGATGGAGGATAAAGCTCAAAGAAGTAATTCCTCTTCTGATCCTGTGTCAAAGCTGAGTAAGCCACAGCGAAAGAAAAGGTATACAGTGGTGGGAAACCCGTATTGGATGGCACCTGAAATGATCCGAGGTAAGCTACTATACAGAACAAAAGCGACCCAAACATCCACACTTACACAGGTTCTTCATGGTCATGATTTCTGATTTTTTTTCCTATGATTTTTTTGTATCATAGGAATTAGCTATGACGAACGTGTGGATGTCTTCTCCTTTGGAATAATTGTCTGTGAGGTACTGTCCCTAAACACTAACACTGACAACTTTCCTTGTCAATAGATTCAAAAGATAGCAAGTTTTTCTGCTTGGGTGACACAAACTCACCACCAACGCAACTGGTTCTAGTCTTAGCTGTAGCACTGGTTGTGTTTGAAGGATGCAAGGCCATAAGGGCAATCACATTGTTGCCATTGCATTAGTGACTTCTACTGTCTGATCAAGGTGGCAGCATGAGTGGAGGAGCAATACTTGAGTATAGCATGTTTGTCAGTGGCTGGACTCTGTGTAGGTCTCTGCTGGTGGTTGGTGAACAGACGAACCAGATCACATTACATTACTTGCTAGTGTTTTTAGTAACTTACATTTACATTTTCAGCATTTAGCAGACACTTTTTATCCAAAGCGACTTACAATACTGTATCAGTATACTGTCTAAGCAATTGAGGGTTAAGGGCCTTGCTCGAGGGCCCAACAGTGACAACCTGGCAGTGGTGGGGCTTGAACCGGTGACCTTTTGATTACTAGTCTACTACTAGGACCAGTGATAGCTTGGTGGTTAAGGTACTGGACTAGTAAGTAGAAGGTTGCCGGTTCAAGCCCCGCCACCACCAAGTTGCCACTGTTGGGTCCCTAAGCAAGGCCCTTAACCCTCAATTGCTCATCGTGTTCCGCTCATTGTGTAAGTCGCTTTGGATAAAAGCGTCTGCTAAATGCCGAAAATGTAAATGTAAATGTAGTCCAGTACCTAAACTAGGGCTGGGCGATATGGATCAAAAATTATATCTCGATATTTTTTTCTGAATGGCGATATACGATATACAGTGTATCACAAAAGTGAGTACACCCCTCACATTTCTGCAGATATTTAAGTATATCTTTTCATGGGACAACACTGACAAAATGACACTTTGACACAATGAAAAGTAGTCTGTGTGCAGCTTATATAACAGTGTAAATTTATTCTTCCCTCAAAATAACTCAATATACAGCCATTAATGTCTAAACCACCGGCAACAAAAGTGAGTACACCCCTTAGTGAAAGTTCCTGAAGTGTCAATATTTTGTGTGGCCACCATTATTTCCCAGAACTGCCTTAACTCTCCTGGGCATGGAGTTTACCAGAGCTTCACAGGTTGCCACTGGAATGCTTTTCCACTCCTCCATGACGACATCACGGAGCTGGCGGATATTCGAGACTTTGCACTCCTCCACCTTCCGCTTGAGGATGCCCCAAAGATGTTCGATTGGGTTTAGGTCTGGAGACATGCTTGGCCAGTCCATCACCTTTACCCTCAGCCTCTTTAATAAAGCAGTGGTCGTCTTAGAGGTGTGTTTGGGGTCATTATCATGCTGGAACACTGCCCTGCGACCCAGTTTCCGGAGGGAGGGGATCATGCTCTGCTCAGTATTTCACAGTACATATTGGAGTTCATGTGTCCCTCAATGAAATGTAACTCCCCAACACCTGCTGCACTCATGCAGCCCCAGACCATGGCATTCCCACCACCATGCTTGACTGTAGGCATGACACACTTATCTTTGTACTCCTCACCTGATTGCCGCCACACATGCTTGAGACCATCTGAACCAAACAAATTAATCTTGGTCTCATCAGACCATAGGACATGGTTCCAGTAATCCATGTCCTTTGTTGACATGTCTTCAGCAAACTGTTTGCGGGCTTTCTTGTGTAGAGACTTCAAAAGAGGCTTCCTTCTGGGGTGACAGCCATGCAGACCAATTTGATGTAGTGTGCGGCGTATGGTCTGAGCACTGACAGGCTGACCCCCCACCTTTTCAATCTCTGCAGCAATGCTGACAGCACTCCTGCGCCTATCTTTCAAAGACAGCAGTTGGATGTGACGCTGAGCACGTGCACTCAGCTTCTTTGGACGACCAACGCGAGGTCTGTTCTGAGTGGACCCTGCTCTTTTAAAACGCTGGATGATCTTGGCCACTGTGCTGCAGCTCAGTTTCAGGGTGTTGGCAATCTTCTTGTAGCCTTGGCCATCTTCATGTAGCGCAACAATTCGTCTTTTAAGATCCTCAGAGAGTTCTTTGCCATGAGGTGCCATGTTGGAACTTTCAGTGACCAGTATGAGAGAGTGTGAGAGCTGTACTACTAAATTGAACACACCTGCTCCCTATGCACACCTGAGACCTAGTAACACTAACAAATCACATGACATTTTGGAGGGAAAATGACAAGCAGTGCTCAATTTGGACATTTAGGGGTGTAGTCTCTTAGGGGTGTACTCACTTTTGTTGCCGGTGGTTTAGACATTAATGGCTGTATATTGAGTTATTTTGAGGAAAGAATAAATTTACACTGTTATATAAGCTGCACACAGACTACTTTTCATTGTGTCAAAGTGTCATTTTTTCAATGTTGTCCCATGAAAAGATATACTTAAATATCTGCAGAAATGTGAGGGGTGTACTCACTTTTGTGATACACTGTATATCTCGATATTTTTTTTATCCCATAAGGTAATAACAAAAAGACACTTCTGAGACAAAGCTACATTTTCCAATTTTTTTACAGGTACTTTTATTAATATTTATGCTGGGGAAGCTTCACACAAGAATTATTTTTCCTTAAAAAAAAAAAAAAAAAAAAAAAAAAAAAAAAAAAAAAAAAAAGAGCTATTCTAAGAAAAAAAAAAAGTAGTTTTCTAAGGCATCTCCTGTTGTGTAACGTGAATCACAAATATATTGTCTGGTCCTTTAAGAATGTTAAGTGCACTATAGGGCGCAGGGAGCAAGTGTGTAGGGAAGATGTTGGAATGACGGTTTCCGGCTGAGCTTGTGCGACATTAAAAGTAAAACCCCGTTAAAGTAAACCCCTCTTTAACCCCCCACCCCCACATGTTTGGACTTTATACATTATTTTATGTATATGTCGCCACAACATTAACATTTACATTAATATTTTCTTTTACTGTATAGAACTCAGTTCTGTAATACAGGCAGAACTAATCGTTCATGTTACTGTGTAACTATTACAACATTTAATGCATTTTAATCAGCGTTATGCTTCATGCACTTTATTATTATTTAACAGCTTTATTTGTTGTTTAATTGCTGTTTGCTCCTTGTTTACTGCAGAGTTAGTTCATGCAATTTAATAATGTTTGGTTGTTTATTGGCCGACAACAAGAAATAGAAGATAAATAAATAAATGACGTGTCGGACGTCGGGCGATCGTCCAGTATAAACTAACACAACCACGTACAACATCCAGTACAGAAATCACTCCCATAATGTTTGATTTTTACAGATAGAGCAAATATATGCACATCACATATACAAACACAAGTTAGAACAACAGGAGACGCACCGCTACGTTATTATTACTTTCTCAACACTTGCATGATTTATACTGTTTATATATGAAGTAAATACGTGCATGTCAGCGCGTGCATGCGCTTGTATTGGTTTTTGAAACGAATAACGACTCGTTTTCTTGTTTTTTAACTTTGGGATTTGAAGTGAAAAACGAATGAAGGTACACGGAGCTGGAACCTTTTGTCTGGACTTGTTTTCGGCATTCTCTACAGAATACTGCTGCTCATCTGACACTTTGAATTCGAACCATCTCCAAATAATTCCAAAAAGAGTCATTATTTTTATTTTTAGTAAACAGCTCCTCTTCGATAGCTTCTGTCATGTCTTTATCCGTCTCCATGCTATCGCTGCCTGCAGGACTTACTGGTGAAGCGGTGGGGAGGGGCGAGTTGTGTTCAGTGAGGGAGAGGGGCGGGGCAGTGAGGGAGAGAGGCGGGGCAGGTGAACATGTGCAGAGACAAACTGGGAGAAGAGAAAGACGAACTGTCGGATCTAACTGGAACGCAACATTTATATCGATATATGCGATATTGTCTTATCTTATATCGCGTATGAAAATATATCGATATTTTTAAAATATCGATATATCGCCCAGCCCTAACCTAAACCACTAGGCTACACTCTGTTCAATTCCTTGACTACATGGTTTAAAATAAAAGTCGGCACTTTGAGGGCACAGCGGTAATTTACGTCAGCCCACTACAACTGGGATCCAGGCTTCAAATCCCCTGTTGTGCTATCGGCTGGTCGGAATTTATATACCAACTTGATTGGCTGTGTCTGAGAGAGGAAGATGGGCAAGGCCCTGTAATGGATTGTTAGCCTGTTCAGGGTGTGGTACTGCATTGCACTCACCTCAAACCTGACCAGGATGAAAAGGTGGCAAAACATAAAAATTTAATTTAATTAAAAATTAAAGTAATTTAACTGGGTATTTAGTTGTAGTTTTTTTGTTATTTTTTACACATTTTATGAAAAGTTTTTTTTTTATTTGCTTTGATTCTTCATTTTTGGTTGCCAGGCAGCTTGCTACTTTAAGATTTAATTATATCTCCTGTACCTTTTGTTATCATTTATGCTATTATGTTTGATAAATCAGCCACTAATTGCACAGAATCTGTAAGGTTGCTTTAGTGCTTTTTATTTTAGTGGTTAGTAAATCATATCTTCATATAGTTAATATACTTTTCTTTTATTAGATTATTGGCAGAGTGTACGCTGATCCAGACTATCTGCCCCGTACTATGGAATTTGGACTTGGCGTGAACGAATTTCTAAAGAGCTACCATCCTCCAGAATGTCCACCTGCTTTGTTTCCTCTTGCTGCTCTTTGCTGTGACACAGAAGCTGGAAAACGGTAGGTGTTGGGCTAATTATTTTTCTTCTCTGCAAAATGTGCAAAAAATAAAACTACAACAATCGATTGTTTTTTCTGCTCTTTTAGACCATCATTTGCCAAGTTAGAGGAATGGCTGGGAAGTTTGCTGATGCATTTGGACATCAGACTACCTCTAATCTCAGAACTGGATAAGGTGCGGCAAGCATTTTGGGAAAACCACTGCCATCCCCAACAAGCTAACCGTTTAACATCTGAACAAAAAGAAACAAAAGTGCCAAGTTAGAAGTGAAGTGAACTTTCGGCAGCTGGGGTGGGAGGCACAGCAGACTTAAACAATAGCCCTTTACTGTGAAGACCTGAGTTCAAGTTTTGGTGGTACCACCGTTCTGGTTGGGCACTCTACAGCCACAATTGGCTGTGACCAACGAAGGGGGGGATGGATGGGGAGTCATGCACTTTCCACTACAATAGCGATTTCTACTGTGTGGCTGAGGTGTTGGGATGAGAAGTGAAGAGATAACAATTTTTTAATATGTTTTACAGCTTTGTAGAAATCTGTTGCTTGAGGGTGTCTTGCAAATATCAATTGGCAGAGTAGGGAAATTGGAGATATGCAAAATGCAGGTAAATGCATACAAACAAGTGAAACACACTGTGAATGGTCAAACTGTACAGGTAGTCTTTTTGTAAGGAACTTGAATGTAGATAGGCCCCAACTAAACTTGGCATTTTTGAAAAATATGGGCCTTTCATGATAGGCATTTAAATAATAGAATTGACGACAAAAATACAGCTACCTTGGAAGAGCTACTTATACTGATAGATAAAAAGACTAATAGAATGTTAGATCCTCATATTTCTACCCATGGTTCATTATTACTTAATGTACATTCACAATAAAGCATTTAGCAAGGTGACTTCCAATCAAGACAAAAACTGGTGGTTACAGACCTTGTTTAGTCGCCAAACAATGTCTGATTGGCCTTAGTGGGGTTTCCATTCTTAACGTTCTGATCAGTAATTTACGTTCTGAGTACTTTTGCCACTAAGCCACCAAAGTGCCACCAGCAATGGAAAAACCTTAATTTGTTTGTTTCTGTAGTCTTTGTTTAGTAATTGTAGCTATAAACTTAAATGAAAATGTGAATTCTTATAAAAGCATTGGTCCGATGCAGATTTAGGCTAAAATGTAGCAAATGAACATGTATGTATTTATATGAAAATACATTTGGCTGTTTTTACACAGTGTTTAAAAAGTAAACTATTGAATTGTCTATAAACCTTTTTCATGCATAAATTATTCAGTGTTCATTGTATGAATACAGAATAAAATCTGTTTTTAAAATGTACCTATTATCTTGGACTTGGACTTTATTATATAATTGATCTGGACAGATAATTTCCATAATCTGAACATGTAATATTTTGAAGCAGGGGTGTCCAGCTTTGTCCTATTGGGGGCCAGATTGGATAAAAAATATGCAAACACTTTTTTCTCTCTTTTTCTCCGCATTTCTTCCCCCAATTTTCTCCCCTAATCTAGTCATATTCAATTACCCCGATTGCGTTACGCTTCACCTCTACCGATACAACCCTCCACTGCTGACTGAGGAGCTTTGCAACTGACACGTGTGCAGTACCGACTGCATCTTTTCACCTGCACGAGGCAAGTTCATATGCGGATCAGCCCTGTGCACAGAGAGCCACACCCTGATAATTATTCCCCAACTCTGCGCAGGCACCATAGATCAGCCAGCAGAGGTCATAAATGCCCCGGTCATGAAGAACCCTGGTCCGGCTCATCCCACCCTGAACAACAGCCAATCGTTGTTCATTTAGCCGCCCAGCCGGATGGCAGAGCTGAGATTCGATACGATGTAGTCGAAATCCCAGCTCTAGTGTGCTAGTGTGTTTTACCGCTGAGCCACCTGAGCGGCCGCCGTAGACTCTTTTACAATAAAACAAACAAATAGAAACAATATAATAGACCTACTTTATTACTAACAATTACACTTCCTTTTTATTTAAGTAACTAATTCTCTCTTTGTCAGTGTTGTGTAAACTTTTTCTGCCAATTTCACTCACCAGTTTATAATCCTAATTTGAAGATTCTTATACTCATTTAAATTAAACGTACTCACTTCTTTCTGAACTCAGTAAAAAAAAAAATTATTTTCAATCTCCTGCATTCACTGTCCAGTTTTTGTTTCTTTGGAGCCGCCTTGTTTATCCAAAAATATGGGAACATTAATGTAAGTGTAATGTTAATGTTTTGAGTTGGGGGAAAGAATATCGGGAAAGTTTCAGATTTTGTTTTATGCGATAGCGACACCGAGTTCAAACAGTTCAAGATAAACCTTAACAACGGGCAAACTTAAATTTTATTTAATTTTAAGTATCTTGTGAGCCGTTTCAAAAATGTTAACAGGAAAATATGGCCCGCAGGCCGTAGTTTTGCCAGCCCTGGTTTAAAGCATATTTAAAATGTGTCATACAATCATAAACTGTTTCATCTTATGAAATTACATTGCCGTTTTTTTATTTTATTTTACTTTATTTGAATATATCTTCTGACAGTTACATTTGTACATAGAAATGAATGTCTTAGATTAAGGACTCTTTTGATGGATAACAACACACTGCTCATAGACACTTTCAAACCAGTAGAACAATAAATTAAGAAACATACAATCTTTTAGTCTTTAAGTAATATATTAGTGTAAAATGCTGAATAAATTCAGTGTTCTATGATTGCTGAATAAATACAGTGGTATAAAATTACCTGAACAAAACAAAAAATAGAATCTTGCAAAATCTTCAGTGGTTTTTATTCAAATCTTGTGTTGTTTTGGTTTGAATTTATAAACTGAGTGTGATACCAGAACTGATTTGAGAAGGATTAGGTGAACAAGGCTAAACAGGGTATTCGAGTACACAGAATCCCAACCCACATCATAGCAACCAGTGCATTCAATTATTTTTAGTTAATTTGCTCGCTTGTAATGAAACTGTGACCTTGAAGAGGAGGTTGACTCATCAGAGCAGAGGGGACTGTACATCTCTAAAACAGGTAGGCAGTCTATAAATGACTAGAAAAATCTGAATTCATTTATTATATTTATTTATATAAATAAAGCTCAATGTTTAGACCATTTTATTTTTCAAGAAGTCCAAACGTTTCTTTGTTCTGCACTGTGACCGGATATTTTCTCGTAAGTGTATTTTTTTCAGTTAAATGAACTTGTATATGTATACAGTTACTGCAATCATACAGCAAAGCAATTGATAATGGAGAAAAAAAAGATCACATTTGCCAACAAATATGTTAAGTAAAGACAGATGTTTTAGATAACAATCTCCCCATCACACAATAGCCACCAGACCACAAGGATGAAGAGAGTCAGCACGTACTTCCTCTACAGCGTTTGATGCCATTTCTGTTTCACACTGCTCATTCAGTGTCATTACGCAGACCAACAATTACTGTCCTCGTCCATATACATCAGATCACATATCTCTGTGATTTGTTGGCACTGATTTGTTGGTGCAGAATGACTAATTAGGGGATGAGGAATACTATTCCTCCCACCCAGAGAGCAGGGCTAATCCGTTCCTGACTCACAGTGGCTTGTGGCTAAATGAATCTCATGACCTTGGCTTGTTTGTACCATGTAGTAGCCAAATTCTAAAATCCCAGTTAATTTGTTAATTTGTGTTAATTTTTTGTATCTAATAGAGTGCCTTTGGGATGTGCAGCTAACAAATTTGTTTAATCTGATCATGAAGATTTCATAGACTGATGTCTGGGTCTGCATAGTGCAAATATATACAGTGTATCACAAAAGTGAGTACACCCCTCACATTTCTGCAAATATTTTATTATATCTTTTCATGGGACAACACTATAGACATGAAACTTGGATATAACTTAGAGTAGTCAGTGTACAACTTGTATAGCAGTGTAGATTTACTGTCTTCTGAAAATAACTCAACACAGCCATTAATGTCTAAATAGCTGGCAACATAAGTGAGTACACCCCACAGTGAACATGTCCAAATTGTGCCCAAAGTGTCAATATTTTGTGTGACCACCATTATTATCCAGCACTGCCTTAACCCTCCTGGGCATGGAATTCACCAGAGCTGCACAGGTTGCTACTGGAACCATGCGCCACAGGTGCAGTTTTCGAAGGGAGGGGATCATGCTCTGTTTCAGAATGTCACAGTACATGTTGGAATTCATGTTTCCCTCAATGAACTGCAGCTCCCCAGTGCCAGCAACACTCATGCAGCCCAAGACCATGATGCTACCACCACCATGCTTGACTGTAGGCAAGATACAGTTGTCTTGGTACTTCTCACCAGGGTGCCGCCACACATGCTGGACACCATCTGAGCCAAACAAGTTTATCTTGGTCTCGTCAGACCACAGGGCATTCCAGTAATCCATGTTCTTGGACTGCTTGTTTTCAGCAAACTGTTTGCTGGCTTTCTTGTGCGTCAGCTTCCTTCTGGGATGACGACCATGCAGACCGAGTTGATGCAGTGTGCGGCGTATGGTCTGAGCACTGACAGGCTGACCTCCCACGTCTTCAACCTCTGCAGCAATGCTGGCAGCACTCGTGTCTATTTTTTCAAGCCAACCTCTGGATATGACGCCGAACACGTGGACTCAACTTCTTTGGTCGACCCTGGCGAAGCCTGTTCCGAGTGGAACCTGTCCTGGAAAACCTCTGTATGACCTTGGCCACCATGCTGTAGCTCAGTTTCAGGGTGTTAGCAATCTTCTTATAGCCCAGGCCATCTTTGTGGAGAGCAACAATTCTATTTCTCACATCCTCAGAGAGTTCTTTGCCATGAGGTGCCATGTTGAATTTCCAGTGGCCAGTATGAGAGAATTGTACCCAAAACACCAAATTTAACAGCCCTGCTCCCCATTTACACCTGGGACCTTGACAGATGACACCAGGGAGGGACAACGACACATTTGGGCACAATTGGGACATGTTCACTGTGGGGTGTACTCACTTATGTTGCCAGCTATTTAGACATTAATGGCTGTGTGTTGAGTTATTTTCAGAAGACAGTAAATCTACACTGCTATACAAGCTGTACACTGACTACTCTAAGTTCTATCCAAGTTTCATGTCTATAGTGTTGTCCCATGAAAAGATATAATGAAATATTTGCAGAAATGTGAGGGGTGTACTCACTTTTGTGATACACTGTATATATAATTTCAAACACATTTCAAACACAAGCCTTGGTCTTAACATGAACTGTACTTGGACTTGTTCCTGTTTTACAGTCGATCTTGGCTATTTGTGGCCTTTTTCAACTCTACTACAGTAAAAAAAAGCACATACAAGCTAGGGTTGGGCGGTATGACGATATTACCGTATACCGCGGTATTCAAAAATGGTGACGGTATTTTTTAAATGTGAAGTGCCAAATTTCTGCTTCAGGTTTACCTTGAGAACTGAGACTTTAGGACATGCGCGCATCCACAGTGTGGGAGGGGTGGGAGGGGTAGGCGGTTGGAGCTCGCTGATTGGCTGTGGGGTGCTCACTGGTGATAACACAGAGATATATACCGCGGTATTTCCTGAAGACGGTATGACGGTATGAAAACCGGCAATATCGCCCAACCCTAATACAAGCTATATATACAGTATATATACACTACCGCTCAAAAGTTTGGGATCACTGTGAAATGTTCTTGTTTTCAATGGAAACACACATGAGATTAGGAAATATAGCAAATAAACAGGAAATGCAGACATTGTCAGAGTAAGAAATTTTGATTTTAATGGAAATGATGACTGTGTACTTCAGGTTTGTCTTCATCAAAAAAGCCACCTTTTGCAGCAATTACAGCCTGGCAGACCCTAGGCATTCTAGCTGTCAATATTTCGAGGTAGTTTTCACCCCATGCTTCCTGGAGCATCTCCCACAACATGGATTGGCTTGATGAAGTCTTCCTCCGTACCATACGGTCCAGCTGCTCCCACAACAGCTCAAAAGAGTTCAGATTCGGAGACTTTGCTGGCCACTCCATTACAGTCAGGATTCTGGCTGACTCCTTATTTCTTAAATCTTGCTGACACATTTTGGAGGTGTGTTTGGGGTCATTATCCTGTTGTAGGATGAAATTGGCCCCAATCAAGCGCTGTCCACAGGGTAGGGCATGGCATTGCAAAATCTTGTGGTAGCCTTCCTTCTTCAAGGTCCCTTCCACTCTATATAAATCTCCTATTTTACCACCTCCAAAGCATCCCCAGACCATCACGCTGCCTCCACCATGCTTGACAGATGGCATTAATCATTGGTTTTGTATGTTTTCATTGTTCCTGCGCCTCACAAATGTTCTTCTGTTTGATCCAAAGACCTCAAACTTGGACTCATCTGTCCACAACACCTTCTTCCAATCTTCCAATGTCCAATGTCTTTTCTCTTTCGCCAATCACAGTCTTTTCTTTTTATTGGCCTGTGTGAGGTATGGATTTTTCTTGGCAATTCTGCCATGAAGTCCAGCATCCTGAGATTGCCTCTTCACCGTTGATGCTGACACTGGTGTTTGACGGGTTCCATTTAGTGCAGCTGTCAGTTGACAACCTGTGAGGCGTCTTTGTCTCAAACTGCACAGTCTAAGATATTTATTTTCTTGCACAGTTGTGCATTGGGGCCTCCCATTCCTTTTTCTGTCCTTGTTAGAGCCAGTTTGTGCTACTCTCTGAAGGGAGTAGTTAACAGCATGGTAAGATATTTTCAGTTTCTTTGCAATATCTTGCATTGAGTAGCCTTCCTTTCTTAACACAACAATAGACTGACGAGTCTCTAAAGAAAGTTGTTTCTTTCTGGCCATTTTGAGCCTGTAAGCAAGCCAACAACTGCTGATGCTTCAGATACTAAACTAACCTAGAATGTCGTGCCCCCTTTTATGCTCCTTTATTAGTATAATGTTTTATTAGCTGTGCAACAAAATTGAAAAAGGGTTTCCTAACAATCAATTAGCCTAATAACATTCTTAACTTGGATTGGCAGCCATACCAGGAGATTGAGGCAGAGGACTGAGAATTGCTGATAATAGGACTATATGCAAAATAGGCCTCTATACAAAAATAGGCTTTAATGCAAACATTTTCATTCTTTAAAAATCATCTGATACATTTAAATTAATTGTGTAATGGACACAATTGTTTGTGAATTGCATGAAAATGTGTTTTTCTTTGGAAAAGAGAGAAATTTGCAAATGATCCCAAACTTTTGAGCGGTAGTGTATATACAGTGCCTTGCAAAAGTATTCAGCCCCCTTGAACTTTTCAACCTTTTGCCACAATTTAGGCTTCAAACATAACGATATGAAATTTTAATTTTTTGTGAAGAATCAACAACAAGTGGGACACAATCGTGAAGTGGAACGAAATTTATTGGATATTTTAAACTTTTTTTAGAAATAAAAAACTGAAAAGTGGGGCGTGCAATATTATTCAGCCCCCTTGCGTTAATACTTTGTAGCGCCACCTTTTGCTGCGATTACAGCTGCAAGTCGCTTGGGGTATGTCTCTATCAGTTTTGCACATCGAGAGACAGAAATTTTTGCCCATTCTTCCTTGCAAAACAGCTCGAGCTCAGTGAGGTTGGATGGAGAGCGTTTGTGAACAGCAGTTTTCAGCTCTTTCCACAGATTCTCGATGGGATTCAGGTCTGGACTTTGACTTGGCCATTCTAACACCTGGATACGTTTATTTGTGAACCATTCCATTGTAGATTTTGCTTTATGTTTTGGATCATTGTCTTGTTGGAAGATAAATCTCCGTTCCAGTCTCAGGTCTTTTGCAGACTGCAACAGGTTTTCTTCCAGAATGGTCCTGTATTTGGCTCCATCCATCTTCCCATCAATTTTAACCATCTTCCCTGTCCCTGCTGAAGAAAAGCAGGCCCAAACCATGATGCTGCCACCACCATGTTTGACAGTGGGGATGGTGTGTTCAGGGTGATGAGCTGTGTTGCTTTTACGCCAAACATAACGTTTTGCATTGTGGCCAAAAAGTTCGATTTTGGTTTCATCTGACCAGAGCACCTTCTTCCACATGTTTGGTGTGTCTCCCAGGTGACTTTTTATAGATATCTTTGAGAAATGGCTTTCTTCTTGCCACTCTTCCATAAAGGCCAGATTTGTGCAGTGTACGACTGATTGTGTCCTATGGACAGATTCTCCCACCTCAGCTGTAGATCTCTGCAGTTCATTCAGAGTGATCATGGGCCTCTTGGCTGCATCCCTGATCAGTCTTCTCCTTGTTTGAGCTGAAAGTTTAGAGGGACGGCCGGGTCTTGGTAGATTTACAGTGGTCTGATACTCCTTCCATTTCAATATGATCGCTTGCACAGTGCTCCTTGAGATGTTTAAAGCTTGGGAAATCTTTTTGTATCCAAATCCGGCTTTAAACTTCTCCACAACAGTATCTCGGACCTGCCTGGTGTGTTCCTTGGTCTTCATGATGCTCTCTGCGCTTTAAACAGAACTCTGAGACTGTCACAGAGCAGGTGCATTTATACGTTGACTTGATTACACACAGGTGGATTCTATTTATCACCATCAGTCATTTAGGTCAACTTTGGATCATTCAGAGATCCTCACTGAACTTCTGGAGTGAGTTTGCTGCACTGAAAGTAAAGGGGCTGAATAATATTGCACGCCCCACTTTTTAGTTTTTTATTTCTAAAAAAAGTTTAAAATATCCAATAAATTTCGTTCTACTTCACGATTGTGTCCCACTTGTTGTTGATTCTTCACAAAAAATTACAATTTCATATCGTTATGTTTGAAGCCTGAAATGTGGCAAAAGGTTGAAAAGTTCAAGGGGGCTGAATACTTTTGCAAGGCACTGTATATATATATATAGATATAGATATAGATATAGATATATATATATATATATATATATATATATATATATATATATATATATATATATTTAAGCAATAGAACACGAGAGGGAGTGTGTTATCGCGAATAACATCACGGCTGTGATTTGGTCGTGGGCACGAACCGAAGGTGAGTAAAGAAAGAAAATAAATCAAAGAAGCCCTGAATTTCATATTAAATATGCTTTAATATTGACAATACCTTCCGCCAAAAAGCAGTTCCACAACGAATATAAAGTTTAACACTACAAAGCAGACATCCCAAGTTGCAAAAACTCATTTCAGGGAGGTAAGAACAACAAGAAGAAAGCAAGAACCTCCGAAGGGAAAAAAAGAAATAAAAAAACCTCTCGCACACACCAAAGGCTATGGATGAAAACAGAACTACTAGGGCTTAACTAACTGTTCGCGTTACAAACACATTAATGTTCCCTACATAGTGCACTAGATAGTGTGTCAGATCATGGATATATGTTCCCTACATAGTGCACTAGATAGTGAATTAGACAATTGGTTATGTTCCCTACACAGTGCGCTAGATTGTATATCAGATAACGGATTTAAAACGCGACCGGAAAAAAAGTCTGTGTTGCCTGCATGCGCGTTTATGTGCATGAAGCTTGTCGTTAATGGCAACGCGTCAGCGGAGTAATACCATTGTGGTGTGAAAAGACGGTGCTGTTATCACGAATATCAGCACGTTTAGAACGCTTCTCAACCAATCAGATTGTAAGGTCAGAACTACCTGTTGTATAAATAGATATATAGATATATAGATATAATGACTGTTATAATTGGTTTAAGATGTGTTGTTTTTTGTCCTTGTAATATCTGTCTACATATTCTCATTCTAGTACCAGTTAAAAAAATTAAGAGCAATTGTCAGATAGATGAATGATCAGTCAGGGGGCAGAGAGTACCACTGCAGAAACTGAGATGACCAGTCAGGATGCCACAGAAGAAATTGAGAGTGAGGTTGATGCCTGCTCTACCAGCACCCTTTGCTACACATCCCCATTGCCTATGCACAGGTGGGTCCGGCTTGTGGATCCAGCTGATTGCAGCATCAACCCACTGTCATCCTCCTATCTTCCATGTATTCCCTGGGGAACCCACAACCCATTCAACTCACTTGAAGTGTCATCACAGGTAGCAACTCCAAAAAGATTAACATTATCAAAAGGGCTTTCGATATTTAAAAAAAAAACTTTCAAGTCTGTGTATGTGCCTGGCCGGTTGATAAGACAGCTGAGATGAATACTTTTTTAAAGATAACTAATATTGTTTAAGCCAAACATTCAGATATGTGTTAGTTTGTTTTTCTTTCTATCCTGCCTCAAGGACCAAGAAAAGGAATATGTTGGCTTTGCAACATTGCCATGCCAAATCCAACGGAAATCAGTAAAAAAGGGATTTGAGTTCACCTTGATGGTTGTTGGCAAGTATAACTTAAAAATATTAGGGACATACATACATACATGCAAAATCATTTTAATGCATTTTTGTTTTCACAAATAAAGTAGAAATATAAATCTAGAAATCCTAGAAACTTGTTGTTCATCATTCTATTTCTGATGTTTTCAGGTGAATCTGGTTTGGGCAAGTCCACTCTTATCAGCAGTCTCTTCCTTACAGATGTATACACTGACATGACTTTTTTTAATGCTCAAGGTAATTTGAGCTGGTTAAGACATTTATTCTGATCCACCAGTATGATGTTTAATTATTTAATTAAAACAAGTGTTTGCTCTGTCTCTGCACAGAAAGGATACATAAGACTGTAGCAATTAAGAAAAAGACTGTGAATACTGTTGAAAAGGGAGTTAAGCTACGGCTCAACATTGTGGATACTCCGGGTTTCGGAGATGCACTTGACAACAGCAACAGGTAGCTAGAAAGGAACATAGATTTACATAGATACATTAAGTTTAACCTAGAAATCTACATTACACATTTAAAAAAACTTAGCAATGTAAATCATAGTTACACACGGCAGTACTGAGTAAAACCATAGTTCTTTTAATTTTACCATCACCCCAGCACTTTTTATTTCAAACACCATAATCTTAATTAGTCAAAAGTTGACAAGGTGTTTAATATGACTGACTTATGTATTGATGAGATTTATTGTTAAATTGATGTTACATGTGCTAAATGTGTGAAATAACTGACTTGCTTTTGGTGCCCTAAGCTGGAAAGCCATGGTTGATTACATTGACCAACAGTTTGAGCAGTACCGAAGTGCAGAGATCAGTCTGAATCGTAAGAACATTCAAGACAATCGGGTGCACTGCTGCTTGTACTTCATCTCACCTTATGGTCATGGGTAAGCCTTTCTGATTCTCTAGTTTATGTTAATAAACCAGTATTTCATTTATATTGGTTTTGGTATTTCATTTTTTGTGGTTTAAGCTATATCTGTGATTTATTAAACTGTATAATATACAGCACCAGCATTTGCACTTTTCCACCAAGCTCCATGTCAGCATGGATTTACTCAAGGTTCCTTTTGACTCTCAAAAGGTGTGAGTGAGTAAATTAGTGAATAAAACCCAAGCCAGTGTATTGCAGGGCATCACACAGTCAGAATGAATGATGAGGACAAGAACAAGGAGGATTATGGAGTATTTAGTTGGCCCAGTGGTATAGTAGACTATTTTAGTGCTGCTTGGTTCAAATGCCCTTTGATTTGTGTCTACATGGCTTTCTCTTTATACCCTGCTTTTCACCCATCTTTTAAAAACTTCTGGTAAGTAAACTGACTACTCTAAATTGTCTTTATGAATTTAAGTGAGTGAGTGAGTGTGTGTTGCCTGCAGTGGGATGTCCTCAGGTTCTATTATTGTCAACCAACATATGAAACCCAACATATGATGATGGGATGATTTTTAGGGCAGAGTAAAAATTGTGGACAGCCTTGTTTCATTTACAATACCCATAAAAATATGAATTCATGTTGTTACAGCCTCAAACCGATTGATGTGGAGTTTATGAAAGCCCTCCATGAGAAAGTTAACATTGTGCCTGTGCTGGCGAAAGCAGACTGCTTTACCCGCTCAGAGATTCATACTATGAAAACCAAGGTAAAATAGAAAATGTCATGGAACTAATAAACAATTTTAAACAATTTAGACTGATTAGGCTAAAGTAAAGAATATAACCGATAATATGAAGCTAGTAATACCTACTGGTTACAAGCCTACAGGTAATAGATTAGAGTATAAGCATGTTTTGCCTTCTTCTTAGATTTTGCATGAAATTGACAAACACAGGATCAAAATCTACCAGTTTCCAGAATGTGATATAGACGATGATGAGGTCTTTAAAAAGCAGGACCTTGAGCTGAAGGTAAGGCATTCAGGAATGGTTTTGAATGTTAATTGAACAGTTTACTGAATGGTAACGTTAAATTTGAGTCATTTTTAATGCAATTTGGCAACTCCGTTTATTTAAATCTGTCCAGTTAGTGGATGGCTGAACTGTAGGTGTAATAGTCATAAAAATCAGTATGATTAATCAGTAAGAGTTGGGACAGTATGGAAATTGCAAATAAAAATGCAGTGTTTCTTAAATGTACTTTGACTTTTATTTAATTGCAGGTAGTATGAACCCAATATATTTAATGTTTTGTCTGGTCAACTTCATTGTATCTGTTAATGTACATCCATTCGTACTATTACATTGTGTATCTTGTAATACTACCCCATCTCTCCTCACTTGTGAATTTCAAAGTCAATGTATAGTTTAACTACGTCTCTGTTTTAGAGAAGCATCCCCTATGCAGTAATTGGGAGCAACACTATAGTGGAGAGAGACGGTCGGAAATTGCGAGGTCGTCTTTATCCATGGGGTTTTGTAGAAGGTATGTAGAACTACATGGATGACTTCTATTATTACATGAATAATCAGTGTAACACAACATTTAAATATTTGTTTAAAACCTCATTCCTCTTTATTACACTTACAGTGGAAAACCTTGCTCATTGTGACTTTGTGCATCTGAGGAACATGCTGATTTGTACACACATGCAAGACCTGAAGGACATGACTGAGGACACACTGTACGAGAGATACCGCACTCGCATCTTATGCCAGGCCAAAGCATCAACATGGTAGGAAACAATGCTTTCTCAGGCTGTATACAGATTGCTGATTACTTTTAAACAGTGAAAGAGTTACACTGCCTTTTTTGTCTTTTTACTCTTAGAACTGTGATAATTGTCGGTTTGGATGCTGACACTGGACTTGTGGGGAATACTGCATTAAGAACTAAAGTCATTAAAAATGCAATTTTACAGACCATTTAAGGCTATTATGCTGCTTTTCTTCACTCTTCTATTGCTAACCTTGGCACCTTTTAAAAAATGAGAGAATGGATGATACTTTAGTCTAAACCTTTTTAATAGTTAATTCAAGCTTGAGTGTAAAGAATAAATTTTTATAATTAATTATTTGTTCAGTCAGGGTTGCAGCGAATCTAGAGCGGCAATCCATCACAGGGCTTCAGCCATCCTCCCTTTCTCAGACACATCTGTGTGGATGCCTGGCTGGTCTATAGCACTGTGGAATCTGGCCAGCATACTAGACGCGCCGAGATTTTAACCGAGGAGTTCAGAATCTCGGCGCTGGTGTGCTAGCGAAATATCCAGCTGGGCACCCACTGATTGTTGTTTTTATTGCATTTTACAAAATGTCCCAACTTATCCAGAAATGTTTGTAAAAATCAGTCCGAAAATCGGTAACATGACTTTTTCACAAGCATTAGTAAAAGTTAGAAAGATTGGACCCTTAACACGGTAGTCCAATTGTCAGAATTCTCACAATTATTAAAAAACATATGAAAAGTGATAAGCTCAGTGCCATAAACATATGGCCAGTGATAGCTCAGTGGTTAAGGTACTGGACTAGTAAACAGAAGGTTGCCGGTTCAAGCCCCGCCACCACCAAGTTGCCACTGTTGGGTCCCTGAGCAAGGCCCTTAACCCTCAATCGCTCATTGTGTAAGTCGCTTTGGATAAAAGCGTCTGCTAAATGCTGAAAATGTAAAATGTAAATGTAAAATGAAAAGTGTGCATGAATGCAGTCAGGGAAGGTCTTTTAATCCTTAGGCTGGTCAGCACATGGTATTAACACACTGCAGGGACACACACAAAGTCGAAGAGTCCACATTCTGTCCTGGACTACAGAACAAATGGATCATACTACACCCAGCACAGACCGCTTTGTCAGAGCCATGTTTAAACAACTCGGTGAGAAATTAATTAATCAGTTCTATTATGTTTATTACAGCTGCTAGAATGATGCTGATATTTTCTCTGTATTTATTAAGTAATAAGACTACAAGCTATGACAAAACAAACAATGTGGTGTAACCTTTAAATTCTAATGCTGAGATGGTACATGCTAAATGGTAATATCTTTTTTTATGTTTATGCATGCACCAGATCCTGAGGTATGGATACAGTAAACAGTACATGAGGTTTATAAAATTTAGAATTGTGTTTTCTTTTTTGCATTAGCAATGCTTGCACTAACATACAACTCCCAGCTCTAGTATATCCAGTCTTAGTGCAGATTAGGGAATTAGTGTGAGGATTTAATCAGGTTGTAAAGGATTTTCACTAATAAGAAGTGACAGGGTAAACACAGCATCACGTGAGATACCAGTAGAAACCACATGAAAGGATTTACTCATTTTGGGGTTGTTTGCATTTTGTTATGTTCACCATATTATGTGGACACCCCTCCTAATTATTGAGGTCAGGTGTTTCAGTTAACACACTTTGTTGAAAGCAAAACTATTTCCATGTACGGCTTTATGTGGATCCACTTACATTTATTGTACTCTCTTTGTAAAGGGCCATTTATATAGGGCAGATGTAGCCTAGTGGTTAAGGTACTGGGCTAGTAACCAAAAGGTCACTGGTTCAAGCCCCATCATGGCCAGGTGGCCACTGTTTGACCCTTAATGCTCAATTGTTTAGGCTGTATACTTTCACAGTACTGTAAGTTGCTTTGGATAAAAGTGTCTGCTAAAATTCATGCTAACATTACATGCTTAATTTATCAGTTGTCCAGTTTATCTCTTGAAGATTCCATTGATGCCAAGCTGCCCTATACCAGAAGAGATCTACCTTCAAGGGCAGGCCACACTTTTCCTGGCCGGGAGAAGACCATGATGGATAGGGAGCCGGATGACAGTGCCCATGCTTACACCCATGGCACAACATCTTTTACATGGCAAATCAGAAGGAACCTTCAGGGGTCGGAGCCTGAGCTAGTGCACCACCACCACTTCAGTTCCACCAGCTCTCTCGAGGCTCCTCTCAGTCCTTCACAACCCAGGAGACCCTGGAGTCGATTTGAATATTTTGACTCATGTGAGGTAAAGTTCTTATAATGTAATGTATAAGCATTGTTGTTGATCCAGATATATGATGCATGCAATGTGTCTAAAATGACAGAGGTCACTCTCATACAGTCTGCTAATCTATAATTATTTGCTGTAATGATTTTCAGGACCATGATAAGGAATATGTGGGCTTTGCAACACTTCCCAACCAAGTACACAGGAAATCTGTAAAAAAGGGCTTTACCTTTACACTTATGGTTGCTGGTGAGTTCACTTCATTTCTAACTAAAATGAAAGAAAGCAACTTATTTGTTTACATATAGGCATTTTGCAGTGTTTTAAGTGTGTTGCTGAAAATGTGTCATAAATAAGTTTACTAGCATCTAAATGACATCTCTGTAAACCAGCAACACTCAAGTGTTCAGACTTAAGCTAACTGATACAGAAATAGCTAACTATACCTTTAATATATAATTAAATATATATATAATTCAATATAATTATAATAATTCATTTTTTATTGTAATTTTACATATGTTCTTTTTTAAAGGGGAGTCTGGTTTAGGAAAGTCGACACTGGTAAACAGTCTTTTCCTGACAGACATCTACAAGGACAGAAAAATGCTAAAGGCTGAAGGTAAGTCAATATACATATGCTCACCAGGTTTGACAGCAGTTTACATGTTTCAGGTAGTCAAAAGCATTTGGGATTGATTTACAGTGGATTTACAAAGTATTCACTTTCTAAATCCACTGTCCACTGTAATCCTTGCCTTTTTGCAAGATTTGATTTTTAATTGATATAATTGGCATTATTAAAGTTCTTACTAGTTATGCTGTCCCTATAGAAGAAACAATCCTATAGCATGACTATCGGTACCGTACCTAACCAATATATATATATATATATATTTTTCGTAGCTCTAATAGAATTTACTTGGGTTGTGACACAGTGTTCCTGGAAGAAAAAGCTTTAGTGTAACTGCTTGATTGTGGTTGAAGATCAGCTGGATTTATACTTTAGGACTGAAATAAATCAAGCATGGATGTTTTTTAATTAGCTGATTTGGTTTACCAATTTGGTAAAATAACTGTTTATTAAATAAATTAACCTAAACATGTTTCTGTATAACTGTATGCCTCAATCACATGTGTCAACAGAGCAATAATAAAGGCAATTAAATAGAAGGTAATTGCAATTACATTTTAAAGCACTTTATGTAACAACAATATCAGCTCTATTTGTTCTGTTGCATCTAGAGAGGATTACTCAGACAGTGGAAATCACCAAACATACCGTTGCCATCGAGGAGAAAGGAGTCAAACTCAATCTCACCATTGTGGACACACCAGGCTTTGGAGATGCTGTTAACAACACAGAGAGGTATGCACATTTCTAGTGGCTGCTGTAGTTCCTTTTTCTGTTGTATTCCTTTTTCTTTTAAGTATACGTTACATAAAAAGTATGAGGACACCTTTTAATTAGTGGGTTATGATATTTCAGGTACATAAAGTAAAGCCAGTTACTATACAATCATAAAACATGTATTCTTAAAATATCTGTTTTATCCAGGATAAAAATAGACCAGCTAATGATACCCAGCTTTTAGCTGTTCTATAGTCCGAAACTGACCAATGATTAATTGCTAGAGGATTATTAACACAGATTTTCCTTTTAAAAACAAAGCTGCACTCTACAAGATATATGTTTCTCTGTCATGGATTGGCGTTAATGTCAGGGTGAATTGCTGTCTATAGGATGGTACTGGACCCACTTTAGCCCTGACCAGAATCAAGCAGAATGACAGGGGCAATTTAGTGTAGCAAAATCATGGTGTGCATCGCTGTATCAGAAGGAAACCCACAGTTGGTATAATCCAGTTTACAGAAAATATGTGTAGCAACTATTTCCTAGGCAACAAGAGCTGTCAATAAAGTTCTGTTTGATAAAAAATACAGTATTTGATTTTACTAAAAATTATTAATTCATTTAATGTCTGTTTAACCACCGCGTTATCCTAGTCAGGGTCGTGGTGGGTCCGATTCATTGGGTGAGAGCCAGGAAACAAAAAAATACCAAATCATACAAAATTCAGATACATTATGTGAATGTTCCTTAATAAACCTTTAAAAACAAGAAAACAAAATAAGAAATATTACAAAGTACAACATTCCAAAAACAACATGACTGTACATAAAGAAAAAACATGTATAAGAAGATAACATTGTGATTTCACAACTTTACATAAACTACCACTTTCAAGTAACTAAAGAATATATGGTTGTCCACACTTTTGGCCATATAGTGCATGTTCAGTGCATGCCTAGTGTGTAAAGAAGCTATTAAAATAATTCCTAATGATTATAATGTATATTCCTCACAGCTGGAAGCCTGTAGTGGATTATATAGACCAGCAGTTTGAGCAGTACTTCAGAGATGAAAGTGGCTTAAATCGCAAGAACATTCAGGACAACCGAGTGCACTGCTGCCTGTACTTCATCTCACCTTACGGACATGGGTAAAACAACAAAGGAAAAAATAGCCGAAACCTAGCATTTAAGATATTAAAATTACATTTACTGTTGTATACAAAGAATTGGAACCCCCGACCAAATAGCAAATTTTGTTGATTTTTGTAAATGCAGATTGCAGGTGATGGTAAATGCTTTTGTAGCCAGGTAACCTATTCCATTTCATGTTCCATTTTTTAAGTAATACATGATGGATTTTGAGTTAAATTTGGACTGACTAATACATTTGCTTTTAAAATTTCCATGTTTCCATCTAGCCATACAATGTTTTCATATTCCTCTAGCTGCCAAACAACCCCTCATCCTAAAAAGCTGTTCCTTTTTCCCCAGAGTTTCATTTTTACTTTATCAGTCCAGAGCACTTGTTTCCAGAATGCCGTGGGCTTATCTAGATGTTGTTTTGCATCCGTTTCAGACAGTGGAAATTATCTGAAAACACTGATATCTTTTTATAGCCTTCTTTTGCATTTTAGGCATCATTTAGTTATGTCCAGATCCCTGGTGAACTGCTTAGTCAAACATATGCTTGTTGAAGGTTAATAAAACATTTAATGGGTTAGAGAATTTGTTACACTGAAATTATTGGAACTAAATAGGGTGTGCAAATGTTTAAACGGTTGTACATGCCACAAGTAATGAAGTTGTGTTATTTTTGTATTTTATTTTTAACAAAATATGTATTTTGGCCAAGTGTGCCCAAATCTTTGCATAAAGCTATGGTGTATAATTAATAAATGATATAACATATTTGGTTGAACTGTGTCATTAGTCTTAGGCCAATTGATGTGGAGTTTATGAAGGCATTGCATGAGAAGGTAAACATTGTTCCTGTGCTGGCGAAAGCAGACTGTCTCATACCAAAAGAAGTGGCAAAGAAGAAAATAAAGGTGTTGTGACATATTAGGTGATGTGTATATTATGACAGTACACGTTTTTTACAACTTTGACTACAAGATGATTTATTAATCTGCCCTCCAGATTCGAGAGGAGATTGAAAGATTTGGGATCAACATCTACCAGTTTCCTGATTCTGACTCAGATGAGGATGAAGAATTTACACTCCAACATCAAGAGCTTAAATAAGCATGAGTAAAAAACAACAGTTTAAGCTTTAAATCTTAAACATGATTTAAAATGCTTTGGTGCACTGCTTAATATTTCATTTAACCATACAAATAAAGTGTAAATGTCTGGAGAACATAAATAAGCACTTGTTTATAACAATGGATAGAAAGTTTAATATGAGTTTACATTTTACCAGCCACAGTAAAATTACACCCCTAATGTTTCTCAACTCCGCCCACTGTTGTAACAGCTCACAAATGCAGCTCTCCATTATTATAGGGGTCAAGCATTCAGTCCTGTGCTCTTGCTAGTGTATGTCCCACATGCCATAAACACAGACTAGCACATGTCTCCTTCAAAATATTTCATAAAGAAATATATTAAATGCAACTTTTTCTAGATGATCTACTTCAAAACAAGACTATGAAAATATTATAACTTTAAAAAATAGGATGTTTGAAATTGTGAAGTTCTTCACCAGGTAGTGGGACATTTCTATATAGAGCTATAATACACACACTAGACTGAAGTATTCTTCCACCAGTTATGCAGGGACTGTATACATGCCACAAACCAAAGTAAAGTGTTAATTACTTAACTATATACAGTATATATACAGTATATAGCGTTCCAGTGCCATCAGATGATTTTTTTCTACGATCAACTCAAGGGCACCATTATAAAAGTCTAAATTTAGGTTCATTTTACCATCCTACATAATCAGGAAGAATTTTGCAGCTTTCTTTTATCTGAGGTCTGACTTAAATCCTGTGTGTTGTTCTCTCCTCTGAAGGACAGTATTCCCTTTGCTGTTGTTGGCAGTAATATCTTAGTTGAAAGCAACGGCAGGAGAGTCCGAGGCCGCGTGTATCCATGGGGTGTAGTAGAAGGTATTGTCTGCTTTAGCATTTTTTTTAGATACTTTTAATTCACTTCACAGTGTACATAATATGTGGCCAGCTGTGTGCTCTACTGCCTGCATCAGACATTTAGCAGAACATCTGACCAACACTTTTCTAACAAGAGTAGAACCATTCCCATAATGGATAGCACAGGGGAACAGTATAGAATGACCTTTATTTTTTAAGCCTACTAACTTATGCAAGATTTAATTGTACACTCAATTTAGAGAATATTTGCCACTCTTGACATCACTACATTATACTGATCGAAATGTGTTGCTGTTTCAGTGGAAAACCCCACCCACTCTGACTTCCTGATGCTGAGGAACATGCTGGTTTGTACCCACATGCAGGACCTGAAAGACGTGACGCAGGAAACACACTATGAGAACTTCCGTGCTGAGAGTATCCAAAACATGACCCGCTTGGTGGTCAGAGAGAGAAAACGCAGGTCTGCAACCTAGACACATGAGGTCACCAACCATCAGGCTAGAGATCTATCTACTTGTTTGTTGTCTTGCAGAGTCAGACAGGATTAGAGCACACATCTGTAGGACATTTCTTTTAATATATGGTAGTGACTTGCATTAAAAGTAACTGCAAAATATGCCCATATGCTCTTCCTGTAAATCTCACCCCTGTAGTTTGTCATTACACTCTAACATTAATGAACACACATTGCTTTTTTTTCATCTCTGCCTCCTGCATGACGTCCTAACTGGCCTACGAGATATGCATACTACCGCGCACCCACTTTTCTTTTTAACAGCCACTGGTGATGTAGTATAGCAGTGCAGCCAGTAGAATAAGTACCACATAGAACTGGCTTACTTTGGCTTTGCACACAGGTGAATTGTATGCTCTAAATTTAATTACCTGAATAGAAGGTGACTATATAATGCCCTGTGATGGATTTTTCAGGGTGTATTCTTGGCTTGTGCTCCTGTCCATGTTTCCATGTCGTCTCATGGTCCCACCAAAATTTCAAAAAAAAATTCAGAACAAATGAATGAATACATATTGATAGCAGTCTAGGTCTAGCTGTAACTTGTTGTCGTAAAGGTAAAATATATGACATTAGGTTGTGGATGTACAGTATATATTTACTGATGTGTGTCTATTTTTAATTCAGTCTGTGTAAGTATCTAAGTGAGAACACCTCAGACTTACCGCTGGTGCCTGTGGACGATGAAACTGAACGCCTTCTTTGGGAGAAAGATGAAGAGGTAAATAAGCTTGTTTACTTCATTTTGGTTTAGTAAAGATGTACAGCCCAAATTGAAAAGGCAGGTATAAATGATTTATTTGCTTATATTTCGACTTAGAACTGATCACTGCAGTTCTTCCAGAAAAGGTGGCTACCTCTGGGTAGCATATGTTTACCTTAACCCATATAGCTGCAATAAGGCCAGTGAGCCCAGTGTCAATGTAGAAATAAATTTTTTAGACATGCAAAATAGTTATATATATCCAAATGTATATGGACAAATCCAAATCCAAATACATCCAAATGTATTTTTTAGACATGCGAAATAGTTATACAACCCCTGGCAAAAATTATGGAATCACCACTCTTGGAAGATGTTCTGTCAATTGTTTAATTTTGTAGAAAAAAAATAAATCACAGACATGCCACAAAACTATCATTTTTCAAAATGTCAACCTTCTGGCATTAAGAAACAATAACAAAAAGAAACAAATATAATAGTTGTGGTCAGTCACAATTGCTTTTTTTAGATCAAGTAGAGGAAAAAAATATGGAATCACTCAAATCTGAGGAAAAAATTATGGAATCACTCTGTAATTTGCAGTTTAAAAACAAAACATCTGCAGCAGATTAGATTTGCTAATTATTCTTCAGTTTAAAAAGAGTGCTTACACCTCGGAGAGCTGTTGCACAAAGCAGATTGTCATGAATCATGGTTCCAACACAAGATATGTCAGTTGAAACAAATGAGAGGATTATAAAACTCCTTCAAGAAGATAAATCATTGTGGAATGTCGCAAAAGATGTTGGTTGTTCCCAGTAAGCTGTGTTTAAAATCTGGACCAAGTACAAACAAAATGGGAAGGTTGTAAAAGGGAAGCACTGGTAGTAAGACATCAAAGCATCAAGATACAAAACTTAAAGCAATATGTCTTGAAAACAGAAAATGCACAACAAAACAAATGAGAAACAAGTGGCCGGAAAGTGGAGTCAATGTCTGTGACTGAACTGTAAGAAATCACCTAAAAGAAATGGGATTTACATACAGAAAAGCCAAACAAAAGCCATCATTAACACCTAAAAAGAAAAGAACAAGGTTAAAGTAGGCTAAAGAAAAGCAATCGTGGACTGTGGGTGACTGGATAAAAGTGATCTTCAGTGATGAATCGCGAATCTGCATTGGGCAAGGTGATGATGCTGGAACTTTTGTTTGGTGTCTGTCCAATGAAATTTATGAAGATAACTGCCTAAAGAAAACATGTTAATTTCCACAGTTGTTGATGATATGGGCCTGCATGTCGGGTAAAGGCACAGGGGAGATGGTCTTCAATAAATGCCAAAGTCCACATTGAAATTTTGGACGCTTTTCTTATTCCATCAGTTGAAAGGATGTTTGGTGATGATGACTTCATTTTTCAAGATGATAATGCATCTTGCCATAAGGCAAAGGACGTGAAAACTTTCCTTCAAGAAAACATATAATGTCAATGGCATGGCCTGCAAATAGTCCGGATCTCAATCCATTTGAAAATCTCTGGTGGAAATTTAAGAAAATGGTCAATGACAAGGTTCCAACCTGCAAAGCTGATCTGGCAACAGCAAGAGACAGTTGAAGGCAGATTGATGAAGAATACTGTTTGTCACTAGTTAACTCCATGCCTCAGAGAGTTTAAACCATTATAAAAGCCAGAGGTGGTGCAACAAAGTAATAATGGTGCAGTGTTTTCTAATGATTCCATAATTTTTTCCTCAGATTTGAGTGATTCCATATTTTTTTCCTCTACTTGATCTAAAAAAAAGCAATTGTGACTGACCACAACTATTATATTTCTTTCTTTTTTTATTGTTTCTTAATGCCAGAGGGTTGACAGTTTGAGAAATGATAGTTTTGTGGCATGTCTGTGATTTATTTTTTTTCTACAAAATTAAACATTTGAAAGAACATCTTCCAAGAGTGGTGATTCCATAATTTTTGCCAGGGGTTGTATATATCCAAATGTATATGTACAAATCCAAATGTATTCAAATCCAAATACATCCAAATGTATTTTTTAGACATGCGAAATAGTTATATATATCCAAATGTATATGGACATCTGTCCATGAGCTTGTTGAACATCGCAATCCAAAACAATGGGCATAATACAAAGTTTCCTACCATGCTGTGACCCTGAACAGGATAAAGCAGTTGTGTTCATACATACCTATGTTAAAGACCATTTCATTTCCTGAACTGCATGTTGTTGCTTTGCAGCTGCAAAAAATGCAAGAGATGCTGCAAAGAATCCAAGAGCAGATGATGAAAGAACAATCAAACAGCTGATTTGTGTGAAGACAGAACATTTGCATATACTGTATTGCTCTGCAGTACTTTGCTCTATAAGATTTGTAAATCTTTGTAATGTGCAGTTTAGCAGTAATACAGATATTGTATTCTTTATATGATTTCTGTTCAAGTGAATACAAAGAATTATGTTTAAAAAGGTGTTTTTGTTGTATTTTTCATTTTTAAAGTTGAAATAAATTGACAAAAAGACAACTAGTTTTGTAAAGTCATAAGATTTATTATGAATAGTCGTCATGTTTTATTTACTCTAGCATATCTCAACATTATTACTGTTACTTTATTTAAACATGGTGGACAATTAGATTTTATTGCAGCCCAAAATGTACAGGCGATATATAACTTAAACTTTCTCCATAGGGAAAATGCAGATTTGTATATATTTATATATAATATCAATGTAGAATGAGGTCTAATGGTCCCCACCACATCGTACAGTATTAGACATGGTCCCCAAAAATTAAAGACGGGATCAAGATTCAAGAACAACAACAACAAAAAAAAATTATTGCAATCTACATGCAAAACCAGACAACAGCAAAATCCTCAGTTACATACACGTATAAGTGAATGCGTGCATAACCATCACATTTATATATATATATTTATATACACACACATACATACAGACACATTCAAAAGGAAAAAAAAAAACTATTAAATCTTACAAAAGGAGAGGCTAATTTAAACACGGCATGTAGCATTCACACTTCTGACACCAAATCTAGAAAAACGTTTTCACATCTGAAGTGGACGTAAATAGAGGCGTCAAATTCAAGGATCAGAAAGTTAAAAGTCCTACCAAAATGTTTACCACCCAGATGATTCCATTAATCAATTCTACCTACAGGCTTAGGCTAATCAGCAAAGACAAGTAATTAGTACGAGCTACTAATGAGGACTTCTAATTTCTGAACCTTTACACATCAGCACACAACTCTCTCGCACAGGCATGTAAACCAAAATCTTGGATTTGCTTGTGTGTGTAGTAGGGGGTTGTAAATTAAGAGCAGGGTATCACAGTGTTCTGGTTAAAATTGATAGTACGTAGCAATGAGACACAGCATTGAATCGCCATTTACAGAGAAGCATTTCTCACTTGTAGTTACAATATTAAGTAAAATAAAGTTGGAGTTTGAAGGTGAAAGTCTCACTAAAAACTGGAATAAATGCAATAGAACCAAGGAAAACAAAACAAAAGCAGCGAGTGTTAACTAAAACATTGATGTAGGGATAAACGGAGGCTTATTTGAATCTCTGCTCGGCTATTGGTTGTACACATGCCTAGACAAACATGATTGGCTATGTCTAAAGGAGGGCGGGCTGAAGGAATTTCTAATTTCTGCTGCAATTGTGACCTCTTCTGGCTGAATGATGAACGATGGCGGTCAGAGCGTGACTATGTATGCGACACTGATCTCTGTGTGAACCCAGCTAGACAGGTGAAAAGAAACATTTGGCTACTACACACAGGTCGGAGGGGGCATGTATTAGGGTAATTGGATCTGATTAGATTTGGGGGGAAAGGATAAAAATACATAAATAGAATTTAAAAAATAAATAAATGACATGGATGTTTATTAACCTGAAATGGTCAATGAATGTAATAATACTTATTCAGCTGCAAAAGAAAACATGAACCATCTTGAAACATCTGGATTTCTGCATTTATTACATATTAAATAATGTGTTTAAGCCAATCTGTTGTTGATTTACTTGTGTATCATTCACCTTCTATTAGACTTTAGGTGATAAACCACTACCCTAATATTTCTTTATGATTTTTCACTGAAATGTCTGACTTGTGGCAGGAGTTCAGCTTGTTCCAAGCTAAATGGTTAATAATTAATGCATTTAATAAAATGAGGAAACCATGGGCTTAGAGGCTCTTGTGGAAGGAAGAAACCACTGAGTCTGTTTTTTACTGTCTGTATGTTCAGCAATAAACTTCAGACATGATGCAAGGTGCAGATTTTAGAACAGGGGCTTCTTTCTTGCACGACAGCCATTAGCACCATTCTATTCCACCTTGGCAAATGACCACTGTTCCATGTAGGCACAGAGAAATAACCAGCAATAGTCAAGCATAACACTAAACATTTATAATTAGAATGCCAAAAATTAAATGACATTATGGAATTTTCAATACATAACCTCTTAATATCTTGGTAGTGATTATAACTGACTACAGCCAGTGACTTCTCTGTGCCTATATAAATAGGGTTAGGTTTTTTTTTATCATCACAACTAAGTGTTAATCAATGAGTCACAGAAAACACTGATATTCCAAGACAAACATCTTGCATCTGTACCTAAAGCAGAGGTGCTACAATGTCACAGCAGTCTAATCCACTAGCCCATCAGCACAGAGGACAGAGAAAAAAAGAGGGGGTAGGGTGGGGTTCTAAAAAATTATAATAATAATCAAAATTGTTCACGCACACTGAAGATTACATACACACTACACATGTACTGAAATTCATACAACTGATACACACTATACGGCCAAAAGTAAGTGAACACCCATCGTAATTATCCACATCTATTGCTAACAGGTGTATAAAATCAATTAAAAAAATAAATTATAGTCTTCCGAGTTGGTGGCAACAGTTTGGTCAAGGCTCTTTCCTGCACAAAATGAGGTCCAAATTAAAAATAAATCTCTGACATCAACCCCACTGAACAGATTTGGAATGAATTTAAACAAATTGTTAGCCAGACCTTCTCATCCATTATCACAAATGCTCTTTTGACTATATAGACACAAATTCCCACTCACTCACTCACAAGTATTTCCAAAACAGTGGAGGCTGTAATATCACAAAGGGAATAATAAAACCAGACATAACTCTATATTAATGCCCATGATTTAGAAATAGGAGTCTGACAAGCTCATGGTCAGGAGTTGACATACTGTTGGCCATACAGTGAAACCAGCAGAGCTAGAGATTGCTTCTCTGTGGACGTGAATCACATCCAGTAGAAAGAAGACTTGTTTTGAAAATAGACGTTTATTTCGGTGGTAAATTGCAACCGTGATCTTTGATTTTAAGAGACGACAGTGGAAGAAATCTGGCCTTCACGTGCCTAAATGTTTATTTTTCCTTCAATGTGTGTCTAATGTTTTCCAGATGTTGAGAGGTCTGTTCTTTTTTTACACCACGGTCTAAATTTGAAAACAGCACTGATAATAATTGCCAGTTATCACCAGCTGCAGATGACATTGCTAGAAGGACATCATGCAGTCCTGATTATTCAGCCAGACCATGATTATGCAGCAGAGGGAGCCACTGGACATCAGACCAGAGGTTAGGCACTTTCCATTTATCTGTTATGCCCTCTTAGGCGTCTGGTCATTACAACTAAAACCAGGTGTTCTGTTTTACCGTGAATCTGGTCTCTGAGTTTGACGTTTCTATTGGTTTCTGGGTGATGAAGTGATGCCTGAGAGGTTTAAGTACATTAGTAAATCAAAGAAGCAGGAGGAAAGGACGAAAAACCAGTGAGTGAAATGCTTCGTACGTGGCACTTCTATCACTTGCGAATAAAAGACAGTCATAGTTTCATAGGATTGCAAGTGCATCAAGCATCACTCGTTCAGTCTGTGACAAGTCTCACTCAGTCAATAAACCACAAGCCCTATTCAGACGGGATTCGTTTTGCATTGTGACCTGTTCTGATTTCTGAAGCCATTTCTTTCATCTTACTGATCAGCCATGTGTGTGTTTTTACAATTATTAATAGACTAATGAAGCCTTGGCATTTGATCTCTCAGGCCCACTTGGAGAAGTGTGAGCAAACGTGGATTTTATAATCACATGGCAACAAAATTGTCTGGATGTTCTGCTCATGGGCAGCATGGTGGAACAGTGGGTCCTGGAACAGCTCTGTCACCTCACAGCAAGAAGGTCCTGGGTTTGATTCCCAGGTGGAGCGGTCTGGGTCCTTTCTGTGTGGAGTTTGCATGTTCTCCACGTGTCTGTGTGGGTTTTTTCCAGGGGCTCCGGTTTCCTCCCACAGCACAAAGACATACAGTCCTGGTGTAAATTGGTGCTTGTGTAGGGTAGCCTAGTGGTTAAGGTACTGGCCTAGTAATCAAAAGTTTGCTGGTTCAAGCCCCACCACTGCCTGGTTGTGACTGTTGGGCCCTTGAGCAAGGCCCTTAACCCGCTTAAGTCGCTTTGGATAAAAGCATCTGCTAAATGCTGAAAATGTAAATATAATTAAGATACTAAAGGTATGTGTGTTTGCCCTGTGATGGACAGGCGACCTGTGAATTGTACCCAAAGCAACCCTGAATAATACAAAGTGGTGGTAAAATAGACAATAAATGAATGAATGTTTGCTTATTTTCATATACAGAGACAAAACTCTATATTCGTTCATAATGATATATTAACTACTGCTGTCTGAAACTGCTCAACTATTTAATTGGCCCATTTAATTTTGTAATAAACCAGGTTTAGCTTTAGCTGAATATTTTAATTACATTATTTTATTAGACGCTTCAATTTTAGTAATTTTAGTCTTTATTTATTGGGAATTGTGGAGCTATGTATGTGCACAGTCTTAATAGAGAAATAACTAATTATGATTTATTGAACATTGAATCTGGCAGAATATGAGATTAATATTTAAATGGACACATTTAATTACAAAAGAACTATTTTATTTGAGGTAGTTTTAAAGATAATGTTGTCTTTAAGTTGTAATGTTTGGTTAACTATTTATTTGCCTCTCCAATTCACCTAACTTACAAGTTTTTGGACTGAAGACGCAAACACAGCAGACATGGGAAGAACATGCACACTTCACAAAGAAAGGACCTGGACCGCTCGCTGTGAGGTGACCGTGCTACCCACCAAGCCAACGTGCCAACCATTTGGTTAATTAAAATATATTTAGTCGTTTATTTTTGTTCTTTATAAACTTAACAATAACAACAATGGTTTACATGTGGTGAAATATTATGCGACTTTTAGTTTACTCACTAAATTCATAAGCACCTGTATTGCTCTCAGTTCCTTTAACACCAAACTAAAATAATATTGTTTGTTATTAACTCCCTCTCACACTGAAATGTGGGACAGTGTGTTCTCTCACACATCTGGCCTTTTGAACGCTTTGTCATGAATCACATGACCACACATGACTCTAACACCCTGACTCATGGAAACAAACGACCTGTTAGAAAGTTGTGCATCTTACATTCATTTGATTGCCGTCTGGATGGAATGATTCTTCCACAGATGAGATTTTATACGACGTTAACCTGAGAAACAAATCCCGTCCGAATAAGGCTTACGACTTGATTACCCATGATTACCCAAGCCGAGAGGCACTCGCTCTCTGATAAAGCAATAGCTCTTAGATTTTGTAGTCACACACAAAATAAAGTCCTGTGCTTCACAGACAGGTCCTTAGTTCAGCCAGGAGGGTCCTCCAGCTGCACAGACCACCTTAATGTCAAACCTCTGTCCTTCACGCTAGCTTCAGTGTGCTGACTGGAAACTGAGGTACGGTCACCATAGTCACAGGGTTAAGAACAGTCTGGCCCACCAGACCTGCATGATGGTGGGCCACCACAGCTGTGGGCTTCCCCACCACTGCTTGTTGGCCTATTGCCACTGCACCGTTTACATGGCCATGGCTCTGGGGCTGCTGGGCAAGCTTCTGTGTGATGTGACCCAGCATGGGAGGCTGCGAGATGGCCACCGGCTGTTGATAAAGGGCCACCGGATGAACAGTGATGTGGCCTATGGGCTTGGAGACAGTTGGCAGCACGTGATTGACTGCCTGGATGACGGAAGCGTGAGAGACGGAGGCGTGTGCGATGACGCTGGGCTGAGGGGAGATGGCCGCACTCTGGGGCTGCAGTGGAGGGGTAGAGGGTTTGTGCTGAATGGTGATATGGGATGGGAGGATGGAAGGAGGAGCAGGAAGAATAGGGGTGCATGGCTCAGATAACGGTGGTTGAGGTCTCGGGGCCGAGGAGCGGAACGAGGGACTGTCCTCCAGGTCCTCCTCAAAGTTGTCCTCACCTTCTGTTGAAAGGAAAAAAGACGTTTGTCATGTAACATGTTTGTGGTATTAGGAACAATTTGGTAATAAATTTGTAATAAACAACTGATTAATTAACTGTAAATTATGTGTTAACATTTAAATTAAATATCAAAAATTTAAATCAAAAAGTAAAATACTGTAATTTGTAACATCTATTTAGTCTCAACTAGTGCAATAGAGCATCTATGCACATTTGTGCAGTGCTTTTTTAGTTTTATATAGCATGAATTTCGATAATATCAGCAACAATATAACAATACCTACTCATCCATTTACTCAGAATTATGAATATGTATATAAAAAAGATCACACAATCCCACAGTATTTATTAAAAACACTCCCAAAGGTAAGACGATAAGTATGTGGACACATCAATTTAAATGACATATCTCATTTACAGTACTGTTTTTCTACCCCTCTTTGTGGCTTTATCAGCTTTACCAGCTTCTAGACAAAGAGTGTATTGGGAAATTTTATTTAAAAGAGCATTCCTTTTTATACACCTGTTAGCAATGGGTGTGGCTAAATATATTAACTCATTAATTAGGAGGGGTGTTCACATCATTTTAAAATAATTACTATATAATAATTTTTTTTGTTCAAATTTATAATTTATAAAGTAATATGACATTATGGATGTAAATTTATAATGTGCAAGTATATTACAGTATTATGTAAGTATATCATGTAACTAAATAAGATTAAAAAATTTCCTTTGCTGTGTTTTGTTTCTGAATTTTTTGATTTTCTAATATTATTATATGCCACTGAAAACCGTTTAATGATATAACAAAAATTTCTTAGGTTTTGAAGTTTTTGGCTTCTTGTTATCAAAATCAAACTCAACGACTCGAAGCAAGTCACTTTTAAAAAAAATAAAATACGGCTTTGTGTTTTGTATATTTCCAACTAATCAATGAAAGGAAATGATGTGCTATTGTATTATTATTATTCCCATCCGTGTGTATCTCATCCGTACCTGATGCTGTTGATGTGGAGGCCTGGTCATCTTCGGGTTGGACGGTCTGTCGGAGAATGCGGTCGATCTCGATAACGTCCATGCGCTGGCTCAGATCGTTCTTCAGCTCGGCCAGTCTCTGCTGTACAGCGATCTTTTCTCTCGCCAGCCGCTCCATCTCATGCTCGTACTCCTTCTCTTTACGCTTCAGTGTCTGCACACAAGAAAGATCCACACTTTTAACACTGATGATTCTCACAGCTGAAATGATTTTAAATAAAAACTACTAAAGTTAAAAAAATGTGTCTTCTTATTCTTTCAAAAATGTGCAACATAGTTACAGTTTTTTTTTATTATTAAAACCATTTGAAAGTTTATCTAGTGTGTATTATATATCATTATCCTTTACAGTTTAAGCACTCTGACAAATATTTTTATCCAAGATCTCTTTTTAGCATAAACTGTTTCATTATTTTCACACCAGTCCTGACCAAACAGCAATAACCTCTCCTAAAAAACATCTCAGTAACCTGACTAGCACCACCTGTGTCTAAATTGTGCATAGGTTTAACAAAACTGGACAGTGGATTTTGATTCCTGCTGTGAAATGTAGCTTATAGTAATAAAATGAGCATGAATTCATGAATCACCTTTTTTGTGTGGACAGTTCAGACTGATATAATGGTGTGATAAATGTTTTCGGCACAAAAAATTTCCTATAATACCAATTAAGCATTATTTGAATGACAGCTGCAGACTATGTGCATCAATGTACATCCACTACTTGCCATTTTAAAAGAGCTACTTTGAGCGTAATAATTAGAGAAAAGACAAATCATAAGATCTCAAATTGGTTATCAGATTTTTAAACAAAAAACACGTCTGTGGTGGATTAGGAGACTCCCAGCATGCATGTGCAGATACACTGCCTGTATCAATTTATCAATACATGCACACATGGACCAAAATCTCAAAACAACAGAATTCCAACAAGTTGTGAAATTCATGATGTAAAATTGAGGCTGTTCTGAAAACAAGGCTGAGCGTAAAAGTTTTTCAAAAGACATTTGGATTGTTTGTGATGTACCTCAGTGTTTTCACCCGTTTCCCTCTTTCCTGCCCCAAAAAACTCCTCCTTCTTTCTACATCAGCAGCACAGGCATGCCTACAGGGATCAAAACAACCTCCTATTTCAGCCAATTGGCTTTCCCAAACAAAAACCTGCCTGACAACTTTAGTAAGTGAGTTCCTTCCATATTACTCTTTCAGCTGAGCTCCAGCAAACCTTACGTGACATCAGCTCAGCATGACACCAGTAACTTCTCTGCATGTCCCTCTCAGTCATAATGAGAAGCACTTAAAAAAACAAGCAAACCTGGATTTTTACTGGTAAAAACATGACAAAGGAAGAGGCCTGTTCCAATGCTCTGCTGATCCAGTTATAACCAGTCAGCTGACCAATGAGGACAGAAAAACAGGTCAGGGGAGCATTACTGTACATGCCATTTATCTACTGTACTGTACAGTATTATCATAGGGATCCCTAGCACACGTTCTTCAACAAGACATGACAAAACAGAAAACTAAACCAAAATACTGGTTAAAAAAGTATTTCAAAAAATGTTTTATCTTCACACGTTTCGATGCAAGGCAAGAATACCCCTGAAGAGGGCGCCAAATCCATCGCAGAGCTTCCTTAACTAACAGAGAAATCAAATGAATTTGTCCTTTCACCAACTGGGTATTCAGAAAAAACTTGAGCAAACAAAGAAAAAACATTGTAAAGGATTATTGCTTAAAACAATTAAAACAAGAACTAGATTGCCCAACCCTGCGATGATAACATGTAACGTCATTCCACTGACGTAAAGATAATATGAGTAAGTGCAGCAGTGTGAGGAAACAGGAAGCAGGAGGCTGGATGCAGACTAATCCAAGATTAGTGTGATTGGACTGTAGGGTTATTGTGTCTGCCCTAAGCATATTCAGGTACTAATTTAATGTCCTCTCTTTCTCTCTCTCTCTCACACACACACACGTACACATTTAACACATATAAAAAAGCTTTGGCCATGAGCGTGTTAAGACGTCTCATTCCAAAACCATGAACGTACATGGTGTAACACTTGCCTCCCCACAAACAGCTATAACGAAAGGCTTGTACAAGATTTTAAAGGTTTTCTGTGGACCTTTGTGCCCATTTACTCATAAGACCGTATTTGGGGTCAGTCACTGTTGGACGCGAAGGCAATTCAACAACAAAAACTTGATATAAACTTGGTATAAGACCATTTAGTAAAATATGTAAATCGATTACATGTGTGTGTGCCCCACACTGCCAGGTTACTGCTGTTGGGCCCTTGAGCAAAACCCTTAACCCTCAATTGCTCGGACTGTATACTGTCCCAGTACTGTAAGTCGCTTTGGATAGAGGCGTCTGCTAAATGCCGAAAATGTAAAAGTAGATTATACATTGTTAATGTCCGTTTGTTAATGCAGTAACTAGGGTTGGGTGGTATGACGATATTACCGTATACCGCGGTATTCAAAAATGGTGACGGTATTCTTTAAATGTGAAGTGCCAAATTTCTGCTTCAGGTTTACCTTGAAAACTGAGACTTTAGGACATGCGCGCATCCACAGTAAGGGAGGGGTGGGAGGGGTAGGCGGTTGGAGCTCACTGATTGGCTGTGGGGTGCTCACTGGTGATAACACAGAGAGACGAGTGAAGAGCCACACTGGCTAGCGTTAGCTGTGAGCTAACAAGCAGAAACTGAAAAACGGCTCGTCTTTTAAGCGCGTGCATGCGCGGACATGTACTTATTTACTAAATATATCTTCAGTGTAAATCGAGCACAAGTGTTGAGAAAAAGGAGCAAACAGTAATAATAACGTTACGCCCAATCCGCTGTTCTGACTCTTGTCTGCCATAGATTTTCCTGCCTATGTAAGAACTATTTTTTCCTAAATAAAAGCGCTATATTAAGAAAAAAGAACGTCTCACCTGTCATGTAATGTGAATTATAAAATATTTCGTCTGGCCCTTTAAGAATGTTATGTGCACTATAGGGCGTAGGGAGCGAGTGTGTAGGGAAGAGAGCAGATTTGTACCGTTTCTGTGCTCGAGTTGTTTTGCACTGAGCTTGTGTGACATGTAAAGTAGCGTTCTCGTTAAACCACTCAAATGTTTGGACTTTGAATTATTTTAACATTATTTTACATCACCGTCATTGCAACATTTACATTCATATTTTTTGTTACGGTATAGAACTTAATTCTGGATTACAGGCATAACTAATCGTACACGTTCATACACTTTTAAGAAATATCTGTAACTATAAACTAAGCAGTTAACTTCTGAAATATATTGAAGTGTGTAGCTGCTGTTATTCTGTTTTGTGTGGGCAGAGAGAGATTACAATGCCAAAATGTTATGTGTTAATGTTTGTGTTAAAGTGTAATTGATACACAGGCATTTATACTTATGCGTATTTATTATAGATCAGACAAGATAAGCAATGTTTGACGTTCAGATTGTTAAATCTTTTTATAATAAATCATTGAAATATTGTAATTACACTCAAGTGTGTACACTGTAAAGTTTGTCCGCGACCCCCCCCCGCGGTAATACCGTATACCGTATTTCCTGAAGACGGTATGACGGTATGAAAATCGGCAATATCGCCCAACCCTGGCAGTAACTCACATCACTGTAAGCAACAAAAAGAGTTACATTTAACCACTTGCATATTTTTCTTGATGAAGGAATACAATGATTCAAAAATGTGCCTTCTAAGAGATCAAAAATCATAGGCATTTAAAATTGTTTTTGTCCTTGCCCTTTAAAGACAGACATTTCTAAATTTCCTTTTCTTTTTTTATAAACTCTGGACTGCAGATGGTAAAACACCACAATTCCTTGCATGTGTTGAAAAACACTGCTGTTAAAATGTTGGTCTTGGATGGATGGATGGATGGATGGATGGATACTTTATTTATCCTGAAGGAAATTATTGTGCAATTTTACGCAAAGTGGCAAACCTCAAGCCTTCGTTGCCCATTAACAACTGAGCATTTTGTTACTGCACCTTGTACACCCTTTATATCATGGCAGCATCACCTATGTAATGTTTCAAGACAGGTATTTTTGATCATTACACAAACTTTCCTGTCATATAATGCTCGTGTCCCAATTTACAATTTTTGTCCCAAATTAAAAAACTGTTAATTTAAAAACATCTATTTTACAAAGATCAATACAATTTCAATTAAATATGAATGAAAAAAGTTAATAAATCTCCGTGTTCTGTTTTTATTAGAATGTTACCCGCTGTCCCAGCCTTTTAGAACTGAGTTTGTAAATAGCATTTGATTGTGTAAGATAGGACGCATCAGGTGATGGTGTAAAGTAGCGACTGCAGACTGATCTTGGGTCAGTTTGAACCCTCTCAGCCTTTTGTCTTCAAGCTACTAAGCAGACAGTGCCTCTGGGTCCCAAGGGATATCACCACGGCAACAGCTGGAACCCGCCACAGTCTCCCTGGCAACGGAAGAGAAAAGGAGCAACGTGGTGATAGAAAGGTAGGCAGAACCGAATGTGTCAGGCCGACGTGATTGGATGGGACGGCCTCTACCACGTTCTATGACGACATCTTTCTGTCCTTGCTGTTCACTTTAATAAAACCCCGGCCACCCCAACCCCACTTCTTCTATTATAGAATTATGTTCTGTTTCACCATCATATTCTTTGTGGCAAGAGTTTGGGAAAGGCCCTTTACATGGGACCTCAACTTTAGGGAAGTAAATTGGATTAATTAATTGGATGGATTGATTGACTGTCAATTGCAAAATTGCAAGGCAGACCTGCTAATCATACATCAGTGTCAAAACATTTAAATTGACACACGTTCCATATTAATACCTTTGGGTTTTTTTATAGAGTAAAAGCTTATGGTCATGTGTCCACAAACTTTTGGGTATATAGCGTATTTTTAACATAGTATCATTTCAGAAAGCTGCTTTTAATTTAAAATAAAATTATAAGAACTGAATAAGTGTCATTAAAATATTTTAAGACACAAATATGTCTAAAATTCCACATGAAAGCCCTTGGTTTTTAATAGAATGAAAGCTTCTGGTCATGTGTCCACATACTTTTGGGCATATAGCGTATTTTTAAAGGAGTATAATTTCAGAAAGCTGCTTTTAATTTAAAATAAAATTATAAGAACTGAAGTAAGTGTCATTGAACTATTTTTTGACACAAATATGTATCAAAAGTATAATTTAGTCAAGGAAATGATAAAATCTCATACGGGTGTATGTAAACTTTCGCCTCGTGCTGAGGTATGCAGCAGAGCACGCGCCTCAGCGGAACTGACTGCAGCGATTCTCCTACGCTCGTGAATCAGAGGGCGGGGGATGTAGGGGCGGGGCTTGTCTATATCAGCTGACATCAGCGCGCTCGCGCTCACCATGTGCTCAGGACTCACATGGCCTCGCGGGAAGGAGGGGGGAGGGGGGGAAATCTCCGGCTCAGTCAGTGTTAAAGCTGCAGGATTGTGTGGAACTGTGTTGCTGGGTGGCCTACTTTCTCCTTTCAGAATTATAATACACTATTAAAGTACACCTGTTTAAAAATACCATCGAAAACAGACTTCACCTTAAACTGGACAAAATAATGACTGTTGCTGTATGCCACTGATTTCTTACTTTTTTTACTGTGGGAGACAATGATTTGTTGTGTGAAAAACAGTGCAGCTATTTTAATTACATTTATGCCTAAAATCAGCTCACGCATGACAAATAGCTACAGCAGAATAGCATGTTTACATAATGAGGTGTATTATTTGATGTCCTGCCTTCAATACCTGTTCTACAATATGTGCTTTGTGGGTGCACTCACACAATCAGCACATTTTAATGGGGAACGTTTATGTGTGTACCATGTAATTCATTCATTTCGTCACTCTGTTTTACCACAGCTATATCCTATTTGGGGTCGCGGAGGCTCTGATTCACTGAATGAAAGACAGGAAACACCATGGACAGGTCGCCAGTCCATCACAGGGCAAACACACATCCACACACACACTTTAACACTACAGATAACCTGACTGCATGTTTTTGGACTGGAAGGAAACCGGAGAACTAGAGGAAACCCACACAGAAAGTACCCGGACTGCTCCACCTGGGAATCAAACCCTAGACATTCTCGCTGTGAGGCTGAATGCTACCCACCGAGCCACAAGGCCACCCTGTATCATGTAATCCACATCCTAAATGAAACAACTATGAGTTTGTCAGTATTAGCATTATTAAGTTGTTGCCAATCTAATTTCATAACCTTTGTTTTGTTTAAATGCATAGAGCATGCAAACAATCATAACAGCAAACAGAATACCCTCTCATATCTGATGACGTTACAGTAGTGTGCATCAGAATTTACTGCAATATTTCTGCTTGTGTTAATATTTTACAGGCACAGCACTGTAACTTAACCTAGTCTGAAACTGAGCTAAAATTGGCCGCTGCCATGTCCACAGCTTTTTAAAATCCCACCTTGACACAGTTGGAGTTTAATCCACAATTAAGTAAACAAGCCAAGTCTTAAAAGTGAATGTTCCAGAAAATCTATTTATCTTGAAAGTGTATTGATGTATTCTTGAAGTTCTGTGTCTCCTCTCTCATGGGTCCAGTGCACTGCTCTCTTTTCACTTCTCTACAAAGATTACTGCTAATGCTGCATCGCGATCTCAGATTTAATCAATATACTTCCCATGCACTACTTTACATGATTTTGCGAACAACGCTTTATTTGAACAATGTATTTTTATGCTTTTGCATAAGAAATTTAACATTGCTTCAAAATCTGTTGTTTCCTAGAACTTTAGTTAATATATCATGATTAGTGTTCTACACTTATATTGGGTCATGAGGCACATATCCAAAAAAAATGGATAAATACAGTTACACACATATGCATGCACAAATGCATAATCACTAAATGCAATCTGTGCAATCCAGTTGCATTGTGTGGCATGATGTTCTCACATTTACAGTGAAATTAGAAAGTATTCAGACTAATTCAGACTAATTGTCAATTGATAAATTATATTTAACACTTGTTAACAAAATGTTTGGTCTAAAATAATTATTCAAAATGAAAAACTGCTTTTCCCTAGGTTAGCAGTAAACATGCCTCTACAAGCTTTGCACACCTGGATTGGGGCAGTTTATCCCACTTTTCAAGGCAGAGCCTAAAATACTCGGTCAGATTGTATGGCAAGCATCTGTCAACTAACATCTTAAGAAATCTCCAAGCCACCCCCATGTTGTTTTGACTCTATGCTTCGGGTCATTGTCGTGTTGAAAGGTGAACTGACACCTTAGTCTAAGCCTGGTGCACTCTGGAGGTTTTCTTCAAGGATGTTTCTGTATTTGGCTGCATTTATCTGTCCAGTCCCTCAGTCCCTCCTACTAAGAAATGCCACCATATCACGATGCTACCATCTTTTGTGAATAAGTGATCTTAGTTTTTACATTTTCAGCATTTAGCAGACGCTTTTATTCAAAGTGACTTACGGTACAGTGACAGTATACAGTCTAAGCAATGGAGGGTTAAGGGCCTTGCTCAGGGGTCCAACAGCAGCAACCTGGCAGCGGTGGGGCTTGAACCAGCAATCTTCTAATTACTAGTCCAGTACCTTAATCGCTAGGATACACTGCCTAGGTTTTTGATTTTAGAAACAAACCTTAGGTAAGTGTATTAAGTGGACATTGATGAGTAAATGTCAATTTTCCAATCAAAATAAAAATCAATGTGAAAAATCAAGGGGTCTGAATCCACTGTATTCTATTAAGGCATTATACCCAACTTTTTACCTTACAGCACTTACCAAATAATTACTTATTAGTTATCTGTTACTCAATAACATCCCCACAGCCTATTACGTTTTCCCACAGAGGTCAGACAACACCTTTTACCAACCATCTACCTACAAGCAACACCCACAGTTTTAAACATTAACTTTTACAACAACTTCCTTATTCCTGTCCTTTTCCCAACATGAGTTTAACAAACATGGCATAAACATGGCACAACAAAAAAGCTCAGCATAAAATAATATAATAATACGCCAACACAAACACCAATTAGCCAAAAACATTAGAACCACCCTTTTAAATTGTGCATGTCGTGGTCAGGCATGTATTAAATGCTGGGGTCCTCATAGTACATGTGTTAAACACAGCAGATATGGGCAGCATTAAGTCCTCAATGACTTTAATATGGGCCAAATCGCAATGGCCAGATGACTGAGTTGAAGTATCTCCGAAACAGCAAGGGGCCTCCAAAGGCAGAGGTTAAGGGCCTAGCGGATAAGGTGCTAGACTAGTAATCGAAAGGTCGCTGGTTCAAGCCCCACCACTGCCAGGCTGTCATTGTTGGACCCTCAATTGCTTAGACCGTATGCTGTCACAGTACTGTAAGTCGCTTTGGATAAAAGTATCTGTTAAATACTGAAAATGTAAATGTTGTAAGTACACACAACAGTGGTCTGAGTAGGGTCAATCCACAAACCGCAGACCGGGTGGCCAAGACTTACTAATGCCAGAAGACATGAAGGCTACAGCATCCAGTACAGACGAACAAAAGAGCTGTGGCTCAGATTGCAGATCATTTTAGTGCTTGTTTATGTGGCTACACAGTTGCAGGCCAGTCAAAGTGCCCATGTTAACTCCTGTCCATCATCAAAGGCACCTACAATAATCATTCAAGCTTCGGAACTGGACAGTGGAGCAATAGAGGAAGGTCGACTGGTCTGACAAATCCTAGTGTATTATAAAATCAGTACAATAAATTCTCACCTGTATGTAGCGCAGGGCACTTCGAAGCACACTTAGGTTGGAGGTCTTCTTTTCATCCACATTGGGGACGTTTCTTTTAAGGGTCTCAAAGCACTCCTTCAGATGAGCTCGTCTATAGGAGACACAGGTTATAAAACAAGTTATTCACTTTTTTATTGCCTTCATAAAAAATGTCAACTTTTTTATAGGACCGATATTATTTATTTAGGATTTTATAGGATTGATGACAGAACAGGTAGTTCACTTGTTACAAGATCAAGATTCATCAGTTCACAGGTTTAATGTCAAACACAGTCATGGACAATCTCCAATTCACTTCACTTGCATCTTTGGACTGTGGGAAGAAACCGAAGCTCCCAGTAGAAACCCACGCAGACATGGGGAGAACATGCACACTCCACACAGAAAGGACCCGGACCGCCCCAACTTGGGATCGAACCCAGGACCTTCTTGCTGTGGGGTGACAGTGCTACCCACTGAGCCACCGTGCCGCCCTACAGGACTAATATTACAGTACTGACATACTGTAGCATGTTACTTATATGTACTGAAATACAATTTAAATTATGACAATATCAAGAGTGGGCAAAGACAAAACATGTAAGTTAGTGTGTAAGTAAGTTAATCACAAATACTAAATATTATTGTGACAAAGGGACGAAATAAAAAAATACTTAAAATCCTTCATGGAGCTATGAAGGATGAAAGCTAGCTTTTGCCCCTAAAACAGCTTCTTTTGTTGACTTTTTTTAAAGAAAATCTTTTAGTTCTTTGTAGGATAAAGGAGGTCGAGATCCACTTAAATGTCTGCAATTCAGTACTTCCAATAAGGGCTCAACTGAAATATAAAAGACCCTTGACACAAAATATTTTTTGCAGTATGTATGGGGGCATTATCATTCCTGAAATTAGAAACATCAGAAAAAGTTGTTTGCACCATAGCTTGCACATGCTGCGTCACAGTTGTTGGCTAGTTCACAACCATGCAAAGCATTCACTGGACCAAATGATTTCCTTTAGATGTTGGTCACATAATTATGGATCCCACACTGCTGACAGTTGACAGCATATATAGAGGTTTAAAAAACATCTGTTAGCTTTCATTAACCATAAATCATTTATCAGACCATTATACTTTCTTATTGCTCAGGGGGCCATGCTTTGTACTCCTTACACAAAGTTACGCATTTCATGTGCATTGACCTGTAACACAAAAGACTGTAAAGCTTACAGGGTACCATTATTCACTGAGAAAGGGGGATTAATATGCAAAGAAAGAATTTCATTGTACTGTACACCTGTATATGTATAAATGACAAATAAAGTATATCTTCTTCTTAAGTTGCACATTTTGTTACTCACTTGCTTATACTGTTTGTTCTGGTTTGACATTTGCTGCAATTTGTGACTGATAAATCTGTTTTTTGAGCAGCCATCATTTTCCCTAATGGAAAACTTGGAAAATAAAATACAAGAACATGTGCATAAACCTTGATTTTTAAAAACAATTGGTTTGTTCGAAAACCTAGTGAGCGCTCTACATAGACAGCATTTTACTTCTTCCTACGAGAGGTCCTGAGAAGAAGCCCACCCAAATTCTTAGATACCTTAAAATGCTGCCTAGTAAGGTACCTTAAATTTGACTGGTACAAATATGGCGGATATATACGGAGCAACAAATAGGGTTATTTTCAAATGTAAATAAATACTCATTGACTTTTAATTAGTGTAAATGTGTACAACTGTCATTTTCTTGCAAATTCTGGCTTGTCAGTGACAATTTAACCGTTTTTGGTACATGGAGGGAGATGTTAGTTGCCATGCTAGCACGTTGTGCCACCTCATCCCAGTGTTTTGACTGGCATGAGGCTAACTGTGTTAGCTTAGTAAGTGAAAATGGATGTAATCGCTGTCTAAGTGGTGCGTACGAATAACGTGACTTATAAGTTGATGTCTTATTAGAATCCTCTCTACTGATGCAGCTGCCTATGTAAGCAGTAAACAGCAAGGCAGCTCAGTAGGTTTTCAAACAGACCCAGTATATGAGAAAAGTTGGTAGCTTAGTTTTACTGGAAATTATTTAAAGCTATTCTGCAGGATCATTTAACTATTAAAGTGTAAATACACTATATGACCAAAAGTATGTAGACACCTGATTATAAACTTGCTGACTGGGCTAATAACTTGCTAATAATGAGTTGCACTCCATTTGTGACTATGCTTTCTCCAGACTTCTTTTCTGTGTGTGTGGTTGGGGGGGAAGAGAGGGGAGATTCGTGCCCATTTACTCACAGAGCACTTGTAAGGTCAGTGACTGATGTTGCATGAGAAGGCCTGACTCCCTATTGTCATTTAAATTCATCCCACAGTTGTTCAGTAGTGTTGAAGTCACGTCTCTGTGCAAACACTAAAGTTCCTCTACACCAAACTCTGACTGTTTTAATTGTTTTATTTATTGATATAATAAAAACATTAAACAATAATAATTATATAATAATAAATAATAAAATAATAAAAAAATTCCATCTGTTTCTCTACATACCTTTTAAGCCTGCTTTCACCCTGTTCTTCAATGGTCAGGACCCCCACAGGACCACCACAAAGCAGGTATTTTTTAAGTGGTGGATCATTCTCAGCACTGCAGTGACACTGACATGGTGGTGGTGTGTTAGTGTGTGTTGTGCTGGTATGAGTGGATCAGACACAGCAGCGCTGCTGGAGCTTTTAAACACCTCACTGTCACTGCTGGACTGAGAATAGTCCACCAACCAAAAACATCCAGCCAACAGCGCCCCATGAGCAGCGTCCTGTGACCGTCTCTGACTTTACATCTACAAGGTGGACCAACTAGGTAGGAGTGTCTAATAAAGTAGACAGTGAGTGGACATGGTATTTAAAAACTCCAGCCGCTGCTGTGTCTGATCCACTCATACCAGCACAACACACACTAACACACCACCACCATGTCATTGTCACTGCAGTGCTGAGCATAATCCACCACCAAAATAATACCTGCTCAGTGGGGGTCCTGACCATTGAAGAACAGGGTGAAAGCAGGTTAAAAAGGTATGTAGATAAATAGATGGACTACAGTCAGTAACTGTAGAACTACTAAGTGCTTCTATGTGGTAAGTGGAGCTGATAAAATGGACAGTGAGTGTAGAAACAAGGAGGTGGTTTTAATGTTATGGCTGATCAGTGTATATATGCACAGTTGTATTAGCTCTTTTTTTGTTTTTGTTTAGCTACTGGAGGCCAATAATTTCCTTCAGGATAAATAAAGTATATATCTGTCTGTCTGTCTGTCTGTCTGTCTGTTTATACTTTTGTTAGCAACTGCAGTGGCTAAAACAGCTGACAACAAAAATATATGACCTACATAATTTTGTGTAGCAGTCTTAAACCACTTGTAGAATACAGAGGTAGGTAAATGCACTCACCTGTTCTTTTCTAGTTTATTGTGAACCTCCCTGGTACCAGCTCTGTAAGCACAACATTAATACATCTGGGTCAGGACTAGGACCTTAAGTAATCAAGGAGATGTGTTGTAAATCCAAGTCACTCTTCCCAATTTTGGTTAAAAAAAAAGGTGTTTTAAATACAGAAACTTGTCAGACTGAAATAAATATATAAAACACATAAGCATAAGCAAATAACTCACCCTCCGGGCCGTCTCTTAGCCTCTAAACTCCGTGAGTCCTCCAAGGCTGCGCCGTTGGGCCGGGCCAGTTGTGATACATTGCTTTGGTGTTGTGCGATAGTAGGCTGGGGCAGAAGGGCATGATGTGGGCTGATGACAGGCGCAGGGTACGGCTGCAGCACAGCCTGAGGCTGCTGCTTTGGGCTGGTACCCGACTGCGGCAGGGTACCGCCTTCTGTTTTCACATGTGTCACCAGGGGGCGATGTTGTAACTGTGGCTGTTGCAGGGGCGGGTGAGGATCCTTCACTGCTGGGCCAAGTAAAGGGGCAGCTGGAGGCGAGAGTGCTGTAGCTAATGGAGTTACCACCGGAATGGGTGAGGCGGTATGGAGTGCTGATGCTGGGTTGGCGGGAACAACAGAGATGGGGATGACTGCAATAGGCATGGCAAGAGGCAAGGCAGGGGGTGGTGCTGGAGGACAGATCTGCTGGATAGGAGGTGCCCAGGTCACATGGTTGAGCTGTGGCGGCTGGATGGATAAAGCGGTGACTTCGGGACGTTTTGGTTCTGCCCCGCGAGAAAGGACAGCCTTTTTATGCCGCTCCTCCTCTTCTGGAAAGAGAAAAAAAGATACTGTAATATCTGCATGGGTACCCTTAATCATCACTTTTGTTTTGCTAGTGAGTGGGTTATTTTAACAACAATAAGCATGTTAATAAAGTAAAACATTTTATTTTTATATTAATATTTATTATGCAATATATCACATAAATTCCTACTTTTTGGTTGTAAGCATGATTATCTCAAGTTTTCTATTTACCCTCATGTCACTGTCATGTTTAAATATGTATATTTTATCTTATTAATACAATAGAGTGTATAGCATGTCCTGCTCTGAGCTGCTTGACCGAGGCAGCATTTCAAATCACATACTAGTGTACTAAGTAGAATGTACTATATTTTTGGGCCAGCGGTAGCCTAGTGGGTAGAGCTTTGGGCTACTAATCCAAAGGTTCACAGCTTTGCCATGCAGCCACTGTAGGGCCCTTGAGCAGAGCCCTTAACCCTCTAAGCTCCAGGAGTGCCATACAATGGCAGACCATGCGCTCTGACCCCAGCTTTTAAACAATAGCTGGGATATGTGAAAAATTTCATTGTACTGTACATATGCTATGAAATGAAGGCAGTCTACAACGACCAGGCATAACATTATGACCACTGACAGGTGAAGTGAATAACACTGATTATCTCTTCATCACGGCACCTATTAATGGGTAAGATATATTACGCAGCAAGTGAACATTTTATCCTCAAAGTTGAAGCAGAAAAAATAGACAAGCGTAAAAATTTGAGCGAGTTTGACAAGGGCCAGTTTGTGATGGCTAGACGACTGGGTCAGAGCATCTCCAAAACTGCAGCTCTTGTGGGGTGTTCCAGGTCTGCAGTGGTCAGTATCTATCAAAAGTTGTCCAATTAAGGAACAGTGGTAAACATCACGTGGAAGGCCGGGTGTGTGTGCATCATTTACCTGGGGAACACATGGCACCAGGATGCACTATGGGAAGAAGGCAAGCCAGCGGAGGCAGTGTGATGCTTTGGGCAATGATCTTCTGGGAAACCTTGGGTCCTGCCATCCATGTGGATGTTACTTTGACACGTACCACCTACCTAAGCATTGCTGCAGACCATGTACACCCTGTCATGGTAATGCTATTCCCTGGTGGCTGTGGCCTCTTTCAGCAGGATAATGCGCCCTGCCACAAAGCAAAAATGGTTCAGGAATGGTTTGAGGAGCACAACAAGTTTGAGGTGTTGACTTGGCCTCCAAATTCCCCAGATCTCAATCCAATCGAGCATCTGTGGGATGTACTGGCTAAACAAGTCCGATCCGTGGAGGCATCACCTCGCAACTTACAGAGTTAAAGGATCTGCTGCTAACATCCTGGTGCCAGATACCACAGCACACCTTCAGGGGTCTAGTGGAGTCCATGCCTCGATGAGTCAGGGCTGTTTTGGCAGCAAAAGGGGGACCAACACAATATTAAGAAGGTGGTAATGATGTTATGCCTAATCGGTGTACAGGTCAAATTAAGGCAGTCTTTCTGCCACTAGATTATCTAGTGGCCTGCGTAGTGTCTAAGAACTTTTCTCACATGCACAAATAATACATTCCAACAATAGAGGTCTTGCATATGCAGGTTACATGATCACTTACGTAATCGTTACATGCACACCCTGATTTTAAGGTGGTGCAGGCGGTACAAGACTATGTATGTAAAAGACTTCAAATATTTTATCCATAGCAACGGCATGTGTATGTACCGAATGTACTGTTTAGACATCAACCAGGCGTGAGAAGAAGGAACATGATTCCACCTCTTCTAAATACCAGAACTGTAACAGTCATCCGTATTTAAGACCGGTAGAACAGGTTACATCAGTGAGCTGTAGTAAGAAGTTCCTGGCCTGGCGCAGTAGCTCAAAATGCACCTCTGTCTGTTTAAGAGAGAAGCCCTAGTCTCGGTCTGGTCATTCAATGCCGTGACATCATTCAGGAGCACGCAGACGAAGCAAGGGAAACCTGAGGCTGAGCGAGCACGTACCGTCTGCAGTCCGGACAGAGCCTGTGATTGGTCGGCTTGCTGCGATTGACAGACAGAGCTTTATTCAAGTCTCTGCTTTTGTTCTGCGGGTTTGATTTTTGAACGGGAAGAGGGAGGGGAGGCTGCAGCTTCCCGTTCTACATTTCAGCTAATGTCATTAGCGTTATGACACAGGAGCTGTGATCCACTGCTGCAGTACAGCCAGCACCCACACCGCTCTGCTGAAAAAGGAGCTGCTAATGCAGTCGACACTGCAAAGCAACGGTCGCCATGGCTGTACGAAGACAAACACTGTGGCACGTGGGATTCCTTAAACGTCAAACCAGGCTGGTATGAGAACCACTGCACAGAGGCAGCCCGAAACATTCCTTCCTCTCCGTCTAGCAATCAGCTGTTTTAGATAACAAACTTTTTGTGTCGCTGGCAACACACAGGGCGAATTAAAATGAAAATGCAGACTTCACACAAGAACCGGATCTGTTGTTCCTGAACACACAAAGCAAAGTCCAGCACTAAACCAGAATACTGAATCACTTGATCTGGCAAATAAAGTACTACTGAGCAAACATACTTTGTCATGTGAGCCTTTAGCACGAATCACTAAAACAGTGCACACCCACTGCAACACATGTCAATCTGATCTAAAGGAAAAGCTCACAGCTCTTAAATAACGAGAAAACAGATGGACGATATCGTGATCGAGAGGACAAAAACACAGCTCTCAATGACCATGTGTTTCTGGCACAGCGCTGCCCGGTCTCCTGACATTGATTACATAGACTGCTGTGAGTCAGGGAAAAATGTGCCAACTGGACCCAGCTATTTAAGCTTCCTCCCTCTGCCCCTCCCTTCAGCTCAGAAGCACATGCAATTACTCACACATGTGGTCTAGTGCAAAAACAAAGAAAGGAACCCACACAGGCTTGTACGGGCATTGATTCATACAGTGTACTATTACCAGCCTCTGTGTAGCATTAAAAACACGACAATGCTAAAACATTATTTAAATAAAAATGTATCTATACTAGATCACATACAATCACTAAATGCCTATGAATTAGGCCCTACCTAATTCAGAGCCGTGAAAGTCACTTCACAGACCATAAAATGACCTGTTTCCAGTGAAGTGAGCCTTTTTCTGTGAAATATGCAGTTTGCTGTAAAGGTGCAATATGAGGCCTAGCAATCATGTGGCAATTAAATTAGTGTAACAGACTTTTCTGTTGTGTAGTGTTCCAACAATGTTTGATGTGTGTTTATGTATTAAGTGCATTTTGTCCCTTTGGGGATTCCATAGTCAATGGAAAAGTGTGCTTCTCTACACACGTGATCATCTCTGTGCCTCAAAAGAACAAGCCAGTAAAGTGTTATGCTCCCGATAGTTGCACAAACTCTTAAGACGCCAAGTGTGCGTGCAGCCCTTGTAATAATTCAGGTGTTTTAACCGCAAACATTGCCAAAAGTTGTATGTAATATATTATATTATATTATATGTGTATTTATTATCTGTCTAACAGTGTTTCATGGTTTGCAAAAAATTGTACCTGCAACCACATCACCAAAGCAATATGCCAATCAACATCTAGAGAAGCCCCTTTAGCTAGAATCATAAATCATGGTGTGGCAGCCAGTGGCACAGAAAACATTGCACAAGTAGATCAAAAATATTAGCGAATTGTGGAACCATACATGCTACCAGAATGAAGTATGTATGTCTAAATATTTGATTACTTTCACTGTAACACGACCAATGACTTTTTTTAAGAGACTAATAAAGATTTTCTAAACAAACAATAGTAAATCCATTAACACAAACTATCCACCCACTTCTCTTTGTGCAAAGTCCAAATAACGTCCATGCCAAGTAAAACAGTTTGGGTGTGTTTGCTTTAAATTTTACAATATAAGCATTATAGGTGAATAAAATTTATTATTATTATTTTATTCCTAATAATTTTTTTTACAAACGTACCTTTGCAAATTGCTTATTAATATACAGCAACTTAAAACAAGTCCTTTTTTAAGGTCTGGTCATCTGATTTTTGCTTAGGCCTGCTTTTTTTACAACTATTACTGTGCAACATACTTTTATTCAATTATGGTGCACAAGGTCTAACTTTAGACTGCCGAGAAGTCCGGTCATAAATATTAGGTAAGGTAAAGTTTGATCATGATGATTTTAAGACTGGACGTTATGGTGCCGTTTCAGTGCCCTGTGTTTGAAGCATGAATCATTTTGTTTACCTCTGACTTGTTTTAAATAAGTTGGCATGAGAATTCACTCAAATGCAAACAAGTCTATTTTTAAAAATAGCTATCACCTTTGTTTCTGTTTAAACACTTTATTTGTGGGTAGCACAATTGTATGTATAAACAAAACTACTTTGTTTTATCAACAAATCCAATTCCAAAAAAGTTAAGACAGAGATCAGTTTTTGTAAACTCTCTCTTACAGGTATTTAGTTAAAAACAGGACCCATGGGAGATATTTAATGTTTTACCTTTTTAACTTGATTGATTTTTGTAAGCGCTCGGATGGCACAGCAGTCTATTACACTAGCCCACCAGCACTATCGGCCACCCGGGTGTCTGCATAGACGTGACTGGGTACGTTTGAGAAGGGAAATGGCCAAAGCCCTGCAACGGATTGGTGCCCTGTCCAGGTGCCTTGCACCTAGTGTTTCCTGGTGGAACTGGACCCCTATAAAGTATAAAGCAGCTGATGACACTGAAAATTTTAATTTAAATATATACTAATTTCTAATTTAATGCTGTAACACATTGTTGGAATAGCTGAATGTTTGGAAAGTTTGTGGAATTAATGAAATTTTTTGAAGCTGTTTTGAAGCAGCAGGTAAACAGCTGATTGGGTATGGGGTAATGCTACTATGATCGGGCATAAATAAGCATTAACAAAAAGCTCAGTCATTTACAAGCACGGATGGATTATGGTTGTCCACTTTGCAAAAAGCTGTGAACAGAAAAACCAGTTTAATAATTAGGTTCTCAACACACAACTGCATGAAATTTTGAGATTATTATCTACAGTCCCTTAAATTATTAAAAGATTTAAAGAATCTGGAGAAATATTTTTGTGTAATACGGCCCTAAATGCCAGTGACCTTTGCTCCCACAACAGCTCTTTATTAAAATCTGCCATGTTTCTAGAACGACTATAACTATGTGCGCTTGGGAATACACTGGAAAACCCTTGTCAGTAAACACAGTTTGTGGATGCATTTGCAAATGTAAGTCAAAACTCTACTACACTAAGCGAAGAAACACAGTACCGCAGCTGACATCTCTGTGCTCAAGATGGATTGACTCAAAGTGGAAATGCCTCCTGTGTTCTGACAAGTCTACCTTTATAGAATTGATCAAAATTGTATTCTCGTGGCCAAATAGGAAAAGTTCCATCCTGATTGATACAAATGCAGTGTTTAAAAGCCAATGTATGTCATGGTAATGGGGTGTTAGTGCCAATGCTGTTGATAAATTGCACACTGGTACATTAATTAACGTTGAGACAAACATACACATCTTGGAGCGAAATATGCTATATCTTGACATCTTTTCCAGCAACGTCCCAGATTATAAGCAAAACAATGAAGAAATGTTTTGTGAGTGAAATCCTAGACCAACTGCATGCAGTCTAGACCTGTTGCACGGCCGCTCAGGTGGCGCAGCGGTTGAAACTCAGCTCTGCAATCCAGGAGGCTGGGTGGCTACATGAACAACGATTGGCTGTTCATACAGAGTGGGAAGCCGGATAGGGACCTCATAACTGATGCAATTACGACCTCTGCTGGCTGGTTGACGGCGCCTGTACGGAGTCAAGGAGTAATGCGTTAATCAGGGTGTGGCTCTCCGTACACAAAGCTGATTTGCATATGAACTCGCCTTGTGCAGGTGAAAAGATGCTGTCGGCTACTGCACACGTGTCAGAGGGGGCATCAGTAGAGAGGAAGCGTAATGCAATTGAGTAATTGGATACGACTAGATTGGGAGGATTATTGGGAAAAAGGCAAAATAAATGTGTTGCACATTTTGAAGCATGGTTTTTATTTAATGTTATCATCAAGCAATGAGGTAAAATACATTTTCACGACTTCAACCATTGGTGTCCTCAGTTCCCAAAGGATTTTAGAACGTAGTCAAAACAAAGATAATACAGCACAGCAGTAAACATGCTTCTGTCTCCACTTTTTGGAAAATGACTGTATATACAAAAACAATACAGTTGATATCTAGTCTTTGTAGTGTTTTAACTTGACCACAGGTCAAAAAAGATTGCAAACACTGCTGTCTTTTTTTACTGTCCCATTTTTTTGGATTTGGGTTCGTATGCTGCCTTAAATGGGGACAGTGGTAGGTAGGGCTTTGGGCTATCAACTGAAAGGTTAAGAGTTCGAATCCCGGCTCTGTCATGCAGCCACTGTTGGGTCCCAGCTTCATCATGCAGCCACTGTTGGGTCCCAGCTTCATCATGCAGCCACTGATGGGTCCCAGCTTCATCATGCAGCCACTGTTGGGTCCCAGCTTCATCATGCAGCCACTGTTGGGTCCCAGCTTCATCATGCAGCCACTGTTGGGTCCCAGCTTCACCATGCAGCCACTGTTGGGTCCCAGCTTCACCATGCAGCCACTGTTGGGTCCCAGCTTCACCATGCAGCCACTGTTGGGTCCCAGCTTCACCATGCAGCCACTGTTGGGACCTTAACCCTCTCTGCTCCAGGGGTGCCGTACAATGGCTGACCCTGCGCTCTGAGCCCAGCTTCCAAACAAGCTGGGATATGCGAATTAAGAATTTGATCGTACTGTACACATGTATATGTATATATAACAAATACAGGCATTCTTCCTAAAGTTGGGTTTCAGCAGATTTGTGCTTTTAGGAAATATGTAGTGAAACAGATTAGTAATACTGGACTTTAATAATAATAATACATTTTATTTATATAGCGCTTTTCAAGATACTCAAAGACGCTTATGAGTCATAACTTTATAAGTCAATGATGCTTTAAAAGAACTACTTCTGTTAAAAATAAAAGAGGACATAACGGTTCAAACCTAGCGGATTATATAAAGCGTGCACTGAGACGCTGGGGCAGACGGGCTGGAGATGGAGGGTGGTGCCCTACTTTTCTTCCTGCACTGCTAAAAGGGCGTGGCCTTTGCGGTGCGCACGTGGTAGCTGGGGGTGGCTCCTCAGCACGCGCTATTTGCCGGGGGTGTGGCACTAGTGACACGTCATCTCCAGCACGAAACAAAAAAACAATCTACTCCCAAATTGTAGCGATTAAAAAAAAGTCATACTCGAAAATAAAACGCGTGTGTGTGATCTGAAAGCTGCCATCGGTCACATCTGCACTGATCTATTCAGATCTGCAGTGATCTATAAAGATCTGCACTGATCTAGCGTGGAGGAGGAAGTGGGCCGAAAAGTCACGCGGTTTCCACTCAGCAGTGTCATTCTGTACAAGAAAATCCTTCGCCACCGCCCATCGTGGTCACTGAAGTATATCGTTTAAAATGCGTTAAATGGCATCAAAGTTGTGATAGTTTGTCGATCGCTGATGAATGAACACTGAGCTGATCTGGCATGACGTTTTGCATGTGACTAACTTCCAGGTGTACGTGCAGGATTGACTCTCCTTTGTAAGGATCAAATGCCCTCAAATCACGAATACACAGTTCGGTTGAAATCGACCTGTTTTATAAATCAGTAACAATCCAAACTACTTGAATTGATTATTGAGAATAGGACTGGGTGTATGCATGGTTTTACTCAGCTACAGGAGTGTTGTTTTAACTTCTTTCACAAAGCCTTGAGCCTCTAACAAACACATCAACATTTTATTAACATATCTGTTGCATTTCTGAATGCAAATAGATGGATTAGATGGAATAGATGGAATAGATAGATAGATAGATAGATAGATAGATAGATAGATAGATAGATAGATAGATAGATAGATAGATAGATAGATAGATAGATAATTCCCAAAGGATTCCCAAAGTCAAGCATTACAGCAGCTCAAGGTACAGATGTGCAATGTAGGTTCCATTAACATAGTGACAGATCATGCTTCATGAGTCTGTCCTGATAGTCCTGGTAGTGACTCAGTGTACACATTCAAATTACTGTTTTTTTCAGTAAGTGAATCCTATAGTCTGTATTCTTCCCTAGTTTAAATATATTTTTTAATTCATTTAAAATTAAAATGAGGCGTTTAAAAAACAAGAGCTATGAATCGAGCAGAATGACTCCTGACGACCCCACTGCCCCAAATTAAAAATACTACTTAAGTGCTGTAATGTAAAAAATCAATAGAAATAGCACACGCACACATAGTAAGAGAAATGTGAGTGTATGTGTGTGTGCACCCACCCACCGCGGCAGGATCGTGAGCGCGGAGTAGCACTAAATATAGTACCGATTTAACCCGGAAACCGAGCAACCGAAACGTGCTCCTATCTTACACCCGTTTAGTAATCACGCCTTGCGGTACAATTCAAATCACGCATCAGGAAAGACGTGCACAGAACCTGCACAATTCTATTAATACAGGCCATATAGATGAACTATAACGTGCACTAGTGTATTCTAGGTGCCTAAACTACTGCCCAAAAATCGAAACCAAAAAAAAAGATCCAATTTCAACAGCGTGCAATGCACATCTATCAGTATTTATTCTTCAAAAACTGCAACAGAGCACCGATCAGCCCACCCCCGCCTCAGCACTTACCACGTGTAATCTGTTGTTGCTGGGCTTGCCATTCCAGGTACCGAGCCGCCTCCAGTAGCGTATCAATACTCATCTCGTCCACCAAGCAAATACAGTCTCTGTATAAAGAACACAAGCGCGGCTCCCTGCGCGGATCAGCGAGGACGTTCAGACACACCGAGCTTTAATCCGACAAGATCCGGCGATTTTCAAATATTCCCTGTTTCTCCCAAATTCCTTAGACCCGCATTACTTGACTTGCAACAAGATGGCGATGCGAGTACCAAAAAACATAACACAGAGTCGGCATAGCTTTCAGGATCCGCCCTCATGCTCTCAGCTCCGCCCCCAGATACCGACAGCTCACCAAAACATGGTACAGATCACCATCAGGATCAGGAGTTCATCACAGCAACTAGTACTGCGAGCCTGACTTCATTTCTAATAATATACTCCTGAAGTTTGTTTGTTTGTTTGTTTATTAGGATTTTAACGCCATGTTTTTACACTTTGGTTACATTCATGACAGGAACGGTAATTACTCATTACACAAGGTTTATCAGTTCACAAGATTATATCGAACACAGTCATGGACAACTTTGTATCTACAATTCACCTCACTTGCCTGTCTTTGGACTGTGGGAGGAAACCGGAGCACCCGGAGGAAACCCACGCGGACACGGGGAGAACATGCAAACTCCACACAGAAAGGACCCGGCCCGCCCCACCTGGGGATCGAACCCAGGACCTTCTAACTTGTGAGGCGACAGTGCTGCTCACTTAGCTACTCCTGAAGAAAATAGAGAAATAGAGAACATCCTGCTAGATAGAGTCCCTGTAGAAAATATGCAATACTTGCAAACTATTGCAAAGAAAGAAAAAAATAAAAAGGGAGATTGGTATTTATGGTTAAGTGGCATGCTAAAAGCTTTTTCCCCAGAGCTGTAACACCTCTTAACCACAGTTGTTCTCTTGGGTAAATGTTGGTAAATACTGGTTAACAGTTCGTGTGCTGTCGGGTCTGTTAAATATGTTCTATGTTACATGTCATACATGTGTAATTGTCTGTACTATTATGTGTATTGTGTGTACTACTATGTGGACTATTATGTGTACTATTATGTGTTTTACCAAAGCAAATACCTCATATGTGTAACATACCTGGCGAAATAAAGTGATTCTGATTCTGATTGCAACAGTATTCCAGGTGATTGTTAGGTTGTTGCTAGCTGGTTTTAATAGAATAGAATGGCTTTATTTGTCATTTATACATATACAGGTGTACAGTACAACAAAATTCTTTTTTCACATATCCCAACTCTTTGGAAGCTGGGGTCAGAGTGCAGGGTCAGCCATTGGACGGCACCCCTGGAGCAGAGAGGGTTTGGGGCTTTGCTCAAGGGCCCAACAGTGGCAACTGTGGTAGAGCTAAGATTCGAATTCTCAACCTTTCAATTGATAGCCCAAAGCCTTTGGGGGTAGACTACCATTCTCTCAAGTCTCTCAAGATACGCCTGGAGAAAATTGCTAGATATTTTGGCTTAACAGTTGATGAATGACTTCTTACTACAGATCAAAACAGCCAGACTGCACCCTACTGCACTAAGTACTATTTTGAAATAGAATAAGTCTCTGTAGAAAATACACTATACTTTCAAACTATTGCAAGTAAAGAAAGAAAAAAAGGATTTTGGTATTTATGGTTAGGTGGCTAGGTGATTGCAGTAGTATCCCAGGCAATTGTTAGGGTGTTGCTAGCTGGTTGTTGTGGTATTCCATGTGCAAGCTTAAAATACAGCTTGAAAAGTCTGCTAACTGGGCATCTAAAAGGCACTTACACCTTGGTGCATAGAGTGACAAATCCACCTTATTGTATCCATGAAAAAGGAAAACTAATACACAACAATGAAGTTTTGCTATCTGTGTTATGTAAAACAACTGGGATGCGAAACAGAAACAATTATTATTGTTTAATTGTTTAGATTTCATAATTATTCTTATTATAAATCCAGAAAGATCTGTTTAAGTTACTATAGAGCCCAGAAGAGGCTGGCATAGCTGGAAACTTAAAATTATACTTCTGAAAACTGGCTAATCGAAATAGAATTGATAGAATTGATCTTGCTATCAAACAGTTGAGCAAACATGTCAAGGTGCCGAAAACTAATTTGACTAAAAATAAACAATATTATTGCTCAAAACCATTATTTAAGCCCAACTTTGCAGTAATACACACCACAATTATTAGTTTTTTAGTTTTTTACTATACCTGTGACTCAAGCAGGGGCGGATCTAGAAAAATATTTATGGGGTGGCGAGAGGGGGGCAGGCATTTTTGAGGGGTGGCAACATATGGCAGACGTATTTATACTGAATTTAATCACAGTTATAACAGTTTGATGAGAAATAGTATGTACACACTACAAAAGGGCACGGGCTGCCATTTACAAACTCATACAGACAAACTTAATCTCACGCAATCAATGTCTTGCATTTAAGGTTTCATGTGAAACAGTTCATATTAGGAATAAGTGACCATACAATGTAATCTCATTAATAGGAGATAAAAGTATGGTAACACTACTGTAGGTGGGGCATTATCATTAGCAATGGGGCATTATCATTAAGGTAAGACACAGGTGATGAGTGGCAGATGTATGAGAGGGAAAGCAAACAGTTTTTGACTGTGTCAGAGTGGCAGCGTTGCAAATTGGCCATAACTTTTCTTTTAATTTGTTGCTGCCAACTGGGGTGGCAGCAGGGGTGGCAAGGCTTTCTTTTAGGGTGGCATTTGCCACCCTATGCCACCCCGGTAGATCCGCACATGGACTCAAGACAGATCAAGATTCCAGTTCCGGGGTTTGGATCGCGCCTGTATACCGCGGTATATTTGCATATCATTTAAGTGCGTCATCAAGAGAGAACCAATCAGCGCGCAGAACAACACGGCGTGCTGTCTGTCCACATGGGCGCCCGCTGGGCTCGAACGCGCCTCATTTCCATGTCGAAAGCGTGACCGCGCCTCGCCGCCTTGGAATCTGTCAATCATTTGGAGTAGCCACGCCCCAAGTCACCTGATCACCTCCTGCTTTCTCAACACCAGGAGCGTGCAAAATATAGCCTCGTTTACTGACTGTTGGGCTACAGAAGTGTCATATCAAGCAAAACTGCAGCAATTAGTGTTCTCAGTTCCTAAATCATTAAACAGTCTGATTAATAAGAAATGTGATGGTGCACAGTGCCAAACATGCCCCTGTCCCAACTATTTTGGAATGTGTTGCATGCATCAAATGTAATTTATCAGGGAAATATTTTCTTTCTACCTTTGTTGTTTAAATGAAGATTTAAGAGCATTAACAGACTGCAGATTCTTCTTTTTGTTGTATTTTACAAAAAGAACAAACCTTTCATTATTATTTTAAACATGGACTTGGAAAGGGTGACCTGGTTCTATCCTTTGTATTGGTGACTGTCTGTGTAGTTTTCCATGTTCGCCCTGTACTCCCACCTACCAAAAATGCAGAATTGCTTTAAATTGCACCTGGGTGTGAGTAAGTGAATACATTTACATTTTCAGCATTTAGCAGATGCTTTTATCAAAAGCGACTTACACAATGAGCTGAACACGATGAGCAATTGAGGGTTAAGGGCCTTGCTCAGGGACCCAACAGTGGCAACTTGGTGTTGGTGGGGCTTGAACCGGCAACCTTCTGTTTACTAGTCCAGTACCTTAACCACTGAGCTATCACTGCCCTCATCACTGAATAGCAGGGATCTCTGTCACCAGACCCACTGCAACACTGATTAGTACTAAGAGGTTAGTAAAAATAAATGAATGCTTTAAAACATCTATATCTTTGATTACTGCCGCTTTAAGATCTGATGGCAGTGGTAATAATTTTTTACATCAACCATCTGTATGAATGAGTGCTGGCATGGTAACAGTCAGACAGCTAGGAAAAACTTGGTCGACATGGAAACGGTCACAATGTGTTCACCAATCAGCAGTGCGACTGCAAGGGGTGCAAGACCTGACCTCACTCACATACACCTACACACATGCTGAAGTAGCAAAGGTATATATAGCATAGGTGATCTAATTGCATACATTTAAGAAATGACACATACATTGCACAAGCATGCTGTTCACTTCAGAAAAAGCCACATTAGTTATTTTATTTATTTATTATTTATTAACCTTTATTTAACCAGGGAAGACACATTGAGATTAACAATCTCCTTCACAGGTGAGCCCTGGCTAAGACAGCAGCATATGACACAAAAATTACACAATCAACAACATAGGGAGGATATATGCACATGTATACATTTAACAAGAAGCATATGTATAAAAATGTGTGACTTTTACTTTAAATTCAGTCAAAGAAATAAACTGCTTCAATTTAAAATGGTTCTGTAAATCATCCCATACAAAAGGTGCACGGTAACTAAATGCTGTCCTTCCAAATTTGTTTTTACAGTTGTGCTGGTCTTTTTTATGACGGAAAGTTGACTTACTTCTAGTTAACAAAATAACCAGACATGAGTAACACTGTTAATTCCAAGGCACTTTTAAGAAATAAAGCTAAACTGCATAAAATTTAAGCTTTACAATTGCCTCAAAGTTGGATGTTTTTTTTGTTTGTTTGTTTTTTACTAAAAATGTTATTTTATACAACTGTTAGCTTTGGGTGTGGCTAAAACACTAAACTCAATTATTAAGAGTAGTGAATGTTGTTCAAGGATTCTATTTTTGTCCTGTAATAATTAACACAACTAGATTCATACCACTGAACATATAGTTCAACAACCAACAATAGGGTGCATAAACTAAGGTGCACCAAGATAAGTGTGCCAACCTTTGTAGGTCGCAGCTGTGGATGATGTAACGTCAATTCTAGAAAAAAGTTCACCCGCTAGAGGGCGCACCCTCAAATCACTTCCCACAGTTCTTTTAAATCATTTGAAAACATATGCAGTACCAAAGGTCATCATGAAGAAGGCAATTACATTTACACGGATGCACAGATCATGTATTAGTCTATTCCTGTACTTATCAATGAAAAACTCTTTTATTTTATTCATTTTCAACAGCATGTGAGGCATAATGCTGCTTACATGTATTCTCTCATCCAATCCCTCTCAGTCTCTCCCTCAATAAATCACTTCTTCTGTCTTGGAGATGAAAATCAATAGTAATAGTCTTCAAGCCTGGAGGATTCAGAAAATGAGGTCACAATCCATTCATGGGCAACCTTGAAAGAAAGACTCATTAACTGTGTAAAGATACATACAGTGGTGTTCAAAAAAATAGCAGTCCAACACCATTGACCTGATAAATTACTGTTTTTAGTAGAAATGCTATTTCTACATAGCAAAAATTTTACTTGAAAGTGTAGTAGAGTAATGAAAACAAAACAAACCCAACAATTAGGACATGCATGCCGCTCATTCTGAGTAATCGAAGCATTGATTGATTGAAAGGGGCTTGTTCAAAATAATAGCAGTGGGGAGTTCAGTTGGTGAAGTCATTCATTCTGCAGAAGAACGGGTGTCAATTTTGGCCCTTATTTAATGCAGGAGGGTGGCAAATGTTGCACAGGTTGGTCATAGCACATTTCCTTTTGAAATACTGGGTAAAATGGGTTGTTCCAGACATTGTTCTGATGAACAGAGTACTTTGATTAAAAAGTTGATAGTAGAGGGAAAAAACATACAGAGAAGTGCAGCAAATTATTGGCTGCTCAGCTAAAATGATCTCAAATGTCTTGAAGTGACAACCAAAACCTGAAAGATGCAGAAGAAAGCGTGGAACTACTGTTCGATTGGATCAAAGAATAGCCAAAATGGCAAATACTCAGCCAATGATCACCTCCAGAAAGATCAAGGAACATCTGAAGTTACCAGTAAGTACAGAAGATGATTAAGTGAAGCCAATTTACCAGCAAGAACTCCTTGCAAAGTCCCGTTGTTAAGAAACAGACGTGTCCTGAATGGGTTCAAATTTGCCAAGGAACACATTAACTGGTCCAAAGAGAAACGGCTCAACATTTTGTGGACTGGTGAAAGCAAAATTGTATTTTTTTGGTCTAGTGGCCGTAGACAGTATGTCAGACGCCCCTTGAGCACTGAATTCAAGCCAAAGTTCACTGTGAAGACAGTAAAGCATGGTGGAACAAAATGATGATATGGGATGTTTCTCATACCATGGTGTTACGCCTAGTTATCACATACGAGGGATCATGGATCAGTTTAAATATATCAGAATACCTGAGATCATCATGTTGCCCTATGTCGAAGAAGAAATGTCCTTAAAATGGGTGTTTCAACATGACAATGACCCAAAACATCTTGGTTACAGACAAACAAGATTGAGGTAATAGAGTGACCAGCCCAATCCCCTGACCTCAATCCCATAGAGAACTTGTGTTCTGATATCTGAAATGCGTTCTTTTGAGGCAAAACCCAAAATTGCAGAAGAACTGTGGAATGTAGTCTAATCATGCTGGACTGGAATAGGTGCCAGAAGTCGACTCCATGCAACACAGATCTCGGAAACAATTGTAATGCCACTAAATATTCGTTCAGTAATTTAAACTAAAGTGAAACCTCAAACATTTTTAGTTTATAGATACATTTTTTGAGAAAAATGCTGGCACTGCTATTTTTTTGAACAGCCTAATATTCATTTTTCTTAATTTTCTGTAAAGGATGAACACAAACTGGCTAAATGTTGTTAATGTTTTGATTTAGAATTGAAAGTGTAGTATTTTCAGTGCATTTGCATTCATGGAAATAAAAGTTATTAGAATGATTTTGTGCTTTATTCACTTTTTTAAAATCACTGCTATTTTTTTTTAACACTACTGTATTATTATAGGCTGGCTTCCCACATCTTTATTCAAAGCATCGCTGGTTTATGTGCTAAATTCTAACCAGAATTAAATGTTAAAAGATCATACTATCATTAGTAAAAATGGAAGCATGATTGCCAGTCCACCAAGTCTACCTTTCACCTTATGCATGGAACATCTAGAATAATAAATATACCTCTTGGGGTCACAGTAGGATCCCACGTTCTATTTATGTTTACTGTGCACTTAAACAGTGATTGAGAAAGATAAATCATTAGAAAAACCACAAAACACTACATCAAATACGCCATGATTAAATTACAAACACAGCTACACAATGTACTCAGTCATTCAGCAATTAACAAAATGCATCACTAATATTTATTATGATTTTAATGTCATGTTTTACACTTTGGTTACATTCATGACAGAAACAGTAGTTACTTGTTACACAAGATTCCTCAGTTCACAAGTTTAATCTTGGACAATTTTGTATCTCCAATTGACCTCACTTGCATGTCTTTGGACTGTGGGAAGAAACCCACGCAGACACAGGGAGAACATGCAAACTCCACACAGAAAGGACCCAGACTGCCCCACCTGGGGATCGAACCCAGGACCTTCTTGCTGTGAGGCGACAGTGCTACCCACTGAGCCACCCCGCCACCCCGCCACCCCGATCAGTATTAAATCATTCTGACAATCATCGCTTTAATGTGTGATTTCAATGCAAAATAGAGGAACTAGTTCCAATGAGGCCAAACTGCAGTTCAGTCATCTGCCACAAACCCAACTTTTTGTTAATTTTGAAAGTTGTCTCTAAACTCATGGCAGCTTGTGTCCAACAGACAAACAGCACCAACAAAGAGGAACAGGGGAGAAGCAGAGAAGCAAGAGAAGCAGTCACAAGCTGCAGCTCACCTTCAGGGATAGATGTTACAAGCTCGTTACTTAATACAGAAGTAATGTAAAGCCACAAAACAAACAAGTTTTAAATTAGCACATCTATGGCCAAGTCTAATTAAAACTGGATGTTTAGAGCTTTAAAAAGTTACATTTCACGACAGGACTACTAATGCATGTTGCAATAAACACAAAACCTGGCCCCTTAAGTCATGTAGAAAATCAGAAGCTGCATTTTAAGATCTTGCACATGAAATAAGTCTAAGGACACCTTTGCACACAACAGTCCAGTACAAAAAGAGATTAATAGTATGGACAGCTATTTATTGAAATACATTAGGCCCTTTTATGGCTTTGCATGATGCTGTAACAGCTAACATATGAAGCAGATTTACAGGCCCAGGAACCATATCAGACAATGTTTTATATTTTAGAATGTCCCAAATGTACTGATCTGACTGAAAGGACTTCACTACTATTAGGAAGCAACTTAAGTTTTTTTAACATCAGCAGTAAATATTAGTACATTATATATATATATATAAATCTAAATAAACTATGGCACGTTTAAATAAAGGCACAGTGGCACAGCTAGTAGAGAGAGTGCAGCACAACAACATAGATCCTGGGGAACTAGTTTCAATACTTACTCCCAGCCCAGGATGCATTTTGCCTTGTACCCTGAATTTTCGAGTAGTGCCGTACCTGTTATCTGACTTTGTTTAAACAGAGTAGCACAGAGTGTAGGTGGTCATTTCAGAATACACACAGACACAATAAATTGCTTTATATTTACAGTTTTATTATTCTTAATTATGTTGCAAACAATGACATCCAGATTATATTGGTACACAATTTATATTTTGTCAGTGTATGTGTAAATGTGTGAACAGTGAGATCACAAAAAACAGAATGAAGGTCTTTAGGTCGAGGGGGCTTCAGGATATTACAAGGCATAAGAGAGCAAACAAATGGACTTCGGAGCTGACCGAATGCACAAACCTACTGCACATACAGAAAAGCTGTACCGTCCTTTCACACGGCCACTGATACTACATATATAGCTTTGGAATAGCAAAGGCTGGGCCTACACAACCGCTTTCAACCGCGTGCACTTCCAACATGAATCCCTTACGGTACTTAAAAGCTGCCTCTTCAATCAAACACTACCACGGGGGAGATAATTCAGCCACATTCAGGTTCAGGGCTGATCCCACTTCTGCCAGTTAAGATTACACAGAGGAAACTGGCTTCCTACTAATATAGTACAGTTTGCACATAAAACACATGCCTATCTACCGTTCTGTTGCTAGTTACAGTTTCCACAGCCTATAGTTATTGCACATGGTGATCTAGCTAGGATTGTTACACACGCAGCCAAACACTGCAGGTCCATCAGAGTGAACGTAGTGGCCAAGATAATGATTTAGTCTGTGAGATCTTACCAAGCTCCCTGATTTACACACTGACAAAAGAGTACAATGAGAACATGTGAGAAGCTTTCAATGGCAGCACGTTCAGCAGAGCCACAGACAGCAAGCAGCAAAATGGAATGGCAAAGCTATGTGTACATAGCAGGAATTAACATTTTGGATGGGGAGGTAGGGCGGCGTATCTGTAAATCAATAAAGGCAACCTGTGCTCTGACTAGAAAGGCCAAAAAAGCATGGCTCCTGTTATAGCAGGAAGAAGCCTCTGAGTGAAAATCTTACTTTGGGTAACTTATGATGTAACCCAATAGAGCATCAATATGCATACTGTTCTGCTGAACAAGCCCTGTTCTTATCATACGAGATCATATCCAACAAGCTATTTTTTCAGTTAGGGATATTGATTACCACAGGAAAGTTTCCAGCCAATCATTAAATAACAAATCAGTATTTGTCTTAATGGCATTTTTCAAACAAATTTAAACTTTATATTTCGTGACCCGTGATGTCACATAGCACCTTTATGATCAAACCACAGTAGTGTCTCATAAGTACAGCTGTGTTTACATTACCGCTGCAGTATGTACCTTCTGGGAGACTTTAGGATTTGAGAATTTTTAGGTATTCATTCATACATTCATTTTCACCAGCTGGTTTATTTTGGACAGGTTCCTGAAACAGGCAGAAATAGAGCAGCCAATTCATCATTTACAGGTTTCAGGGAGGTAGGCAGCAACCCAATTACTCAACACCGTGCTTTACAAAGAGAACCTACTGCCAGATCCAACTATTATGTCACATTCAGCTTTTCAAAGATTTAGCATCACGTTTTTAGAATAAGTCTTTGCTGAGACGCATCACATTTTTCTGTAACAGGAAAAATGACAACTACTCAATCTTTTAACAGATTAAGAGTATATAGCAGATACAGCATACATGCACGGCTATAATAAAGGCTATACCAGTTTTCACACTTACAGGCTTGGTAGAGAAACCAAAGCTGTTAGAAGAGTTTCTTTGCTATTACTGGAATGCAACAATAGCACAAACAGGAATATTTTGATGCAGTTAAAATTTAGTAAAAGCCAAACCTAGCACAAATATCAGACTATTTGGTGAGCTTTGGCCACTACTGCTGCTACTAAGGTGTTGAATTAAGTCACAGGTCAGAAAATGCTTAGTTTTATTTCTTTAAACCTTACCAGCACCAATTGCTTTTATGAGGCAATTCAGAACACAGAGAAATACTTTGTTTTTCAATCCTTATGTGATGCCAAATTAAAGATGGTCAATGAAATGGTAAAAGGGCATTTTTACGAATAGGACAAAATGCAAAGCATTAAAGCATAAACTCTGCACACAGACAGACACACTTTGAGAAGTGCACTTAAATAAGCCAGTTTTCTGTCCGATTTCATTAATTCTCATAATCTTGCCCTTTCTTGCAGGACAACACGCTCATTTCACGTTATATACAAAATCAACAATAGAGTAAGTGTGCATATAAACCAAAGCTATAATCAACATAACCAGCAAACCAGATTACGACTAACTGCTGACCTAGGAACAAATTGGTCATCATTTTTACAGTTCAGGTCCTTCCGACTTCTATAATACAGAGATAAATTAAAAGGAATTGATTGTGCCTGAAATACCGATCCTTAGAAGGGCCAGACTAATTTCATTAAATGTGAGATTTCTTATGTCCATTAAGACATCTCACTGCTGATTTAAAGCCCATACACAGCATTAAGAACCTTAAATGCATCAATATACGTCTTTTAGAGGAGACAACAGTCTTGTCAGATCTTAATTTGGTTAAGTGACAGCAACTATACTCTTCTCTCTCTGAAGCATTAGCGGATGACAGTGGAGGCAATACCGGGCCCAAAAGCCGAGCAGAAACGACACCGCCTGGTTTCAAGTGTCCTGTAGTGAAATTTCTCTGACAGGACCATTCTGGCTTTTGTAACAAAATGCTTGATGCTTTTAACCATTAAGGTAACTAGATGATGGTAAGCAAAAACAATTTACAGAATACAAGTTCTAGGATTCACCATGCAAGAATACTTGTTTTTCTTTTTTCATACATTTTTCTCTCCTTGTGAGGGTGTCGTATGTAACATTTAATAAGCTTAAACTACATCCAGAATCATTTACATAAAAGGACAATAGTTATTAGAAGAGAGCTGGATGGGATGGCAGCCATGAATGCATCCCAAAGAGTGAGTGTCATGGCAGGGAAGAGTGATGGTACAAAGGAGGGTTGGGGCAGGGCCTGCCAATGAAGATCAGCGACATTCCCACACTTTAACTGTTTGATCTACGCTTCCCGTCACAACATATGGGGAAGTCTTGTGGAAATCTGTCAATATAACAACAAAAGACATTTATGATTAAAACATACAGACAGCTCCAGCATTACTCACCCTTGATACAAATGGGTAAGAAAAGTCTTTGCCATTTTAGCCTAGATGCACACCAATTATTGAATAAGTGTAAACTTATTCCAATAAAATTATTGGAAGAACAATTATTCATTCATTCATTTATTATTTACAAGGCACTGGGGTGGCACAGCAGTCTACTGAGCTGACTCATCACCGCAGAGACCCAGGTTACAGGTCCAGCCTGGTCCAGCCATGACAGGCTTTCTTGCTAAACAGCTAGTAAATTGTGGTACCTCAAATTTGCCCCTAAACGTTTTTAAGAATGTGTGTAAGTAAATAAAAAGTAAATTTTTTTGCTCTTGTTTAAGTTCAAAAATCTGCGGAAAACAGGATAAATTCTACAATAGTTGTGCTACTTGTGAGCCACAGGCCCAGTATTTCTTAATTAAGCTTTGTAAAACAGACAACAGCAAGACAAAAAAAGTGTTTCCTTACCCATAGAGGTAACAAAGTGTTCATGAGCACTCAGGGACTTCATGCAGCGCTTATTTTTATAATCCCAAGTGCGCAGGGTCTTATCATCTGCACAGCTCATAATGAACCTGCCACCTGGGTGGAAAAGCACACCACGCACCCAGTTATCATGGCCCACCTGAAAGGAAAAAGAAAGTCATTTAAGAGACAGAACAGAAAATTAATATAATTCAAGCAGAATCAACTTCCGAAGAGGCAAAAATGTGTAGCAAGTTTGTTTTTCAGTACTTAACCAAATGCAGACAGGAATACCAGAACTCAACAGGATTATGTCTATAAAGTAACAAGCACATACTGTGCCTTACTGCTAATGTAATTACTGCTGCTTAAAGGTGTCATTTCTATTTTACTTTGTGGCTGTCAGGCTGTTGACACTCGGGCTGGAAATCTTTGCCAAGGAGAGTCACTTTTTTTTGTAGAAATGCTGCACAGAACTTCTACTTTTGATGAGTAAAGGGTCGTAATTTGTACTAGTACATGTATTCACTAGATTCATTTTGTGATGCAAAGACCCAAATCTTCATGCATACATACATGACTAGTTTCATGACTAGAAACACTCATGCTAGTTTCAGTAAGTCATCAGTAAATATGCTAGCTTCAAATTTTTCACTCTGTTGATCATAACATCAATGTTTAAAACAAATGAAATGATGTGTAAACTCACCAGTGTCATAATGCACATGCCAATACTGACATCCCACATCTTAATGGTTTTGTCTCGGGATCCAGAAAGCAGGAAAGGTCCAGGCTTTCCACTCTTCTTGTTCTACAGAAAGCACAGGAAAACAGACACCACTTTCAAGAGTATGTCAGTTATTTAAATTTTTTGCTGAAGCTAAAAGTTGTGGAACTTAACCACAAAAATGAATGAATCATTTCCTTTGGTGTTTTTTAAATGCCATGTGTAGAGCGCCCATAGTGATGGTGGTGGTGGGGCAGAGATGTGCGCACATATTACTGAGAACTAATAAAATATAATACCTGTAAAAATCACACAAATCACACAGATCACACAAATACTTACCTCAGAACCAGTGGCCTCAAGTATAGTGGGGTAGGCACTCTCTGGGGCCCAGGAGATACACTCCACAACATGTTCATGTTCCCTTAGTTCAGCCTTACACTCCTTGGTTGCAGTCACCCACACGCGCACTGTCTGGTCATTGGAGCAGCTGGCCAACAGTGAGCCATCCTGGTTGGGACGCACCATCCTCACCCACTCACGGTGGCCCGTGAAGGTCTTTACACAGTAACTACACACAGAAAAGATTTGTTATTTGACTCACTATTATGCTAATAGGGCTGATATCATGCTCCTTTCTGTAAAGAAAACTACCATTGGCAGACTTGAAATCCACTACAGTAGACCCTTAATTTACAAACAGTTTACCATACGAACATTTTGGGTTACGAGTGTTTTTTCTTCTTCTTCAACTTAACGAACAAACAAATTTCGGAACCGAAATCCACACGCGAACAAAACACATGACATCACGAACAAGTTGTCTTCGATCGTCTGTCTCTCTCTCTCTATATATATCTATATATATCTATATCTATTATGGTTGGGCGATATTGCCGATTTTCATACAGTCATCAGAAAATACTGCGGTATACGGTATTACCGCGGGGATGGGGGGGGTGTTGCGGACAAACTTTACAGTGTACACACTTGAGTGTAATTACAATATTTCAATGTTTTATTATAAAAAGATTTAACAATCTGAACGTCAAACATTGCTTATCTTGTCTGATCTATAATAAATACGCATAAGTATAAATGCATGTGTATCAATTACACTTTAACACAAACATTAACACATAACATTTTGGCATTGTAATCTCTCTCTGCCCACACAAAACAGAATAACAGCAGTTACACACTTCAATATATTTCAAAAGTTAACTGCTTACTTTATAGTTACAGATATTTCTTAAAAGTGTATGAACGTGTATGATTAGTTATGCCTGTAATCCAGAATTAAGTTCTATACCGTAACAAAAAATATGAATGTAAATGTTGCAATGACGGTGATGTAAAATAATGTTAAAATAATTCAAAGTCCAAACATTTGAGTGGTTAACGAGAACGCTACTTTACATATCACACAAGCTCAGTGCAAAACTCGAGCACAGAAACGGTACAAATCCGATCTATTCCCTACACACTCGCTCCCTACACCCTATAGTGCACATAACATTCTTAAAGGGCCAGACAATATATTTTATAATTCACATTACACGACAGGTGAGACGTTCTTTTTTCTTAAAATAGCGCTTTTATTTAGGAAAAAATAGTTCTTACATAGGCAGGAAAATCTATGGCAGACAAGAGTCAGAACAGCGGATTGGGCGTAACGTTATTATTACTGTTTGCTCCTTTTTCTCAACACTTGTGCTCGATTTACACTGAAGATATATTTAGTAAATAAGTACATGTCCGCGCATGCACGCGCTCGTGTTCATCTCCGCTTGAACTGATAAAAAATGTTGATTTTGAAAAATTAAAAGACGAGCCGTTTTTCAGTTTGTGCTTGTTAGCTCACAGCTAACGCTAGCCAGTGTGGCTCTTCACTCGTCTCTCTGTGTTATCACCAATAAGCACCCCACAGCCAATCAGCGAGCTCCAACCGCCTACCCCTCCTACCCCTCCCACCCCTCCCTCACTGTGGATGCGCGCATGTCCTAAAGTCTCAGTTTTCAAGGTAAACCTGAAGCAGAAATTTGGCGCTTCACATTTAAAAAATACCGTCACCATTTTTGAATACGGTCACCATTTTTGAATACCGCGGTATACGGTAATATCGTCATACCGCCCAACCCTAATATCTATATATATACATAAATATAAATATATATATATATATATATATATATATATATATATATACACACATACAGTGAGCAAACATTCAAACAGCGGACAGGGTTTTTTCAGTGTTTGCTTTATATTTTGTAAAATTCAATGTCAAATTGGCCCCAAAGAAGGTGCAGAGAAAGCATAGTGGTGACACAATGAAAAAATCTATTACTATTTGTTGTGTTGTATAATTACTCCTGCCAGTAAAGGGGGACAGGTAGTGAGAGAGAAGAAGGAAGTTGGCTGAGTAAAGTATTCTTTCTTTCGTGCAATTACACCTACAAAATACAACACTATTGAAAAAAGAAGGGAATAATAGAGAAACTACTGTACTGAACTGAAATGTGATGTGTGTTTTTTATGTACAGTATAGTACTACTGTGTATTGTTGTTTATTATTGTTTATTACAGGAATGTCTATTCTATAATTTAAGATTTAAGGGAAATATACTTGTATTTATAACCAAAAAGACAATTTAAGACATTAGAAAGGTTAGGTAAGGGGGTGGTTTGGGAGGCACAGATTAATTCTATTCACATTATTTCTTATGGGAAAAATAGGTTTAACTAAAAAACATTTTGACTTAAGAACAGCCCTTTGGAAGCAATTAAATTTGTAAGTCAAAGGTCCACTGTAGATGCTTTATTTTACATTAATGAAAATAATCTTGTACTATACATTAATAGGCCATTAATGCACAATAATAAGGTAGTCATTAATAAGTGTGGCAGAAGAGACACGCTTATCAGTCAATATTTTAAAAAAAGGTTTCCTCTCAGGTGACTAATGATGCTTTTATACAATTAGCTCAGTGTCACTGGCCTGAACATACACAAGCCTCTTTTACTTACCCAGTGGCTACCTCCCACATCTTAATGGTCTTATCTCTTGAAGCAGATACGATATGATCGCCATTGGGCATGATCGCAACTGACGACACATTGTGGTCATGTCCTAAAGGAAAAAAAGGAAAAACAAATGAATCAAAAGCAATTTTTAAGTTAAAAATAAACAACAAGCAATTGCACACATATGCAAAGATACACATCAGTGGAGCAAGTAAAAGTCTTGCCTTATTTAGGTGGCATGTTTTTAAATTAGTAACAAACTTAAGGAGAATATACAGGTTATCTAACAGCAGGAGCATCACACATTTGTTTTTTCTAATTCCTGTTCATCTATAAAACCCAGAGCGTTATAATAGAGAGGAGTGTAAACACTAAGTGAAAGCTGTTCAAACAATAACAGTACACACTACTGACAGCCACCAAGGGTTCCTAATAAAAGCCACTTATGGATGTGGTCCTCTCACCATGCATTGTCCTGATGCACTCAAAACCCTGGAAGTCCCAAAGCTTAAGAGTCATGTCTGCTGAGCAGGATGCCAGCAACTTTCCAGTCTGGTCAAAGGAGATGTCCTGCACAGAGTCTGTATGACCTTTCAGAGTGCGCTCAAAGTCTCCAGCCTCATAGTCCCACACCTACACACGTGCAACACAAAACAAACTTTTCTAGACAAGTCATATTTAGACAAGGTATATGTATTTAGACATCACAATTATAAAATTCCTTAGTATTTTTATGTATTATGGTATACAGCCTTTTGTAATTTTGAACACCCCCTGCCAAATATGGTGTTGATTAAGTATAAACAGTTACCACTTTATTTATAGGGCTTTTTTTGGTTGTGAAGGGCACCACATTGTTAATGTGAGCTGTCGATCTGGTCATAAAGGTCAGTTTCTCAATTCAGTAGAAAGCCGTTTGCTTTTTAAGGTCAGCGGGTGGCAATGGAGACAACAGAAAGGTGAAGAAGCTTCTGGCACTTTAATCAAAGTGAAGGGGTGCTAAGGTGAGCCACAGAGCATCTTATGCAAAGAGAACTGCTTGCTCTGTTGTTGCCCTGGGCAACCAGTGCACTGCAACTGTCTCCTTGGAGACAGTCAGTGAGTCAGCATAAAACCCTGAGTGCATGTTCTTCTGCTAAATAAAAACCTCGAGGCTAATATGATGCAAACACACCTTTACGATGTACATGTAACATTTACAAACACTCCTGGTACAGACAGAAACAAACCTTGATTGTGGCATCCTCTGAGGCAGAAACCATGACGCTAAAGACAGGGTGAAAAATGACGCGTGTGACAGGGCTTCTGTGTCCACTGAGGGCATACTTCTCTGGGGGGCGCGGGATCCATTCTTTAGGGTCCCTCTTCTGGACCATGGGTCCTCCCAAAGTAATCTCTTCTTTTGCTTCATTTAGCTTCGACTCTAGATCCATCACCTTCATAGGTAATACAGAGCAGGGCACATTTGAATAGGAATAATTAGGATGTCAGTTTAAGTAATATCCTGCAGCTAAAAATATAGTTTTTCATTTTAGATTTAATGTTAATTATAAGATAAAATGCTTAAAACCTATAAAACACTGTATTCAACTACACAATAAGTCCAAAAGAATGCATATAGCAATACATGATTTTAAAATCAGTGCCATTAACAAGTACTTGGGTCTGTTATTTGCTGCTATAACAATACTAAATGTAAACAATAGTTTCAATTCATCTGCTTATATTTGTCTGTTTGGCAGGATGCTTAATTTTACACATCCCGTAGCAATGTGGCTAAATCGTGAAGCCACCAATTAAAACTAAATCTAACACCTTCAGTGCTTACAACATACAGAATACAAAACCAGAATTAATTGATCTACTGACCTTCTTTTGTAATCTGATAACTGAGGTCCATTTCTTTTCCAACAAGCCTGCATACTTCTTATCTAATTCTTCATTCTGAAAACCACAAAGAAAAATAAGTTGAAGCAGAAATAATAGTCATACATACACTGATGAGCCAAAATATTAGGACCACCAAATGCCTATTTTGTAACAACTGTGCATGCCACAGTCAGAGATATATTAAATGGTAACACGTGTTGAAATGCAGCATATATGGGCAAAGTAAAGACCTGAGTGACTTGAATAGAGACCGATTTGTTTTAGGCAGATGACTAAGTTAAATTATATCCAACAGAGCGAGGGTTTCACTCAGGCAGCCATGGTTAATACTCACCAACAGTGATACAAACAGTGGACAGTGGTAGCCTAGTGGGTAAAGCTTTGGGGCATAGAACAAAAGGTTGTGGGTTCAATCCGTCTCAGCCGTGCAGCCATGTTGGGCCCTTGTGCAAGGCCCTCAACTCTCCTGGCTCCAGGGGTGCCGTGAAATGGCTGACCCTGCGCTCTGACCCCAGCTTCCAAACAAGCTGGGATATGTGAAAAAACATTTTATTGTACTGTACATGTGAATGGCGACGAAGAGTAATCAATGCCAAAAGAACACGAAAGCTATAGCGTCTGGTCTAGCGTATTTTAATCTTCGTGATGAGGTGAATGTGCACTGGAAACAGACAATAGACCAATTGAAGGATGTCAACTGGTCTGAGAAAATCCTCAGATTTTCTCCAAGATTGTGTGAAGGGCCAGGCACTTATGCATCATGCATGCACTGTAAGACAACCCACCTGCTAACGTAAAGGAGTTAACGCACCTGCTGGTAATGTCCTGGTGGCACGGGATACCACGGGATTCCTACAGATGTATTGTGGAGGCACGTCTTGGCAGGTAAATCATTTTGGCAGCCTATTAGGCAGGTGGTCCTAAAGTTTTGGCATATCTGCGTGTTTAAAAAATTAAATTCAGAGGCTTACCATATCTAACTCCGCTTCCTTCTTGAAAACAGAATAGGCCTCTTCATAGCCATTAGACCGGAGGTAATCTGCTATTGCTCGATTTCTGGAAAGACAGATAAAGTTCCATTTAGCACACAACTAGTGGTGGTGTAGGTGGCACAGAACTCCTGCATTCCATCGCTGCCTTGGTCAATGCCAGGATAGAGTTTCAGCACACTCACATGAATTTCCTTTGTCAGTCCAGTTTCAAAACTGCGCCAAAATACAAATAAACTTGGATGTGCATGTGCGGTGCCTTATCCAAAATGTTCCCACCTTGTTCTTTATTATTTCTAAAATTAGCTACTATAAAAGTGTAAACTAAAGCTGTCACTAAAAGCTAGCAAGCACAGTGGGTGGCAATGAGCAAAGTGTTTGACTGCAGGTTAAAAGGCTTACTTGGTTACTAATAATAATAAGATAAAATGGAAAATAGATAAAACTGCCATTCCTCCACAGCAAAGACTATTAGCTAACAGTTGTTTGTGACAACGAAGGGAGCTGTTTGACATATATGACTATATAAACAAAGTGTTTGCTTGCTTCACAACTTGCTGGATCATTAATCAGCACACACGCTGTAAAAAGTAAACTGAGCAAACTAAACAGACACACTACCAAACTCGCACTGTGCATTTATTGTTTTTAGAGACTGTTAGTGTTTCAAATTGCATACTACCATTCTATGCAGTATGTTGTCTAAGTGTACCAGTAATGGGAACGCAACCTGTTTTATCCCACTTTGATGCAATAAGCATCTTAGCCTATAGCAGTAGGATATCTTACTTGGGCATATGAAAGAATATAATTTAAAACTATTATTGTAGAAGGGTTTAGTATTACAGTATGCAAGTATAACAATAACCATAACCATAAACTACTAGAAGAAGCAAAACTAAGGGAATTGTTTATGCTAACCACTGTAGCCAGTAACTAAGTCTTTTAACTGGGAATTCTTTTCGTCATTATTGATACAACATGTTGTTCTACTGATGGGGGTGGAAAACCTTCAGGGAAAGTTTGTAGAAACTGGAGTTTTTTCTGCATTCCAATGTCAGGTAATCACAGCGTAATGAAAGTGCGACCAAAATGAACAGTGTCTCTAAACGGACATAAAACATAGGCTAGATTAACCAAGCAACTGAGAGAGAAACAGTATGGACACAAACTGCTAAAGACATCTCTCTATATGGCCACCTAGGCTTCATCATTATGTAAATAAGCCTTCCACTTCTTCAGATGGTGTTGAATATTTCATGACCAGCACACATGGCTAAATTTAGTCAATGATGTCAGGACCACTGTCTGATCCTTTCACTGGGTGTTGCTAACAGTACTGTTAGAAAGAGTAAGTGAATGACTCAGCCATCAGAGAAAGAAGTTACAGTAGCAGGCAGCAGGGCCAGAGAAAGCAAACGCATGACTAGGAAACAATAGCAACTATACATATAGACAGACATCAAAAGACACATCTGAATTAGAACATATAGATGCAAAGTCTTCTATTAAATATTATAAAGCTGGAAAAGCCTAGCCATAAATATTAAAATACCTTAACTGTAAAAAAGAAAAACACTGTTAGAAACACAAAATTATATCAGGAGCAGTTTCTGTTTGCTTTCAAGTCAAGCATAAAGAAAGGATCAGGCTGGTCATGCAATCAACAACCAAGCCCCTCAGTCATATAAAGCTTGATAAAATATTAAAGATAACTAGCGCTCTCATGGGGCTTCCTACTACTCAGACTGTGTGCATGCTATCTTACTCAGACTACTCAGACTGTGTGCATGCCACCTTAAAACATGCAGAAGAATTCATGCAGAAGAAGGTTTGTGGGCCATCAGGTCAATTAATGCTGATTACCCTGGAAAAGAATTGCTGAGGACTGGATTATTTTACTACCCCAGCCACCTACTAATGTATCAGTGCTGCTTTACCGTACACAAGCTCACTTCCTTCTGATTAAAAAGGCCCTAAGGTTTTGCAAATGGTCACTTCAAACAATCCTGTTAGCTTGCTTTTTATATAATTATTAATGGGCGGCATAGTGGAGAAGTAAGTAGTGCTGTCGCCTCACAGCAAGAAGGCCCTTCTTTGTGAAGTTTGCATGTTCTTCCTGTGTCTGGGTGGGTTTCCTCCGGGAGTTCCAGTTCCCTCCCACAGTCCAAAGACACGCAAGTTAGGTACAAAAGTACAAAAATACCTGTGCTGGTGTCACCTGGTAGTCTATGGTATTCTTTACATCCCCCCTTATGTGTAGAAGTACAAAAACAGTTGGCCATACACAAAATGTGGTACACTTTTTACCCAAACCGAATAAACCACCAAACTAGAGCAGGTGGTTCTGGTTTCACTTAAGTCATCCTTATTTCATTCATTCCAACATAACTGTTGGTAACTCCACAACCAAACCAACCAAACCATCAAGGATGCATCATTAAAGAAATCTGTTAAAATAATTATAAGAGGATAATCAAACAAGGCTCACTGTAATACCTTTTATGTATCATAAAAATGTGCTTAAGTTTGGCAATATGCTTCGCCCACCCCTTGAGAAGTGTTAGCCATTATTTATTTACTTGCTCTATGTTTCATGTAAGATCAAGGTTGTGAACTCACAGCTCGTCTCTCTGCCTTTGTGACAGCACCATTTTGGAAGGTGTGTAGGGGCGCTGTCTCTGCCCCGGGCAGGAAACCTGTGGATGGTCCTCAGCACGCTCAGCAGGTCCTAACAGAACAAACAATCAGGAGTGGGGACCGTTGCTCCAGAGCTGACGTCACTCCAACACCCACAGCTCTCCACTCAAACTCAGTTAATGTTGTCTTCTTGAGCTAGAAGCCAGAGCAGAGCTGTTCTGATCAGTTTCAGAACTGTGATTTTCCTTTCATCTAGAGAGAAACAGAATATAGAAGGAAAATAAATGTACAGTCTGTACACCTTTAAGATCTTAGTTAGCTGACTGAAGTTCATATACCGCAGCAACGGGATATGAACTCTAAACTTAGTTTAATAAGGTGATAAGCTGGTTTATCTTGTTACAACAGTCAAAGCAACCTGGCCCCATCACAAACTGAGACCTGTGTACCTTTCTGCTACTGCAGACATAAAAGGCCAAGGTTCCTCCGACACCACCACGTAACTGACGGCTAAAGGAGCAAACCTTTCTTTTAATTCCTAACAGTTAATACAGAAGGCAGGCAGCTCAGTTGATCGCTTTTAGATAGGGTCAAGCAGGAGAAGAAATGTGCTGGGGTTAAATGGGCAAAGGACACATGGCTTTGCAATCGCATCAATATAAGTAAGACTGTATATAGCCTTCCTCACTAATCTGAAGAGCAGTGTCAGGAATAGCAAGATGAAGATTAAACGTTTCAGCTGAACAGGTGCATTAAGAAAGTGTTTAAATGAAGAGCAGGTGATCACACAATTAAAAAGAAGGTTAAATAAAGTTGACAAAATTTGCATCCCAATTACCTTAAGTATTACCTTCAGTAATTTGACTAGTAATTCACAGCTCCACCAAAACAGCTGAGCTGTGAAACTGCTGTCATAGTGCACCAACTTTGATAACATGGTATGGTAGAGACAGACCACCAACCCCTGCCCAAAAAAGCCAAAGGCCAAAAAATATACATTCTGCAAAAACAGAACACTGTCATCCACTTCAACCAAGTTTCAATTTGACCTACTGTTTACTGTTTAAAGAAGCTTTGTTTTTGTTCTTTATGTAAATACAGTTTTACATGAACATTTTTAACAATACATGACATCAGCATCTGCAATTTCTTTTTATAGCTGTGAACTTTGTCTGGGTAAACATTATCTATTCTTTATCTACTAAGCAGCTCCACAGTGAAGGCAAATGCAGGGCTTGTTTCCCTGCAACCCACAGGAATGCTGGGACCAAGCTAGCCTGAGAATGCTGAGAATTTTAATGTCTCCGTAGTTAGTCTGTCATAGTGAGAGAGACACTATGGCAGTCTGTTAAGACAAATACTGTTTATTTTACACGTTGTGCTGGTCATATGTAGAGGGGCAAACTTTGCCATTCTTTTGCATTCTTTAAACCAATCAACTATACACATGCTAACCTCTGTCTTGCATTACCACATAGCAGCTTCAATAACATTATTCACTGCTACCTGTGCCAAGATAGGTCTTGGGTACAATAACTGATGTACTAAATGCCATTTTAATACACTAAGTGTAAGATGATAGCAGAACAACTACTACTAAAATGCTGCAGTAAAAGATAATAAAAATGTAAACAGGTCAATCTATGTTGTTATAGCTGCACCCTTTTTGTATGTGGAAGCTTTCAATCACTTTTTAACCAGTCCAAGTCGTGCTGCTTAAAAATAATTTTCATGTAATATCATGGACATTGTAATTTTACAATACTAAAAACTGGCCGATCAAGATCAGCTAACAAGCATTTGCAACAAAAATAAGTACAATGTAATGGCAAATCTGAATACACAGCATTTTAATTTTGTTAATGCCAATAAATTCACTGAAAATAGTTTGTTTATATACAAAACTTTGTCAGGTTGCTGAGCATACTGAAGTTAAACTTTATAGTTTATGGCAACAGAAAACACTCAATGCCAGACATTTGGTCATACACTTAACCTAATAAAGACGAGCAAATGTTTTCTTCTTTCTTTCAAGTATCATGAAAGGCTTTTCTTTATCTTTGCCACATCAACACCATGTCATTATAGATATAAATACACCAACAATGCCGTGGTAAGGAAGATTATCTAATTTTGACATGGTTATAAAAATAATTTTAAAACAGGTAAAATATTTTTAAATCATTTAGGGACTGTCAGGAATGGAGATTAAAGAGCTTATTTCTACCCCAATGCTCTAGGATTTCCAGCTAAAATGCAAATCCATGCACTAAAACATGACATTTGTATATTTTTTGAACCATTCATTCTTAGTCAGATGGAGCAGTTACTTTATACTGTAATTTGGTGTATTTAGCTTGGCATACTAGTCCTTTCTTCTGTTTTAAACAGAAAAATAAATCTCAGCATAACAACAACTACCCATATTTTATAAAAGATTGGCTTTTTACTGAGGTATCATTAGATCATTAACAGAGCATTGCTGCTAATATCAAATGTACTGTATATAATTGTTTCATCAGGGTTATACAGAAGAAGCAGTCCACTTATATTTGCAATTGAATATTAAGATGTGCAAATGTGATTATTTACAAAGGTGCAGTGTTATAAGTAACACTTAAATAAACAAATAAGGTTATTGATGATACCATCAGGATAAAAACTAAAGCTGATATTTATTATATTACAAAAAACATAGAAAGCAAAGAAAACCCAAGAGTTTACTGGTGTGTTAACCAGTAAGAGCTAACCAGACTGTTGGGGACGTACTAATATGGCACACAATGCAGGAATAAGCTATTAAAATGCCTGAATTAGATGTAAAAATCAGCACTGTGTATGCCTTGTATGTACAAAAATATGCTTTAAAACAAAATATGAAATGGCACTTTATAAAAAACAAAAACTCAAATGGCATGTAAACTGGACAGATAAGTAGAGGGAGTGAAAGTAGATCAGCTGGTTCTCCGTCATCGTATGATGGTAATTGTGAATTCAGCCATGCTACACACATCCATAAACACAGATAACCATCTGCAGACATTTCCTTTACTTTCTAGAAAACTCAGTTCATCAAATTTCCCAAAACATAAACATATGAGTAAAGACAACTTTGATTTTGTCCTTCCAAAATTTGGAACAAAATCAAAAACTCACACTAAAAACCGCACATCAAAGGAGTGATTTCTTTTAACATCCCATGGACTCTTACAAACCAGTAAGTAGTACACAGCAATAATTAAGCCCACGATTTTCCCTTCCATAAAGATTTGGTTAGAATCCTTAAACAATCTGAACATCTTTACAGTAACCAATGTTTCTGAAGGCAGGTTGGACAAAACATCCACACAGGTGTAGTTGTGGTCTTTTAAAACTATTTGTGTTCTACAATCCCCGTCACAACACACTGCAATGATTAAACTATTCATACTTTTTACTTGTAGGATCAATCTTAAATGAATTTACATAATTCTTTATAGTTTTTTAGCTTGTCTATGAATAATACCAACATTGTCAGAGTATCAAACTTTAAATTGCTACCATGGTGTATTTCACAACGTGTGTCCTATGATCTGTGTTGTCAGTCAACATTGCAGAACATCCCTAGTAGTAAAAATAAGACTATAGTTCTACACCACTAAAAATACAACCCAAGTCAAATACAAACTAAATAAATACATTATTAAACTTGTGTAGTATTGCATTATTTACATTTAAATCTAAATGGCCATAATCATATTAGGATTGCATCTTTTAAATGTTAAACCTAAAATTAGACCTTAGATTAATAAAAATAAACAGGATGAAAGTCAAGTCAAGTTAAGTCAACGTTATTTATATAGTGCTTTTTACAATATACATTGTCTCAAAGCAACTTTACAAAATCCAGGACCAACAGATACAAAAACCCCTGTTGAGCAAGCCGAGGGCGACATGGATGAAACCATGATCATGTGATTTTATGTACCATAGTTAATAAGCAACAAACTAAACATAGCCCAATACACTAACTAAAGGTATGCACAGCAAGTTAATTAACTGAGAAAGCCAAAATGTGATAGAAAAATTATAGGGAAAGTACTAAAAATTAAAACGGTCATGACATGACATGCAATGAAAATTATCTTAACTAGTAGTCAACTTTATACTATTATATACATGTGTTGATCTCCACTAAATGCTAAATACATTGCTGGGCAACACACACACAGGCAATATATCCAATCCACCATCCAGCAGGTTTGCAGCGAATTGGAACACATGCGTAACACTGCTTAGTCATAGAAAAGAGGCCTTACTCAACCTGTTGTCACATAGCTGGACTATTTTATATAATGTATATGATTGATTTCTTACACCTGTCAGGAATGGGTGTGGCTTAAACTTAATTAAGAAGGGTGTGCACATATTTTTGACCACACTGGGTAGACAGGGGAACAAAAAATACTTTCATTTTCCTGTTATTTCAAACAAATATATGGGTTTATAAGAAGTATACACATATAGTTTGCTTTTCATGAATCATTATAAATAGAAATTAAAATTATTTCAAGCAGTGACAAATTACAGCATATAAAAGTGTTAAAAGAAAGGTATATTTACAAATTTCAACAAACCTAAGCAAATATTGTAACACCACATACAAATAAGAGGCATATTAAATCTTTTTAAAACGCTAAAAAAGAAAACGTCATGAAATAAATCAGTGGGTTTTAGTGGTTAATGTGCACCCCTCATATCTGGCATGTGTACTAACCAATACAAGTTCATTTACGTGTACCATAGAATAAAGCTAATTGACTTCTAACGTATTCACTGTCAAATGGCGCATCATTGACTTGTGAGGTGTAGCCTCAAAATGTCTATCCATCGTTACACAGTCGGTTATAAGGATGAAGAAGCCTCATAAATAAGAGGGGAAGTCAAAATACAACGCTGTTAACATAAGCAAATAACTGAGCTAACGGCTAACCGTTAGATCTAGGCTAGCGTTCCACGCCCTTGCTAGTTCAGTCTACAGCGCAGGGTGAACTTCTCACTAGCATGCTGGCTAGCCTACAGCAGCAGGCTGTGAGCCGGGTACCAAATACAGTTCCACCTTAAAAACATCACAGGCACACCCAAGCTAAAGCTAAACATAGGAATGAGCTCGGATTGATTTATTGGCTCTTCTAAGGTCGCTACAATGTCGCTGTGATTGAATGTAGGTGAATAAATAATCATTCATTAGCATCCGCGCGTCCTCATATTAACCTCAACTAGTTCAGATAACTAGCTATGTAAGCTAATTATACAAACAGCTAAGCTAACATGTTACTCCATAACCAATGCTGCCGGCTAACGTCAGTTAAACAAGCCGGATAACCTAGTTTCGTTCTTCATTAAAACACCACAGACGTCAATGTTTGTGTCTCAGCGACATGTTTTCCAAATTAACCGGTGCATTTTGCAAAACTGACGCCCTGTTATTTTGCTCTAACGGCCAGTCCGCCATTTTGAGATACACACCAGAGACATTTTTGAAACCTCATAGGCGTTGTACGCTCTCCTTTCTCTGTCTGGCAAGCAGATAAACAATTCGAATTACAATTCTTACCTTATTCAGTAAAACGTCTCAGCTATTAGATAACACAAATCTGTACAGCAAAGTCACTTCCGACACTCGGCTTCACTCAGCGTCGTTTCTCCTCCCTCAACTCTGCACCGCAGCGCCTACCAACGCCGTGCACGCGCACTCCCAGAGATAACTGTCGTGAGCGCGCCCGCCTTAACAAACTCAATTCGTCTTCACTTTTTTCTCACTACGCTCATATCATGTTTATTGGGATGAAATCAGCCACATCTTGCCATATTTAATAGCAAAAGTGCTGTGCAGTTTCAGAGCTACATACAAATACAAAATACAAATGTTTCCTTGATTAATTTCTTGAAAGAAATCTGGACCAGTGATGCCATTAATGTGTCTGTATGAACCAGAGCAAAACTTAGCTATATTCATCTGTCTTTTTACTAATAAATAAAATGCACCTCCTAGTTTATGCTTAAGCGCTCCCCATACATGATACAGACACAGTGACATCATTGATATATTGATTTCCATGTATTCACATTGATTTACATTTATTCACATATTTATCTATTCATTTACTGTAACCAAACTGTAGCCTTATCCTCATTAAAACAGAAATATACTTTGGCCATGGTGTTAGTTCATCACAGGGTATCAAAGACTATTCACTCACTCTTACCTATCAGCAATTTACAGCAGCTTTTGTATGTTTGAAAGTAGTGGAACAAAATCAGAGAATACAGTACTCAGAGAATACAGATGCATGTAGAACATGGGACCCATATCCCTGGAGCTGAGCAGCACTTATATTTTGTTAGTTTGTTATGTTAGTGTCAATGGTTTGGCTGATTTGTTTTGGGTTGATCTTAAATACTGTGATTTGTAGGTGGGTTTAATCGCTTGACTTTTTATCAATTCTTTTGAGTTGAGTCTTTAAACAATTTGTCAGGTATTTTTCATCTATTTCAATTAAAGGCAAAGATATTGCTGCTCCAGCTGTGAAAGGCACCATGTTAAAAGGTCATGTTCAGTGTGTTAATAGGGGCGGCATGGTGGCTAGGTGGGTAGCACTGTCGCCTCACAGCAAGAAGGTCCTGGGTTTGATCCCCAGGTGGTGTGGTCCGGGTCCTTTCTGTGTGGAGTTTGCATGTTCTCCCTGTGTCTGTGTGGGTTTACTCCGGGTGCTCCGGTTTCCTCCCACAGTCCAAAGACATGCAGGTGAGGTGAATTGGAGATACAAAATTGTCCATGACTGTGTTTGATATAACCTTGTGAACTGATGAACCTTGTGTAATGAGTAACTACCGCTCCTGTCATAAATGTAACCAAAGTGTAAAACATGACATTAAAATCCTAATAAACAAAAAAAAATAAACCAGTGTGTTATACATCATATAATGGATGGTAGGCAGGTTAATATGTCAACGTAAATACAGTAGCTCTATTGTAGTAAAAGACTCACTTTTGAAAAGAGTTAAAAATACAAATCTGCAAAAATAATGGAGCCCAAGTACTTTTATTAATTTATACTTATTTTAAATTGAGTTTTAAAATATCTATTTTTAGTATATGTATTGTTCCTTTATATGATTTAAATTATAAGAATAGTTTTTAATATAATTTCTAACTTGGATTAGGCAGAAATCATTTAATCATGACAGAAGTTTAAATATGGAAATATGAAAAATACAGAACATTATTTTTGTAAAATCTGGTATTCCATTCCATCTGTTCGGCAGTCATAGCACAGTTGTTAAGGTACTAGACTAATGATTAGAAGGTTATTGGTTCAAGCCCCACAAAATTGCCACCATTGGGCCCTTGAGCAAGACTGTTAACCCTCAGTTGCTCTCAGTTGTAAGTTGCTTTGGATAAAAATGTCTGCCCAAAGCTGTCCTGGTCACTGTAAGTGCTGTAGTCTTACAATTAAACTGTCTAAGAACAACAACAGCTCATCTGTAAACCCAAAAGCTACACAAGCTCACAGAACAGGACTATCAGGTGTTGAAGTGCACAACTGTACGTAGTTAAAAACACACCCTAATGTAAAGCAGTAAAAAGTTATAATTTATAATGGTAAGCAATTTACACTGACATTTTATTATCTGCAACATGATGGACAACTTTGGCTTTGACTAATTCCAGGAGAATGCTAAATTCCAAATTCTAGTGGAAAGCTCTCTTAATAAACAAATTACTATTTTGTACACTACAACGATCTGTTCATACATTTACACACATTTATATACATGTGTGTATCTTAAAAAAAGTTTATACAACTACTAATGTGTATCTCTGGTTCCAGCTGCAGATTGTATTGCTTTTTATCAAATTACAAGGAAACCAGTCATGAATTGTACATTTAAAAAATGTGGTATTGTCAGTGTAACATAAATAACATGAGCCATTCCGGATTTAAGTACATCAAGTTTTATTTTTAATTAATACTTTTCTTTTACAATACTGTAATACTTTTCACAAAGCATTTGCATAATTCAGAAAATAGCATTTTCAGATTTGCTTCCCACAAAACAATTAGTCATGCAAAACTGTCAATTTGGTTATTATTTCTAGCCTTACTTTTAATGCATAGTTCAGTCTTACAGAGAAAATACTTAATGATGCATATAAGAGCAGAAACAGTTACATTATTAACAAGACCTAAACGTTTTACATTCATCATTAATTCAATGAGACTATTCAAGGTTTTTAAAGATGTGAAAATTCCAGGCTGGTTTTGCAGGCACGTCATCCTGTTAAAAATATACATTTTCTTTCTTGACATCATGTAGAGTTTGCATATATTCATGCACTGCAGTACTGCATATTGGTCCTACTGGAGTGATTAGTCCTTTTGTTTTCGACCAATATAAAGTATCCTTTTTGCATTCAAGCAGCAGTTTGCTTGGCATTAGCCCTAAGAGTTTCCAGGTCCTGGTTGCTTTAGAGATAAAGCAGTGTAAAATACACATATGGTTACAGATTGGGGAACATAGAAATTGAGAAAGAAGAAGACATTACAATAATTATCAACAATTGTCGTCTGGTGTAGGAATAGCTTACCTGAGGGGTATAAGGACGATCCCTGTTACAAGATTTAGTTGCTCCACAATCCAGACCCGACTTGGTGTGCTCAGCTACAAAACAAAGAAAGATAAAACAACTTTAGCATTTAAGATATATACAGGTCAACAAACTCAGATACTTACTTTAGCCAGTTTACTAATGCTGGTATTTTACTTAAAAATTGGCACGCTGCTGTGATACTGGTATTGCCAGAAATTTTGGATCAAAGTCTTAGTGTGGCACTGCTATGAAGGCAGAGCATGACACAAAACTTACAATGGCATAGAAGCTAGCATAGATGCTAAAGGGTGGGAAAATATCCTTCTTAGCTAATGTTCTCTTCAAAGCTTGGGAATTCCTGGTTGTGCTTAAAAAATCTCATAATATAATATGACACTAAGCGTGCATGATTTCAGCGTATTGCTTAAATCCAACTCTAAGTTAATGTCTTTGTTTGTTTGTTTATTTGGATTTTAACGTCATGTTTCACACTTTGGTTACATTCATTACAGGAACAGTAGTTACTCATTACACAAGGTTCATCAGTTCACAAGGTTATATCAAACACAGTCATGGACAATTTAGTGTCTCCAATGCACCTCACTTGCATGTCTTTGGACTGTGGAAGGCAACCGGAGCTTCCGAAGTAAACCCACACAGACATGGGGAGAACATGCAAACTCCACACAGAAAGGACCCGGACCGCCCCACCTGGGGATCGAACCTAGCACCTTCTTGCTGTGAGGCGACAGTGTTACCCACTTAGCCACCTTGCCGCCCAGTTAATGTCTTTGAAACGTTGTTTGAAGTTACTGACATCAATGATACAAATGAAGACTTTCTTCAGGTTCTCCTATTTTTTGGGGGTCACAATAGGAGATCATTTTGGGCTGGATGCCTGATTTGGCACAGTTTTGCTGGACAAAACCTTAGTGAATCAAGATACTCACTTTAAGCGGAGCAATACTGCAATCAGAACTGTTCTTGTAGATTACATTCATGGTCCTCTGCAAAATTACAGCTTGATTCGTAAGGTGTTTCAGGTACTCGGAGCTTTCTTGTGTCTTCTCATGTGCCTCTCCGACCTACAACAAATAACAGTCAATATTGTACACAAAGCTTACCAGATCTTTTCCTATTTATTTATTACTTTTTGTTAAGGCTTAAATCCAACTCTAAGGTAATTTGTTTGAGGTTGCTGACATTATTGATACAAATTAAGACTTCTATATTTTAGGGGTCATCACAGCAGATCATTTGCGCTGCATACCTGATTTGGAACAGTTTTAACCAGAATGCCTTTTAAAATCTAAAATTCCACCATTGTATACCAGTTACAAATAAAAGCTTGAAAATTTAACCACCTAAAACTGATTTCCACCTAAAACAGCATTACACGTCTTCCATGTATTCTTGCGTTGCTGTTGCTTCTTGCTTTCCAGTGATTTCCCAGTGTTTTTTCTGTTCCTTTGTTTAGCATTTACCATAGGGTTTAGTTTAGCCTGTAGAATATAGCAGGAAGCCTTTGCTTTTGTTTATGTTTGCATTGTTTATTCAGTTTATGATTTTCTTATTATATGGTGGTAGTTAATTTGCATTCTGTTTTTTGCATTGTTTTGTATCATCTTGTAAATGAATACCTTGCGCTTGTGTTTACTTGACCTGTTGTGTAGTGTGTCCATTTGTTTTAGATGTAAACAACCTGGTACATAAGAGGGTTCTTCAAAAAGTTTCTGCACTTTTATATTTTGGTTAGAAATGGTGAGGGTGGGAGGAGTACTAATTAGTCATGTCTGAGAGACTGAGAGAGCTTATAGTCCGATTTAGCGCCATCTGATTTCCACCTTTTTAGACACTCAAAGAAGCTTTAAGGGGAAGAAGATTTTCATGTGATGATGTGAAAGCAGTGGTGCATCAGTGGCTACGCACTTAATCAAAAAATTTTTTGCTGATGGCATTAAAAAGTTGGTACGACACTGAAAAAAATGCATTGGAAGGTGACTGTAGAAAAGTGATGTCATTTGTTTTTAAAGTTCCTGATAAATAGAGTTTTAAAAAGTGCGGAAACTTTTTGAAGAACCCTCCTATAATGTATAGAAATCTCTCTAAATATATATTTTTTTCATTTTCATCAATGGCTTTATCTTGTACCAGATCTTGTTTCACTGGAAAACACTGGGCACAAGGCAGAAATACCCTTACCAGGGTGCCAACACCGTCTCACTGACATAGTCAATCATGTCTGTGTAGATGCCTGACACATGGGGTTAGGGTCAGATACATTTGCAGAATGGATCTTTTTAATATTTGTCATGTAAAGTGTAATTTTCCACATTGACTCGGAGTGATTTCACACATAACCCCTACCCAATATATTTAATATAACGGGTACAAATGCATGTATAAAAGGGGGTTAAAGGAATTTACAATGATTAGAAATACCTGGCTTCTATAAATCATGTAGCGTTCCTTCTCATGTCTCAGAGCTGATCTGAACTCTCCTTTGCTCTCAAAAACCTTTGCCAACAAATGATGACTGGAAAGAAAAATAAAGAAGTATTTATCAGCAGGTCAGCAATGAACCTGTTATCTATTTATTTGTGTTATTCCACTCCTCACCTTTGTGCGAGTTTTAGGGACGAAGGCCCCTGATATTTAGAAGTTAATGCCAGGGCATTCTCCAGAAATTTAAGGGCAAGATCACACTGCATCACACCATGTAACATGAGACCAATGTTAATCTGAGAGGACAAAAGAGCACTGTTAATACAGTAGATCAAAGGTGTGCTAACAAAGACAACCTGCAATACCTGAAGCCTATATTTATACACAAAACAATGTCCATACACAAGGTTGATTTACAGTTAAGGTTTGTTTATAACAATAGTAAGCCATTTGGTAACATGTATAGTATGTTAAAAAAAAGAAGAGACCTATATGTTTGTTTTTACTATGGGTAGACATTGTACTTTTTGACAAGTAGCTTTAGTAAAGGTGGGAATTGTACCATTTGTTCCACCTGGATTGATTTTACATAGAGGTGACCTTGACTGAGGACCATTCTAAATTCTGTAGAGAGTATTATGGCCCTAACTCATCTAAAGCATACACCTTCATTATTAAGTGACTCAGTTTAAAGGGAGGAAAATAATAGCCATTTGCAATGCACATCCAATATCAGTTTTAAAGCTATAATTTAATATTACAAACTGATTGTTATATTATAATTAACATCATGTTTTACACTTTGGTTATGTTCATGACAGGACAGGTAGTTAGTTTACACAAGATTTATCAGTTTAAGTTCAATGACAAACACATGTGCCCTCTGTAGAAATGATCATTTGGTAATAAAATGCAGCCATGAGCACTGTTTTATAAAAAAGGTGGGACGGTGCTCATTCTCACTGAATAATCCTGACACATCAATCAAATAAGATGACAGGGCTTTCCATTCTTCATGACAGACCAGATAAACAAAGCATTTTTCTAAAAAAAAAAAAAAAAAAAAAAAAAAAACTAACTTTGCCAATGTTTTTAAGCACTGAACAAATTCAATATGCTTGAACCCCACTGAGAAAATTTGTCATTATGAGTAGAAGATGGAAATGTAAACAAAACCATATTTTATTTTTTAAACTAACAATGGATCCTTTTTTAAAGCTTGTAAAATCTGGTTTTAATCAACTACAGCACTGAAGGCTTTACCCCAAACTGTACAGTAGTTTTGTAATATGTGTAATATGGTTAGGAAAAAAATAAGAATTATATTTTGCTTTGAAAATAAATCAATTAAATTTTTTATTAACATGTATGACTGTATCATAACAATTTTGGTCAATGTTATTAATTACTAATAATTTATTTAACAAGGAATAAATATATTTTTAATGTATTTAAATATTTTAGGGTTAGAGCTTATATTATTATAATAGCTTATAATATATTTGTACTTTAATTCTTAGAATATGAATTTAAATTGAGTTTCTGTGGTCAGTCTAGGAAGAGCCTGCAAGTCGAAACTGCTGTGCCAACAATGCTGCTCCTGCTAGATGTGACAAAAAAACCTGGCTTGTTTGCACCAAAAATGTCAAAAACTCACTACAGACTTTATAACAGACGAAGATTTGAATAATGAAGAATTCCAATTATTTTTGTTATTTAGTTATAACTTTTAGTTTAATTTAATTTTGGTTATGTATGATTTGTGTAAATCCTATTTATTCAAATTATCCTCCAGGCCACCCAAGAAGGATGGGTGTCCCTGCTGAGTCTGGTTCCTCTCAAGGTTTCTTCCTGTAATTTTAAGGGAGTTTTTCCTTGCCACTGTTGCCCTCAGCTTGCTCAGTAGGGCTTTCTGGTCTGTTGGTCCTGGATTCTATAAAGTTGCTTTGAGACAATGTTCATTGTAAAAAGCGCTATACAAATAAATTTATCTTGACTTGAGAACTGGTAAAAAGATGTTCTTGTGGACAAAATCAAAACACTACATAAGGAACAGAACGGTAAAGAAACTGTAAGACAAGTGCATGTGAGTCAGCACACATTATAAGGGCATAAAGTGCAGCACACTATATAAGAAAAGCAGTAGAGTCCCAGATAGTGTTGCTAGTTATACATTATCCTGGGGGAAAATGTAAAGCAGTACATTGTTTGTCTGCCAATGCAGGATTTGTTTATAAATTGGGTAGTCAGAAAATAGTAAAATTTTTAGCAATTTCAGTGTAAAGCACTTACTCTGGAGTAAGTGAAATTATACAAAATAATGAAAAACACTGTATTTAAAGACCTACATGGGATTACTGAGATTACTTACGTCCATTAAGGCCATTTCTGGGTGATCCTCCCCACACACAAGCAGCATGAGATAGCGGGCCCGATAGAGCAGTCGCAGGGCAGTGGCAGCCTGCCCACTTGCAAAGCAATATAGGCCAAGGTCTTTCTGTATATAGATAACAGAAAATAAGGCATATTTAAGTACACCAATGCAATTTTGTATGTATATGTATTTAGTAAACAAAGTTTGCTTAAAATCAGAACAGTGATGCAGCTGGTGGAGTGATTGCCGCAGTCATCCTTGCCTTTTTACTGTTTGTGAGAGTCCAAGTGGGTTTTTTTTTTACTACGGTCTTCTACCACTTCCTAAAGTGTGTAGAAAGTAAACTGGCTGCCTTAAATTTGCCCCTAGATTTGAGTGAGTGATATGTTTAGCCTTGCGATTGATTATCTTCGTGTTCCACATAAGGTTTCAGTCTAGCATCAAACACAAAACGACCATGACAGGATGAACAAGTAAAAATGAATGAATAAATAAATGAATTAATTTATTGAAATGCTTTAAAAATGACTAGATGGTGATTAAATACTCACATATTCCTGTATAGTATTGGGATGCTCTATTCCCAACACTCTCTCACTGATCAACACAGCTTTCTGCTGGTGACTCAGTGCCTAGTAGAATAAAAACACACATATTGCTGATAAAGGTCAATGCATCACTGTTGTTTTCTCCTTTTGAAGACTTTTATGAAACCTTTAATGCTGTCTGTGTTTATGCATTTACTTTAAAATTTGTATTTAGCCTATTACTTCTCCTTTCTCACCTCAGCGTAGTCTTCAAGGATATAGTAAACGCGTCCCAGCAGGCGGAGACAGATGCAGACGTCCTGGTGTAGAGCCCCATACACATTAGTAAACAGACTCAAAGCCTGGCTGATCAGCTCACATCCTTCTTTTAAGTCACCTTAAATTCAAGTATGAAAAATAAATTAGGTCAAATGTAACATTGCATCTCACTTTTCTTGTCATTGAATTATGTTCAGTTCCAAAAATGAATACAGCAAAAATACATACAGTGTATCACAAAAGTGAGTACACCCCTCACATTTCTGCAGATATTTAAGTATATCTTTTCATGGGACAACACTGACAAAATGACACTTTGACACAATGAAAAGTAGTCTGTGTGCAGCTTATATAACAGTGTAAATTTATTCTTCCCTCAAAATAACTCAATATACAGCCATTAATGTCTAAACCACCGGCAACAAAAGTGAGTACACCCCTAAGAGACTACACCCCTAAATGTCCAAATTGAGCACTGCTTGTCATTTTCCCTCCAAAATGTCATGTGATTTGTTAGTGTTACTAGGTCTCAGGTGTGCATAGGGAGCAGGTGTGTTCAATTTAGTAGTACAGCTCTCACACTCTCTCATACTGGTCACGGAAAGTTCCAACATGGCACCTCATGGCAAAGAACTCTCTGAGGATCCTAAAAGACGAATTGTTGCGCTACATGAAGATGGCCAAGGCTACAAGAAGATTGCCAACACCCTGAAACTGGGCTGCAGCACAGTGGCCAAGATCATCCAGCGTTTTAAAAGAGCAGGGTCCACTCAGAACAGACCTCGCGTTGGTCGTCCAAAGAAGCTGAGTGCACGTGCTCAGCGTCACATCCAACTGCTGTCTTTGAAAGATAGGCGCAGGAGTGCTGTCAGCATTGCTGCAGAGATTGAAAAGGTGGGGGGTCAGCCTGTCAGTGCTCAGACCATACGCCGCACACTACATCAAATTGGTCTGCATGGCTGTCACCTCAGAAGGAAGCCTCTTCTGAAGTCTCTACACAAGAAAGCCTGCAAACAGTTTGCTGAAGACATGTCAACAAAGGACATGGATTACTGGAACCATGTCCTATGGTCTGATGAGACCAAGATTAATTTGTTTGGTTCAGATGGTCTCAAGCATGTGTGGCGGCAATCAGGTGAGGAGTACAAAGATAAGTGTGTCATGCCTACAGTCAAGCATGGTGGTGGGAATGCCATGGTCTGGGGCTGCATGAGTGCAGCAGGTGTTGGGGAGTTACATTTCATTGAGGGACACATGAACTCCAATATGTACTGTGAAATACTGAAGCAGAGCATGATCCCCTCCCTCCGGAAACTGGGTCGCAGGGCAGTGTTCCAGCATGATAATGACCCCAAACACACCTCTAAGACGACCACTGCTTTATTGAAGAGGCTGAGGGTAAAGGTGATGGACTGGCCAAGCATGTCTCCAGACCTAAACCCAATAGAACATCTTTGGGGCATCCTCAAGCGGAAGGTGGAGGAGCGCAAAGTCTCGAATATCCGCCAGCTCCGTGATGTCGTCATGGAGGAGTGGAAAAGCATTCCAGTGGCAACCTGTGAAGCTCTGGTAAACTCCATGCCCAGGAGAGTTAAGGCAGTTCTGGGAAATAATGATGGCCACACAAAATATTGACACTTCAGGAACTTTCAATAAGGGGTGTACTCACTTTTGTTGCCGGTGGTTTAGACATTAATGGCTGTATATTGAGTTATTTTGAGGGAAGAATAAATTTACACTGTTATATAAGCTGCACACAGACTACTTTTCATTGTGTCAAAGTGTCATTTTGTCAGTGTTGTCCCATGAAAAGATATACTTAAATATCTGCAGAAATGTGAGGGGTGTACTCACTTTTGTGATACACTGTACATCCACTCACTGACCATATTATGTTATTATTTGCACCTTTGCACAATATTGCATTTTTGCACAACATTTGGGCTGTTATACCAACCCTACACTGTTATTTATTATAATATGTTGTTTATTCCTTTTTCCTCCAACTTGACATTTACTCAGTACCGTGTACTGGCCAACACCACACTTGTCTTTGGTTCCGTAGTGCCTTTGACCCCGTTCCCTTTACTTTTTAGGTTAGAAATGTTTCTTGTATTTATTGTTTCTTGTATTTATTGCATTGTGTATATTGTGTTGTCTGCACTTGTTTTCTTAGTTGCACCATGGTCCCGGATGAACACTATTTCATTTTATTTTGTACTTGTACATAGCCGAATGACAGTTGAACTCGATTATTAGGCCCATCCCCTGCCAAAAGATGTGCATGACAATGCTTATTTTGTGAAAGTTGTGCATAATACGGTCAGAGATATATTAAGTATAATAAGAAGTATAATTGATGGTAATACACATGTTGAATACAGCAGATATGGGCAACATAAAGACCTGAGTGACTTTGATAAGGGCCAAATTGTTATTGCCAGATCACTGGGTTGAAGTATCTCTAAAACAGTAAGGGGTGCTCACAGGCACTTGTGGTGAGTACCCACAGATAATGGTCCAAGAATAGATAAGCCACGAACTGCCAACAGGTTGTTAAGCAGCTAAGACTCTTCAATGCCAGAGTACATTAGATAAATATAGTTTTCTTTAAGATCATGTGGACGGGCCCACGTACATCATTTACTCGTGGCACAGATGGCACAAGGATGTCCTGGTACCAGATACTACTTTCCTTTACTGTATACACATTATTACAGTACTATACTTTCCTATATTACCACATTGTGGTATATTGCCAGGGTACTATGAGGTGATTTGTCATGTTTTCCACATGACTCTAGGCACTGTGAGAAATGTGTGTGTGCGTGATGCTCTACAATTGCACCCTGACCAGAGTGTGTTCCTGGCTTGCCCCCATTGTGTCTAGATGGTGCGGGAAATCTTAAGCTAGAATTGTAGAATCATGGCAGGTCTAATGGTCATGTTGAGAGAATTGTGACTGGTTAATAAACTTAATTTCCTGACAGAACAATGTTTTACCTTTAATTTGCAGAAGAACAAATGCAATATATTTTCAATTTAGATATATAATATAGTTTTAAAACTATATTTATAATATATACTTGCAGAATAGCAAAACCTGTATGTGAATGTTCTAGATATCTTTGCTTTATTAACGATAAAATCTAATTTACTAGTTAATGTAATGTAACTCACCTTGCTGGATCTTGGCTTTGCCACAGTGGAGGAGATAGATGCCATCATTAGCTTTTGGGTTGATGTGCTTTATAATGGGGAAAATATTAAGGATGTCCTCCTCTGTGAATACTTGTCTGAGCTTGGCATCAAACTGATATTCCCTAATGAGAATCTGAACAGTGTGTGCATGTGAAAGTGTGTTTGGGGTTTAGGGGAAGCAGACAGGATATAGAGAGTAAAGGAGAGAAGAATTTACTATGTTGCCAAAAAGAGAATATTAACTGTCAGTTATGATGGATGGCAGACAGGTGGTACATTACCTGGATGCCAATTTTGATGGAGATTTCTCTGAGCAGCGTCAGCCTCTGTAAACCACATTTGTTCACGGCTTGCTCTATGCTGTCACTAGCAGACACAGATAAGTAAGAACATTACACAGTGGGAACAGGAAAAGCATCTTGTAATAAAGCTTAAATAATATCTAGACCTTTTATTAATTGTCAGTTTTACCAACGCTTTATCCTATTCAGCGTAATGGTGGGTACAATTTACAGAGAGAAAGGTAGGAAACACCCTGAACAGTTTGCCAGTTCATCATAGGGCAAACACACACATTCACACCCAGGGCAATTTTGTATCGCCAATGAACCTGACTGCAGTTCCTATTTAATAAAATTTTTTGTTATGAAGTGCTAGTTATAGTTGACTGATGTAACACACACTGCATGAAAAAACACCATCTACTAGTTGCTTTAAAGTTAGTGTCCTCTTGAAAAAGGTGCCAAGTTTAACCCTTTACCTGAAATACACTATAAGGACAAAAGTATTAAGACAGGCTTTTAATTATTGAGTTCATGTGCCACAACAATTGCTAAATGGAAAAATCAGAAACCAGCTTACAATCTCAACACACAGCTACTGTATGCTGTCCAAGGACAAATCTAGGAATGGAAGAGTACCCATGGCAGCTACAAAGCTAGCTACAAAGCCAGCTACCAATTACTGATTTGGTGCCCTGGAAACAAAGCTTGAAACACCTAGCAAGAGCACTAGCTCAGCAAGAGAGTGTGCCAGAGAGTTAGAGGATTTTCCCCAGACACTAAGTGTTTGATGTGGTGCAGAAAATGCTTTGAAGTGTACTGTAGTTCAAAGAAAAATTCACTTTCCACCCAACTGTGCCTTTTCTACCTGCCAGGCCAAACTGAGAATGTTACAGAAACAAAATGCATCCTCCTCTCACCATGGCAGGCAGTAGTGATAGTACTGCAGAGCATCAGTCTGGATACTTCTCCAGAGCTCATCGGAAGTCAGGCTGGACCAGCCACCTTCCACAGCTGTCATTTCCCCACCCACAGAGCCCTGGCTTCGCCTCCGCCGACTCCTGCGCTTGGACGCCTGACTGTCCATCTGCTGGGTCTCTAGTGTATCAGGTGAGGAGCTGAGGAAGCAGTTGAGGAAATGGCTGACTGAGGCAGAGAGGGCAGATGGTTCAACTGCCTGGCAGCAAAATATGCAGAAGTGATGTTACTGCCCAAGGTCAACAATGACACCATAATAAACTGTAGTAACAACATTGGATCAAATATCATACAGTGAGAAGGAAACAAGCATTTAACCAATTATGTTGGTGCACACATCCACTTTAAATGCACACACATTATAAACATAATAAAGTGTAATTATTTAAATGTAAAAACTTTTTTTTTTTTTTTGCACCATTGTAGTTCAGTATTGACTCAATTGTCTTGGCAAAGTGTTTTTCATTTTTTTAATGTAATAATTACTTAATTCCCAAGGTGCCTCTGATTGACTTGCAATTTTAGTTTTTTTAATTGTCATGGTCAGGTGATTGCCAGAGCAATGCAATCCCGTTTATCTTATTACAAACCAGTCTTGAGTTTTTATTTTAGTCAAACATCCAGATTTATCCTCTTAGGGAAATAGATTAAATGTCTCAGTACATCACTTTATTTCTATTTTACTTATTGCATGTAATGCCCCAAATCATATTTGTCTCAATCCTCTAAAACTTCTACACAATACTAAAAAAGATACCAGTCTATAAATGGTGACAAGAACATTTAAGGCTCTGGGACTCCACAAACCACAGCTATTATCTCCAAATGGAGAGAACTGAACAGATTGTATTTCACAGGAGTGGTCAGCCTACCAAAATTGCTCCAGGTGTGCATGGATAACTAATTTAGGAAGTTACAAGAGGACTTATAAAATGAACTTTCTAATTCCAGGTAAGGACAGAGTTCATTATCCCACCAGTACAGAAAGACCAGGTGAAAATGTAACCATGGGAGAGTTAAAGACTAAAGCTAATGATTACAATGACAAATATAAAGGGCTTGTTTTACATTTTAGTTCTCTACCAGTCAATCCTAAATAAGAAAGTCCAGTTATCAGCTTGTGACCTAAAGCTTAAGTGCAATGAGGTTATACGACATGTGACTATGATTCCAAAAAGAACATGCTTAAATGCTTGTTTAAATTGATTAAATGCTTGTTTCCCATCACAATAGCTCTTAGGATTACAATGTTGATACTTACTAGTAAATATGTTCTGAATATGTGTTTTGTGCATCTAGTGATCAGCTCACATATTGCAGTTCTCTACAAGAAGATCAACAAACAGATTGAGAAGACCAGTTTGTATACATACAGTCTGTGACAGTTTTAAATAAAGGCTAAAGGACTTACATAAACATGGTCTAATCTTGTCCTCTGAGGAGCTTTCTCAATAAACTCCAACAGTGTGCCCAGATAGCGAATATTAATCCCATGATGATGCAGAGCCTCAGTTAATGTAGTGCCATCCATGGGCATTGTGGTGTGATCAACACAGCTCCTAATCTGCATGACAACAAAAATACCAATTCTAATGCACAACTGATGAAACAATGATACAATAAAACTGGCAAAAGGATTTGGTCTGGTCACCAAATATCTTATGCAATTGTTGTGTAAAATATAAAACTCACTAATTAAATGGTGCCCTCAACATTTGGCCATGTTGTAAGAACAAGCAATATAAAAAGTAAAGTATAGATGTTTAATGTTAAAAATCTAATACACTAATGTAATTAAACATGCTGACTAAATTAAACATACTTACAAAGGCAGGAATTTGTTCAGAAAGAAGAAAAGCTGCTGCATCCTTTAAAAGTTGTTTCTGTTTCAAGATTTCCTTCAAACTTTCCTTTGGAAAACGAATATCTAAAATATAAATTCATCATTCAGAATGTGTTAAATGTGAAAAATGTGTTCTATATGTATTTATATATAACTTTTTAATAATAGTTTGAGACAAAGTTATATGAAATAAAATAACTTATAGACCAAATTTATCATCTTTGTTTCTATATGTATACAGTTTCTGTATGACCAATCATATTTTCAAATTTAAAAAATATATATTTTTAGGTGAAGAAGTGTGTTTTAATCATACAGTTGCAAAAACTATTTTAAAAAGACCTGGATTTTGATGGTGTTAGTGTTGAGGGATCCATATGTCAGGGCCGTCCATAACAATGACCATGTACAGTATTAAACTGTCTACAATTGCTTCTAATTCCAAAATAGTTCCAACTGATCACTCAGTATTTTAAATTGACATTAGAATCCAAACATAAACCACCTCACCTGGTAGGAAAATGTCTGGGTTAAATTGAATATCAATGGAGCTGTATCTAGGGGATGAAGGTGAAGCCCCCATTAAAGAATCGTTCTTGACGGGTGTCGCATCTTCAGCTGCATTTGGGATGTGGTCTACCAGATGGGTTTCAGCATCCTTGATATTGTCATCATCTTGCTCTAAGCATTGAGAGACTGTATTTCTAAATGAGTGATACCTGAAAAAAAAAAACAGTAAAAAGTTCATAAACATTTGATAGGAACAGCCCATAAAGGCCGTACATCATGATTCACTTTATTTGATCTTTTATTTTTAGCCTAGGTTTAGCCTAGTATAAGATTATCTTTTTCTTTCATTTATCCCTTTTCCTCCAGTTGTTATGTCCAATTCACCATTTGATGCCTGGCCAGGTTAATAGCATATCTGAGATAAAGATTACCTTAAATGATTTAATACATTTTCCTGCACAAGCCATGATTCTGTTGCACATCAATACAAGTACATGATTGTTTTCTTAATATACGTAGTCTCACATATGTAATGCAAATGTTACCAGTACTGACTGTAAACGAAAGCCCTTTTATCTAGAGCTTCTTAAACATAACAAATAGTCCAAATTAGATATTATTTTAATTGATTGGTGATTTGAACCGTGGCATGGTAGATGGTTCCAGGCAGGCTGATATAAGTATGTTAGAGTGCTAATCTCCTGGAATCTTTACACAGAATGGTGTGAAAAACAGACACTAGATCAGAGGTGAATGGCCAGACTGCTTCAAGACCACAGTAGGTTCCACTTTTTCAGCACTATGGGCTCATGTATACTGAAAAAAATATGGTCTGATGATTTATGCTGCAGCATACAGACAGCAATGCTACAGCTTAACTGAGGATTGTTGCTAGATATTGTACAGCCTTTCATGGCCACAATTTACCCATCTCAAAATATCTGTGTCCTGCATGATAATGTGCCATATCACAAAGCACCTGCATCATTCATTGTCTGTGTTACCACCTCTTTATTCTGCTCCGGGTCATGGTGGGTACAGTTCACCAGGGGAAAGGTAGGAAACACCCTGAAAAGGTTGCCAGTCCATCACAGGGCAAACACACACACCACACACAGGGCTGTAGACTGCGGGAGGAAACTGGAGCACCCGGGAAAAACCCACACGGAGAACACACAGACTGCTCCACCAGTGAATCTAACCCAGGACCTTCTTGGTGTGACACGACAGTGCTACCCACCGAGCCACCATGCTGCCCCAAAACTGGTTCCATAAACATGAACCTATGATATCTGTGTACTTTAATAGCTTTCATAGTCACCAAATCTACAGTATATCCAATAGAGTGACTTTGGTTTGTGTTAGAAAGGTAGAGTTGCAGCATTAATATACAGTTGGCAGCAATTATGTAATGCAAGTATGTCAATATAGACCAAAACCTCCTGTGAAATTCTGTGAAATGAGTAAAATGAGTCAGTAAAAAGGCAAAAAGAATTCTTAGCATTAGTAAGGTTTTCTTGAAATATGAGTACATGTATCATATGTAATAACTGGATAAAAATGATTTATGAATGCCATTAAATAACAATATAATTATTAGCTGTATTATTAGACAAAACCAGTACAATACAAACAATAAGCAAATATATAAAAATGTCACCTGTACTTCACAAACGCCTCAATCAGCTCTTGCCTCAGACAGGCTAAGCGATGTGCATGCTGCTTTGGAAAACCAAGCTGATGACACTCTGCGTTAAGCTCCTCCCCATCCACAGGCAAGAAGTTGAGGTCAGGTGGAAATGTAAAGAGCAGGTCCAGAATGTAGTGACGGCCATCATTACCCAAGATGCCCTTACATTCCACTGAAGAACACAACTCTACAGCACAGCCGTCTTTGTTGAGCACCTGGTGCCGCTGTATTCTCAGTTGTTTGCTGGGTTTGTCCAGCAGCTTTAGGAACCTTTGAACATTTGAAGACGTATCATTCATTATGTGGTTAACAAATCAGTTATACATGTCTAGCTCTGGGCTCTATTGTCATGAGGAAACAAGTGTAAATTGCTGGTTTAACGTTGCTGGGTGTTTTTAGCATATCATGCTAAATTGCTAATTTTGTGGCCAGTGCTGACGTGGGTGGAAAGATGCAACATGGTAATTTTGCCACCCAAACATTTATGTCATGATTCTCATATCTTTTGATTCACATGGTGGCATTGTATGCATGAAGCCCCATACCACTGTAATACACTTATTTAAATTAACATGGTTAATTGGTTAAGTTTGTTGAGGATTTGGCTTGTACAAAACCTTTACCTAGAGCTTAATGAATGCATTTGGGATGAATTAGAATGTCAGTTGCAAAACAGTCTTTTAACAAATCAGTCCCTGTTTCCACAAACGCTTTTCACAAAGGACTAAATAGGTTTTATAGTCACAAAGCGGGTGAGGAACATTCATTCATTTATTCACTGTCTGTTTTACCACCGCTTTATCCTATTCAGGGTCGTGGAGGATCCGATTCACTGGGCAAAAGACAGGAAACACCCTGGAAAGATCGCCAGTCCATCACAGGGCAAACACACATACACACATTCACACACACATTCATACCTAGGGGGACTTTAGTATATCCACTTAACATGACTGCATATGGACTGTGAAAGTAAATCTGAGCTCCCGGAGGAAACCCACACAGACACGGGGAGAACATGCATACTCCACACATCAAGGACCTGGACTACTCCACCTGGGAACTGATACCAGAACCTTCTTGGTGTGACATGACAGTACAACCCACCAGGCCTGCCTGCCATCCAGTTGGGGGACAACTCTATAATAATGCATATAATATTAGAATTGGATGTCCAACAAGCTCACGGTCAGGTGTACTAATCACTTTTGGCCATATAGTGAATCAGTGAATCATCTGACCAACCAGCACCATTACAGCCCATAATTTGTATTATTAATAATCTGTATTATTATGGTAGTTCCAATAACACATTAGAATCCTTCATTATGATTAGCTAAAAGGTCAGTGAATTTAATTTAAATGTAATATGAAAAAGCAAAAAGTGTTTAAAACCAACTTACGTTTCATTCGAGATAACTGTCTTTCCAAAGTCATTGGAACCATAGATTACACTCTGGTCCTGGTCCTGCTCTAGAATGCCAGGAACAATTGACTGGGCAGTGACGCGGTAGCCTCGATAATCCACCAGCACGGTACCAAGCACATACAGGCCTTCTGCATCTACTGCACTGTATGCTCTTACACCATTCAGGTCAATAGCTGATGCAGCATGAGCTGCAGCCTCACCGCCCAGCTCTTCATAATGCTCCTGGCCATCCGTGCCCAAACTAAAGAAGATATTGTTCCAGACAAACAGGTGGTTCTGTGGTTCTTCGCTAGGATTAATGGGCATCAGATTGCCATCAACCACCGCCATAGCACCTTGTGTGGCTGTGCTCACAAAGTCACTGTTGGCCTGGGGAGTGTTAATAGAAAAAATAACCTTTTCAATAAGCTGGACGTATATCTACTTTAAAAGTTAGTGACTTTTCTTAACTGACTAAACATTTTGACCTAAAAAACTAATATTCAAACACTTATTTTTCTATTTTTATTAACCACTTTATCCTGGTCAGGGGCAAAGCAGGTCAGGTTCCACTGGAACACTGAGCACAAGGCAGCAATACCCTGGACAGGGTTCCAATTCATCACTTCTGACATCTTCCCCCAAGACATAGCCAGTCTTGATAGAAACCTAGTGAACCAATGGCACAGCTGAGATGAGAACCCCAATGGGGTGGTGGGCTTGCATAACAGACCACTGCACCACCCAAGCGCCTAAATCCAGTTTAAATTGAGACACATCATTGGTTGATTGCACTAATGAATTACATACTACATTGAGTATTTTGTTGCAAAGGTGTTTAAGGCAATTATAGCTTTGAGACACCTTTGGCAATAAATAATTAGCTTTTTTAGTGTTGACCCATTACTCTTGACAAATGTCAAATGTCAATACCTCAAGGTCACCAGTGTCCTCTGTTGGATGCCATATTAAAATCTTCCATTTAAATCCATTTGTTTCTTGGCCAATGAGAATAAATAAAATGTACTGGTGCATTGATTTATTCATGTTTCCTTTTATGTAATGCATTTGTACCATGGTCTAGGAGGCAATTGTTTACATTTGCAGTATTATTATCTACAATGTAATTTATTTTTTGCATAATAATGTTCTAATTTCTAACATTTCTAATATTGTGACTCTTTCCCTATTAATTTAGTCTTTCAAAATATCTTTGCTTAGGCTAATAAATCCTTTTTTTGTTAATGATGCACTGGAAGTATAATATGAATGCATGTTTTCCCCCACTGTAAATAAAAAAAATAATGGAAGAACATTTTGTCCTACCTTGAAGATGGCTCGGTCTCTGAGCAGACGATCTCTAACATTTTGGCGTGGTAACTCTCTAGTACTCTGAATCTCCTCATTCCAGTCACGGATTTGCTTTTGACACATTTAAGACCACCACTGCATGTATTAAATACAGGCCATGCATTGTTTCAATACATTTATTATTAAGACTTTGTATGAGGGACAATTGTAAAACATGTACCTGCCCAGACAAGTGTTCTTCAAAGCCCATATTTGAGCTGGCATCTTCAGCTCGAACACAGTCCAAAGAGTGGTCGAGTGCTCGGGCAGTCCAGCTAAACACCTGCAGAGGAGTGCCTATTCTTTCAAAGGGGTGTGTTGATGTTCTGGAGTAACACATGTAAGACAAATCACATTAGTGTTTTGTAAAAAAAAAAACAAAAAAAAAAATTTTTTTTATTTATTTTTTATTTGACTCAAATAAAACATTACGGACAGTAGGTGGACTTTCTCCTAGGGTATTATAAATAAAGTATGTAAGTATGTGTAAGCATGTGATGCCCTGCAATGGTCTGGAATTGTTCCAAAATGTTTTCCCGCCTATATCCCAGTGTTTCTAAAAGTTGACTCTGACCAAGGTAAGCATGAAGATGAATGAACTTACTATGCTTTACACTTACCTCTTCTTCAGTAAAGCACTAAAGTTCTTCTTAAAAACTGGACTGATTTGACTCAGGAGCTCAATTAAAGAATGACTAAGTACACTGGGACTTGCTGGCTTTGGATTGAAGCCAAACGTAGTAGACCTAAAGACAAAAACATGATCCATACTTCTAACACACACATTACAACATTAATCATTCTTAATATGCAGTCTAGCTCATGAGCAGTCCTATTTGGGAGAGAAATGTTGACGTTGGTGTTTTTGATTACTTACTGATTTATGTAAAAGCCTCGTGTTGATGCTGTAATGCTGAAGTGTCTGTCTTCCATGGTAATCACATTAAGATACATGAGATCACCGTGTATCTTTCTGTTTCCTGGAGGAGGGTTCCAACTGCTAGTCATTAAAACCTTTAGGCTTTCAGTGGGCTGTGAGCAGAATGAACAGCAAACAACACTGAAGAGCAACATATTTACAATTTTTATAAAAAAAACTACTATATTTACACAGTTTAGTAATGTAGTGTGTTATAATAGAAGAGTAAAACCTATTAAAGTAACAAAGTACCACAAAATTCTTTTTTGGAAATAAATTTTTATTTTGTGTATACTGCAAGCAAGTGTTTAATGCACAGTGGACGGGGTTCCATGGCTTTATATACAGTATGTTCACTTTTAACTATAGTGGAGGATCTCTGATGTTTTGGGGCTGATTTAAATCCAAATGTCTAACCTTTGTTAGAACAAAATATACTATAAACTCTATAAACTACCAGGAGACTCAAGATTATTGAGTTGTATTGTAAAAAAGTACAGTAATCCTAAACAAATCCAAATACACACAAGAATATTAAAGATAATGACCACAGAGTCAAGCTTTTGTCATGACCATCATAACCCTTCTCAAATCTAACTGAAAACCTGTGTGGTGCAAGTAATGAGGTGTGCTCTCGAACTACCAAGGACTACACAGTTATTCTTTCATAGGAAATTTTATTTAATCAAACACATAACCTATTTAATAAATTCCCAATATTACCAAGAGATCAGAGAATATGCTAAAGGGGTAAAACCACTGGGGTAGCCAATCAAACCCCCTTAGTAGCTTAGATTTGGGGTCTCTGTGTCGCTATGTGAATGAGCCTTGTGGTCACATTTAGAAGGATTGCTATATTTTTCTGTGATCGGCCACTAGCGTCTACCTTACTTTCAAGTTTTCACTCTGAGGCTGCAGGGGTTCCAGCAAACGTTCTTTAGTTCCTGGAAGGATGTACTCAGGAGGGCTGAAATTGAATTGCTTCAGTTCATCACCTCTTTTCTTGCATTTGGTGTTCTCTAAAAATTGCAGACAGATAAGAAATTGATTGATTATTGCATTTCTTCTCAATACATTGTAAATTATGGTAGTTAAAAGCTATAAAACAATTGTACTTTCATAAAATGCATTTTAAAAACCAAGAAAATTAGTTCTCAATAACTACACTCATTTTACCTTCTTCTTTTTCTTCAGTGAAGAATCTGAGGAAGGACAGGGAGCTACCCTCCACTCCATTATAAGCATCTGAAGGGTCCAAGCTCTTTAGCAGGTCTCTGATGTGACGCAGATGTAGACGAACTTCACGAACTGTGTATGGCTCTAAAGTTTTATTAAATCAAAAATAGTGCCATTAATGCTATTGGTCCATGGAAGTTTTGCTCCATGTTGTACATGAAAGTGCCTCCTGAAACACTATACTATAGACCTATTATAAATATACTGTATATTATTAACTGTGTGTGGTCTGCAAGGTTTGCTTTTGACCAGCGTTGCAGCCCAATTAAGAACCACTAGGGTTAAAGCTTACCTTCCACAATCCTAAGTAGTGAGCCTTCTCGTAGGCCAGAGATGGACTTTAGCGAAGTGAAGTTATCCAGTGTATTCCCATCTAATTGCAGGGAGAAGCAGGTACGTTGGCAGGTCTCCTCACGGTCCATTAACACCTGCTTGATTTCCTGCACCATCGCTAAAGGTGACACCTGGAGGGTGTAAATTGGCTAGTTTAAATAAATACATTTTATAATAACTATTGAAACTGGACAAACTGCTCAGGTGGCCGTGTTTTTTATTCTTGATCATGTTTACATTCGGGCATGGTCTGTTTTATCACCATTTTATTCTATTAAGGTTTGTTGTGGGTCAGATTTACTGGGCAAAAAGTAGAAAACATCCCCAGACAGGTCACCATTCCACCACATGGCAACACACACACACAGGGTAATTTTAGAATTCCCATTAAACCTGACTGCATGTTTTTGGACTTTTTGGGAGGAACCCGGAGCTTCTGGAGGAAACCCACTCAAACACAGGGAGAATATCCCTGGGAATTAAGCCCATGACCTTCTTGCTGTGCTACCCGCCATGCCGCCATGATCATTTTTTTGTGTTCTGTATTACTTGTGGGTATATCATGAAAATCATAATAGTTACATCTGAGTATTTTTTTTTTTACCTGGAATTCAATGGGTTCAGCAGCAGGGGCCTGGATCCTTATTGTAAATCCTGTTTCCTCTGAGTCAGCCTCTTCAGTATCAGGATCTTCCAGAATTTCTTTGTCATAACACATATCCAGCTCTGAAATATCTGTCTGGTCACTGAGTATATTTTCAGAACTCAGACCTTGGGGTTAATAATGAAGGAGACATGAATGACTGACTTTTAAAACATATATCATATGTGTCTACTATATATGGAAATGTGGTTGTATGAAATTTTACATAATACAAGTTGATCACTTCTTGTTTACTGTTATATTTTAAAACTGTAAAAATTTACCCAATCATTTTTATCAAAATATTTATATTTTTAATAAAAAAAATTTTATTTCAAATTTTTAGAATTCAGCTCTTTACAATAACTCATTCTTTCACTAATGTTTGTAAAGGCATACTACATGACAAAGTGCTTGATTTTATACAAATGACTGAATAAATCACATGAATTCATTGATTAAGAGGTGTGTCCCAATACTTTTGTGTATTCTCAGCATTTATTTAATGGTGCAAATCATTTATTTAATTGGTAGAAATCAATGTATATTAGGTAACTTCACATCCTAGGAAATAATGTGCAATTTATAGGGACTGTGCAATAACCTTCTTCTTCTATTTTTTTTTTCTGTAAAGTTCTTAAAACCACACGTTTATTAAATTTTCGTTGTGCACTGTGCAATGACAATAAAAGCATCCTATTCTATTCTATTCTATTCTAAACTACAATTGGAACAATTTGTTTACTTCTTGACCCAACAAAACTGGCCATCAATTGTCTCGGAGGAATGTGGGACCCTTAAGGTTGTGTCTAAAACGTGAGTGCAAAAAATTAGCTTGCAGTGCTATTTTTTATACTTTTTTTCATCAAATTGTTTAATGACATGGCATGGCATTAGGTGGCTAGGTAACTGCAAACAAGCTATCTAGCACAGCCCACAAAGAGACAAATGTTGGATCTAAATTTACATTAATAGAGTCTCACAGATTTTAAAATGTACTACAGTAACCACCAATGTAAATAGTATTGGTACATAACCAACAGGCTGGCAACTAGCCAGTTTATCAACTGCTAATACTTTTATAGTAATCTAATTATTACGTTATATCAGCTATATTAAAGTTATGTAGCATTAATATGGAAATACTCAAAATACTCAGAAAAAGTCCAAATTTCCCGGACAGGATGGCAATCCATGGTGGGGCCTCAGTCGAGACCCCCACCCCGAGCCTTAGCCAATCATGTCTGTATGTAGATGCCCATCCAGCCAAAAGCATTGCTGGGGATTTAAACCCTGAATCCCAGTGGTAGTGGATTACCGCAATTTACCATTGTACCATCGAGTGCCTTTCTTAAAATATAACAACTATAAAACTTTTAGTCCACGTTGGCGCAGAATAAATTAAAAGTGCAGTTTTGTGTTTGGTTGCACTAGAGGTGCATTAATCAAAAGTTCCAATCTAAAGTGAAACACCAAAATAAAAGACAATTGCATGCTAGGCATGTACAGATGTCTGAGCTATGATTTATCATTACAACTTTTGTGCTAATTTTGATGCTATATTAAATATACATAATAAAAAGAATATCCGACCTCTCTGGCCACAACAAAAGAAGTGGTCAAATTCCCAATGAGCCATAAAAGGTGATAATAACATACTGGTTTTTTGCACTATATAAATTGCACTGTGTAGTCAGAATAGGTATCTCTTGGTGTTAGCATTTATCAAATTGTATTGTGGACTAGGCCTAATTTTACAATAAATCCACAATAGAAACCTATTTCTATTATTGTATATTTCTATTTATACAATAGAAACCCCCCAAAGAATTTTAAACCAAAATTCAATTTATATAAAAGGATGCCTAAAATGTTTTTGTGTGCATACCTGGAGTGGCCAGGAACAGTTTATCAACCACAAACAAGGTAAATCTTTCAGATGGTCCTGATCCTTTGTTCAGATTCCGATCAGACTGGATTTGATTTTCCCCCAGTTGTTCCGACTTCTGCCATCCTTGTTTGTCCAGATGACATCCAAACTCCATCATGCTTTGCTTTGTTGGCTCAAATTCCGTATTTCCAGAAATATACTGTTCTTTACATGTCTGGGCCATCTGGTCCACAGAGTACCCAAACTGTGTAGAGTACCTGTCTGTCTGAATGAAGTCCTGTTCTAATACAATCTGTTCGTTCTGTGTGATCTCCTGTTGATACCTCTCAGTATGTTGTTTTCTCTGTGGGAAATGTTCTACATTATATTTAACCTCTAAACCTGGTTCTTCACAGTCATGGATGTGACTCATTAGAATAACAGCTTCATTAGTTTTATAAACCGAGTCTTGCTGTGCTATGCTTTGTCTGCATTGTGCTTCTAGTTGTTCAGACTGAATTTGTTGACCAAACTGTTCCGTTTGGTTGCTTTCCTCAATGTGAATTTTCTCTGAATCTTCAGCAATCTCAACTGGAACTTGGTTTAAACATACACCATTTCTAAAAACCCATTTTGGTCTCAATTCAAGTCCTATTTGTGCTACGTTCTGGTGTTTTTGTACCAGATTTAGCTCTGTCTCTTGTGTTTCCTTTGCTAGGTGTGAATCTCCTTTTTGCTCATCCTGAATCCCACCTTTAGCTGCTTGACAGGGTAAGGACCTCCTTTCAGTTCCTTGACCATAAGTGTAGATTAGAGTCTGAGAAGTAGAATTAGCAGCATTTGGTTGTTCTGAGGGCCATGCTTGTAAGGATGACAGCAAGGGCCATTCGTTTTCAATATTACTTAACTGTTTTCTCTCTAAACAGTAAAACTCCTGGTGACTGATGCTTGTGCTTGCCATTTGCTCTGTCTCATCGTTTTCACATCCTTCAAGGCTTTGATCATTTTCATTTACTTTTATTTGATTTCGTCTTCTGTCTGTTGTTATAAGCTCTAATAGCAAGGATGAATCCTCTCTGTCCAGTTCAGCTCCGTGATTGCTGCTCAGGACGATGTCAGGGTATAGGAGGTGGTCCTGGTCCAGGAGTGGAGATGCCAACAGGTCACCTGAAGTTCTTGATGGAGAGAGGCTTCCAGGATCACTGTTCTCTCTCGACAACAGAGGGGATCGATCCTCAGTTTGGTCAGAGATGTACTTACGCCGAAAGAAATGTGACAGTCTGAGACAGCACTGAAATACATTTCCCATGTTGTAAGAGAACTGTTTTAGCACATCTGTCAGGCATGAATTTAGTATTGCAATAAACAGTCGTTAGAAAACTGAAATCATCTGCATGTAAGGTAATGGTATAGTTTTGCTGGGGCACCTTCGCAGCTGTGCACTCTTTGGTTTGTAGGTAGCACTTGCCGAAACCAAGCTGATGACTGATTGGCAAGTTGGTACCACATGGCTGTGTGTGACATAAACATGACAAGGGTTATGGTTAGGGTTTCAGTTAAGAAGAGTTGCTTCTCATAGTAATACATAGCAAAAAAAGGAATGATCTAGATCAGCGGTCTCCAAACCACCGGTACCGGTCATTTATTACCGGGCCACACAGAAAAAATAAATAAATAGAGATCGCTACAAAAAGCAATAAAAACACTGCTTCCATTTCAAACATCCTATCTTTGTGCTGCAGGATTTTCTGCAGTGACCCAAACAAAGTTACGATGTAGACTGGACATAAGGAACACACTTTGGGTGTTATTGTGTTATCACCCCTAGGTGAGAGCGTCTTGTTGCAGTGAAAAAGCTCAGGGTTCCCAATGATTTTCCATCACTGGTGAGTAGTATTGTTATGCACTTTGTGTTTTTTATTATGCTCGTCATATAATTTTAATTTAAATCCTCCCGGCCCCACGGTCCGTGAAATTACATCTTATATGAAACCGGTCCGTGGTGCAAAAAAAGGTTGGGGGCCGCTGATCTAGATTTTTGCACTATTAACTGACTCATATTTTTTTTTTCTTAGATCAACAGAGTAACACGTGGAGGTTTGGTTAAAGATGGGAAAATTGTTGGGATGCCCTAACTTAAGACACTTAAAGTCTGGTGACAGGAATTCATTGTAAAGCATGGTGTAGGAAGCATCGTAGCTTGAAGCTGCATTAGCCCAGGACCTACCAGCTTGTAAACAATTGTTGTAAACAATTAATTTTTAATTGACAAGATTTCATTACAGTAGGATAAAAAATCTGTGTGATCAACAGCTACAGGTAACATTTGGTGAAGGTTTTTTCAGCAGTAATACCTGTAAAAGGCAACTGTTTATGTCTAATTAGCTTGAGCAGAATTTGTCTATGTATTCGTTTGACTTGGATGACAATCATACCTCATAAATGCAAAAAACTAAATCATTCAAATACCTAAAACTCGTTCCTTCACTTATATATTGTACCTTATCTAAACATAAATAGATGTCTAACTTGAACTGATACCTTAACAATACACACACAAATGCTCCCATATTTGTACAACTTTTCCTCAAAAAATGAATAAAAGACATGTACTATGACATGACAGCACCACAGATAAAGTTCATCATGAATCATTTTTCACTCAAGTGACCGGCAGAACTGCATGTCCTCAAGAACAATGCCATGTAAAAATGCACCACTTCTTACCATTGTATTTCCTTCTCTGCATGCCTTCTTAATTGTCCACAAATATCCAACCAACCATGAGAAAACTGAACACTCATTTCTCTTTTTGCCACGACAGGCTCTGGTTAAATCCTCCTTTGCCCTTCATTGTGTCTCTCTGGTTCTCGCGCCACCCCTCCTCAATACAGACGTTTTCCCAGGGAGGAGGAGTAGGACTGGAGCCCCATCGCTCTCTCTAGCCCACTTCTCCAGTGCAGCAGTAATCTATACATAGACATAGACAACCATCCAGAGAACAGAGAACAACAGCAACTGAATCCCGGATTCAGTGCAGCATAGTCATCCTGTACAGCTGCTTGCTCGGGTCACCTAGGTAAATAGGTTGAACAAGTGTTGTTTTTACATTGTGCTGTAAGACTGTAAGACACACCTCCTTGCAATCCCTTTTGAATTGACTGCTGCTCCAGTGCAGTTGCTATGACACAGTGCTGCAGTAACCGCAAAATGCTGAGACAGACCTCTGCAAGCCCCCGTTTATCTGGCAAGGTAAAAAAGGGAAACAGCTTTTTTTCCCGTACCCCCTTCTTGTGATGGTGTCATCTTTGTTTTTGTTTATGCTTTTTTTAAAGCATTTAATGAGGTATGCACATTTTCCTAATTATCAACAAGGCATACTGTAAATGATGCCGATGCTTTTAATGTAAAATATTTAATTATACGCTTTGGCAAAAATAATGCTTCAATAAGCAAATTTTTTAAATCTTCAATGCAGAAAATGTGTGCATTAAAAATCTTCAGGCTGTTTCAGGATGATGTCACCCACACTGCTTGGCACCGAAGTGCCCTGCTTCAAAGAAAAAAGCATGTGACATATATGTTTATCAGCTGTAAATCATAGTGGAGGGAGCTTGGGGTCTTTAAGATAATAATGAATTCAGAATATTATCAAGACATTTTACTAATGAATGTTAGTGTAGCAGTCTATTACCTTAATACACAACAAATAATACAACAAGATAATGGCTATTTATAATGCTGGTTATCAGTAAGGGTACATTCAGGACTAAACTAGCACTCACATTGTGGTTGTGTTAATAACCTTTTTCTTTATTCCACTTATTTGTATTCCACAATTTACACAGGGTGTTTAAATCTATTTGCTGAACACTTTACCTCAGTATGGCTTAGTACAATGCAAATGTGCAACAGTTAACTGTTAATATAACAAATGTTTATTTACTATGCTATATTCAGCTTGTGTAATCAAGTGGTGATGAAAAAGATCACACCTATTTAGCAGTGGGTTTTGGTCTTGTCCTACATTGACTGAGATTCCATCGGATTCCCTGAACATTACACAACCCCAAATCAGAAAAAGTTGGGACAGTATGGAACATGGAATATGGACCTTTTGAACCTAAGAAATTTCATGTTTTGTCTGCTCAACTTCATTTCATTTGTAAATATACCTCCATTCCTGCATTTCAGGCCTGCAAAACATTCCAAAAAAAGTTGGGATGGGGGCAATTTAAGGCTAGTAATTTGGTGAAAAAACTAAATAATGATGTCATTCCAAACAGGTGATGTCAACAGGTGATTGTATTCATGGTTTGGTACAAAAGCAGCATCCAGTAAAGGCTGAGTCTTTGATGAGCAAAGATGATCTGATAATCTCCAGTTTGTCAAATGCATGAGAAAATTATTGAAATGTTTAAAAACAATGTACCTCAAAGAAAGATGGGAAGGGATTTGCATATTTCTCCCTGTACAGTGCATGATATCATTGAATGATTCAAGGAATCAGTTGGATTAAGCTTAAGCTGAACGCCCGTGATCTTCAATCCCTCAGATGGCACTGCATCAAGAACCGCCACTCAACAATAGCTGATATAACCACATGGGCAAGAGATTACTTTGGCAAACATTTGTCAAGCACTACAATATGGAGGTACATGCACAAATGGCACTTTAATGTCCAAAAAAGAAACCTTATGTTAACCATGTCCAGAAGTTGTCACGTGTCAACTTCTCTGAGGTGAGAGGCATCTAGGATGGACTATCACACAGTGGAAACGTGAATTGTGGTCAGATGAATGAGCATTCCAGGTCTTTTTTGGAAAAAACTTTTTCTGATTTGGGGTTGTACATGGTAGATGAAATGAGATTTCTCTCACAAAGTTTGGCACAAAGTGAAGAGTCATGAACAATTTTGCTTGCAAAGACTGAGGCTTTTCAATTCTATGCAGAAACATTCTTTGGGCTTGAGCTCATTTCATATGGACCTAAACACAGATAAGTTGGTAAGATAGGTTCACTTTTCTCCTAGTTTTCGGAGAAAATGAATGTCCAGTTGTCCATGCCATAGACAAAAAGAACCATCCAGACTGTAATTAGAAAAAGCTGCAAAAGCCAATCTGTCATGGTATCGAGGTGCATCAGTATCCACAGCATGGGTGACTTGCAAATATGTCACAGTATCATTGACGCAAATAATTCCATTATAAAGTAACCAGTATTTATAATAAATAGACAAAGAGTCACAGTTTTACCAGATAACAGTTTAGCCTGTTTTGGCAGCTCTGCTAACAACAGAAAGTGCATTGAAACCAACCAAAAATACACAACATAAACATGCCTGTGTGTAGTAAACAATAAACAATAAAGCTTTTTCTAAACAAGGGGCTTCATCCATAATGATTGTGAAAGGTAGTATTTGTATATACATAGTTAAGGTGAAAGGTTTACATGTACTTGTAAGGGACATGAAATTTTTTTCTTTTTATGTCTATATAAACTAGTTTGACTAAAACCATGAGACTAAGCCACAAGCAAAGTCAACAGAGACCTGTACAGATCTCAGAAAGGTCATCACAGATTTTCAGGAACATAACTTGAACGTAACATATGCATAACTTTTGTTTATGCATTTTTCCCCTTTTTCTCCCAACTTTAGCATATCTGGTTACCTAAATGCATTATGCTACCTCTCCACTGATGTTGATCTCCACCCTGGTTGAGGAGAGCCGAGACTGACAGACGCCCCCTCCGACACATGTGTAGTAGCCGACTGCATCTTTTCACCTGCACGAGGCGAGTTCATATGTGGATCAGCTTGTGTATGGAAAGCCACACCCTGATCAACGCATTATTCCTTGTCTCTGTGCATCAATCAGCCATCAATCAGCCAGCAGAGGTCGTAATTGCATCAGTTATGAGGACTCTCCGTCTGGCTCACACCCTGTATGAACAATAGCAAATAGTTGTTCATGTAGGTGCCCAGCCTGCCGGATAGCAGAGCTGAGATTCGAAAGGACGAGTTTGAAATGTCAGCTCTGGTGTGCTAGCGTGTTTTACCGCTGCGGCACCTGAGCGCCTACTTGGTACCATTTCGAAACATGTGCATGAAGACTTTGGCACTCAGATTTTGCCAGTTAGACTTTTACCAGAAATAGTTAAAATTACAGAACTGCTATAATTTCACATGTCCCGCACAAGTGTACTTAAACTTTTGACCTCAATGTTAGTTACACTAAGTTGAGTATCGCAGTATAGTTGAGTAGTATGAAGTTTGAGAAATTGTATCTGCTTCAAAAGCATGTATGCACACACTCACAATCTTTTCAGCTAAGCAGCACAGTTAAAGTCGTTCACTCGTTCCCATTAACACATCTTCTCTAAACAGTCACTGCAGAAGTAAATGAGGATATTGGGCACTTAGATTTTAGCAGACTGATTGACAGATTGCATCAACCCTCTTATAAAAAGTGCCTTTCTGACCCCCTGAAGCTGCCTTTTAAACCTAAATCTAAACAATGAGCCAAAACATTAGTATCACCCGCTTGATACGCTGTCAAAACAATTCTGACTTCCCGAGACATGGACTGTGTGTTGTGACACATTGACCTCGCCACCAGTAAAACGAATATCTGCAATTTAAGTCAGTCCGTACCAGAACCCATAGCCGTCATGTCCTCTGGCAATAATAATTCTAGTCTGCCCAAGAACCTTCAGTGCTTCATTACGCTGTGAGTTCTAACCACGGCTGTTTGAGAAATACTTCAACCCAGTGGTGTGGTCATAACGATCAGAGTCACTCAGGTCTGCTGCATTTAACACATGTGCTATGAGTAATTAGCATCAGCCCAACATTTAATATATCTCATACCATAAAGTCCACACCTGTTATTAAATAGGCATTGTCATGCAGAGTTTTAGGGGAATGACCTAATGTTTTGGCTTATCAGTGTGTATGAACTTTATGAAGACAAAAACACACACACACAAACTCCTACAAAACCTGCTAATCTTGACTGAACTGAAGTAAGAAATAGGTTAGAAGAGTAAGGTGCTTTACATGTACAAACTTTTAAGCACTACTTACTTAAATTACCTTTCCATGTTCACATGTATGTCAAGCTATACATTCCTGGCTGTTAATAAAGATTTGTTAATAAAGTGCAGTAAATAATGTGTGATCAGAACCTCAACTATTCACTGATATTTTTATTAGTCAACTGACACTTCTAAAGTGACTTGTAGTAAGCTATTCGAATAAAATATAAGTTAGTTCGTTCAACAGCTGGATCAGTTTGCTAATCCCAATATAGCTCTATAGTTCTGTGGTCTCTGGTTCAGTATCTTCTCTTATCGTTCGGGCACATAGTCTAACCATCCGTCCACCTGAGCTCTCAGATAAGCCTCCCTCTCCATAGTGCCCACGCAGTGATATGTGCAGGGGGAGGAGCCTCTGTGTAAAGGGATATAGGAAGAGACCTGGGTCAGGCATGGGGCGAGGTTCCTCCGGCCCCAGCACTCGTTCCTGTGGCACACACTCCCTTGCTCGTTCCATCCTCCTCATCCTTGCTGAAGAGGGGCTGCAATGTCTGGCTTCTGCTCTGATAGCTGATGGATGATGTGAGCTAGCAGAACAGCTGGGCTCCTGTAAAAAGCAGAGAAGAATTATATTAGGGCTTATTTCAATCAATCTAATGATGCGTTTTCAGCACTAAATGTTTCATTGTGCCATTTCTGTGTACAGCTTACATGACTTTCCCTCTCATCATCCTCTTCTTCTTTTTCTTCCTGCTCAGCCTGATGGTATAAACGGAAACGTGTCGAGTGTAGCTGGAATGCCAGTTGTGCTGTGATGTCGGTCCGTTTACGAAGGTCACGACTACGGGCTGTGATCTTATGACTGCGCCGTTTCAGCTCCTCCAAAAATCTTCGCTCTTCGTCGCGCAGTCGTGCCTGTAGAGCGCTCCCTTGCTCACACTTGTTCCTCAGCTTGGCCTTCAGCTCTCCCTGCAAGCACTCCTGGTCAGCCAGATGTGCCTCTGTCTGAAGTAACTGAGCCTGTAGAAGCTCCTCCTCAGCTGCTATGTCTAAAAAACAATTGGGTTTGCATAAGTACAGCATTCAGAAATGTGTGTCTGAAGAAAGTCTGTTCTTTAAGGAGACTGACTGGTACTCAAAAATAAAACTGCCAACCTATTAGGCAGAGATTGTGTGGGGCACAGGGAGTACAAAACCCATGGAAATTACTTAATGACTCTTGAGGGCCTGTCTTTATTCCTTGCCTCCAGTACAAAAGTCTCTTTTTTGCTTCCAAAACATGCAAAAGCAGGACTGGCTACTCTACAATTGCCCCTTGGTAGGAGTCATTCGTTTACTTCTTAAACTCTTCCTGAACTGCCTCATCCTGGTCAGATTTTGAATGGATGAGGCACAACTCGCAAACACTGGGCACAAGGCAGGAATAAATCTTTGACAGGGCATCAGTCCATTGCAAGTCAACACTGGAGTAACCAATTTGTTCCCTTGTTCCCTGTGAAGTGGACTATGTGGGAAATTTGACCATTTTATGTAAACTGTAGGGAGTAAAAGCATTAAGTTCATGGGGAACTTCAAACTGTGGGGGGGGAGTAGTTTCATCACTACAGAGTAAGTTAAGGCAGAAGGTACAGAGAATTAGTGACAAGAACTGGCTGAAAGAAAAGCTATGGGATGACTATTTAAATGTACAATTTGAGAACTCTAATAAAAACAGACTTGTTGGTGAAGTATGTGAGACAGTACAAGCTTTAAACAGAACCATCACCTTCTCTGTTTCTTCCAAGAGGCCTTTTGCTCAACTCAGAGTTCAAATCTACACAAAAACAGAATGATAGAAAATTGTTCACAGGTTTCAGTGTCTTGACATTACAAATCAGCTGTAGAAAGCTTTTCTCACATGACAGCACATTTTAGACAAACTGAACCAAAATGTAACAGAAGCTAACAGACCATCACATCGTTTCTTCAGGTGATTAATCTCCAGACAGAGGTCGGTCAGGAGGACTTGATGCTCCTGCTTCAGGAAAGCTATGTTACGCTCAACACTCTCCACACGCTGAACTAGGGTGCCAGTATCCATCAAATCACAAAAGCTGATCTAAAGGAAGCAAAAGCAATGAAGAGTTTTAATATTTCAAATGCAAAATGCAAAAACGCTGAACTATGAGTACTATATACAAGAGGTATTAATAAGGACTTAAAAAACAGAAAACTACAGCTGCCCAGCCAACTGGAATAAATGTTTCAAGTGGAAATGAAGATAAGCAACTTTTACAAATTACCAAATGCTTAAGGATGTATAGCATGTATGTATAATTCTAAATTGCTTCACTTTTTCACTTAAGTCCTTAGCTGCAACCATATATGGCTCAAATCTAAATTGTTATATTTAAAAGGAGGTTGTCGGGACTGCAGACAGGCCAATGTAGTGCCTGCACTCTCTAATTATGCAGTTATGACAAAAGCATGAATGAGAATACGAACTGAACTAGCACCATGGTCCAATCTAGCACCTGCACTCTCTAATTACACAGCCACATTTTTGACAGATTGGTGAGGCTCAACCTTACCTTGCTAATAAAGGATTAGACCTTTCCTAGACACAGCATTCCTAGTATTAAAAGTACATCAGTTTTAGGAAGAGTGTATATTTACAAAAAATCAAGATAATCAAGATGTTTTTGTACTGTATCACTTTAAATAGCTGTCACATGGATTTACAAGCTGCTAAATCTGTTTTATAAGCATTTAACATACTGTCCCAACTTTGACAAAAGCATGTATGTGAATACAAACTGCACTAGCATCACAGTCTTTTGTAAACACTGCATGTCTGGTCCACAGGCAGGCCAGTCTAGCACCTGCACTCTCTAATTATGTAGTCACTTTTTTGGCAAAGGGGTGTGGCTCAACCTTACCTTACTAATAAAGAATTAGACCTTTCCTGGACCTAGTATTAACAAATCTATTAATCATATATACATGTACAGAAGTACAGTACAACAAAAGTCTTTCTTTGCATATCCCAGCTTGTTTGGAAGCTGGGGTCAGAGCACAGAATCAGTCATCGTACAGCGCCCCTGGAGCAGAGAGGGTTAAGGGCCTTGCTCAAGGGCCCAACAGTGGCTGGGATTCGAACTCTCAACCTTCCAGTTGATGACCAAAGCTCTACCCACTAGGCTACCACTGTCCCAGGATACCACTGTCCCAAAAAGAAGTCAAATTGATTTCTGTTTCATGAGCATTTGACGTACTGTCCAAACTTTGAGAAAAGTAAAGCATTCATGTGAATATGTAGTGCGCAATCACCGCGGTCATCTGTAAACACTGCAGCCTGATGATGTCCTCGCAAAATGTTCCTTAGTTTAGTAAATGTCTTACAAATGTCCAAAGCACAGGGACAAGGGCACAGTCCGTGATCTGAACATCCCTTTAGGAATGTCCGTTTTAACCTTTCTCATTTGGATCAGACATGCACTTTGCACTTTGCACTTTGCTATCTGAGTGATGTAATCCCAAACACAGCTATACAGCTGTTCTGTTTAACCTGAAGTTTACTCATCAACCTCTCCGATTATAAACAAATAATGAAACGTAGTGTCACAAAGTCTGATGAATGTCTGTGTAATAAGGTTAAACGTTTAAAATGATGTGATACTCACGATTTAAAATTGAAGGATGCAGGACGGACGGCTGGACCTCCAGCAGCGCATCACTGCAGGGACAGAAACGGTCTTTTCCCTTTTGTGCTGCTGTTCAAGCAGGGACCCATTTAGCAACGACCTGCCCCGATCACGCATTTATTAATTATTCAGCAGGTTACTAAAATAGCTCGGGTATTTTGTAAGCAGTTGATCCGGACAGGATGCAAAATCAATGCTGTTAAATCAGATCAGAGCAGATCCAGAAACTCCGACTCAGATTATCAATAAATTACTTTTCATTGGAAATAACGTCGCAGAAATTTTCAGTGCGTACACCCTGCCCACTAGTGGCCACTAGTGGCCATTTCTAGTATTGCCAATTTAGGGAATCTGTTGCCTTGCCAAAAATAACTGCGACTTTTAATTTATTTTACCACAAAGAGCTATATATTTATTTACCATTTATATTGATGCATGTTGCTGTGTCAGAAACCAAAATTAAAGGGAAACGCAGTCGAAATGCGCCCAGTGTCCATACAGTAACAGTCAATGTGATGATGGTCAATTTCACCCAAAATGATTGTTTTGTTTTGTTACTGTGATTGTCAGTACATCACAATAAAATTCAGTTTGTGCATATTTTTTGCTTAAGTCGATAAGTGTGTTTGTTCCGTAAATATGTAACCTTTAAAAAGACAAACCAACCCAGCGGTTCTTAAACTTCTAAACCCCTGATCAAACCATATTCTCCAAGTGCCAGCAAATAATTACCGGCCATGTGATTGTCTGGCGCCATCTAGTGGTGACATTGCAAGCCCACACGACAAAAAAGCTTTTTATTTTTTAATACTAAATATTAATTTATAACCCCAATAATAGGACACAATAATATTAACACCTTGGACTACACACTGGGTCTATTATTTATTTATCATTTTACATAAACAATCTTCCTCATACATATTTGCACATTTTTAAGACAATATTAGATTGCCTCACCAAACCTGTTAACCCAGAGAAAACTGTGCCTGTATTAATCAACATACTCAATTCAATATTCTATATTCAATATTCATATATTCATACTCAGTATTCATACTCAATTCAATATTCAATATTCTATATTGAATTGAGCACCAAACCTGTTAACCCAGAGAAAACTGTGCCTGTATTAATAAACATACTCAATTCAATATTCTATATTTTTATTGATAAATCATAGACCCTCTAGTTTTTGGTACATTGATTCTTGAGAGTTAAAGCCTGTTCTTTCCACGTATGTCACAGACAATCTCAGATATGTTGTTCATAATTAGATTTTATCCTCTGTGTCCATTATGTGCTGGGTATGGAAAAGGCCAAACTGTTCTAGTTCAAGCGTTAAGGACAAATGGTGTAAAAATTCCAGCTTTTTACATCGTCTGGATTACCATTTGTTAAATGTGAATGATGTAAATGTTGGAAAAGAGATGTAGAGGTGGTGGGTGCAGCAGACCTGAAGCTGAGGTTTACAACAGCAAAGGTAATTACAAAAGCAGAGGAAGAATGAGTGAACACATCACATTAAAATGCAAATAGTTTTTTCTACTCAGACAGGTGTCTAAAAGCTCTAAAAATCTAAATATTTTACATAAACATAAAATCAGCATCGTCGTTAGTATTGTTGGTTATTATTACATTGCGCTTTATTATTTCTATTTCAAGGTCCAGGCTGGTTGAAGCTGCCACTTAGTGAACACCAACATCATTATAAATTTACATTTATGGCATTTAACGGATGACTTTATTCAAAGTAGCTTACAGTTGTCACTGAATGCAATGCAAGAAACTGAGGATTAACAGACTTCCTTATGGTCCAAGCAGGTGCAACTTGGCAATGTTGTGGTTTGAACAAGCAACCTTCCAATCAGTATCTTAATTGCTGAGCTAACACGGTCCTATAGTCTCTGTATAACAGTATTTTTACCTTTCTTCCCTACGTAAAAACAGGGACGGCTGTTAACGTCCTACTTGGCATTTGTGTATCATTCTGAGTTATGCATAGGGGTACTGTCATGCTGAAACAGGAATTGGCCTTACTCAAATTGTTATTTATTATTGATTTTACTAACAGGTGCATCCTGTTGAGGGTGGCAGTATGTTCATTACCACATGGAAGCACTGATCACAAAGACGAATACACCCTCAACAGGTGCCACTCCATTACAGGTTGACATGCTTAATCTAATTTAACCAATCCAACCTCTAAATGTTTTTGAGAGGTTGGAGCAAACTCAAGTATCTTAATTAAACTCACTTGGACACGAATGAAACAAGCAAAACTCTCTACAGACAGTAACCAGAGGGAGGACTGAACCCAAAGGACTCATGTTGCTGTGTGGCACCCACTCCACCCCCTGTGCCACCATCCTGTCACAAACTAAAGCCACGTTATTGGTAGTACACAATTCTTCAAAAAAAAAAATTGTATTCTCTAGCAATGAACCTTCCTTTGCTGGACCTAATGGGTTCAGCATGAAGCATAAAAACAGCCCTAGATTGTTTTTCCTTTTCCACAAAGCTTTAGAGTTTATTGTACTTTATTTATTGTACATGAGTCCAACAGAGATTCATTACTTAAGAGAATTGTATTCTCACTATTCCAAGTCCAACAATTGTGTTCTATTTTTGGATTGTTTGTGTGGCTGCTTAGCCACGAAAGCCAGTTTTAATGCTCCAGATTACCAGTTTATGTGTTAATGTCATATTCAGAAGAAGTTTAAAACTGTGTAGTGTTGCTGACAATACAGCACTAAGCAGTCCCATGCTTGTTGCTTCCAAAGATTCGATTGGGGCAGCTCTTGTAAAAGGGCAGAACTTGTTAAATAACAATGACAGTGTTATTTTGAAAGTCACACAGCTCCCAGTGTAGGTCTATAGACTCTACATGGCTGTATGTTTGATTTAATGCACGTTTTAGCAATTAATGTGGCTAAAATAGCTAAGCCCAATAATTAAAATGAGTCCAGGTGCTTTTGGCAGTTGGTGTAGTTTTCCTGTTTTCACTATAATGTACGTCAGACTTTGCCTCTGAGGTCATCAGCCTTTATTTAAATTTGAGTTTGAATCGACGAAGACACAAAGACAGAGGCATTTAAAAAGTAGTCAAATTAAGATTTCACTCAGGAGGAGCTCGTTAGAATAACAATGTAGACGCAAGCTGCAACACACATTATCATTATTGAATCCAGTGGAGAAATCCCTAAAGTATTAGGGAAACAAAGAAAAGATTAAAAAAAGGAAAAGGTGGCGTGCACTGTTACTCAGTAAAAGAAGAAGCTTTTTCCCCAAACGGTCATTCATTACAAATACACAGAGGACAGGATGCCACACGGTTAATTATTTTCTCATACCTAGGGTCACTTTAGCAGCCATTTCACCTTTATTACATTTTAGAGGTGGGAGGAAAAACACAATATTTTATTATTTCTACATGAATAAATAACTTGACACATTGTTTCCACTGCTCCAGAATCCAATGGCTGTTTGCTTCACAGCACTTTAGTTAACCCTTGGCATTGCACTTGATGTGGCTTAGAGTCAAATCCACTATTAAAATAAAAACGTACTGTACATACTTTTGCCTACGTAGTGTAGTTTTACATTGTTATTCAGCTTGTTATTTACGTCAGACTTTGCCTCAATGGTAGCTTTCCCTTATTTGAATTTGAGTTTGAATTGCTGAAGACAAAGGAACTCTCCATAGTGGTAAAAATTAGATTACCTTTAAAAGTTTATTATGATGATAAAGAGCAAGCTGCAACACCAAGTACAGTGGTACCTTGAAACTCAATGTCAATTGGTTCTCGGAGTGGCGCTGAGTTTAAAAGACGTTGAGTTTCAAGGTATTTTTTCAATAAGAATGTATGGGAAACGTGTTAATGTGTTCCATGGTCCCGTGGAACTGTATATAGTTTAGGCTAATGAAAAATGATAAGGTTGTTTTTAACACTTATACACTGAAAAAAACACAAATATAATATAAAAAACACTAAAATACAATTAAAAACCAGCAGTTTACCTTTACTTCTTTATTATTTCCTTATGCTTCTTAATCGTGGAAATGCTTGATTCTGGAATACCGTATTCCTTAGCGAGTTCAGTAAGGACGCATTTAGATGAGAAGCTGCAAAATCGCTTTTGTGCTGACTGTGCCATTATTTCTTATGAAGTGTGATGGTGCACAAAGCTTAACATGACTTACTGTACTAAAACAACAAGCGAGGAATTTCATTAGTGGAGAGATTTAGTGTTCCTGTGTCGTACTGTTAATACATTAAGTAATGTTAGATTCTCTGGAAATAGCTGATTTCGCAGCACCTCGAGCTATAACACAAGTTTAAAAGTAAAAAAGGAGGAAAATCCAAACACAGATACATGTGGACGGTTTTAGAGTGAATTTGATGGTTATTCCACATAAATGTAAATTCGTCTCACATTCGCACTTTGATGACGTTTTACCGCACCACTCAAGCCGAGCACTGAACAAAACAGCAGTCTCACACATGTCAAGTTTAAGGGAAACTTTGAGTTTAAGGGTACACATTTCTCAACGAAGGGCATTCAAGTTTCAAAGATTTTGAGTTTAGGGGATGTTGAATTACAAGGTGCCACTGTATTCATTTCAATAAATCTTTGAGATGCTATGGAAATTAAAGATAATACTACTAATAATAATAATAATGGCACTTATGATTATTCATTATTAACAAAAGATATTCTTTGTATGGTATATCATACCGTATGGGTCTGGTATAAACAAATAATTGGTCAGCAGGCTCTGAACAAGAGAACATGTTAAGATAAACATGTATGACCCAAACAGATTCTGTATGAATTGAGGAGGACAAATAGGTGAACAGTCAGCAGTGGTTGGACCATGAGAGATCATGACTGCATTAGTGCTCACAAAACACTGGGGGATAATAGAATGAGTCGAACACAAAGGGCACATTTTAAGGGCTTGTTTTTACAAAAGAATTACTGTGCTGCTCTCTTTTAGTGCTGCATTTAATCTTTCACTCACTTACTCACTCACCTTGCATTTGTGTCAAACTGTGTCTTTATACACTTACTTTTCTACCGTTATTTGATTTACCTTAGTGAGGTCAGTAAGTGAGGAGGAAGTCCAGTGTTCTGCACAGAGCCTGGACAGTAATCATGTTAGACATCTTTGGGCTAAACTAAAACATAGTTTGCCAGCCACCCCCTTTCGTTTATCCTCAAAGCCTTACAAACGCTCTTTGACTAACTGAGCTCAAATAGTTTTGACTACAAGGGGAAATTTTTTATTTATTTTACTAACCACTTTATTCTAATCCAGGTCGTGGTGGGTCAGGTGCCAAATGTAACAATAGAATTGAACACACTGGAATTCAATTACAAAGGAGTCACACTCTCACACATTCACTCAAAAGGGGCACAACAAGTACAAAAAATCACTTAGGTTATAAAATAATGCTGTTTATTATTATTATTTTTATTATTATTATTATTACATTCATAGTGATATCATGTTCTCGTTTTTATCCATTTTGCCCTATACATGTATAAAATACACAGTTTATTAATTTAAATTTATTTAGTTTTTTTAGTATTTGTGATCAATAGTTAATAGTTAAAGTTTCTGTAAAAAAAGACACACAAGGGACCTCTGTTAAGCTTAGGCTTTATGATCTATGGGGTTAAATACACTTAAGCTGGAAAAACAAAGATGATCTCTGTTTCAGGGTGGTACAGTGGCACAGCTGGTAGAATGGGTGTCGCACAGCAGCATGGGTCCTCGCCTCTGGTCACTGTCTGAATAAGGTTCTATGAGGGTTACAGGGTTATAATGACAAATGATGGGTAGCTTGAAGCAATATTGGTAGTAGAGTAAAGTACATTGTGGTACACCACTAGAGATGAATATATAAGGCTAGAGCTACAAAATATTTGCTGTTGTGCCATGCTTGCAAGCTAACCCCATTATAGGAGCATTTGAGCCTGAACCTAAGTCAAGCTGAATGTTATCGACAAGTGTCGGCCTGAACGCCATGTAGCGTTTGCGCCGGTTAGCTTTGTAGACCTCAAGACGTTCCGCTTCGGCAACTGGATCATCTAGAACCCCTTCCCACCTCAGGCTGTCCTGTGTCTGAATGATAACTTCTGTTTCTTCCTCCTTAGGTGGAGCTGGTGCTTCTTCTACAACAGTTTGAGTAGTTTTACTTTTTCGACAATTCCTGGAGCCCCTCTCTTTAACGTGGCCTTTGGACTGCTTCTGGTCACTGTTCTTCTCTGTGCTGGTCCACTGCTCTGTCTGCTGTTTCTCTACAGTACAGCAAAACAAAGAGCCAAGGGAGATTGATTTCAGCTTAATCCCCCAGTACAATAGAGAAATCCTATATGCTTTAGAGTTAACCATGGTATGGTTAGACATCATGGATCTTTCTATAAAAAAGTGGTTTTAAATGTACTTTTAATAAAAGGGGATAATCGCAAAGTTCTTCCGATAACAACGTTCATAAAGAATTGAGGTGTGGTGTGAAATACTGTACTTGTCTGCTAGTGTTGACTATTTTCTTCATTCAAACTATGAAAATGCCTTTAGTTGACATGTATACATAAACACATGTACAGTACAATTAAATTCTTTTTCTGCAAATCCCAGCTTGTCTGGAAGCTGGGACCAGAGCGCAAAGTCAGCCATGGTATGATGTCCCTGGAACAATGAGGGTTAAGGGCCTTGCTCAAGGTCCCAACAGTGGCTGCTTGGCATAGCCGAGATTCAAACTCATAACATTTTGATTAATCGCCCAGAGTTTACTTTTTTCTTCATTTTGAACACATTGATATAACACATCTATCCCAAAGTAGAAAGAATTTGTTGAAAATATCTGATATGAAGCTACAGTTTGCACTTAAAAGAATCATTTAGTCATATAACATTACATGAAGTAAAGTAGTTTGAGGAGATATTATTTAGCTGATGTACTTTAAATACTCTTGCAAGAGACATGTCTTAGCAGTTTTGGGTTTTCAATGACATATACTTCATTGTCCAAAAGACTTTGAATTTGAGTCCACTGTGGGCTTATATACTGTATATAAAACATATATACAGTAACATATTAATTTGGTGGTGTACAAGGTACTGTAGTTTTACTAGTTACTACTATAGTGACTACAGTTTTGCCTATAAAAACAGGGCTAGTTCAACACATTAAAACTTGCCTAAACTTGCCCAAAACCACCAAACATAGGTCAGCCATGAATCAGAAGCTTCTGGAAAATTGAAGTCTGAAGTCAAGCTTTAGAAAGCTTCTTCAACACCAGTTTAATAACCTCAGTTGCAGTGTGCATATTTTTTTTAGAAGATGTGACTCATAACTTTAAGTAAATTTAGACTTTAACTGCATCAGCACTGTCCACACAACAGTGTCACCAACATCTTAGCCTCACTGCAGAGCTGAGAATGATCCATCAGCCAAATATTCCCTAAGCAGTGGGGTTCCATTTTATAGGTAGATAACAGGTTAAGCATAGCTATGGTTTGTTTGTTTATTAGGATTTTAATGTCATGTTTTACACTTTTGGTTACATTCATGACAAGAACGGTTGTTACTCATAACACAAGGTTCATTACTTCACACAAGTTTATATCAAACACAGCTTTCTTGGACAATTGAGTGTCTCCAATTCACCTCACTTGCATGTCTTTGGACTGTGGGAGTAAACCGGAGCACCCGGAGGAAACCCACGCAGACACGGGGAGAACATGCAAACTCCACACAGAAAGGACCCGGACCACCCCACCTGGGGATCGAACCCAGGACCTTCTTGCTGTGAGGCGACAGTGCTACCCACTTAGCCACCGTGCCGCCGCATAGCTATGGTCTGGCTATAGTTAGTAACTGTATATCTATACAGCACCTATATTAAAATGACTGCCTGGACAAGGTGTACTAAATCAGTGGGTGTATTAATGAATAGAAGTTGAAAGAAAACGTACCTGAATCATCGGAGTTGGAGGGAGTGCTGGGGTGTCCTCTTTTCTTGACCTCAGGTTGTGTTTTGGTTTTCTCTTTAGTAGGGTGTTTCTTCTTCTTTTTGCCCTCTTTGCTGGCAGTGCCAGTCGCAGCGGGCTGATGTCTCCGTCCAGATGTGTTTTCTACCCGCACACCGCCGGTTCGAGCCTCATCCACTTTACCCAACAGACTCGCCATGCTACACAGTTTGAGAACTAAATGTCACCTCATTATTTTCTTTTAACGCAGTACGTTAGAAGTGAACGGAAGTAAGTAAACTACTGATTCAACCAAAGAGTGCATAGACGAAGAGCCAACTATGATCTGATAAAATAAGCACGCGTTTTTCAGTCCCTTTCAGCTTTTAATAAAAAGCACGATAAAATGCCTTGTAAATGCCTTGTATAAACTCATCTTGTAGTGTTATTATTTAAAACAGGAATTACTGACGGTTACTTTAAAATGTCTGATCTGCTACAGTTAGATTTTAGTTTGTTCTGCTCGAGGTCGAGTGCAGAAGGAAAGGACGCGTCTCTATGGAAACCGCGCTCCTCCTCCTCCACTGGGTTTGAGTGAACTGTAATGTAATGTGTTGTTCGTGAACAGTTTGGCTCTTTGAATCTTTTAGACGAGGAACCGTTTTAGTTAAAGAGATATTGATGGTTTTACATTAAAATATGATGTACGATGGTAAATAGTGTCATAATATCGCTAACAAGGTAACAAGTAAAAAAATTGCAGTGTTACTGGACAAAGAGCCGAAAGAGTCAATTAGTATCCGAAAGAGTCAATTAGAGTCAGTCTCCGAAAGAGTCAATTAATATGATTCACTGAAACGAAATGTAATTTCCATGATTCATATTCTCTTTTTTTTTTTATATTTCATTTAGAATTTTCAAAATATATCACAAAGATAACATCAACAACATACATAACAATACAAAGTACATACAACAATAAATAAAATAAATAAATATTGCTGTCGGACACAAGTGCTCTAGACTAGGTTTCAAATAGATAATGAATTCAACTGGGTCTGGCATCAGTCTTAGGCTTAATTTAAATTATCAAGAAAGGATCCCCACATATTCTCATATTTGACATAAAGTTTTTAAATAAGACTTTAAATTTTTTATTTAAAAATGAAGTGTTGTGTTTTTTATGTTAAGTTATGCTAGTTTATATTAGCTTTTTGGGCAGAAAATTGTTTTATTTGGTGTTGTTTATCACTTTTAGTTGAACCTGTGGAGCTTTCTAGTATCCAGTCCGTAAAGAGGTCAAAGTCATACTTTATTACTTTAGGAAATAGTCATACATTATTGTCAACTTCTTGTACCTTATATTCACAATAACAAAAACAAGTCTGAGATGACATTAATGGATTACAAAGTTTATTACCACTTTATCGGGTTACTTCACACTCATTTCATCACTTACTCACTCACTTTATTTCATTTACAAACAAATTACAATGTGACGAATGCAAGCAATAGCAATTGAGGGTTAACAGGCATGATCAGGGGCCCAACACTGGTAACTTGGTTATGGTAAAGCCAATAACTAACAATTTTTCTGTCAACAGTCCAGCACAATAACAACAACCATAACACAGCACCTTAACTGATGTGCTAGTAATTACTCACTCACTCACACACACACACACACACACACACACTCATTTACACACTCACTTACGTACTGACTAGGGTTATTTAGCCCTGTCAGTTTGCCTTCTGCGTCTTCTTTGGCAAGTAAAACAAAAATAGATTCAATAAGTTCAACAAAAAGTTGTGCCATGACCCATCATTGCTGTGAAAAGTGATTTTTTTTGGTGCATTCTCCTCTTATACCCAATCATGATTCCCTCACCTGTTAACAATTCATCAGTTCACTGTGGTACACTGTAACTTGACAATGCTATAAAACTTTCATTCATGCAAAGCATAAATACACCCTTGGACATTGTGCTAACGCAGCACAGAATAACAAACATTTACAAACATACATACTTTAGAGTTGCCAATCTTACTTGCATCTTCTTGGGAGAGCTCCCATGTGAACATGTGGAGAACGTCTCACAAACAGTGACCATACTCAGGTTACAAAGGTTAAGATTTCTGTCACTTTCAAAAAGGTAACAGCCTTGCTGACAATAAGTAATGAATGTTATGTGACTAGTTCGACTGCATTACAGTGCTGTTCATTATGCCTTTTGAGTTTAGTCTGTTTCAGCACTTCAAATATGTGTTTTGACCTAAACTCAATGTCAGCAAATTAACATATAGATAGATAGATAGATAGATAGATAGATAGATAGATAGATAGATAGATAGATAGATAGATAGATAGATGATAGATAGATAGATAGATACTTAATCCTGAAAGAAATGAAGAATAAGATAAACTGCTGCGTCTGCAAAGCTTCCAAGAAGACTTACAGCTGTAATTGCTGCCAAAAGGTTTTCTACATAGTGTTGAAATAGATTTCAGTCTTGTATTTGTACTTAAAAAAAAAAAAAAAAAACTCAAAACATGTTTTTGCTTTATCATTATTGGTGATTATGTGTAGATTGATGGCTAAGATGGCAGTGATATGCATTCAAAATCAAATCCACAACACAATAAAGTGTTCAAGGTTCTAAATATTTTTAGAATCCACTGTACATTTATTATTCACCCCAACCTCCCCACCTATTTCCTGTTCAAGGTTGTCAAAATTTCTGTTGTCTAACCAAGCCAGTAATTTCCCCCAATGCATACTTGGCCCTTTGTCCAAGTTATGTCCTTGTAATCATATGGTGTAAATAGGCTAAATAAACTAGAGTTTAAGTCAGTTGCAATTACTTTCATTGGTTACTCTCATGTTCCTGCATTACTAATGCAATTACGATCTCTGCTTTCTGATTGATGGTGCCTGCACAGAGATGGGAAAAAGAGTGCTGTCAGGGTGTGTCTCTCTGTACACAGTGCTGATATATACTCCAAGATGGTGCCGCAGATGGCGACACTGATTAGGAGCTCAGTAGTGCTTTGTTTGTTTTTGTTTGTTTGTTATGGCATGTGTGATCCAAACACACTAAAATACAGCCCAGAAGATCTGCTAAACATCAGGCAGCTCATGCTGATAGTATATATCTATAGTTTTTATACTGCACAGAACTCTGCACCTTTAACCCATAATATGAATTACACATGCTAATTGTTTACAGGTATAAATGTGTGAAGTGTGTGTTAGAGAGACAGTATATGTGTCTGTAAGTGTGTGTGTGTGTGTGTGTGTGTGTGTGTGTTTATTTTTATTTTATTTATTTAACCTTTATTTAACCAGGCAAGTCATTAAGAACTGCTTCTCATTTACAATGGCGGCCTGGCAAAAGGCAAAGCCTCTTGAGGAACAATCATACAAACAGATTTGTTTAAGACTGTCCTTATTGTATTTATCGTGCACTGCTAGCATCTGTATAACCAAAGTCAAATTCCTTGTATGTGTGAGCATACTTGGCCAATAAAGTCTGATTCTGATTATTATAATGAAATATAGATCTGCATTCAATATGATACTTATGTGTCTCCATATTGGTGGGAGTGTCCGTTGTCCCACTTTAAAAATAAAACCATTTCTACACAATTATTTTAATGATTAATTAATGTGGCCTTAAATGATTCTACAGCCTGCCTCACCCAGAACTTTCGGGATCAGAAACTTTTACATGCGTCTCATTGGGCCAAAAAGGAACGTCATTGAAAAGAGAAGAATTTGATTGGGTAAATAAGCTTCATCCCGCCCCTTCTGCTCCTCACTATTGGATAAATTGCATGCTACGGAGCACCAGCGTCATTTCTAAGCTTTGACGTTCGAGCAGCAGCAGCCAGCTGGTAGAAATCGCGTCACTGTGGCCAGCTGATCAGAGACACCGGCGGAGAGAGCAGTACTCTGTGTGTTAGGTGAGTTTTTCTGGTTTCTAAATCGTACTTCGGTTATTATTAGTTTTAGCTCATTTATTTCGGTAAATGTCGTTTTACATAGTTTAAATATCTACAGGTTTTGCCTGTGGGAAAGGCGAGGCAGTTAAACGACTCTGAAGCGAGACTGTACGAGGTGGGGCGTTGGTTTAAATATAAACGGTTTATAAACGTGTCAGGACTGGTTTCAAAACTGTTAGAACTTAACTAGTTCATCATTTGGTTTAACATTTCTTCTCTTGTGTTATGTTTAAATGTTAAAATCAGCCGAGTAATCGTTACATAATCAGAATCAACCATAGTGCCCAAACTTAGACAAGCACACAGGACAACCACTGCGGCCCGGAGTCTGCGGGTTTAAACCTATATTAAAAATATAAATATAAATAATTTAAATAAAAAACCCTGAGCCCACAAGTTTTCCAAACTAGCTAGACAGCTGGATAAATGGTCCTGTTCACTGGTTCAGGGTCTTTGCTGCATTACAGGTTTTTAGGTCTTATTTCCTTCCCTATTTGTTTAATTCTGAAATCAGATAAATAAGTAGGGGGAAGAACATGCAAAACTCGCCGCAGAGAGTAAGATTTTCATCCACTTATCAGTCATGGGTGTGTCTGAAAAAATAACTCAAGAATACAAAGCAGTGTCCACATACTTTTGGGCATTCTGTGCAGTTTCCTGGTCTTTTTAAACCAGTACATACCAAATTAAAAACTACACGACCTTTGTCAAAGCCTGAGATTGTAAACTATAATTTAACACTATGCTATATTAACTTCTTTTTTCTTCCCTGCTGCTGCTTTAAAATTAGACACTTTAGTCACCTTTTCTGAGACAAGACTCAGCAATTCATCTAATGGTTGAGTGTTTAAACCCCATCATAAAGGCATCTGACGAATGCCAAAAATGTTAGGTCACATTTTTTCATACTGAGCTCCCAACATATTACCCATACAGTTGATCTTTATCGCCGAGTTATATAAATTGTGTTAATTTCATGGTTAAATGACCATCCTTTACTGTTTCAGATGCAGAGATGGTCAGTGCAGGATTTACTTTTTTTTATTTTATTTGACAACAAATTAAATCTCTGTGTATATTAGGCCAGCTGCAGAGTCACACTGTGACATCAGTTTAAAACATGTATAAAAAAAGTGACCATTTACATTAAAGAAGTGCAAGTTCCTATTTGAGATGTGAGCAAACAAGTTTGGAGTGGGAAGGATTTGACCTGTGTATGAGTCATGTATTAATAAAGATCATCTGTATTGATCACAAGGCCCTGAGGTCTTTGGGTACCATAATAGATCTGTACATTCAGCATGACTCGTGGCATTTAGCATAATACTGAAGTTATACTTTAAGTTAAATGATTCACTCACAAAATGTAAATCTTCTGCTTCAGTACCTAACGTGTCAGAACCGAGTCATGATCGTAGCGGCCGTGCTAATATTATAGTTACACAATAACGTGAACTGTACTGCTCCTGTACTGTTGCCAGCGTGTCTGTGTGCTTAGCACGCTTTTCCTGATTTGGATTAGAGACAGCAGTTCAATGTGTCCTTATGTAATTCTCTCCATCCATTTAAAAGAGCAGGGGGAGCAATGCCTTAATGTCTACTTCTTCGGAAGTTATACTATAGATTGTAGGCTATAGTAAAATGTTATGATTAAGTCCTTGGATATTTTAAAATGTATAGCATTTTTAAAGATTATTTGTACAACATCTGTACATTTCAAATAATAATTCAACATTTAAAATACATTTTAATTTTGCCACTGCTTTTGTTTAGGCTGTTGATTTATTCTGGGATTCATTTATGGGATTCATTTAGTTGTTCATTTATATTTTGGGATTTCAAACTGTCACATTTTCTAAGACATAAAGTCCCAAAATATTGGTCTGCCTAACTCTTCATACAGACTTTAAAACGGTAGACACATATGTTAACCTATTTTAGTTTTAAATAACCTTGTCACACTTATTTAATACAATCTTAAATTTAAAAGCCTTTTACTAGCTCTAAATTGGTAAATTACAAGGGCATGTTTAAACAACTAAACCACATTCAAACCAAACCTCATTGGGGCTGTTGTATGTTATAAAGAAAACAAACATCATTCCTTATTCAGTATCATTCAAACAGTTTTTCTGTTCAAATTTCACATTCTACACAGCTCTGTTGAAAGTTGAAACCTCTGATTTTAAGGTATTTTTGGTAATTGATGTCTGGTGGGTTGTGTAATTTTATCTTTGGTTAATCAGTTAGTGATTCAGACTCTGGGAATTCAAAATATGTCCACTGTAGTCCCAGATGAAATGAAGTAAAGCTCGATAGCTTGTTCTGCTTTAGCAAATTCCACCTTGAAATACCAAGGCTTTAATGTCAAAATGGGTGCCCTCTAGTATGCTCTGCACATGTTCTTGTTCTGCTGTGTGGGTGTGGTTCTTCACTCCATTTATAAGTAGTGTGATCTGGCATAAACCATATTTTCTGCCCTAAAGCTCCAACTCGACCTCAAAGAATGGTGAGATTAAAATGTGCACTTTTTACTGATTTTTGGCAAATTACTTCTATGGGGCTATGGGAGGTGCACTGACAAATTTTGATAAATTTTACTAAGATGCCTGTAAATCTAAATTTTACTTAATATTAATTAAAATTAATATTACGGTCATTAGCCATTGCTTCTGTTTGTGGGTTTCAGATTTCAGGGATTTAGGTGGGTCAAATGAGGCCTCAAATCTTGGCATAGCTAGTTGGGTAAAGTTTGCACAAATGTTATGGACCAATTTGTTGGTTCAGGCGCTAAAGCAAAAGGCTTCTTGCCATTAAGCTGTGGATAAGAGAGAACCTGCTATGTTGATCCTGGCACACTGAGTTGTTGAACAGTACAAGCAGCTCAAAAATATTTGCTTATAACGGGCTAGGCAGTATTCTGGAGAAACAGACCCTTGCCTTCTGGAAAGGTTTTCCATAGGATCTTGGAATCTATCTGGGAGTCTCTATGGAATTTACAGACAAAAGAGCATTTGTAAGGTCAGACACTTTTTAGCACAACAGTCTGGCTTACAATCAACATTTCAGTTCATTCCAGAGGTGTTTCAGATTCAGGTCACAGCTCTGTGCAGGTCACTGCAGTTTGAGTGGCAAACGTGTATACCTTTTGTGTTATAGGTGGGTTATTAGAGCCTCTCTGTAGATTGTAACAACACTTTACAAAAAAGTAAAGAATTTTTTTTTTTTTTTATTATTATTTTTTTTTAAACCAATATACAATATTTAGCCTCACTTCAAGTTTATTTTTGTTTGGTTTTTTTAAGGCATTTAATTGTATTGCACTTTTAATCAGATGGAATTTTCCAATTAAAAGTTAGGTATAGCCAAAAAGTCCCAGCTAGATTGCTGGTTGTGGCACAATACTGGACTATTTCTGGCTTAAACTCCTATTCTTAGCTTGTCCATGCCCACTTTGTAAAGCAATAAGTATGGCATATAAATGTGGACAGAAAAAAAAATTGCAACACGTAATGTAAACAGTAGTCCTTGTATTTACATCCTTCAGTTTATTTATTCATCCTGTAGGTAGTTGGTTGGGCTCAACACGTAAGTAGAGAAAAGAAATGCAGTAGTGGCTAGAAAATTGGAGGTTTTATTGGTGTTATGTTTACAGTGGAACAGTCTAGGACCTATTCAAATAACTCCATTACAACCTGACCTGGTCACCAGACCATGCAGTCAGATTTTAGTCTGTTTCTCCAGCTTTACCTCAGACCAGCTAGAGAGGCTGTTTAGGGACAGGTGGCTCTGTTTCTTTTGCTCGGAAAGGAAGTTTGTAATCAGCTAGTCTGATCTGATAATGAATGAATGAGCTCAGACGGTCTGTGGAAGTTGGTGAGTCACTGCTCACATGTTCAAAGCTCCATTTTTGGAAGAGGAAATCCTAGCTAAACTTCCTTGATGCAACAGGATAGCATGTTTTGAACTAAACACCTCATCATTGTGCTGTGTATTTACCTCAGCCACTTGGTTTGTAGCAGTTTATCTATCTGATATTGTTTTTTAAATTCAGCTTCTGTTAAATTGATGCTATGATCTCTTCTAAACTGAACAGAGTGATAAAAGACATCTTGGCTGTTCTGTTTCTCCTCACATGGCAGCAAAAGCGTGAGGCCATAGTTCAGGGTGTGGCTTGGTTTAGAAAAGCATTGATGTGATGTCTCATGGGCTGCATTTGCACTGCATGCTGAAGTGACCCGAATGACGCTGCACTTTTTCCCCCACACATGGCGTGCAACGTGTCGCATAGCAATTTCAAATACAATCAATCTGGTGCAAATTCAGTTTAAGAAATACTAATCAGGCACTTTATATGGCTTGATGGCAAAGTGAATTACTGCTGATAATTACTAAATGGGCTACAGACAACACTTCTACTTATCAGTCATTCAAAACAGGAGGCAGTTCTCAGGTTGGATGTTGGTTGCATATGAATAGCTGGGATTCAGTGTCACCCGTGTAATATCGCTTTGTACCAGTGCTTCCTGGAGTGTCTTTATACTTTAGGAAACCACAAAACTCTTTTTACATAAAATACAACACAAATATTCTTCAATAATGTTACTGGTCAGACCTTCCAAGAACCCTCCAAACTTTCTCTCGGCATCTCTTTACTTGCCAAGAGAAATACTAGGGCATGTTAATACGTACAATAAAAAGTGATGTAGTAGGATTTGTTAGCAGAAGACCAACACTAGTGTGCCATTTCTATTCTCCAAAAAATACTATGGGTCCAGGAGTCACTTAGGGTTGATTTATAAGCATGACTTGACTGTGTGGTGTGGGGTTCTGTAATTAAAGAAGAACCGTTGATAGGCAACGGTTAGAATTGTAAAACTCAATTTCAGTATGCACAAGGAATAAAATGACATCAGTTTACATACACCCTGATTATATATTTTTGCACACTAAGACTGGTTGGCTTTATTGTGGTCACATGTTTGCTTGCTGAACTAAATATTTCAGGTTGGGCATTGCAGACTTGTTCACACCCAAATGCTACAGCAGATCTGTCGATCAGCTGATAATGGGAGCAAAAGGGCAGACGAGTGCAGTTTAAATATGCAGACTCTCTCGATCAGCTACGCTACCCCCCCCCCCCCCCCCCCCACACACACACACACGTACACCTGTTTTTTTTTAGTGTATTTAATATTCATAATGAATTGGGCTCACATGTGGATGAAGGTGCTGTATGGATAAAGATGTACTAAAGTCATTTTGAATGGCTTTTCTGCCTCATTCAGCAGACGTCATTTATGACTCAAAGTCTGATCCGGATAGAGCCGGTCTAATAGGACAGTGTGCATCATTCTTTTTAATGGCGTGCGTTTCGTAAAGCACAAAGGCACGATGCCGTGTGTCACCGGTGTGCTGACGCAGACAGCCTTATCTTGTCCAGTGGCCTCCCTCTGTCTGCATGCTGGCGCTACCATGGCAGGGGGAGGTGTGGGGACACTAAAAGGTATAGACACATTATTAGACATTTTCTTACCAAATAGATCAGTTAAGGGATAGGTTGATTTGCTTAGTGCTTGTTGTAGAGGTTTGATTTATTTGATTTGATGGACTGATAACTGATGCATTTGCAAGAACCACACTTACCACAACAATCAAGTCCCGAAGCATAATTAGCACTGTGATTGTGATGATGGGCAGTTTACTGAGCTTTTGAAAATGTTAATCTGTGACATTTTGCTCTGCATTAATTAAATCTAATGTTCAAGATCGAGCTCAAAGAAAACCAAGATTTTAAATGACATATCTGGTCGTGTTGGTGCTGCACGGCTCTTGTGGACTTGGTTTAATTCTCACTTACTGGAACTGTCCATGTTCTATGTGCCCCTATTGGGTTTTTTAATATGCCAGTAAGCTGCTGTAAACTACATCCAGGGTGTTTTATTTTCACTTAAAGCCCAGTGAAAATGGATAGGCTCTGGACCCATCACAGCCCTAATCAGAATATAGTGTCTAATTTCTTAGACAACACAAAACACACAAAAAAAACCTCTCATTTAAACAACTGTGGTGCTTTTAACCCTTTAGGACTAACACACAACCAGTTACATGTTTTAAGTAAGGTGGGTGTGGTTAAAGGGTAGAGAGTGAGGAATTTTTTAACATGAGCAGAAGGAATCTTTGGAATTCCAGGCATTCACATCTCGCAGTTTGTGAAAGGAAGGAGGTACTTGTACAGGACATTCAGTTCTTGTTTACAGGCTTTGCCTGTTGCTGGGTTCCCAGTATATTAAATACAGCTGTTTCCAAAACTTTGGATACTTTTTGAAACCAGTGTGGGTGTCGGTGAGTAAGATGATGTGGGTTTTTGGAAGCAAAGTGAGTATTTTTTTAGGGACTCTGTATGGTCACTCAAAACACTAAACTACTGTACATGCGTGATGTTTCAGCTTTAGGAATTTAGAAAGTCTTAACATTTCTTCATGCTGCATAGGCACAAGAAGTCACCAGTTCACTGTTAAAGGTCTGTGTAAACAACAAATCATATTTACAAATCATAGTGTCCACACACTTTTGGCCATATAGTAAATCTTTGCTATATGGGGCACAATCTTTCTGGAACAGGAAATGGCCTTCCTCAAACCATTGGCACGAAGTTAAAAGGATATGATTTGACATTGCGCATACACATTGTTGCTGGAAACATTCTCACTCCTATAGCTGTAAGGAAGTTCTAAGCAAACTGAATGAAGTCCCTAGATGGCTGTGCTTCCTCCGATTCATGGTCAAGTCGTTCCTAAGGTGCAAACAATGCAGATGGCCGTATGTGGAAGATATGGGCATGGACATTCCTGGCATAATATCTACTGCGGAGAGCTGCAGGTTTATTCATTTTTATGTCTGTGTATTTTTGCTTGTTTCATTACTCTTTCTCTTCCAGGCAGGTGTGTGACCATCAGCAGGAGAAGATGGATCTTGCATATAAATGTTGGCTAACCTACATCAGTTCTTCTCTGGCAAACTTTATGTTCCTATTTACATGCTAAAGCTGCCAGCTGAAGAGCTGTTGTGGTCAGCTCGGTCCTGCTTCAGCCTGTGGACAGAATCAGAAGCTGCTGGAACACTACAGAAGTGAAAGTGAAAGTAAACAAAAGTGGAATAAAGCAAATGAGTTTATGGGTAAACAATTTATTTTGCAAGTTGTAATATAATTATGAATTACTTTTGTCTGACATACCAGTTGGGTTTGAATATCAGTCAGCCAAGTATTTACACAGACATGGTTGGGGATGTGTGAGGGGTGGCTGAAGCCTTGTGATGGATTGGCTCTCTGTCCAGGGTATTCCTGCTTTGTGTCAAGTGTTTTCCAATGAAAACCGACCCATCATGACTTGGGGGTGGAAAGTGATTGCAAATGCAGAAATAAATGTAATTGCTTTTAAAATTTAATTATGATGGTGTGCAATTACTGTCCAAAGATGATGTGGGTGTTGGATAATTTTGTTTCTTAAATATTAATTTTAACAATCTTTTTACTCAAGTTATGAAATGTGTTAATGTAATAAACAAATATCCAATAAATGGTGTCAATTAGATATGTTCATTCTGCTACGGGCATTTATTAATTTTTTTATACTATTACAATGGATGAACGTTGTTTTGGTCCAGTTACTGAATGTAGCTTCTGTAGCTCTGAACACTTTGACAGATTAGAGCTGTTTCTATGCACATTGTGTGTTGATCTTGCTCTAGTATTTCATTAGTGGACACTTTAATCAAAGTATGCTGTTAACTTTGTTAATTCTCTTAGCACTGGCATTGTGGTGTCCAACACTACTGCATCTATTACACTGATTAGAACAATATTCACTACCATGTTAATGGCATTGCTAAGAATGGTCCCAAATAACCAATCTGGTCAGTGAGGTCCTATGAGATCCCTTTTGATTGATAAATAGGTTACGGGGACAGTGACTGTGTATAATGGTGTGGAAAGTCTTGATAGTCTTCCAGTTGTATAGACTTACAACTTCATTAACTATTTGGGTCTAAACTAAATTGTGAGGACGGGTTAGGAATCGTCTGCTGATTCCACAGTGTAGGTATTTTTTGACTCTTATGCCAACATTTAATGATCATATGTCCCTCTAAGCAGCTGACTGAATATTTTAAAATGAATCCAGCTGGTGTTGAGGCATATTTTTAGAATTTTTACTGCCAAAATGTGTAAAACTGTAATTTGTCAAGAACGAAGATCATAAATTAAATAATTTAAGTCATAGGCTGATCTAAGTTTTTAAAATTTCATCACAACTGTTTATAATGTTACTTAGTAGTGAATATGGCCCCTATGCCTGTATTCACTCCCAAACGTTTGGGCATGCTCCTGATAAGACGGTAAACGGTGTCTGGGTAACTCCTTCCAGACCTGGATCAGGTCATCAGTGATCTGAACAGTCTGCGGTGCAACTTGGCTTCACTTAATTCACCAATACATAACGTCAGAGGAATGTGAGGACCAGGCAATAACATCAATGCCATTGTCATAACCAACTGGTCTAAGGGTGTAAACATGTTTATACGTGACAATTACCTTGTTAATACTATTTTTATGTTTATAAATTATAAAGTAACTGTGCATTAACGTTTGCAAAAAGTAAGACTTTGTAAAAAAAAAAAAAAAAAAAAAAGCAAGTTTTGTGTTTACTTATTCTCACTTCAAAATCATCAAAATACATACTTTTGTCAATGGTGCCCAAACTTCTGCATTCAACCATACAAGGAGGTAAGTGATTAAAGAATAAGCTGTTGCCATAAATGAGAACACATGAACGTTTATATAGCTAACTGTTACACTTGATAATTCGTTTATATTGAAATGTACAGTAGGAACCACCAGGGGGCCGTGTTGCCCTTCAACTCGTCTATGGAAACTGTGTTTGTGCTCCCAAATTCTGTACCACGTTTCTCAAACCATTTTCCAGATGTTCATACAGTGTAAAGGTCTGTTGCCTCCAAAATGTTACACCAAAATCATACATTTACTGCACTTCAAAATGCTAAGCACAGTTATTACCAGTGGCGGCTCCAGCCAAATCTCTCAGGGGGGGCAATTGTTGCGATGATGGCTAAGGTATATAATGGGTAAATTAAAGCTTAAATAATTAAAATCTTAAGTCATCTGTCAGTTTGCCCTCACAAATAATTTTGAACATGGAGAGAGACCAGCTTTACCATTAATCATAAAATGAAGTAAAGCCTTCACACTAACAATTTAATTCAGTCTTCATCAGATAACATTTTATTTTAGGTGCAGCAGATTGGCATCGGGGCTGATGTGCAATGAATAAAGAAGTACAATTAAACAATTGGGGAAATACAATAAGTGCAATCACAATTCACAATTTAAAAATTATATTACTTACTTGTAATATACTTGTAACTTATATGATTTTCCCCCTTTGTAGATACTTGATGTTTAAATTTGGTCTGGGTGGCCCTAATTTATCCTGATTACTACGATGACTGAATGTTATTTCCCTTAATAACACGATGGAGTTGCTCCGAACTGAGGTAATGGTAGTCATGGTGACGAGATCGCGACACCACGTGTGACGCAAGCACGTAAGTGCAAGCCCTCCCGGAACCCATTCAGATTGTATTGCAGCGCCTGCAGTTCGAAAAAAAAAAAGAGCCTTAACATGAGTCTATGAGAGCAATCCGGGGCGATTTTCAATCAGACTGAAATCGCCCTAAAAGGAACACAGCTCGACGCTGATTGGACGATATTCAGAGACAAGACAAACTGTCCAGAACAGTCACAGCTGTGATAGAAAAATTTCTTCCCTTTGGTGGTGCGTCGCCCGATCGCCCTAAGGAACGAGCCGCCGCTTGGTTATTACACTTGGGTAGAAAACACTTTAAAAAAAGCCAAGGGCTAACAATTCAGTTACAAAGACAGAATTAGATTAGGTTATACAATAGTGATCAAATTATTTTTTTTCCTCTTACATTTATTTATTTCCACTAACCGTTTAATCCTGGTAGGAGTTAGTGTAACAAGCCATAAATACACCCTGGACCCCACGGCCATTCATAACAGGGCAACACTCAATCACCTGTTACCTACTTGCAAGTCAGTTTATATTTGTCAGTCCACCTTCTGCTTGTTTAAGAAGACAGGGAAACTGGAATACTCGGAGGAAAGCCAAACGGCCACACAGAAAACGTGCCACTATTATAGGCCACACAGTAGTATGGGTTTCCCATTAAGGTGGGTTCTGGGGACCTCCAGTTACTACTCTTGAGAAGCGTGTTTTCCCTGTGTCTGTGTGGGCTACCCAAAATTAAGTGGTTAGTAATACTACATGTATAATAGTGTGCAATGTGCAGCATATCTTGTACTGGGACATTATGGCTTTTCAAACACATTTAACAGGACCCTATTGAAGTATCGTAATGGTCTACAGTGTCACCTAGTGGTCAAAATGTGTAACATATGGTCTATTTTTAAAGTTTTTACTCGTTTCAGCCACACCCTATGCAAACAGGTGTACACAATTGCTTAAATATAGTAAATTATATGCTTTTTTCTCTATGGCAGCATTTTGGGGAAGGGGCTTTCCGATTTCAGCATGTCTGTAACCCAGTGCATTAGGGGTGGCATCATCATATCAATGCCTCTGGGTGTAGAATAGTCGTCTATCAAGCTTATGGACAGGTGTCCACATTCTTTTAGCTATATGGGTTACATTAGTTACATTACATTAGCAGAAAAACAATACAATGTAAACCCACTGGATAGCAGGGGAGTCCTAACCACTGAATTAATGCGTCCAAATTGCACCAATCAGATGGTGAGCAGGGTACTTTCTCACTGACCACTATAAAGCATTGGAACCCACTTTAACACACAGTTCTCTTTCCTGTAAGCAGTTTTAAATGCAGGATATGGGCTACCTGTCTCTGCCTGTCCTGATATAAACTCTCCGCCTGTCCCAGTATAAACTGCGCTTACTCAAATATTGATGAGGCAGGCTGATGTGCAATCGGCTCTATCTAGAAGAGGTTCTCTTGATTGGATTTAATAAAACGAACTGTATATGTTGCATATAGAAGAGTTCCGAATTGTTAGATCCAGTTCCGAATTTTCTACCCAGAATCAGTGATGGCTATTAATACAGATGCATCATTTGAGAGGAGTACTAGTTTAAACGAGGGTGGCGGCACATCGGATTTTGCGGACACTCAGAAACTTCTTGGTGTGACGGTAACAGATGGGAAAGAGGGACTCGAAAGGAGCTGTTCGGAATCGCGCCGGGCCAGTGTAAAGTCTTCAGGAGGGGATCAGGTCAGTCACACATCTGGTGGTACAGGAGAACCTCAGTCTCCCCCTCTGTCTCCAGAACCGGACGGGAACGCGCCCGAACCCCGCAGCTACATGTGGATCGCCTTGCTCTCCTGTTTCTGCCCAGCTGTGCCCTTTAACATCTTCGCTATCTACTTCTCACATGCTGTAAGTCTGCTTTTAAAATTAATAATACCAATAAACATTAACTTGTTTTAACCACAACTTTGCACATTTGCAACCTTGTAGTTAGAAACATTGTGACAACCTTATTTAGGTTTGCTCCTGGTCATTTATGCACATGCATGTCATGCATTGGGTCTTCAACACATCCTGCCCAAAGAATATGATCACACTATACATTCAGATATGCTCATTAATAAAAAAAAAAATCCACTCATGAGCTTTGTGAATGACAGGACAGATTTGGTACCCCCAATGTTCAGTGCGGGCTGTGGCCTTGTCCTGCCCAATAGTTTTGCAATTTGATGAAGTATCATAATTGTAATTTGAAAATGTACAACAGTGAGCCATCAATGATACAGCATAACAGTGGATGATTTGCATTGAGTTTAAAATCTTAATAATAATAATAATAATTGCATGTTGTAATTGATTTGAAAATGACTACTGGACAAATTACACATGGTTATTGGACAAAAGTCTATATTGCTTTCCAATACAAAGATTGGCTTTTTAAGAGAGCTGTGTGCTGATGGTTGAAATGAAATTGTGGTTGTAATGATAAAAAATCAACTTATGAGCTTTGCAAATGACAGGACACCCCCTCCCAGATTTGGTACCCCCAATGTTCAGTATGTGGCTACGGCCTTGTCCTGCCCGATGTTTTTGCAGTTTAATAAAGTTTCATAATTGTAACTTGAAGATGTACGAAACTAGTGAGCCATCAATGATACAGCATAGCAGTGGATGATTTGCTTTGAGTTTAAAATATTAATTAATTGTTATAATAATTGCACGTTTTAATTAATTTGAAAATTATACATGGTTATTACACATATACGTACATACTGGACATAAGTCTACATTGCATTCCAATATTGACTGGCTTTTTAAGAGAACTGTGTCCTGACTGTTGAAATGAAATTGTGGTTTTGATTATACTGGGCAGATGCATACTTAAATCCCACTACAGTATGCACACACAGATTCTGACATTTGGTTGTGGATACAGAATTATTTTGGTTTTTGCTGAACCTTTGTCCATGCTGAAAGTGGATGGTTGAGAAGTTGCTAAAACCAGATATGTTTAATTTAAGAAGGTAGCTGTGAGTGAAGTTTCTGATGTAGGGATTTGTAACAGCTACTATTTGGCAACATTAACTAAAATGTAGCTTTCAAGATTCAGCTGCATTTCCAGTTTTCCCTCTGCTAACTTATATGATAATCACACTGGTAAAAACTCACATCTCCAGCTGAAAATCTTTCTCTTTCATAATTTGTTGTTTTCTAAATGTTTCCTTCCTTCATTGAGCCAATTTTGATTTTGGAGACCTCTCAATTAAATTAAAAAGCAAATTATTTAGACTACCATGATATGCATAAACCACTTTTTGAGGGCTGGATTCGATTGGTAATGAAGAACAAAATTCACATATGGTAATGTCCTATTTTAAATTCATCTCTAAAGTTGAAACAGTTACTATTGTAGTAAACTACAAGATCTCATGCAACAAAGAAAAATATTAGTGTTTGTTGGCCCCTGCTTGGTGGGCCCTTGCAATCATCCTAACAGCTACTTGCCATTATGGCAAAACATGAACTCAGTACTAGTCATTGGTTTTGTGACCTGTGTGCTTTTCTAGCATTTGTGAGTCATGATAAAAGTGAAGTGGAACTTCATCAAATATACCTAAGTTAGAGAACAGTATGCTCAGTTAAATAAATGTAATATAGTAAATGTACTGGTTACTACTCACCTCTAATCATCACAATCAGTTTAGCCACCTATCATTAGCACTAATTGACTATAACATCACATTTCCTTGAATTTAATATGAAAAATCCTCATCCGCTTTTTAAAAACATGACAAAATTGACACACCAAATGTTTGTCTTGATTTTACCTTGATCAGCCACATTTGATAGGCATAAACTAGAATAACTGTGGTTAAATCTTTTGACGACTGTTCTTTGTAGAATGGAATGCGCTAGAGCTTAAGCAAGTTATTGGTTTTCTGGCATGTACTTGACTTTTTGGTACATCCCACATATTTGGATAGGTTTGAATTCAGGACATTAGGAAAGTCATTACTAACACTAAATTTTAGTCTCGTTTAGCCCAAACATAGAGTGTTTTGGATTATTAAACTGCTGGGTCAGCAAATACTAATGCCCATGGTTTTATAATAGGATGTCCAACAAGCTCATGGTCAGGTGTCTATGTACTTATAGACATATAGTGTATGAAAACCAAAAATTATGTATATAGGCTATAAGCATAAGCAAAGATATGTTTTTAAGACAATTTTGCACCTGGTTTCATTATAAAAGTAGCAAGCAGCAATCATTATAAAGTAGCTTCTAGAACTGTTTAGGTTTGACAGCACTAGAATAGAAAAGGCTACAGAGCCATAGCAAACACTGTAACCATCCCTGTCAGTACAGTTGTTTTAATATGCAAATAACTGAAAGGTTCATGGAACCATAAAGTATAAAAGTATTATAAAAGATGTTGCCATTGGCTGAAGAAATTGTACAAATGGAGTAGCAATTACATTAAAGTTCTCATAGCCAAAATAACCGAACAACACATAAAAAACAAAATGCTACAGAGCCATAGCAAACACCAATCATTCCTGTCAGACAATTTGATTGCATTCCAACTGATTAAAAACCAAACACCCCCCAAACATCCAGTGGATCAAGTGCTTCCTCTAAAGTTGTCTGTGTGGGTGTGTATGTTGCAGTCATGCTCCATGAGACAGACAAATGACTTTGAGGGAGCAAGAAGACTGGGACGACGCTCGCTGCTCTTCAGTATTATAGCCATTGCTTTGGGTTTAGGTATAATCCTTTATCTCGTGATTACAGGTAAATATAAAAAAAAATACCACACATACATGTGTACATGGCCAAAAATATGTGGACACCTATATATCATATTTACATGTGCATGTTGAACAGCTCATTTCAAACCCATGGACAGTAATACTGTATACATTGCTTTCTAAGGTAGCACTTGATTGTTGGTATTTGCTTCCAATCACACAAGAGCACAAGGTTAACATAAGGTTGGGCACTGTTGAGTACAGTTTTAGTCAAAACCACCTTTTGTTGAGTCTTAGATACCTCCAAGACCAAGTCTTAGTCAAGACCATGTTCAAATTAAAGCATGACTAAATCTTTAACTGATTTAGCTTTAAGATCTACTCTTTCATTGGTTCCTGTAAATATGTAAAGAAGTATACAGTCACTGACCACTTTATTATAAACACCATACACCATACAAATACTGGGCTGGACTCTCCCTAGCTTCCAGAACACATAATCCTATGTTCTTTGAGTCCTACAAGATTTAATATTTAGGTCCATGTTGGCATGAAAATATTCCTCACACCATTGCACCACTACCACCAGCCGCCTGAACTTGTAACACAGGGCAGGTCTAGTTTTAAAAAGCCAGTACCCACTGCTGACTCATGAGCGTAATTTTATGTGGTCTTCTGTTGTTGTAGCCCATTCAGCTAAAGGTTCAACATGTTGTGTATTTGGAGACATCTTTCTGCTCACCATGGTAGTAAACAGTGATTCTTTGAGGGAGTGTAGCTTTCTTGACAAATCAGGATCGTCTTCTGTTATGAACAAGGTGTTTCTGCCATACAGATCTCATTGGATCTTTTTGTTCTGTGTAAACTGTAGAGACTTGTTTTAAAAGATCAGGATACCTGGTACCAACAACCATCCAGCAGGGCATCCCACATTTAAACATTTACTTACTTTACTACATTTTTCAAAAGTAGTCAGTCTGACTGTTGTGTGTAATTAAGAGGTGGGAGGAAACCTGTGTGGCACTTACCACCATGTAGCCCATTCCAATACCAGAACCCACTAATTAAATGGGGTGGTCCACACAGTTCTGTCAATGTTGTGTATACACAACCAAATGTCTTAACATTTTATGTCTCCAATGTTTTTTTTTGTTTTTTTTTCTGTTTCCTAGAGAGTTGATTGGGTGGATTACAGATGTAAACTGTGTCCTCAGGACTGAAAACCATGCACTACAATAAAAAATGTCATTCCTCATTGTACTCTGGGCACTATGCAAAATGGTATGGATTTCTCATGCATGCTCTGCCTCTGTTAGATAGCACACATCGGATGCATAGCATGTCTTATTTTAAAGCACTTTTTCTATGTCGAAACAAAATCCGCCAACACAGTTACAAAGTTGTGTATACATGGACATTCTTGGCATCCAGCTGAAAATGCAGTGATATGTATTACTGGTTTGTGGGTGGAGTTTATTTTTCCACATCAGTGAAAAACTCTCAAAGCACATACTATGTACTCTTTTTATTAACGCAAAAATAAGCTGTGTAAGCGACTCTAGGGCGTCTTGTTCCCAGCCCAGAAGAGGTGGGCTTACCTGCACCCTGGAACATTAATGATTCAGTGTTTGCATCAGAAATTCTCATCAGCAGTCTATAAATTATGCTCTTGGGTCGGTCAAAAAACTGCCCTTTGGCCAATTGAGTTGTGATGCTAGGCAGAACTGGCATCTAGTTAGAGGTAAAATGATTAAATATTTATGGCACTGTAAGCAAACATCTCCATAGTCCAAAAGTCCAAATACTTACTAAAAATTCAACATTTACAGAAAATTAAATAGTGGTTGAATGAATGAATAAATGTTCATGTAATAAAAAAATCATATGGTTTGCACTGTACTAGACAAGTATGTATCCACAAATATTGACATCCCTGGCAGTCAGTGAACTGTACCAAACATTTTTAATTGTCATTGATCTTTCATTCAAAATTGGTATAAAAAAAAGCTATTAGACGTAAAATTTAAGTATTTTATTAAATCTGTGTGCCAACATTAAATTTCTTTCTTTCGGTTTTTGTGCTTCCAATGCTGACTAGCATTTTGTTAATAGTTTAAATGAAAGACTAAAAGAATAAGCAATGAAAAAAAAGTAAAAGCTGGTTGTGTTCATGTTTTCCAGGGGTGCCAATATGTGTTGAGAGGACTGTATATGGTTAAAAATAGCTTCAGTGCCTGCAGCAGACACAAATTGGCCATCGTGTCTGCTGGGTGGGGAAATGACCGGACTAAGTGGGTGGGATCTTCAAACGCTATGCAAGGACCCTGGTTAGTAGACCAAGGCTTCTGCACAGGTGTAAAGAAGGGGTCCGCTACTGTAGCCTGATATAAAAACACTGAACGCAATCAGGGATCCACAGCAGCGGAAAACAAACTGACTACGCTAAAATTGGGAGAAAAAGGGAGCAAATGCATAAATAAATAGAAAATAAAAATTGCTTAATTAATTCTAAAACACTAAAGGGAAAAGGTTATGTACAACGAAGAAAATATCTATGATAAAAACACTATTATTTTTACACACCTGATGGGAAAGCACACCACAACATTGCTCCTTTATACCCTACAGCAACGAATCCTTGTCTCCATTGGCTGACATGATCACGTCAAAAGTTAAACTTTTAACTTTATCAATACATAAAGAAACATAATTATTACACTGGCGCGTTCTGTCATTGCGTTTTTAACAGATGCTAATAATGTCCTTGTGAATGCAGCCCGAGTTAAGAAATTTACAGGTGTTTTTACTCTACAGTTTGATTTTTCCCACTTTGTATTTTGATACTTTGTATCGCTAGTCTTTTTGTATTTCCTTCAGCATGTTGCAATTAACTTAAAATAAAAAATGTTAATTCTGTAAACTATTTTTCTTAACTGTTTACATTCAGATAAAGTGTGCATTTGTATTTAAATGGCATTACATTGAAAATGTGCACATTTTATACACATACAAGTTGGGAACTGAAGAGCAAATGATGGTTTCCAGAATGCTGTTGAAAGGGAATGTAATGTTGAAAAGTATATAGATATATAGAAGGTGGCTGGTCCGCATTCTGTGCCATTTAGGCATTGAGTCCATCTTACACTATATATATGATACATATGGAAATGTAGTATAAATACTGTATGCAACATGCTGTAAAAGCACTTGAATGTTTCATTGCATCTGCCTTAGCTTACAAGGTGCAGTGTTCATTCATTTTTGCATGTCTTGAAATAAAGTGAACAATGTCTGGTTTGTTAATGTGTTTTTATTTTAAAGCACCACTGATTTCTCTTCACTGTGATAAATATGGCCACACCTGTTATCAGTTAAAGGTGCAAAAGCTATGTTATCAGTGCCCATGGCATGGGCACTTTCCATATGTGTGAATGTACCACTGATGCAGAGGTGTAGTTTATTGGAATGTCGGCATCAAGTTGATGTCTTTATTCGGGAAGTCCATAGTTATTTCAGCAAGACAAAGCGAGGCCTCATTCTACACATGCTACAGCAGCAGGACCTCACAGACACAGAGTGTGTATGCTTGACTGGCCTGCCTGCAGTCCAAATCTGTCTCCTATTAAAAATGTTTGCCGCTTCATAAGGCGACAAATTCCACCCTCTGCAACAATTAGTGTCCTTAAATCCCAAATCATTACAAAGTCTCATTAACAGAAACACTGCCTCTGTCCCATTTTTTTGTGTTGCAGGCATTAAATTGTAAATTAGTTTATATTTATAAAATACAATAAAGTTGATCAGTAAAAACACTGGAAATAATTTTTTTCTACTGTTGTCAGTTAGATACAGATTTAAGAGAATAAACAAACCACAGACTTAGTTTTTATTGCATTGCAACCTTCCAAATTCCAAACACTTCCATAATATGAATAAAAATCATTAAAATATGTAAACACAAAAAGCATGAATTGTGAATATCACATCTTGTACACTATAATATCAGAATCCAAGAAACCATCCAGAAGGAGATCATTTTAAATGATAGTTTCAAATTTAGAAATGTATAAGCTTGCTGTCTCTCATATTTTAAGCATAATTTTAAAATCCATCAAAAATTGATTGTTCCACTCTTTCGATTGCTACATAAACCCATGAAACCTATAAAAATGCGAATGCAAGGGTGAGAGAGGATGTTAGGCTGATGGTATCAATTAAGCATTCAGGGTTGAGCAACACAAAGAGAGGAAGAGACGAAGGCAAGTCCAGAAATCAATATGCTGTCTCCATAAGTGCACTCCTTTCACGTGTCTGCGCATTTAGTCATTACCAGCTATAATGTGGCCAGTGGCATGGGTAAACCAAGCTTGCTAATAGGATACTACAGATGTATTTGCCTCAGACTGTGTGCTGGAATTGCAGGGTGATTACAAAAACGATTACATTTGAATTGTTATTGTGACTGTAAGAAAGCTTTAAAGATGTTAGTGGTCACTGGGCATGCATTTAAAGCTGGGGAAGGCCTGCTGTAAGAGCAATAGAATGTATCATTTCATGATAGCAAAACTACTTGGCTAAAAAGAATGTGGACAGCATTTGAATCAGTAGGTTTTGCCATTTATGGTCAACATATCTGGTCAGCAAAAAATAAGCATAGACAAACTCTGGGCATAAAGGGGTTTTGGGTTTTACCCTTTCATTAAGAGCTGTTATTGTTATGTGGAAGCATCTAAGAACAATATCTACTCAGCCTTGAATTAAAGAGCTCAAACAGAACAAAAAACAGCTAAATTGCAAAGCTGGTCAAAATGGTCTGTTCCTATTTGTCACACTCACTACCGAGTTCCAAACAGCATCTTGATTGAGAGCTTAAGGAATTAAGTGTTTGTGGCTGAGCAACTGCACACAAACCTAAGATCACAATGCTCAATGTTAAGCATCAGCTGCAGTGGTGCAAAGCACTCAGCTATTGGACACCATTGGAAACATCTAAAAAATGATGTTTCAATTAATCCAAAAGGTCCAATAGGGTTACGGTCAGGGTTTTGTGCAGTTGGTCAGAATCGAGGTGGATCTGGATCCACCAGAAAACACTAGGTACAAGGCAGGGGCCATCACCCCCCTCAGACATAGCCAATCATATCCGTGTAGACATTCAGCAGGCCGAAAGGACCACTGAGATTCAAACCCAGATCTCATTGGTAGTGGGCTAGCATAATAGACCACTGCGTCGCCAACCTTACAGTTTATTTACCATCCTGGTTTTTAATTTTTTGATATTAACTACAGTACATAACAATGGCTCTACTTTTTTCATTTACTGTGATTGCTGCAAGTTGTGAATGCCCAGAGATGAAATGAACTGTGACACTATATGAAGTTCTGCATTGTTGCGTTTTTCAACAACATATCTAAGAGATGTGATGATTTTCATTTCTGGTGCTATAGCGTTTTTGCATTTCTAATAAGCTCAACCACAAATGTTATTCCTGCACACTCTAATATGTAGTATTGTATTAACTTAGTGTGGTTCAGTATTTGAATAATCTATCCAATGTATCTACCTGATCCCGTCCATCCATCTTATAAGTATGTTTACACCCATGGTTTTAGAATGAGTTTTTGGTTTTGCTCATGTGGTGTATAATAGAGACCATTTATTTTGTGATAGCTTAAAAGTACTAGATCTGCATTTTAAGTTCATTCTTTCAATCCTTTGTTGCAGGTCTTCATGACAAAGCAGGTATCATTTCCACAAAACCACAGAGCTGTATAGCTCTAGGAATCGATAAACAATCTCGATTTTCTTTAATGCATATGTGAGCGATCATAAGTGGGGATAATGAGCATATGCCTTAGTGTAAATGGCTCTTCTGATGGAGGCGCAGAGGCTAGTATGGATTCATTTTTGGTTAGGTCTTAGTTTCACAGTAAAACTGTTTATATGAATAAATTCACGCTCATGTAATGTAGTTGTGTAGACATGTTTAATCTTGAGATCAACTGTTACCTTTTTATTACATACATGCCACAGCCAGGAAAAAGTTTTAGACCATGATATTTCCCCCTTTATTTATTAAAGACTGTGTTGTATAAGAGTGCTAAATGGTAAGAAAATTGATTGACACTTGTTAGCCACTTTTATTGCCAACAAGTGCATAAATCAAACATTCTGTATTTCCAGACAAACAATACAAGGTGGACTAAAAGGCTTTTATTGACTTCTGTACTGGTAGACCTGACCGGACCCAACCTTGCCAATTGTGTGTGTGTGTTAATGCCTAATCCAGAATCTAAATCAAATTCCTTTGGTATGGTTTATCAGTTTGGGGTATGATTTTCATTCAAATTCACTCTTGGGCATCTAAATAGATAAAATGGCACTCACTTTGGGATTTACCACTTCAACCAACATTTGGCAATGTACATGGTGTTCCAGCTTTACACATGACTCCTTGGCCTATAAACAAAATGCATTAAGTTCACAACCAACAGTTCCAGTTTGCGCAGCTTAAGTCTTACAAACGGAGCCATTGTTGCATTAGGATGCTTTCACTTTAAAATAACAGCACTTACTGTTTACAGTGGGGAATCTAGCACCAAAGACATTTGACAAACTGACCTGTTTAAAGAGTTATAATGCCAGGGTGTTTTTACTGTAACACACCACTATTGTATGCTGTTATACATTTAGCAACTGTGCCAAACCATAAAATAGGTTCTGTATACTTTGTATACTTTTTAGACATGTTTTACTTTCAGAGAAAGTAAGTGTTTTGTGATTTTTACAGTGATCTTGTCAGTAAGTTACAGACATTACTGAAACATGCTAGCTTTTTAAAGCCTATTGTCAAATTAAGATAAGCATAAATTGCATAAAGGATCAACTAAAGAGTTGTTACAGGGGTGAAATGTAAGAGCAATTCCAGTAAACTACTAATGCACTTTTATACTCATGTCCATCCACAGCCTCTCTTCTCTCTGAATGGAGTCATGGCTAAAAGCCAACATGCAGTTTCAGTGTGAACTGTGGATGATTTAATATATACAAATAAAATAATTATTCACATAAACAAGTAAAGAGAATTTATAAGTAAGTCAATGATGATTGTAAAATATTGAAAGCCTTGCAATTAATACGGTTCCTGCCTACTAGAAACCCATACAGGTGCTGGACAACAATCTAAACTAATAAGCTAATTAGCAGTAGGGCCAGCTTTCACTTTCACCTTCAGAATCCTTTAATGCTTTCACACATGTCCTAAATGATTGGGCAGAATGTTGAAGCATTCCTCAAGAAGCAAGTCTTTAAGTGTAGTTTAAAAGGTTTAATGTTACTGTCTAACTGGCGGCATAGAAAGAGCTTGACATCATAAATGTGGTTATAATTAAACCACTCGAATTATTTTAGCAGCATTTCAGGGCATTATTATATATTATATATAATGAATATCGTCACCTTCCTAAAATAATGGCCTAAGTCATTTTTGGACCAAAATGATATTTTTGCCTAAATCACCTCCTCACCATGCTGTCCACCTCTGGTAAAATCGCCTATGTCCTTAGTTTAACAGATCATGTGATTCTACCCCTGTAATAAAATGGCCTATGTCAAGAGTGTGACTTGGGCAATTTTATTTTGCCTAAGTCAAAAGACAATATGACTTAGGCAATTTTAGATGCTTTTTTAAAATGGCAGCTGCTCTAAACAGAACAAAACTCTACCCAGCCCATGAAGTTATTTCCATTGTGTTCAGTTTTTTGTGTTTCCTGAAAAACCTGAAAAAATTACTTAGGCCATTATTTTAGGAAGGTGACGATATGGAAAAATCATTAGGAAAGTGTGTTTGCACCATAATTGTTGGCTGTTATACAGCAATTCAAGGCTAAAGCTGACTGAACCACCATTATTGATCCTCCACTTGGCAGCAGAAATTGTGGGGTGAAGGCATCCTTCACAAGCATCAAGTTGAGTACACATATGCAGGAAGTTGACTCATCAGAACATAGTTCTTACTCCCCCTCCCTCACCCACCCTGGTTTAGTGCTACACGCACTAAGAAATTATTCTTTGCATATGACTTTAAAACAAATGTGAAATGTGAAGAGCAGCCTGTTTAATTTTGCTGAGACTGGGTCATAGGGCATTTTTGTCTAGTTTTAACATTTAGCACCATCAAACTTCAAAACAACATTTAATTTTCTTTTTTTTTAATTACTGCCAATATTTTTTTATATTATTGGCAGTAATTAAAAAAATTACAATTAATTATTAAAAATTAATAATTTGTATGCATTTTTTTTGGAACGCTGGTAATTGCATTAAAAATGTTTAAACAATCCATATAAAGTGGTAATTGTTGGATCCCGTTTCTAGCTCATACATGAACTTTTCATGTTTCATCACTGCTTTATCCTGATCAGGGTCACGGGGAGTCAAGTCCCTGTAATCACCAAACGCAATGCAGCAACACACCCCGGACAGGATGCCATTCCATCGCAGGGCCTCGTCCATCCCCCACCCCTCAGACAAAGCCAACCATGTCTGAAAGTACACGCCCGACCAGCCGATAGCACTGCTGGGGATACGAACCCTGGATCCCAACGGTAGTGGGCAAGCATAATTTACTGCTGCATTACCTGTGCGCCCGCACTTAAATAGTAATTAACCTAATAAAACTCACTGATGCAGCACTTTGTACATAACTTAATTACTTCCAAATCAAGCTCCTTTTCCATGTAGAATGTGTTCTGTCTACCCCTTGTTCTCACGTTTACATTCACTGCTTTCTCCCCACTCTTCCCCTCCTTCACACTTACTGGAAATGAGCACTGTTGGGAATTCCTGCATTACTGATCTGCTTTCCCACCACACAAATACCACTTCATCTTCATTTACATACACATGAACACAGAGTACTTTGCTCTGTAATCAGTGTCGTCTCTCACCACAGAATTAACCACACAAATGTAATTGTAAAATACTAATATCTACACAGAATGGCCCATGATTATTATTTTATTACTAAAATGGAACCTCTCTTGGTTTTAACACTATTTAAAAAATAATCATTTGCATCAGTGTGATGATGGATCCAGACACTACCTAGAAGCTCTGTTTGGAAGGCAGGACTCCACCCAATCCATTATAGGGCAATCAATTATCCACTCAAATTTAGAAACAATTAAAAGGATCCTATGTACCTGTTGCTTTTAGGGGTAGAAAAGATTGCCTGGAGAAAACTAATATAGGAAGAACATGCCAAATATTTCCCAACATTAATTTGTAGCTTTAAATTCTCTAAGATAACTTGAACTAAGTTTTTATCCAAAGCAGCCTTAGCTACAAATTTGGGTGTATCCCAAATGCAATACTGTTTTGCCAAATACAATAACAAATTACGGCACTACATATGGTGTACATGCTACTATGACATTCTACGCATAGTATGTGGTTTGAGACAGTGTTGTATTAATCTTAGCCAAGTTGCTTTCTAACTGCTAATAAGCAATTGGTCATGTGTAGACAAGATTGGAATTTGAGTATTGAATAGTCACTAGGCAATGCATAAAAACGTGCCAAATTGTCTTTAACAATATTTTTGAGACAAGGAAAAAACAATGTCAGCATATTATGGCACTGCTGTACATATCTGAAACTGAATAAAGAAATAAAGGATTCTTTTCCAAAATATATTCTCTTATTTGGGGTTTTATTTTTATAACCATATGTAAGTGGGTATTCACAACAAACTTATTAATACAGCACACATTAAATGTGCAGAGCTTAAAAATATAACTGATACACTTACATTGTTTACAAGCAGCAGCCAGCACCACTGCTTGGCCTTGGTGAGTATTGTTTTTCTGAACTCAATAACAACAGATAATGCCTTCTGATGTGAGGACAAATTCACCTGAAAATGAGCAAAAACAATATAATCAAAAAAGATAATAAAAAAAAAACAAGAGTGAGAAATTGTATTGCTTACACCACCACCTACTGGACACCGGCATCAACCAGGAAAGATCTCAACAACCCAACCTTAATCTGAGTTGATCCTGAAAGCCCTGAGCCTGAACACTGAGCTGCTGAGTTCCTGGAGACAGAAGTTTGTGGAAAAAGACTTGTAAGTCTGTATGTATAAAAACAGAGTCATTCACTCTGATTACAGCATCAAATACAGTCCTTTATGAATTTAGCAACAACAAACAGAAACGTTAATTACAAAAGATGCCATTTTACAATGCCAATTTACAATTATTTTACAGATTGTAAATCACAAGAAACAGGAAACAGAAAGCCTAGGCGGCAACACACAAACTCACTAGTGTCTGAACAATTATATGCACTGCATAGCTGCAACCTGACCGGGTGATGCTAATAAAAGGGACAGTATGTGTATATGTGAAAGTATTTTACATGTGATGTGCAGAATGTAATGTCACACTGGTGAGATCTTTAAGCCCACTGAAAGCAGCAGATGATGTAAAGCTGTGCTGACCTCCAGCAGCATGGCAAACAGAGCTGTCCTGTGTTCTACCCAGAGTGAGAGCAGCTGTAGAGCAGGTGGGTACAGACAGCAGCCAGTGTACACTGTGATCTCAGAACATAAACTCACATCCAAACCAAAGCACATTTTTACAAATACAGTCAAATTTTACATGGAAATCCACTTGTTCCAACCAATTATCAGATACTGTGATGGACCCTGTACCTGTAGTGTATTTGAATTGCAAGTGATTACTCTCAGAGGTCATACCAAAATATGTAGCTATATATTTTGAGCAGTTTTTCAAGTAATTTTGGCCCAGACATGGCATGTAAATCACTAAAAACCTTACTATTTTTCTATCTTGTTATATCTGCCAATCATATTTGCAAGCTTGATCATTAACAATGCATTTGTAATTTGTATTTGTAGGCCCCCTTAGGTTAGAAATGGTAGTACCCTAGAACCATTTGAGCAAACCCTATCTAAACAAATATCTGGGGTTAATGCTAACTACTCCTACCAGTTACCAATATCAAACCACATGGGCTTACAGGAACAAGGAGTTGTATAGCAACATTGTATATTTACATATTCATAGAAACTGGATAAGTTGATTAGGGTAAAAGAGTGGTCACGTTTTTGTGCTCATTTGGTTGGTAACTAATACCCAACAATTGTTCTATACATAAAACAAGTGTGTGGTTTCCAATGGATCAATTAACACTATGTATTGAAGATAATTTCGTATTGATACTAGTATTTTGGCCTCATGATGGACTGGTGTCTTGTCTGGGGTGTGTTACTGCATTGCGCCTAGTGTTGTTAACGACTGTTGTGTTGTGACCCACTGCAACCCTGACCAGGATGAAGTGGTGCTAAAACATGAAAATGAAATGAAAACAAAATGTAGTTTTGCACAATTGGTCTATTTTCCTTTTGTATTTCTTACCCAGCTGCAAAGGCATGAAACTGGTAAATCTCTTGAGCTAAAAGCCTCCAGTACTGTCCTTGCTGCTAGTGTGTACTTTATGCCTGGAGTCTTCTATCACTATGGTGGCATTAACAATAGATTGACCAGACTGGGCATCAATCACTCTTCCCCTGACAGAAAAATGAACCTGACAAGAAATCAAACCACAAAGTTCAATTAAAAACCACACCTGCATTACAATCAGTAAATTATGCATGTAGTATGACATCATTTCTGCTACATAACACTAATAACTCAAAGTCTTTGAGTGAAGATAAAAATGCATCAATAAAGTATAGCGACGATGGGAATCTTACTTTATGCAGTCTTACGAAACAATTTGGCCACACACTGGTCAGATTCCATTTAATTGATTTCCCAAACAAAACAAGTTAACACATTCTCTATAAGGAGCAAACATTTGCACATTTAAATTCACATTTTCTGCTCAATTGCTGAGTGTAACATATTTGGGAAGAAAATAGTTATGGTTTATGCCCTTAAAATCATTACACTTCAGTTTTACTTTTTCTTCTCTACATTCAGTACATTTCTCCCGTTTCATAAGAAAGTAGAGACCATACCTGCGTCCAAAATCATATACAGTAGTTCCATACTGAACCGTACGCGAGAGCGAGTTGTGTCCAAATACGTATTATTCATTAAACAGTATGCGAAAAGTACCCGGATGACCTACTGCATGGGCAGCCATTTTTGACTATGCAAACACAGCACACTACTGCCCAATTATCTATCACATAATTCAACTTGAGCTAATAGATGGCAGAGAGCAAGAGTCAGCTCTTTAAAAGTGTAAGTAAGTAAAAAACACATGTTCAGCTCGTATAAAACCACCCATCTTACTAATATTTTTTCGTTTCTGAATACTTTGCTTTGCACATACAGAAATAGGGTCAAATTCATGGAAATTATAGTGTAAATTATATGTATGTAAAGTACAAACGCACCTTACGCAAATTCATGAACTATGCTAAAAACGTAAGTCAGGTTCGTGAATCGGAGCATGCGCAGTAAGGCTCTCAATCCGTGTTCGTGTTTTGGTGAATGAGAGCTCTTTTCTTTTTACTTTGTGCTTATAAATGTAAACAGAATAGCATCTATTTTTATTTTAAATTAACAAGGGCACACATATTCAACCACATATGTGGTTTATAATTTTATATTTAATCACCCAGCAAAGACTACGTGGTATGAGTTAGCCGCTTGGTGGTGATACACCATGATGGTAACTTTGTGAGAAAGTAAAGCACCAGAAACAAGAAATCTGACCACTCTAAACAACTGAATTTATCTACAACCCTACTGAGAGCAGCTACTTACAATAATGTATGTATTACAATATTAATATGATGGAGAATTATAAATACAAAGGGCTTATAGAAACAGAAATCACTGCAATTAGCTTATCAGCTAACACTAGCGACTAAGCTAACAAGTACCGTGTTGCTGATCTTGGATATTAACTAGGGTTGCCAACCGTCCCGTAAAATACGGAATCGTTCCGTATTTGGAAACTAAATGTCGCGTTCTGTATTGAACTGATACGGCTTTGTTCCGTATTTTTATCAATGGGAGAGAAATGCTGCAGATTAGACTGTTCAATACTAGAGCTGGGCGGTTCCTGAATCACCCGGGTTAATGATTCGAATCTTTGTACTGAATCAGGAATCACGAGTCCGAAATCTTAATTAACCCGGATCCTACGAGTCCTCTGACTGGCTGCTGCTAAGTATACAAGGCGAGTGAGCCGACTCACCGGAAACACCTCTGACTCAGATGATTTGGCTGAACCGGCTTCACTCCAGTCTATGAAGCTAAGTAATAAGTTAAATATTACAATAAACAGCGATTACACACACTGGTGTTCGTTATGTGGCTGATTTTATGCACATGCTATTATTATTATTATTATTATTATTATTAATCAGTAGTAGTGGTATAGATTAGTAATGCAGCATATTTTCTTGTAAGCAAAAGAACATAATATAGTTATATTATTATTAAAATGCAAATGCTTACAGGCTACTTTAGTACTGTACTGCTTAAGGAGTATCATAGCCCCCATGGTAATTTTAAACCCTTGACCCATTAATATACCCATCTGATTGGTAGGTGAGTCCACCCTCCTCTCCCGCATGGTCAAGATTTCACTTAAAAAAAGTGTCAACTTGTCACTGACAGGAGAAGTGTGAGGTGCCAAGAGAATTAAGAGAGAAGGATTTATTTACAGAAGATGAGTGCATGGAAGACAAGTGACTCAAGTGACTCAAGTGACCCAAGTAAACATTACTGAGTGACTCAGATTAACCAGAGTGCATAAAATGAACTGAATTTACCACCACTATAAATACTTCACTGTTTGAGTAGCGCAGTGGGCAGCGCGCATCGCGCACGTTCTTCTGCCCTAGGTTCGAATCCGGCTTAGGGCGAAACTAAAGTAACACAAGCAGGGCCGGCGCTATGAGGGGCGCTGGGGTGGGCATTGCCCCAACCCTCCCCCAATTTTCTTACTGCCCCCCTAAGCAACGCAGTCCAGAACCGGGCTGCATGTCGGTGTTAAGATGGATTATGTAAAAATGTTGTTTTCACTATTGAGAAAAAATGTTACATGATGTTTATGTTTATTCTTTTACCTAAAATATGGTTCTGATTTATCATTAAAGAATGAAAATAATATATGTTAAACAGCTTAAATTAAACATTTTGATAATGTTCCTATGATGGTGTAAGACCCGTTATATTGTTTACAGGTGCAACCCTAACACCCCCCCCCCCCCTCCGCTCAGGTAAACAGGGTGTTCCTTATTTCCAGTTCTGAAAGTTGGCAACCCTAATATTAACTCACAGCTGTAATGTATTTTGTATAGTTAATGTACTGTCCACAGTGTAGTGTACAAAAAAACCTTTATTGTATATCTTTCATAATAATAATAGTGATGGTGTATGAGTTATTTAAGTTTTAGTCAGTACCTCAGCTGTTAACTAGTTGGCTAGGCTAGGTATTGACACCACACGGCTATTCTAACCTTATTAGTAGGGGTAGGCGGATCGTTTCAAATGTTGATAGTAATACGTTGGTATTGAAATCGGATCGATACCTCTTTTCTTTCTCCGCTATATTCAGTGTGTTTCTCTCGTTTCATAAGAAAGTAGAAACCATGTCTGTACACACACCGGTGTTCTGTCGATTTATCCTACCCATCGATTTGTCCTACTGAGCATGCGCACATCGGTTTTGACTCGTTGCGGGGAACGCCTATAATTCTGTGCTACCTTTGCCTAATTTATTTGTTCTAGCGGTTAGTAACGTATGGTTTCGTTTTAATTCTTTAAAAAGTTTAAAGTTTAAGTGTATGTATATGTAATGCTGTTATTATGTGACTTTAAAAAAAAAAAGCTATATAAAAATATTCAAAGTGCTTAAATGAGCTGTACTTGATTGATTACAGTTAAATAACTGTGTATCTTAATAATGCTGTGTTAACGTTGTATTTAACCACGTTTATACATGCCTTTGGTAATTTTAGATGCGTTTTTCATACATCTAGAAAAGCCAATCATTTTTAAATAACCATCTGCGACCTTAACATTATGACAACACAAAATGTATTAGGTTATTTTTCAGTTTTGTGCTTTATTAGCAGTTCAATATGTACAGTAACGGTTGTTTGAAGTTAAAGTTGAGTTTAAAGTGAATTACTGAATGAATATGTTGAGCATTTATTACGTTTTTTATGTACTCAGTTATTTGTATATGTACAACTATTTTTTGCTGCTCCCCTGTCAGTTTAGTTCTAATTATTTGAGATTAAGATGTTCTTCGGGTTAGAATATTATTTACTACAAAATCAAAATGTACATACATCATACATACATCATACACACATACACATATATATATATATATATATATATATATATATACATACTGTATATACATATAATACTCACTACATAGCCAACACTACATATACACACTACATAGCCAAAAGAACTCGCTTGTAGTTCTACAATTACTGACTGTAGTCCATCTGTTTCTCTGCATGCTTTGTTAGCTCCCTTCATGCTGTTCGTCAATGGTCAGAACCCCCACAGAGCAGGTATTATTTAGGTGGTGGATCATTCTCAGCACTGCAGTGACACTGACATGGTGGTGGTGTGAGTGGATCAGAAACAGCAGTGCTGCTGGAGTTTTAAAATACAGTGTCCACTCACTGTCCACTCTATTAGACACTCCTACCTAGTTGGTCCACCTTGTAGATGTAAAGTCAGAGACGATCGCTCATCTATTGCTGCTGTTTGAGTCGGTCATCTTCTAGACCTTCATCAGTGGTCACAGGACACTGCCCACAGGGTGCTGTAGGCTGGATATTTTTGGTTGGTGGACCAATCTCAGTCCAGCAGTGAGGTGTTTAAAAACTCAGCACTGCTGTGTCTGATCCATTCATACCAGCACAACACACACTAACACCATGTCAGTGTCACTGCAGTGCTGAGAATGATCCACCACCTAAATAATACCTGCTCTGTAGTGGTCCTGTAGGGGGTCTGACCACTGAAGAACAGGGTGAAAGCAGGTTAAAAAGTATGTAGAGAAACAGATGAACTACAGTCAGTAATTTTAGAACTACAGAGTGCTTATACATGATAAGTTTTTCAGGATGAACTCAAGTTCATATGCATGTATAAATAGCTGGAGGTAATATTGTTATTGAATATTTTAAACTAGTTAGAATTTTGCTAAACCAGATTTTGCCACTGTCTCCATTAATTAATAGGAATTATAAAGCCAAGTGAACTTCATGACAGCAGGGCTGAGTGGTGATTTAAGACAATGCAGAGGATTACTGCATAAGTTGCTCCATGCTGCAAGACAGAGCTGACAAGAGCATGATTGAAATGATAGATATTTAGAGCAGCTATATTATACAGATATACAGATATATTTTATCTAATTTTACCTTTATTATTAAAAAGTTATTGTGAACATTATTTACTGATTTGTACAGCATTGTTACCTGTTTTACTCAGGTGCAGTGTGACAGTAGATGGGTACATTTTAATGTGCAGAATATAACAAATCACACCCAAAATACATATGTAAAAAATGTAGACACATCCACCAGAGACTCAGGATGTGTTGTTGTTAATAAACTAGTTTAAAAATTACACAATTATTTGAGATGTATGGGCTGTATAGTGGCTCAGTGGGTAGCTTTGTTGATTCACAGCAAGAAGGTCCTGGGCTCCATTTACAGGTGGATTCTTTCTGTGAGAAGTTTGCATGTTCTCCCCATGTGTATGTGGGGTTTTTTTTCCGGGTGCTCTAGTTTTCTCCCACAGTCCAAAGACATGCAAGTGAGGTAAATTGAAGATACAAAACTGTCTCTGACTGTGTTTGATATTAAATGTGTGAACTAATAAATCTTGTGTAATGAGTAACTACCTGCCCTGTCATGAATGTAACCATGATGTTAAAATCCTAATAAATAAATTAAAAATTAAGATAAATGTCTGAGAGACAGGTCAATAAATCAAGTGTGCTACCTATCATTTGTAATAAAATATAAGCCCATCGAGATGTGCTAACACTATTTATAATAAGACATAGATCTATCGAGATGCGCTGTCTATTGTTTATAATAATATACATACCTATCGAGATGTGCTACCTATAGTTTATAATAAGATACATACCTATCGAGATGTCCTACCTATTGTTTATAATAAGATATAGAGCTATCGAGATGTCCTACCTATTGTTTATAATAAGATACATACCTATCGAGATGTCCTACCTATTGTTTATAATAAGATACATACCTATCGAGATGTCCTACCTATTGTTTATAATAAGATACATACCTATCGAGATGTGCTACCTATAGTTTATAATAAGATACATACCTATCGAGATGTCCTACCTATTGTTTATAATAAGATATAGAGCTATCGAGATGTCCTACCTATTGTTTATAATAAGATACATACCTATCGAGATGTCCTACCTATTGTTTATAATAAGATACATACCTATCGAGATGTCCTACCTATTGTTTATAATAAGATACATACCTATCGAGATGTGCTACCTATAGTTTATAATAAGATACATACCTATCGAGATGTCCTACCTATTGTTTATAATAAGATATAGAGCTATCGAGATGTCCTACCTATTGTTTATAATAAGATACATACCTATCGAGATGTCCTACCTATTGTTTATAATAAGATACATACCTATCGAGATGTCCTACCTATTGTTTATAATAAGATACATACCTATCGAGATGTGCTACCTATAGTTTATAATAAGATACATACCTATCGAGATGTCCTACCTATTGTTTATAATAAGATATAGAGCTATCGAGATGTCCTACCTATTGTTTATAATAAGATACATACCTATCGAGATGTCCTACCTATTGTTTATAATAAGATACATACCTATCGAGATGTCCTACCTATTGTTTATAATAAGATACATACCTATCGAGATGTGCTACCTATAGTTTATAATAAGATACATACCTATCGAGATGTCCTACCTATTGTTTATAATAAGATATAGACCTATCGAGATGTGCTACCTATAGTTTATAATAAGATATAGACCTATCGAGATGTCCTACCTATTGTTTATAATAAGATACATACCTATCGAGATGTCCTACCTATTGTTTATAATAAGATACATACCTATCGAGATGTGCTACCTATAGTTTATAATAAGATACATACCTATCGAGATGTCCTACCTATTGTTTATAATAAGATATAGAGCTATCGAGATGTCCTACCTATTGTTTATAATAAGATACATACCTATCGAGATGTGCTACCTATAGTTTATAATAAGATACATACCTATCGAGATGTGCTACCTATTGTTTATAATAAGATACATACCTATCGAGATGTCCTACCTATTGTTTATAATAAGATACATACCTATCGAGATGTCCTACCTATTGTTTATAATAAGATACATACCTATCGAGATGTGCTACCTATAGTTTATAATAAGATATAGAGCTATCGAGATGTGCTACCTATAGTTTATAATAAGATACATACCTATCGAGATGTCCTACCTATTGTTTATAATAAGATACATACCTATCGAGATGTCCTACCTATTGTTTATAATAAGATATAGAGCTATCGAGATGTCCTACCTATTGTTTATAATAAGATACATACCTATCGAGATGTCCTACCTATTGTTTATAATAAGATATAGAGCTATCGAGATGTCCTACCTATTGTTTATAATAAGATACATACCTATCGAGATGTGCTACCACTAGTTATAATAAGATACCTATAATTTATAATATGATAGACATAATTTTAATAAGAACAGATCGATAAAACTTTAATATTTACTACAGGAATACATTTCGATAGGGTAGGACAAATCGACAGATAGATCTATAAATCTGCGCTACGGTAGGAAGTTTCGATAGGGTAGGACAAATCGACAGATAGATCTATAAATCTGCGCTACGGTAGGAAGTTTCGATAGGGTAGGACAAATCGACAGAACACCGGCAACCTTCTGTTTACTAGTCCAGTACCTTAACCACTGAGCTATCACTGACACATCATTCATTTTATTGTGTATTATAATATTGCGTATTTACATTTAAATGAAATTATTGATTGCAATTCCATATATAAAAATAATAATTTGTGCTCGTTATTTATGACAGTTTTGATTATAAACGGAAATTTGACCAAATGAAGCGTTTTCAGAATGTTTGTGGTGTTTCTGCGCCATCATGTGGATCTTTGCTGAGGTAACTTGTACAGTTGCTAGCTTGGATTAGCTCGTCCTCCGTGGAGGTTTAAACATTAAACAATGTGGCTGCACCGCAACAGCGTCTCAAATACTAAAGAAAATTAAATTCAACACGTTTCCATGTGTTTTGAGCACTGATGAATAACGTGTTTCACTAGAGGAAAAAGCAGTGTTTCACTGTCAAACTGAACAGTGAAGGTGAGCACAAGAAACCGGGTGGTTTTATACAAACTGAACGTGTTTTTACTTCTTAAAATAAGATGTATAAATCACGCATTGAAGACAATATGGCTGTTTTCTTCTTTTGATAGAAACAGTTAAGAGTGCAGTGCTAAAATACCCGTACATGAATGATAAACATGTGCATTTATTATCGACTGAAGTTCCACTTTTCTGGCTTTTAATGTAAAATAAACAAAATACACAGAATTATCAAATAACAAAAATCATTTTTCATACAATCATATACAATAATATAATAACAAAACAAATTTTTTACTGTACTTCTGTGGTACAGTTTTATTCTTCTGTGGTACAGTTTTTTTTCAGAAAATAAAGTAAACAAAAATATTACGGGAGAACAAATGTTTTAAACTTTAAATTCTTTTTTATTTCATTTCACGTAAAATATCCCCCCACAGCTCCTCTCTCTCTCTCACTCTCTCTCTCACTCTCTCTCTCTCTCTCTCACTCTCTGCTACATGTGTCGCTTAGTCACGTGACGGTACCACAACAAAACCCAGCAGATCAGGAGGAGTGAGGTGAGCATGTAAGATGTGAGAGGAGCGGCTCTGTACACACATGGTTTCTACTTTCTAATGAAACGGGAGAAACGTACTGAATGTTGCGGGGAAAAAGTAAAACTGAAGTAAAGACCCGATTCTATTACCAACGTTGGCATCGATACTATCCATATTTGGATCAGTCCGCCCACCCCTACAAATCAGCAGTCTGGATCCCGGCTGTGTGAGATGAGCAGTTTCGTGCTCATGCATTTGACTGGATTTGACTGACATATTTAACCGACAGCATTAATTGAACAATGACTTCTTTGTCAGTTATAGGGTTTCCAGGTTAATCATTAACAAGCTCAAGGCTTTAGAAAAGTATTGCTACATCACTACAGTGAGAATACTACAGTAATAATACTGCTACATTAAAAACGTAAATATAAAGAACACGAAAACAGAACCTTATGAGGGACAAATTCTGTGGTTCCAGTGCTCTTTCTGGTTATGTGCTTTCTGTAGCACATAGCTTGAACGACAGAGGGCGGTGTAGAGCTTCATTACAATGGCACTGTATTTGCAAAGTGGCTCCACAGTTTTCTTGTACATTTTATTACTAGATTTCATTGCATGTATATAAATAAGGTAAATGGGATCATTTGATCTGCTGTGTAGTGAATTTTAAAATATCATCTATACATATTTTTCAACTGCTTCAACTGCTTTATCTTGGCCAGGGTTGTGGTGGGTCCAGTTCCACCATAAACGCTGGGCGCAAGGCAGTCAGGAATACCCTGGATAGGGTGTCGGACGTCAGCAATCCTACACAGTAGCATTAACAGCACATTAAGGTAAAACAACACTAGAACTATTTAAAATGTCAAATGTAAATATAGAAAATATATACTTTTAATGTCATACTAACGTGTGTGTTAGTGTGACAGTACTTTATTTTAGAATAAATTACAGTAACACAATTGTGGTGTGCTTTTTTTTTGTGTGTGTGTGTGTGTGGGGGGGGGGGGGTTAAGTAACTTCCATTTCACTGTCCCAATTTCCTTGCAACTTGCCCCATGCCCCCTCTAACTGAAGCATGTTATAGACTATAACGTGCCCCCTTTGATATATTCAGTTGCAGATGCTTCTTTTCACTCACTAGCAGCAGATTCTCATTGAGTGCTAAATCATGTACAGAAAGTAAGACTATGCCCTCTGTGCATCAGCCACTCTGCAGGGGTCACAATTCTGTGATGGCATAGCTTGACGTTTATGACAGCTGTGTTAATTTTTAAGAAAAATAAAGCCAAATCTTTATTTATATTATATATATTATTTTTTTTAAATCAAGAGGGAAAACCTTTCCAAAAAAGGCCATAAATATAATAAATAATCTACATAATTTAAACCATGCATTGGATGTACATAACATCATTATATACATGTAAATAACTATAGTTATAACTTTATATTCATATTAATCATAGATATATGTTACTGATATTCTTTGTTTTTTGCCCAATGCTACTATTTGCACTTCTGGTAGATGCTAACTACATTTCGTTGTCTTGTACCTGTACTGAGCAATGACAATAAAGTTGAATCTATCTATCTATATAGCAATTAATGTTTTTTTTTTTTTATATTGCTCAACCATTTAGAATTGCAGCAGAACAGAATATAAAACCACAGTGGCAGTGATTTGTGTCAGTTTCAGCTTTGACCCTTAGTTTAGTTGGAAGATGGTGTGATAGATCTCTGTCCCATGTGATATCTTGTTAACTGAGGTGTGAAAGAGAAAAGCACAGTAAGAAACGTAGATGGGAGGAAGATGAGGGACAAACGTGTGATTCCGCTGAAGGACAGTTCAGGCAAGCGTGAGGTTCCAAGAGAGCAGCAGGGGGGCAGAGTCCACTCGTCTATATCCAGAGGGGGGCATGAAGCTAATGCTGAATCAGTCATGTCCCTGGGCAGTCATCCCCATCCTCCTGTCCCTGTGGGTGGGTGAGTCGGTGGACATTGCCTCCCACTGCACATCTCGAAGAAATCAAGGTAAGGACAGATCCAATCTAAAGCAGTAGTCCATAGCTCACTTTACAGAACGGTTTAACATAGTGTAAAATGGTTAAACATTCTAAAGTGACAATTAATCCATGATATCCAAAATAGTAGGGATGCTGTTATGACATACCTGTTTGTTGAAGCACATTACCTATGAAACAGTCAATTAACCAGAGTTACTGTTTACCTGAATGGTTATGCCAATAGCAGGAATGACTAAGAAGCTCTTTTATATAGATAAGTAAAAGGGAATGGTGGGCATGAATTGAAAATCAGGTTTAAAGTTATTTAAACTTTAGTAGACTTTAGTTAACTTTTAGTAGACTTTAAGTAGACTTAATTTAATAAAATACACAACTATAATGTAATTATCTATATGTTTTGAACATGCACATGGTAAAGAAAAGATTATTTCACTCTTTAATGTATTTATTTTCAGTAATAACATTATCCTAAACAGGGGCACAGGGGGTACAGAGCCTACTCTGAAAAACTGTCTGCACAGTGAGAAACCACACAGGACATTGTAACAGTCTATTACTGGACAGGCAATTTATTTTGTATCCAGTTGACTGGCATGCTTTTGGGAGTTTTGGGGAAACCCACTCCCACACACACTCAGGAACTACAGCTAAAATGACTATATACAGGGCTGAGAATGGTCCACCACCTAATTAACATGAGGGCCTATGGGTGTCCCTTTCAAGTGGAGTAAATGGGTGACAAAGTGTACCAGTCAGTCATCATACTACTGACACATGATGCTCTGTGAAGTATCTGTTTCACTTAACTGAAAAACTCAAAACAGCACCAACAGGCAAAACTCTTAATCATATAATTATGTGTCATTTTGAACCAGTCCATTTGTTTATATCCAGTCAAAGTGATTAAGCTCTTAGCTTTTGACCACCTGCCTTGTTTTGTGATCTGTCCTCATGTTTTAATTTGTTTTATTTCAAGATTTGTGTTTTGTCTCATTTTCTTATTTTGTTTTAGGATTGGTAATTGTGCCTTAAGTGTTGTTTTGTCTGCTTAGCTGGAGAACTTGTCAATATAGTATTAGAGTGAGAGAAAGAAACACTCTTTCTCTATCAGAACTAGAATTATGTTTACAGTATAAGAACAGTTATCTAAGATTTAATGGATAGGGTGCCTACATCACATGCTCTTTTCAAGAACATGTATTCCTTTTTTATGGTTTATTGTTTATAGTGGTTTCTCCACACCCATTACAAGAAATGTTCGGTCTCACACTGTTAATCACTAAAGCTGAGCTGCACTTCTGGTCTTTACAGTCCCATAAAGTTTCTATTACACTATCATCAGATTTGTAAAATAATAATGTTGCCTTGTGTCAAACAATAAATGCTTTACACTTGCGGGCACAATGTATTTATGGACTTGTGCTCAGTGATTTGTGATAAGGTAAAACAGACTTCTAACCAAAACTGATTTAGATTTATTTATTTTATGTCTTTTATTGGTTTTAAGCAAAACTATTGTTTTGTCAGTGTCTTCCAATTAATGTCGCCAAAATAAGGTAAGTCTTTTACAATTAAAATCTTTTTTAAAACAAAACCTTTTTTTTTTTTAGCAAGTCCACATTTGTTTTAAACACCAAGCCCAGAAAAAGGTGGCTGCTTCTAGTGCTGCTTGTACAGTATGATGGTTCTGTTAAGCCAATCATGTAACAGACAGACAAGGGGCAGAATTTAGACAATTTGTCTATGCTGGCTAAAGTAGTAGGTAAATTTAATCACAATTGGCTCTGAATGAGAAAACCCACTGATTCAGGGATCCGTATTTTTGTGGTAATAATATTAAAAACTATTACTTTTATACCACAGTTGTTGTACACATCACATTTGAAATAGAAATACGGAATAACGTATTTATTCCAGAAAAACTCCCTGCTCTTGGGTTTTGGCTTTTATGATATTTACATCTCAGTTTTTTTAATATTAGATTAAAAAAATTATAATTTTTTATTTTTAATTGTTACAATTGTTTTTATACCGAGTGCCTTGCTATCCATTTGCTGCTGTAACACTGTGAATTTCCCCACTGAGGGACTAATAAAGTATTATCTTATCTTATCTTATCTTATCTTATCTGATCTGATCTGATCTGATCTTACAAATCAGTGGCTTTGTTGAAGTTTGGTAATCTCTGTAATACAACTTCCATATTTGTATTGTAGAAATGTTTCTACACCACTAGTCAGATTTTACATGAATGAGCTTTACCTGTGGTTAGAACAGAAACAGATCAGACCGAAATGATTTAGGGATGCAAGCTTGTTAAATTTTGTCACAATATCTATTCAGCCTACCTTATGTAGCTCTGGGGGAAAACTCTAACAAATCATTTATCCAATTCTGTTATGCTTCACTGAACCTTTTGCAATGAGGCTTGTTTCACATCCTGGAAAAAAATATGTAATTTCGTTAAGTTTGTTATTAACTTTTGTTAATCATTGAGCATTAACCTTTTGCTGCCAAAATATTTGAAAAAAGTAGACAGCCAGTCTACATACAGAATTAAATCAGTATCACAAGCATTAAATTGTAAATGCAGAGCACAAACTACATATGTTTGTACAGTGTAATAGCATCAAATGATTATATTTTTTAGGTTGTGTCTTATAAAATGTAAGTTGTAAAGGTGTATTTAACATTTGACTATAGGAAAGTATGCTCCTGCCCAATAAATATTAGAGTTCCTGTGTTAGTTAGTAAGTGATAATTGAAATAACTGATTTTAATGTAACATTTTGTCAGAAAATATTTTGGAGTTGCTTAACAACCATGCCAGTATCCTTTAATTGAAGAAAATAATCAGCAAAATTTTAATATTATTTGTTATTCTATATTTTTTTAAATGCAATTTTGTGTTTCACAATGTTCTGTTTTAGAATAATTGTGCTCACAGCTATGTGTACATTTGTAAACATAATGATGGTTTTTACTATTAAGCTGCTTACACACTATAGTGTTTAAAAAAATATTGTGTAAATATAAACAACTTTTCCCTTAGCTTTAATAAAATAGAAGTAGTAACAGTGGGTTATCTTGTAGGTTCATTTTAAACTGAAAATTCAAATATGCAAGATCCGATGGTATGAATGTTTTTTTTTTTAACGTATCATATTTGTTAAAATATTAACAACAATAATAATACAATTTTTCTTTATTATGATTATGATTATTATTATTATTATTATTATTATTATCTGACATGTTCTCTCTGAGTATAGGTTTTACTCTTTTTTTTAATTAATTAATTAATTTATTTATTTTTTGTTTGTTTTCCAGTAACTCCAGACAGAGCACAACTCTTACGGCTTAAGGTTTCTTTGAAAATGTTTAAATATATAAATTAACAACAACAACAATAATAATATACTGGTCGAGTGGATGCTGAAAAGAAACATAGAGCCTAGGAAGCTTGGTTCTATACCCCACCCCCAGCGTTTATTATTATTATTATTATTTTACGTAAATGTATTTTACATATCTTAATTTCACATGTGAAAAAAATATTAATTGAAAGTTTTATGATATAATCCTGTACTGTTTTTATGCCGTTTATATGTAAAAAATTTATAATATTTTATTACTGTTTTAAACTAAAATGATATGCTTTCTTTCATGTTTTAAAAAGAGTTCATGGAAAAATATTAATAGTTTATTTTAAAAGATTTATTTTACGATATAATAATGTACTGTTTAAAATGTATTATTAGTTCAATAAATAATGGTAATAATAATAAAAAATATATAATAATAACAATAATTTCCAAGGCAAGACTAGTTGCTTAGCTCCGCCCACAACACAAGGTGGGACGGTAACTCAGCAGGTGCATTTATCCATTTGAGTTAGCACAGAAGTGCCTTCACTTTAAACTGCGATTCTGACTATTGGTAAAACCCGTGTAAACGTCCCTCCTTACCTTATTTACGCTTTAAACCGCTTTTAGTTGGTCTAAGCCGCGGGGACTCGCTGCCGGCTTGATGTTTACTGACATGGTGTCTCAGTTAACGGCTCTTCAGCAGGAGTTACTAAACGCATTGCTGGACTCGGGACTCACCAAGGAGCTGCTGGTTCAGGCGCTGCATGATCTAGACCCGCGTCCCCCCAGCTTCCCTATCAAAACCGAGAAACCTTTATCTCCTGCCAGCGCAAACGGTGGCAGCGATTCGGATTCGAAGCCGGTGTATCTGACCCTGCAGGGCAGAGGGAGTAAAGTGTCCGGGGATGAGGGCTCAGATTCCGGGGAGGACTTCGACACGCCGCCCATCCTGAGAGAACTGCAGTCGCTTAACACCGAGGAGGCGCATGAACAGCGCGCCATGGTGGAGCGCATGCTGGCGTGAGTCTGCACTATTCATACTTAATTTCAATATAGGCAATTCATTCTACTCATTTAGCTTTAACAACATTCGTAGATTACACATAGGGCCTACCTTTAAATGTATTAACACACTTTTAAGTGACGTGTGTTATGTCAGACTGGGGGATTTCAGGGATTTCTTTTACTTTTCTGATATTTGACTGATGGATTGAACCACATCTTTTCCAAAAAGACTTTCTTTACGTGATAGAAAGTTCTGTAATGTTAGTATTTTGTGGTCTTTTGACATGCTAAAAAGAAATTTGTCTGTGTGGCCAGGTGTAATGCAAAAACAAATTACTTCTAACAATTGACAAGTAACAAGAAAGCCATGCCATAAAGTTAAATTATAATACAGATTTTTCAACATCCCAATTATGGATTTTAGTTTCTGTGCTGTTGGTTCAGCAGATTTTGTCATATTTGTAGAAAACCTACCAAAATGGACAAAAAATAAGTGTTCCAATCAGTGTAGTCACAGGAAGAGTTGCAGAAATCGTTGACATCCCAAGAATTCTATAAGCAACATGTCCCTTACGAGTGTTTTTACATTGTTGACTTTAGCTGAACCGTTACCTTAAGTAAGATCACAGGATTTTGCACAGTGTACCAAGTGCCCCAGTGGGCATAGGAACCAAGGAGGATGGCAGAGACACAGTATTTAAAGTGACCTTTGTGCCACCTCTTTATTGTTGAAATGAAGATTTGAATTAAATTATACAACAATGCTTTATATATAATAACACACTATATAATAATATGCATGTAATTAATGATATTAATATACATTGGTATGTAGGCCTTTAAGCTTTGTGAAACATTGTGGTGGAAGCAGGGTTAATAAACCAACAGAACCATTAACATAAACATGGCATCCAAAAAATTTGTTGTCAGGAATGGTGCACTTTATTGTCTGTCATGAGAACGATACAAAGAACAATTATGTTTATAAAATTAATTATGTTTATCAAATTAATTAACAATTAATATTGTTTAAACAACATATATATATAATAGAATAGAATGCCTTTATTTGTCATATATATATATATATACACGTGTACAGTACAACTAAATTCTTTCTTCGCATATCCCAGCTTGTTTGGAAGCTGGGGTCAGAGCGCTGGGTCAGCCATTGTACGGCCCAACAGTGGCTGCATGGCAGAGCTGGGATTCGAACTCTTAACCTTTCAGTTGATAACCCAAAGCCCTACCTACTAGGCTACCACTGTACCCACTGTAGAAGCTTATCATTTGCAATTTAAATAAAACAAATAATTTTGTTATTACTCTGGCATTACACATCCATACAGATTCTTCATACTGTGCATTTTGTGCATTATCTTTATATACATAAAGATTTCCTCACATCCACTGATCCACTTGTGTACTCAAATCAAGTATTTTAGTTACAGCCCACTAAAGCATCATGAGTGTGAGTTTGGAAACTGGGTCTGTGTAATCTAATTATGGCAAAAGAAAAAGTCTACAATAAAACACAACAAGCAGACGAACTGGTTTAAAAATATCAGTCAGCATAAGGACTCAGAAAACGAGGAAGGTCAAGAATGAGCTGGATTGACAACAATGAAGTTGCATTATCAGGGGCTAATCTGTTACAGATGACATGAGAGAAAGCTGACCCGTCTGTGCAGCCAACCATCGCAAAGCGATAACAGCGTAGTGACATGACATACATAAAAACTCACTAAATATACATTTACTTAAATCTAAAACGTAGAGACATTTTTATCTTTTCCTACATTTGTCTAAATTATCTAATCATTAGTAATTGTCTTTATTGCTTCTTTCTGATTGCAGTTATTACTGTGTCAGAAAAGAAGTAGCTGCTTGTACGTATACTTTAGAATACATATTAGATTGTGAGATGACTCTACAGCATGGCTGAGTAATAATATGTTATAGTATATAATTTAAATATCATGTAGGCATAAATACAAATACATGTTGAGCATTAGGATCATTGTTAAATCATACAACTAGCTAGTTACAATTATTAGAGAATCACAGCTATTGGAGCAAATTTGGCAGATTGGCCAGTGCCTTCACTTCACAGCAAGAAGGGCATGGGTTTGATTCCCAAGCCAGGGATAATATGTACCAGGGTCCTTTCTCTGTGTAGTATGCCTGTTCTTCCTGTGTCTGCATGGGTTTCCTCCGAGTGCTCCTGTTTCCTCCAAAAAGTCCAAAGACATGCAGTCAGACCAAATGGCCCATAAGTGTAAGTGTGTGTGCTTGTATGTGTGCGAGTTTGTCCTGTGATGGGCTGGCAACCTATCTGGACCTTTTGCCCACCTATCAGACCCACCGTGACCTGACCATTTATTAATGGATCAGAATTTATCATCAGTTAAAATGTCATAATTACGACTGGCCTTACTATAGCATTGACTTATAATGACGAAGCAGTCTCAATGTTAGTATTTATAGTCCCGCTGATCTATAGATTTTTGCTCTGTGTTCTCTATATGACAGTGAGGATCCGTGGCGAGCAGCACGCACCATTAAAAGCTACATGCAGCAACACAACATTCCTCAGCGTGAAGTGGTGGATGTGACAGGCTTAAACCAGTCTCATCTTTCTCAACACTTGAATAAAGGAACACCTATGAAAACAACCAAACGTGCAGCACTGTACACCTGGTATGTCCAGAAACAACGAGAAATTGACCGCCGTAAGTATGCATCTTAAATGTGCAAGGATTATTATTATTGTTGTTGTTTTAAAATGAATCAACTACACTAATATTTAAATTTAATTGTATTATACAATACAATGACTAACTATTCATAGTACAATTAGATTTTTTGGTAATATTTAATAACATTGTTCTCATCTAAAAGTTTTTTTAAACAATATTTTAAGAACATACACTGTTAAATTCAAAGAGAAATCAAAATTAAGTTTTATTACAAAACAATATTTTAAATGATTCATGATTTAGTAATAACTCGGTGGTAGGGTGATCAGCGTTTCAATCTCAGTGGTGCCATCGGCTGGCCAGATCATTGGCTGTGTCTGGGTGTGTAGCTTGTGCCGGATAGACGCCCTATCAAGGGTATTCCTTCCTTCTGCCCAATGTACCCTGACCAGGATAAAGAACGATTAATGGAAATTAAATGATACTTGGTGTTAATTCCTTTCTCTGCTGTGCTCTGCCAGTGTCTTACTGTCTTATGTTTTATTTCCACAGAGTTTGACTGTGTTCAGGGCTCCGATCCAAGTGATTCAGGCAGTCAGGATCAGGTCCTGTTTTTTTTCCCAGAATTCCACCATGGTGGGCAGAACTCTGGTGCTGTGACTGGATCACAGGCAGACGATGGCGTGCCGGGTTCCAAGAGAGTGAGACGGAACCGCTTCAAATGGGGGCCAGCTTCTCAGGATATCCTGTACAAGGCCTATGAGAGACAAAAGAACCCCAGCAAAGAGGAGAGAGAGGCACTGGTGGAGGAATGCAACAGGTACACTTGATTTATGCAAACTACCTATTTTAATTGGAATGTCCTGGTGCTGGACTTTCATATTTTGTTGTTGCTTTGGTGTGCTTATGTTCTAACTTAGTAAAGTGTGGGCTTTCATTCATACATTAGCCCTCTCTGTAATAATTCAGGAATTGTACTTGATCTTGATTTGTTGTTGGATCTGTCTTCATGGCATTTTCAATTTGGTTCACACTCCTATATGTATCTCCATTTTACTAAATTGCCTGATCTTTGTGTCCATGAGTCCAAATAGCTTTAGATTTAAATCAGTTTCATTGGGATATTTAGAATGCTCATGGATTTGTGTATGATTTTCTCAGGGCTGAGTGTGTACAGAGGGGAGTATCACCCTCTAAAGCTCATGGTCTCGGCTCCAACCTAGTTACAGAGGTTCGCGTCTATAACTGGTTTGCTAACAGACGTAAGGAGGAGGCTTTCCGACAGAAGCTGGCCATGGATACGTATCCAGTTCATGGTCTGAACCCCTTGCTGTCTTCCACAAACAGCCATCACCACCACAGCAGCCCAGACACAAGTAAGATTTAAGGTTTTCATATTGATATTGTGCCATTACAGCTACACTACATTTGTTCAACAGATTTTAAGTTGTTACATTATTTTGTTCATATTTATTCCATAATTTTTATGTTTTACCACAGCTTTATTCTGGTCATGTTGGGTTGGTTTTTTTTTTGGGTGCAAAAGACAGGATGCCAATCCATTGTAGGGCCACGGCCACCCCCCACCAACAGACATAGCCAATCATGTCTGTATGTAGACCCCTGATAAACCCCTCAAGGTAGATATTAATGCATGTCCCGATAAAATACGGAGGGTCACATTAGGACATCAGGAAGGGCATCTGTCAAAAAACCTAATCAGGTTTACAGACCACAGTGAGTCCTGTGGGTACAGATAGGGAGTAGGTGATACCACACTCAACTGTTTGCCCAGTAGAAAAAACAAGGGCATTCTCTTCCTGCTGCATTGACATACAGCTGATGTGATGAAGGAACCACCACTGACAGCTATCAGTGCCTCTATGCCAGACCTGGGCATTGTATGAGGTCACTGGCAATTAAAAATCAGACGTAAATAAACGTACATTGCACCTATAACAGGATTGTTTTTATTTTGACGGTAGCGCTCTTTCTTTACATTTCCTCAAGTTTTGATTTACGTGTGTGTGAGACGAGTGTGTCCAGCTTTACCGTGATGTGTCGGCGAACGAACTGAGCGTGACTGACAGACACGATAGAGTTTTTAACAAGACATGAACTTCAAAAGTCAGGTGTAAAGCTGTTTAAGGATTACAATTTAAATCTAGGCTTTATATCGCAGTTACGATACTAAACACAGAGAAATACAAGAACTTGAACGATGCAGAGCATCACATCTGAAGCTTTGCTAACTATACTGCAAACCAACATGGACTTTTTATGAAGTTTTACACATCCAGGACTGGAGCAGTTAAGATCAGCTTTGTGATATCCAAATAGCAATAGCACTTTGTGTAAATGTAATGCACATTTTGTTCACATTTGTTTTCAAGAAAGTTGGTTACATAGTGAAATAATGTTGATGTTTTTACTCTGCCTGCTTTTCATTTTTTGATTGGGTCCAGCCCTCCAAAACAGTAACAGTTTCTTATGTGGCCCCTTGGAAAATGTAATTGCCCACCCCTGCTCTATGCCCTCTGCTGGCCATAATGGCATGGCAGGTGGGCACTATTCTGTAACCTGCGCTCCTATCCGTAACCAGTCTTCCTTCTTGTGACAATAGCCTCCACACTTTTAAGAAGGATTTCTACATAGTAACAAGAGTCCTGGTAACTTGGGTTTGATTCTCATGTCTCATGTCACTAGCTGTGAGGAGTTTAGCATGTTGTCTCAAGGTCTGCAAAGGTTTCCACCAGGCACTTTGGTTTTCCTTCACCTCTTAAAACATGCAAAGGTAAACCGGCTGCTCTAAATGAACTCTATATGAGTGAGTGAAGGCGTGAGTGTGTGCTGCTTTGCAATTGATTGGCATCTGGTGTAGCATTCTCATGTGCCAATAGTTTCCAGGGGGTGCCAGATAATGATAAATGACTGTATCGATTCCATTCTATTAAGCCAAAATAACATTATTAGGTTTAACTACCTCTTTGCGATTGGACAGACAAGATTCTTCTGGCATCTGTCAAACCTAGATTTGCCAGACAGTGAAGCATATTTCACCTGTTCAGAATAAATGCATTAACATTTCTCCAGAGTCTAATGGTGATTTGCTTTTTATCTTGCTAGCCAACATTTGGCATGGCTCATAATCTTGGACATGTGTGTTTGTTTGTTTATTAGGATTTTAACGTCATGTTTTACACTTTGGTTACATTCATGACAGGAACAGTAGTTTCTCATCACACAAAGTTCATCAGTTCACACAAGGTTATATTGAACACAGTCATGGACAATTTAGTATCTCCAATTTACCCCACCTGCATGTCTTTGGACTGTGGGAGGAAACCGGAGCACCTGGAGTAAACCCACGCAGACACAGGGAGAACATGCAAACTCCACACAGAAAGGACCCAGACCGCCCCACCTGGGGATTTAGCCACCATGCCACCCCTGGGCGTGTGTGTGGCTGCTCAACCACTGAAAGCCATTTAGCATAAGCACTTTTCTTGGCTTAAGGGCAGATTATAACTACGTACTAAGCATTGCAACTGAGGACAATAAAGTTTTACACACTGTGTGCTTTAACACCCTAAAGTCCTGTTCTGTGAGTTTATGTAAGCCGCACTGTAACAGCACTTACAATTTACCAAGGAAGCTTTAGCTGGGAAGAATTTAAATAAAATGACTCTGGTACAGACCAGCCTCTTGATTACACACACTTAATGGAAAAGCATAAATATTTATTACCTACTGAAGGAGAAAATCTGAAATGTAAAAGGAAAAGCAAATGAGCCAGAGAGCACACCAAACCGACTCGTTACGTATTTGTGTTCCTGTGTGTGTGGATAAGCACAAATTCCTTTCTGGGCCAGCACACACACAGCCACACCTGTAGACACCTTAAAGAGCGGGCACATAAAAGTCTTGCCACATGCTTGGGGTCAGTTCTCGGTTAACTGTGGAAGCAGGGCTTGGCAGACACAAGAAGTCAGCTAATGCAAATAAAGCTCCTGGACAAACATGAATCAGTCTTTTAGGGATACATCAGCTTTAAGAACTAAATTAGTTTAGGCTCTGGGTGACATTTATTTTACCATATTGAGTGGGTAAACAGAGTGTGAACATACGGCTGTGAAACAGCGAGAATTTTGCTGAATGTTTGCAGTTGGATTGTGTTTTTACATCAGCGATATGTGGCATCAAGCACTAAGTACCTACATGTACTGTGTCTTCCACAGCAGTATCTAATCTTACATTGTTGGAAAATGGTACTTGTATTGCTGCCTGATTACAGAGACAGAAATAAGCTCCTTAAGTTACATTGATTTTAGAAATAAAATAAAGTTTAAGGCATTGGGTGACTGCAGTGAGAAAATGAAAGCGAGTTTGAGAAAGGGCTGTAAAAATGTTCACTATTGGTTATAAGGTGTGTTTGTTCGGTACAGACTCTTATCTATTAGCTGATACTAAAGAATGCACTGAACAGTAGATTATATATACACTCCTGGACTGAAACTCATGTCCTCTCTCGCTCTCTCAAACACTGTCTCTTTATTTTGTACTTTCTCTTCTTCCTTTTTCTCACTCCCACAACAGAACTTAGATACAGCCAGCAGGGAAGCAGTGATGTCACATCAACAACCATTGGCCATCTTGGCAATAGCCAGTCAGTGCTGCAGCAGGTGTCTCCGTCTGGCCTGGATTCCTGTCACAGCCTTCTGTCACCTGAAGCCAAGATGGTGAGTAGTGGGTGTAAAACCAGTGATCAAAATATAGTCAGTATCAGGATAATTAAATAAGAAGTAAAGAATAAACTGAGGAGTACAATGCGCAGTGGTAGCTCAGGGGTTTAGGTTCTGGACTAGTAATAAGAAGGGTTGCTGGTTCCATCCCACGTACTTACTGTTGGGCCCCTGAGCAAGGCACTTAACCCCTTAATTGCTTGATTTGTATTTAGTCACAATTGTAAGTTGCTTTGGATAAAGGCTTCCACTAAATGCAGTAAATGTAAAGTTTACATTACAAAAAAGGAAAAAAGACAGAAAGAAAAAGTAAATTGATTAGAAAGACAATGCAGTTATTCAGATGTGAGATTTGTAAAAAAATATACAATACACTGATCAGCCGTAACATTAAAACCACTTCCTTGTTTCTACACTCACTGTCCATGTTATCAGATCCACTTACCATATAGAAGCTCTTTGTAGTTCTACAATTACTGACTGTAGTCCATCTATTTCTCTACATACTTTTTTAGCCTGCTTTCACCCTCTTCTTCAATGCTTAGGCCCCCCACAGGACCACCACAGAGCAGGTATTATTTAGGTGGTGGATCATTCTCTGCACTGCAGTAACAGTTGCTCCACCTTGTAGCTTGCCCACGGGGTGCTGTTGGCTGGATATTTGTGGTTGGTGGACTATTCTCAGTCCAGCAGTGACAGTGAGGTGTTTAAAAACTCCATCAGCATTGCTGTGTCTTATCCACTCATACCAGCATAACACACACTAACACATCACCACCATGTCAGTGTCACTGCAGTGCTGAGAATCATCCACCACCTAAATTATACCTGCTCTGTGGTAGTCCTGAGCATTGAAGAAGAGGGTGAAAGCAGGCTTAAAAAGTATGTAGAGAAATAGATGGACTACTGTCAGTAATTGTAGAACTACAAAGAGCTTCTATATGATAAGTTGAGCTGATAAAATGGACAGTGAGTGTAGAAACAAGGAGGTGGTTTTAATGTTATGGCTGATCAGTGTACTGTATATATATGCAATAACTTTGGCTGACTTGAAAAAAAACCCCCAGAATGAAACAGAAAATTCATGTAATAAATACTAAACCTTAAAAAAGTTATGAAAAAGTATTGAAAGTTTGTGAACAATTTTCTTCACAAATCGGAGTTCATTCTCACTGGTTAGGTTTCACCTGTCATACGATAGCAATTAATCTGGGGAGAGGGGTGATGAAGTAAAACGTGTTGCATGACCTGAGTCACAGAGAACAGCATGTGTGGACAGAGCCCATAACAGCATACTGTTATTACTCAACTTTATGGCTGGCATGAATGTGGCCTCTAATAAACATGATTCATGCTGTGTGTTCTCACCCCTCTTATACACACTTGAGCTCAATGCTTGCAGCTAGACAGGATGTTTGTTCTTTAAGAACTGAGAACCCATGCTATTACTTCCATTATGTTTAAGTGTCTTTTAAATGTATTTACCATGTTTGTGTGTGTGTTCAGATCTCAGCTTCAGGTGGAGTCTTGCCCCCAGTAAGCACTTTGACCAATATTCACAGTCTGTCCCAGTCCTCTCACCATCACCAGCAAGCCCAGAGTCTGATCATGACGTTTGCTGCTCAGAGTGAGTTCATGATCAGTTAATTTCTCTTTGGCTTACAAAAATGTGGCCAAAAGTATGTGGACACCCTTCCTCTTAATTGAGTTCAGGTGTTTCAGTCACACCAGATAAAATTGATGATATAAAATGAATCATATGCTTCCAACATTGTGGCAGCAGTTTGGGAAGATTCTTTTCTGTTTTGAGGTCCATAAAGTCATGCTTTGATAAGGTTACTTTAAAGGAACTTTTCTCTGCCCATATCTTCACTGAACACATTTAAGATTAATTGGAATTTTGATTACGCGTCAGATCATCTCATCTGAAATCAGTGGCTGACCTCACAAATGCGCTGAATGGGCACAAATGGACTTTTTCAATTCAAATGAAGGCTGTTATAGTTCCAAGAGGGTTTGCTAATACCATGTTAATAGATTTGGAATAGGATCCATAAAGCTCATGCTCATATGTCCACATACTTATGGTTATAAAGTGTTCATACGCATTAGCACAGTTTTAAAAAATGTCTAACAGTGCCACCTTTTTTCTTTCAGGCTTGGGTGCCCCCCCATCTCAGAATGTTCCCATCATTAACAGCGTATCTGGCTTGACAGCGCTACAGCCAATGCATTTTTCGCATAGCCCCGGACTCACGCCGCTTACCACCGCACACCCCTCCCAGCAGTCCTACACACACAGTGAGTGTATAGAACAGTGACACACATACACACAAGAAGAGTCCTTAGATACCACTAACTGTCATCAGATGCTCACACATCTATTGGCATCTAAAGTTGATGATTGACTCAGTGTTTGGTTTCCTCCTCAGTGTACTCGCCCAAGCAGGAACCTCCTCAGTACTCACATGTTTCCCGATTCTCCCCCATGGAAACCAGTACAATCTCTTTAGGCTCCAGCAAGCAGGTAATTCTTTAGATGCCTGACTACTTCAGCACCGCTCAAAGTTTTAGATAAAAAAAAGAACACTTCAGATAGCTCATTTAAATTGACAGATATTTGTACTGATCACATAAGTCTTTCCAGATTTGGAAAGGATTTATGTTTATTTTTTTAAATAAACCATGTGAACACAAGATATTTGGAACAACAGCTAATCTGTCATGTATTATTTTCTGCATATTAGAATAATCTGTAATAAAATGCTAAAATAAACTGAAAAATAAATTTTCTTAATTAATTTTCTTAATAAACTTTAATGCTTATTAATTTAATAATAAAAATAAATGTTATTTGTTTTTCCATTTTTAAAATCACTTTATTTTGGTCATGGTCATGGTGGGTCTGGTTTCCTTGGAAGGCAGGAAATAGCCAACGGTGTCTATGTAGGCAGCTGGCTGGCGGTGGTGGTGGGCTAGTGTAATAGATTGCTTTGCCGCTCGAGTGCCTGAAAGGATTTAAATAATTATACATTCTTTAACTGTCTTAATATGGAATATATATATATATATATATATAGTTATAATAGTTATAATAATAGTTTTATAAAGAACTATTAAAGAACTATTGTATAATAAAGATCAAAGAAGATGGTGACATTAATACAACTCTTATTAATAGTACAAAATATGTTAACCAATATACACTACATGACCTGAAAGTGTCTAGAAACCTCCACTAATATTCCAATTCATCCCAAAGGTGTCCAGTGTGGTTGAGTCTAGGCTCTGTTAGACCTCTGGACTTTCTCCACACCAGACTAATCAAAATCATAGTTTTATTGACCTTGCTTTGTGGTCCATAAACCGTTCAAGGGCACAGTCATGCTGAAACAGAAAATGACCTTCACCAAACTGTTGCCTTAAAGTTGGAAGCACAGAATTTCATATAATTGATTGTATACATGTAAGCAATGGGTATCAATAAGGACTTTCAGTCACATAGTGCAGCTATACCTCTATACCCATATACCACCATAACTCTATCAATATATCATTTACACCATCCGCTTATATACAGTGTATCACAAAAGTGAGTACACCCCTCACATTTCTGCAGATATTTAAGTATATCTTTTCATGGGACAACACTGACAAAATGACACTTTGACACAATGAAAAGTAGTCTGTGTGCAGCTTATATAACAGTGTAAATTTATTCTTCCCTCAAAATAACTCAATATACAGCCATTAATGTCTAAACCACCAGCAACAAAAGTGAGTACACCCCTAAGTGAAAGTTCCTGAAGTGTCAATATTTTGTGTGGCCACCATTATTTCCCAGAACTGCCTTAACTCTCCTGGGCATGGAGTTTACCAGAGCTTCACAGGTTGCCACTGGAATGCTTTTCCACTCCTCCATGACGACATCACGGAGCTGGCGGATATTCGAGACTTTGCGCTCCTCCACCTTCCGCTTGAGGATGCCCCAAAGATGTTCTATTGGGTTTAGGTCTGGAGACATGCTTGGCCAGTCCATCACCTTTACCCTCAGCCTCTTCAATAAAGCAGTGGTCGTCTTAGAGGTGTGTTTGGGGTCATTATCATGCTGGAACACTGCCCTGCGACCCAGTTTCCGGAGGGAGGGGATCATGCTCTGCTTCAGTATTTCACAGTACATATTGGAGTTCATGTGTCCCTCAATGAAATGTAACTCCCCAACACCTGCTGCACCCATGCAGCCCCAGACCATGGCATTCCCACCACCATGCTTGACTGTAGGCATGACACACTTATCTTTGTACTCCTCACCTGATTGCCGCCACACATGCTTGAGACCATCTGAACCAAACAAATTAATCTTGGTCTCATCAGACCATAGGACATGGTTCCAGTAATCCATGTCCTTTGTTGTTATGTCTTCAGCAAACTGTTTGCGGGCTTTCTTGTGTAGAGACTTCAGAAGAGGCTTCCTTCTGGGGTGACAGCCATGCAGACCAATTTGATGTAGTGTGCGGCGTATGGTCTGAGCACTGACAGGCTGACCCCCCACCTTTTCAATCTCTGCAGCAATGCTGACAGCACTCCTGCGCCTATCTTTCAAAGACAGCAGCTGGATGTGACGCTGAGCACGTGCACTCAGCTTCTTTGGACGACCAACGCGAGGTCTGTTCTGAGTGGACCCTGCTCTTTTAAAACGCTGGATGATCTTGGCCACTGTGCTGCAGCTCAGTTTCAGGGTGTTGGCAATCTTCTTGTAGCCTTGGCCATCTTCATGTAGCGCAACAATTCGTCTTTTAAGATCCTCAAAGAGTTCTTTGCCATGAGGTGCCATGTTGGAACTTTCAGTGACCAGTATGAGAGAGTGTGAGAGCTGTACTACTAAATTGAACACACCTGCTCCCTATGCACACCTGAGACCTAGTAACACTAACAAATCACATGACATTTTGGAGGGAAAATTACAAGCAGTGCTCAATTTGGACATTTAGGGGTGTAGTCTCTTAGGGGTGTACTCACTTTTGTTGCCGGTGGTTTAGACATTAATGGCTGTATATTGAGTTATTTTGAGGGAAGAATAAATTTACACTGTTATATAAGCTGCACACAGACTACTTTTCATTGTGTCAAAGTGTCATTTTGTCAGTGTTGTCCCATGAAAAGATATACTTAAATATCTGCAGAAATGTGAGGGGTGTACTCACTTTTGTGATACACTGTATATATATTTTACGAGTGCAGGCCACACCCTTAACTGTAGTGAATAAAGAGTTACTATGAGACTGTAAGGCAAGGGAGGGAAACTCTGAGAATGTTGGACTGGAGTTCATGGTGGCTTCCTCTTTGTGTTGGGCAGCCCCTTATCATTTTTTATTTAATTATTTAGAAAAACAAAAAATAAAAGCTGTAAAAGAAATTGGAAAGGTGGGTGCAAGCATTCATCAAGGCAGAAAGAAGGGAATGATGGGTAAATATACAGACATACAGTTGTGTCCCATCCTCTCAAACTTATTTATTGGAGGCTTTTGTTCATCAGATTTATTTTAACGAACACTGCTTACATTTTGAGATTACATAATAATAAACTGTTATCTTTTACCAGGCTGTTCTAACATTGACTTTCTTTCTTCTAGTGTCCATTGCAGGCTTGGTGAGACACATCAGTGAAAGTACTTCCCTGGCAGCTAAGAACAAGAGTGCCTTACTACAATAGCCATGAAGACTTCTTAAGCCAAAGAACTATTAACAAGAGCACTGTGATTTCATCAGATGATAAATGTAGAGTTTTAGTTGACAGTCGTGAGGTGGTGCTGTTAGAAGTAGCTGGAATGTTTGGTGGACTGACACTGCAGCATGATTTTTGCTTTGTTATGAGCAAATCTTTTAGCATTTCCTGCTCTTCAGAATGAGCATGCAGCCTCTTTACTGACCAGTCATGAAATTCACTGTTTTAGCGGGTATCCAGATGCTAACACAGCCTTATGGAGCTTAGTTTAAATCCTCTGTACCACTAATTCAATGTTTGCTAAAATGTCCATATTATATTGGCATTAATAGTCTAAGATGCAACTGTAACTTAAGATTAAGAATGAAATATGGATTCAGATAGAGAATAAGGTCAAGCAAGTTTTTTTTTTCCAAATTACAATTTTTTAATGTAGTATGATTTCAATGACAAATTAGTTCTGTACAATGAAATTTCATATTTGTATATTATTGTATCATTTTTAGGATACAAACTGATCTTCTAAATATTTTTCCTCTGTACATCCAATGTACTTAAACATAATGAACATGGCAAAATGCAACTAATGTAATAATTTCTCAGGGACTGATTTTACACTTAGCTTTTCGTGTAAATTCTGGAATTGTTTTAATCATCCTGTATTTATACTTCTGTAAAACAGTTTGTAAGCTTATCACCTAGTATTGTGTCTTATCTTCAGCATTATAGCACTGATATGTATGGTTGAACGTGTTCGTATATGGAAACGTATGTGAACCTGGGCTTGCTATTCCAAAAGTCAGATCCTCAGCTGGGATGAGGTTGTAGAGGTGTAATGGCGTATATAATGGCACACAAATGTGGGTTAATACAAATATCTGTTCATGAGATTCATACATAGATGGAAAACTATTTCACCAGATCCTAGAATAGCTATAAGCAGGCATAATGCTGGAAAAGGTTTTACTAGCATTTCAATACACTTGATTGTTCAAGCCACAAAAATATAAATTGTCTACAAATTGAGTAAATTTCGCATCATTGTTACAGTCCTAGGAGTCACCATCCTGTAAAGATCAAATCAAGATCACAGGTTGCAATGCTAAAAGAGGTGAAAAACTCAAGGGTAGTAGCAAAAACCTTGCAAGTCTACACAGAGGAATTTACTGTTGAATAAAAATACATAAATAAATAAAATTAGAATACTGCAGTATGTCAAGTAAATAGATATGACACAGAAATGACATTTTCTTGCATAAATGCACAACACTTTTTCACTAATATACGATTTCAACCTCATTTTCACTATTATTAAAGATTATCTTGCTTTTTTTTACTATTATAAAATGCCCTACCACTCTTTTTCAAAGATTATAAAAGCTTATGCTGCTTTTTACTATTATAAAAGGTTCTACCATTTTTCTAAAAGGGTTTGCTTACCGCCCCCTCTTTTTTTAATACTATTTTAAATGGTCCTGTCTTTGTTTCACTGTTAGAAACAATAAGCTCGTGTTATTTTTTACTTTAAGTGCCTCATACTTGAATTATTTTAGCTTTATTTGAGCCATTTATAAAATAATTTAAGTAAGAATATTGGATACGTTATACAGTGCTGCATTGCCGGGATTAGATTCACTTGACTGCCTGTAGTTTAAGGGGGTTTGTGAGAAATTGACCTGGATGGGGGGTATGTTTTTTTAGATCTACCCCATTAGGTCTATTTCCTGTGTCCTGGCCCGCTGGTCAAAGACTGTAAAGAAATCACAGTGTGTCCACTGTTGGAAAAAAAATTTAAAGTCATTTACCTTACATTGAATGGTCCTTTAAGACTGTGATTAATATGTATTTTCTCCCATATGCAAACAGGCACAATTCATTTACTGTAAAAAAGTTTCACAATATTTAAATACAAAGAAATAATCTGGGATCAACTAGAAAAGGTTTTAAAAATAAAAGGACTACACAACACAATAAAAATGTTTTATAAGCACAAATATCATTCATTAACATAGATACACAACAAAAACATTTTACACAAGAGTACTGTAGCCTACAGAATAAAAACAACTGTAAAGACATACATGTTAGTTTTAAGAAATTATTTAGTAGATGAATGTGTTTAAAGTTGATAGTACAATTATAATAAGTGCATTATAGTCTAACATTTTGATTTATTACAGTTGTAATCAAACTTGCTTATGCATTATATTGATTTTTTTTAGTCACAGATTGTCTTAAAACGTTAAAATAGAAACTGTGCAGTCACCAGCAGAGGGCTCTCAGAGAAAAAAAGACAGCCATACTGTATACTGAATAACTGTTTACACACACTGTACACACCCATTTAAACTGGATAAATGTATTTCAGCCCCACCCATTGTAAGCAGATAAACCAAGCGTACAGCAATGTACTCTCCATACACAAATACGGGCAGTCCTGCTGAAAAGATCAATGATGTGGCACTGTTATATGATACCAACTAATCAGATTTCATTTTAAGAGGTGCCCAAGTCAATTGTAATTGAATGTATTCTAAAATAAAAATATATGTGAGCCAGCAAATGATGCTTGCAAATCCTATACAAGCTCACAGGAAAGTTTCCCACGGCCGGGCTGTCACACACAAACCTGAGGTGAAACATGTGCTCTGGCTGTTTTGTATGATTTACCCATGTTTTTGATGTGATGCTCTTTTTTAGGAGTCCATAACCTGGACAAAGTGTGTTTGTAGATTAGAGGTCCTGATATCAGGTAAGGCCTAGTTGCCGATAAAGTACAGTAAGATTAAGAAAACATTTTGTGACTCTTTTAGTTGTTGATGTAATTGGACAACAATGTGATATTATCTCTAATTTAACTTGAAGAAATCCAGGAAAAAGAGGAATCAGGCAAAAATAGCAACAATAAGAAAAACTAAATAAAAATTGTAACTAAAACTAAAATGTTTTTGTACTCTTAATTTCATCATGTCTCCATCTGAACAATGTAGTTGGTTTAAACGTGTATGTGCTAAACAATATGAGATTGTTATGTCTCTGGTGGTGCCATATATTATATTATATTTTATTTCCTTCTCAAATGACATTTCTATGTGCTGGTAAAGCCATAAAGTGAGCCATAAAGTGACTGAAGAATTCTTTCTCTCACTGATGCAGGTGCCGTGTCTAAACAGCAGGTAAACAGCAGGTGACGCTGTTGCATTGGCAATGATCCCATATTGCATTTGGTCTTTCTTCCCTCAGACACAGCCAATTGTTCCTGCAGAGTGCCTGGCCAGGCCAGTGGTACCAGCGGGACTTGAACTCAGTTCTCATCAGTGGTGGGTAAGCGTAGTAGATGTAATATCTTGTAATATGTTGTAATGAGAGTCACCATGTCTTTTATTGCCACTAATTTTGACAATTGTAGGCATGAAAACAGGTACAAGGATCACTGGTGTTGGTTTATAAAGAAAATCTCTCCAGCATTACTTTAGGTAATAATACTTTCCCTCTAACAGGTTTGCTGGCATTGGTAAAAATTAATGTGAAACTGCCAAAAGTTCATGTTACTTCTCTCGCCTCTAAAAACAGATATTGTATGAAATTACAGTGAATTCACCGAGAAAAGAAGAGCTATATTATAATAAACTTCTTCTACAGTCAAGTTCTGCTTGCCCAGAGAGAATAGGTTCCTCATCCTCTGGCCCTTCTTTAGTCCCTAATGCCAGTCTCAGTTTCTGCCAGAAGATCTTTGTATCTTGTCCAGGTTTGGGCCATTTGAGGTAGGTCTTCTTCTTCACCAGCTTACGCATTTGGTAGTAGGGAGACAGCTGGTGGGTTGGAATATCCTCAAGAAATACAAGAATCAGCACATCTTTTTGCTCATCAAACAGTCGAAAGTTAGCCATCTGAATTTCTTTGGAACACCAGGTGCTCCTCAAGTAATTGTTAGTGATTAGGCAAATGGTCTTACGACTGTTGTATATTCCATCCATGATGTTGTCTATGATGGACCTTCCAGGCTCAAAGTCTCTATGATGCAGACACAGTCTCCAGCCCTGTTCACCCTCCAAATTGGGGAGCAGCTCCTCCACAACCCAAGATTCATCCTTGGCATGGTAGGAAATAAAAGCATCATATCCGAATCCTTGTTGTTGATGTATCTGTTTGTTTTTGCTATCATACAGGTAGGCAAGGAATAGGTAGTATGCATACAAAAGTTGCCAGTAAAAAAATTGGTGAATGAAAGAAATCAATATGGTAAATATTATCATTCCAGAGCTGCATACAAAGCAGATGAAGTTTATATCCACTGTACAAGATTCTGTGTTAAGGTCTAACAGGCTTGTGCCTCTGAGGGAAGGTGGGTAGCTACAGGTGTACCTGCTTAGGTAAAGAACCTGAGTGTAGTTACTCTTCAATGCCCAATCAATGAAATAAGCATTGCTACAGTCACCAGTGAAGGTGTTTTTTGTCAAGTCAAGGTATGTCAGACGGGGAAGTGACTGAATCCATGTTTGGTTGATGACATCCAACATATTTTCAGAGGCTTGTAGGACTGCCAGTCTAGAGAGATTTGCATTTAAAAGGAAATCCAATGAATGCACCTTAGTTCTTGAGAGAATGAGTTTAGAAAGCTTTGGAATTGGATGGAAAACTTCTGCAGTAATTGACTTTTCCTCTGAGAATGTATTCTTTGAGAGTTCCAAAAACCAAAGTTTTGGGGTAGAGTTAAATGTATCAGGGTGTAAATAATTAAGATCCATGTTTCCACCATAGAACATTTCCAGAGAGGTTAAACCTTGAAGCAGATTTGATGGTAGTTTACCAATGCCTTTCCTTTGACTGTTAATAGACAAAATTCTGAGAGACTTTAAATGTATGAAAGGTGGTCTCTTTAGGGTATTCTCTAAGTATAAAATCACATTGCTGAACAGGTCTAGTCTTTCCAATTTATGTAAGTCTGAGAACATTGCTGGGTTCCCTATAGTTTTCTTTGTAATTCTGTTTGAAGAGAGCAATAACTCTGTTAGGTTCAGGAGTCCTGCAAATGCATAGTCCTCAATCTCTGAAATACGATTGTCAGAAATGCTCAAGGACTCGAGGCTAGTCAAACCTTTAAAGATTCTATTTGAAAGTGTGCTTACCATATTAAGGCGCATTTCTAAATACTTTAAGGAAGGTAGACTTTTTTCAAAGACACTTCCAACTGTCAGTAATTTATTACTCCCGAGCTTTAGGATTTCAAGGTTTTTCAAATCATTAAAAACACATGATGGAATTTTAAAAATTCTGTTGCTGTACAAGTAAAGGCAATTTAATCTTGTTAAACCGGCAAAGTCCGAACAGGTTAACACTTGAATTCTGTTTCTACTGAGATCTATAAATTCAAGCATTGATAGATTTTGAAAAGAGTTATTAATGTTGGTGATTTTGTTGCGTTGCAGGTGCAGTAACATTAGCTGTTCTAATCCTTCAAATATGGATGCAGAGATATTGGATATTTCATTATCTGACAAGTCAAGTAGTGTAAGAAAGTAGCACGGTTTAAATATGCGATCTGTCAGCATTGCGATATTGTTGCTCATCAGACTTAATTCTCTAAGACTGGGAAAACAAGCATACTGCACAATATCCTCTACATTTATCTGCTGATATTTACTTGATCTGATTTTATACAGTGAAGACCAGGACAAGCTCTGAAATAATGCAAGAATGCTCTTAGTGGGGATTTGCATTCCACTTAAATAAAGCAGTTTTACTGAATTTAGAAATGACTTATCTGTTATATTCCATAGCATGTTTTTATTGTGACCACAGTATGATATATCAAAGTGGACAAGTTCTGGGAATATGTTGTCAGTTATTTGAAATTTGGTCAAAGGATTGATAGAAATTTCTAGTCTTTTTAGTTGCAAAGGTGTCCTTGATAGGTCATATGAGTTGAACACGCTCAAGTTGTTGATTCCAATAAACAGTTCCTCCAGATTTGGTGATAAAAACACTGGTTTAATTCTGGAAATATGTTGAAGCGTATTGTTTGTAAGGTTCAGCACCTTTAAATTTAGAAGGTTGTCAAAAGCATACTGATCAATGTCTTCAATTCTATTGCCATCAAGGCGTAGCACCATTAGGTTACTTAGGCCTCGCAGTAGACCTCTTGAAATTCTTTTTAGCTTGTTGTTGGCCAGGTTAAGATCAATCAGTTTGGGAAAATGTCCAGTGGTACCTTCTTGTATCCATACGATTCTGTTGTCCGATAAGTTTAGATATCTCAAGTTCCACATGTCCTGAAAATGCCCAGTGTTGATTTTTGAAATGGAGTTGTAGGAGACATCTAAATATCTGACCTTGCTGGGTATTGGTGCAGGAACTGTAAAGAAGCCCATGTTGTAGCAAAGAACTTTCAGTTGGCCAGTGTCATTTAACGCACCTTTGGCAGTGCAGTTTGATAATGAAAATGCACCAACCTGGTTATTAAAAATGTGTATAGAAAGAATAAATGTTACCATGGTTACTTTCAAACATCTTTTTTCCAAAAATGATTTCATCCTTAAGCAGCGGAAGCTAGTCACTATTTGATGACTTCCTTCAGTAAAGTCCAACAAATCCAGATTTACTTTGTCCAACCTGTTTAAAAAATAAAGTCAGGCACATGTTTATGTTGTTGCACAAAGTGCATTCAGAACATAAATAATAATGAATGAATAATTAAAGCCACCAAATTGCAATTAAAATATGACTGCATATTATTTTTAATAGAAAAGGCATTTTTGTCTTCCTTTTGGAATTAAGCTACCCCATCACGAGGCTTCTGTGGAACAGTGTGAGAAAGGTCTCGCTATGCTTCTTTGTCAGAGGAGTATTTCTGTGTGAAATGTGGGACCTGAGATAAGCACAGTGCAGTTTATTACTTACTGTTGTAACTGCTGGCTCATCCCTTACGTTTTATTGTTAGTCTCAAAACTTGGTGTGAAATCTTGTGTGGTACACCTATCTAGGAACTATTTGTGACTCCATGAACTTCCTATTTGTAGATTATGGAATCAGTTGTACCTAGAAAAATGTTGCTTTTTTCCATTCAATTGTTGTTTGATCATTTTGAATCTATGAATGTATGAAGCTTTTTTTACACCCACATTAATTGCTACTGGGTGCATTTAATATTCTCACTCATTGGTATATTTTATTAAACCAAAATGTATGAAGAAATGTAAATACTCATCAAGCATTTTTGATCCCTCATGGCCTTCCAGGATGATGATGGTGTTATCATCATCTTAGGAGAGACCACTGCCATCGTGATATACAGTAAATGTTCATTATAATCAGGTAGAATAACTTTGTATTAACTGAATAATTGTATAATACTCTTAGTCACGTCTTACAAAAATTGATGTATTTTTGTTTTGGTCTGTGTTTTTGTTTCCTTTCCCTACCTGTCATAAATTGCTGCTGCCAACAGCTAATAGCAGCTGACTGCCCTGTTGCATCTGCACAGTGTACAGTATTAAGTCTAATTTGACTTAAGGTGTCAGAGGGACATTCCCTATTACCAGCGTATTGAAACCCTCTCAGAACTATGTGATTCTGGGTGCTCGGGTGGCACATTGGTCTTACTCTATTTTATTTACTCTGTTTACTGTACTTACTGTACTTACACTGTGCTGGAGCTGCTGTAACACTTGAATTCCCCCCATGGGGATCAATACAGGAATCTTATCTTATCAGAGCCCATCCACAGAAAAAAAAAACTGTGCAAATATAAATTCTAGCCAAACCGTTCTTCATATTACACCCAAGATCTCCAAACATTAATTCTTGCAAGTTTTACCTGGGTTTCAGCAAGAAAAAAGTGAGGGGAGACCACATTTGTTCCTGTTTTACAACCGAAACAACGGAAGGAACCATAATAAATGAACTGCTCTGCAGTTATCTCAGTTTCTACACTCAGTGAGGAACTCCTTAGTTACAAAGAGGCAAAAGCGTCTAAAATCTGTATACAAGCATTCATACAAATCAGAACAATCTTTAGATAAGTCAATAATAGATAAAGTGTTATCTATTACTAACTTAAATTGATAAAGGATTCTAAAATTGAAAGTCCATCAGAGAGATGTCCTTAATCAGTGCTCTATAGGTATGAGCCAGATTTGAACCATGATGCAAAAAGCTAATTATTTTACTGTAGACATGTAAAAGCTTTAACTGGCAACAACAGCCTTGCATTAAAGAACAAATACTTTTCCCTACTTTTTTAAACGATATTTTTGCTTATGTAAGCCATTAAATACATTTACATTGTTAAGATTTATACTAAGTACAAGTACAAAATTAAAATCTATTATATGCTTGAATTTAATATGCACTTATTGCATATTTAAAAAAAGAAACAGTGCATATTTAAAAGAAAAACAGTGCATATTTAAGAAAATCAGTGTACTGAGTGTACTATTTAAAGGGAAAACAGTAGATTGACTAAACCTTCAGATCAGGTATTTTAAAAATCTAAGTAGACAATTTAATAGTCTCATAATAAAAATAATTTTGACCATATCAGTTGCAAATGTACTGTAAAGAGAAATAACCTGCTTACTTACCTTCCTACTGTTTTTGTTTAACTTTTCTCTTAAGGTTTGTTTAACAGTGAAAATAGGAAGTATATTGAACATTCTTTAAATAAAGCTTTCACAATGATTGAGTCACATCCTGGGGGGCCTAATCCCATGACCAGAGATAACTGTTAAAGCCAAAAGGTTCCTTACATATCATTAGCTTTAAAATGTTATAATAATTACTTTATATTATAAAAAATGTGACATGACTCATTTGTTTTTATGACCTGATTACACCTTAATTTAATCTGTGCATATCAGCATAAGATATTATTTAATACAGCTGGAAAACACACTTCTTCAGAGTAATTTTGACTTCACTTGTCCATAAAGTTTTTGTCTCTGTCAGACACCACCTTTTATACTCTTAATAAATTGGCAACATCCTTTAAAAAAATTTAAAGGTTATAGGTTTTTTGCTTCAAAAATCAACAGAATACAGCTATGACAGTAGACTATCTAGTGACTTACTACAAACAGTAACATAGAATAAAAATATGTAAATGTAAATAATATAACTCAGTACAGTGTTGTCATTTTGTATTGTTTCTTTAACATACACAGTGTTAAACAATGGGTACAATGGGAGCAAAAGAAACATGTGGACCCTGTTTTGATACATTGTCCCTGTATGTTAGTGAATATATGAATTGCCACAATGCTCTGCAATAGATTGACATTCAGTCTATGTTGTATTCCTGCCTTGTGCCCTGTTTGTGTCAGGACCCATCACCTACCTGCTCAGGACCATTGCTCTCATAAACATTTCAATTTCAATTATTTTTTAAAGATTCCACAATGACAAACACATTCCTTTAAAATACAAACAAACAAAAATTTGCAGCATAAAACATGACACACAAGAACAAGCTGATATTAAATCCAAACCTCAGTTTTTAAAAAACAAAAGGGAAACATAATATAAAATGTGAATCAGAACAAAAAGCAGTGATTTGTCAATTTACTTTGGCATGTATTTAAATACAAAATTTAGCATGTTGTAATTACATTACTTTGTCTAGTGGGCTAATTTTACAATAGAAAAAAACTCTGGTTATTTAGCGTGTTAATTCTGACAGATTAATAGCAAATCAGCATTTTCTTCACATTAAAAGACCTCTTCTACAGTCAAGTTCTGCTTGCCCAGAGAGAATAGGTTCCTCATCCTCTGGCCCTTCTTTAGTCCCTAATGCCAGTCTCAGTTTCTGCCAGAAGATCTTTGTATCTTGTCCAGGTTTGGGCCATTTGAGGTAGGTCTTCTTCTTCACCAGCCTACGCATTTGGTAGTAGGGAGACAGCTGATGGGTTGGAATATCCTCAAGAAATACAAGAATCAGCACATCTTTTTGCTCATCAAACAGTCGAAAGTTAGCCATCTGGATCTCTTTGGAACACCAGGTGCTCCTCAAGTAATTGTTAGTGATTAGGCAAATGGTCTTACGACTGTTGTATATTCCATCCATGATGTTGTCTATGATGGACCTTCCAGGCTCAAAGTCTCTATGATGCAGACACAGTCTCCAGCCCTGTTCACCCTCCAAATTGGGGAGCAGCTCCTTTACAACCCAAGATTCATCCTGAGCATGGTAGGAAATAAAAGCATCATACCCGAATCCTTGTTGTTGATGTTTCTGTTTGTTTTTGCTATCATACAAGTAGGCAAGGAATAAGTAGTATGCATACAAAAGTTGCCAGTGAAAAAACTGGTGAATGAAAGAAACCAGTATGGTAAATATTATCATTGCAGAGCTGCATACAAAGCAGATGAAGTTTATATCCACTGTACAAGATTCTGTGTTAAGGTCTAACAGGCTTGTGCCTCTGAGGGAAGGTGGGTAGCTACAGGTGTACCTGCTTAGGTAAAGAACTTGAGTATTGTTACTACTCAATGCCCAATCAATAAAATAAGCATTGCTACACTCACAAGTGAAGGTGTTTTTTGTCAAGTCAAGGTATTTCAGACGGGGAAGTGACTGAATCCATGTTTGGTTGATGACATCCAACATATTTCCAGAGGCTTGTAGGACTGCCAGTCTAGAGAGGTTTGCACTGACAAGAAAATCCAGGGAACTAACCTTAGCTCTTGATATAATTAGCTTGTTTAACTTTGGAATTGGATGGAAAACTTCTGCAGTAATGGACTCTTCATCTAAGAATGTATTCTTTGAGAGTTCCAAAAACCAAAGTTTCGGGGTAGAGTTAAATGTATCAGGGTGTAAATAATTAAGATCCATGTTTCCACCATAGAACATTTCCAGAGAGGTTAAACCTTGAAGCAGGTTTGAAGGTATTTTACCTATGCCTCGTCTTTGACTGTTCATAGACAAAATTCTGAGTGACTTTAAATGAATAAAAGGTGGTGTATGCAGGGTATCTTCTGTGTATGAAATAAAATTGCTAAAAAGATCTAGTCTTAGTAATTTGGGCATGCCTGCAAAGACTGTTGGGGCTCTTATAGTTTTTGCTTTAAGCCTGTTTGAAGAAAGTGATAGATAATTTAGGTTTACAAGTCCTGCAAATGCATACTCTGCAATTTTAGAAATCTGATTATCATCAATGTTTAAGGACGTAAGATTAGACAAACTATGAAAGCTTCCATTAAGGAGTGAGCTTAATTTATTAAATGCTAGCTGCAGCTCCTTCAAAGAATGTAGGCCATTTTCAAAAACATTGGCAATTGTTAATAGTTTATTACTTCCCAGGTAAAGGATTTCAAGATTTTCTAAATCTTTAAAAACACATGAAGGAATTTTTGAAATTCTGTTGCTGTACAAGTAAAGGCAATTCAGCCTTGTTAAATTGGCAAAGTCCGAACAGGTTAACACATTAATTTTGTTTCTACTGAGATCTATAAATTCAAGTGTTGATAGATTTTGAAAATAATTATTGACATTAGTGATTTTATTAAGTTGTAGGCGCAGAACATTTAGCTGGCTTAGTCCTTTAAATATGGATGCAAAGATATTAGATATTTCATTGTCTGACAAGTCAAGTTCCGTCAGGAAAGGGCATGGTTCAAACATATGGTCTGTCAGCACTGAGATGTAGTTTTTCTTCAGACGTATGACATTAACACTGGGCAAGCAAGCATACTGTAGAAGATCCTGTATGTTAACCCTACTGAGATTACATAATTTTATTTTATACAGTGAAGCCCAGGACACGTTCTTAAGTAATGAAACAATGCTCTCCGGTGGTAGGCCACTCAAGTTAAGTGTGGACACAGAATTTAAAAACTCCTTATCTGTGATGTTCCATAATATGGATCTGTTTGAACCACAAGAGGACATGTCAAGGTGATCTAGAGTTTGGAATATGTTGTCAGTTATCTGGAGCTTATTCAATGGATTGTGGGAAATATCTAGTGTTTTTAGAGGCAATGGTGTCCTTGATAGATCATATGAATGGAAAACATGGAAGTTGTTACTGGCAATGTACAGTTCCTCCAAACTTGGTGACAGAAACACTGGTTTGATCCTAGTAATCAGTTTAAGTTTATTGTTTGTGAGGTTCAGCACCTTTAAATTTAAAAGTGTTTTGAAAGCATAATGCTCAATGTCTTCAATTCTGTTACCATCAAGACGCAGAATCTCCAAATTTGTTAGACCCGGTAGTAGACCTTTTGATACTTTTTTGAACTTGTTGTTGGCCAGGTCAAGAAAGGTCAAGTTGGGAAAATGTTTCATGGTACCTTCTTGTATCCATGAGATTTTATTGTCTGATAAATTCAGATGTCTCAAGTTTGGAAGATCGTCAAACTCTTCAGCTCTGATGTTTGAAATAGAGTTGAAGGAGATGACCAAATATCTGGCGTTTTTGGGTATTGATGTAGGAACTGTAAAGAAGCCCATCTTGTAGCAAAGAACTTTCAGCTGGGTCGTGTCATCAAGAGCACCCTTGATGGTGCAGTTTGTTAAAGAGAATGCATTAACATGGACACTTAAGATGCATAAATAGTAAAGAGTCTGTAACATTGTAACCTTTGAACATCCTTTTTCAGAAGTTGGTGTCATTGTTATGCAAGATGAGTTAGTCACCAGGTGATGAATTTTCTTGTCAAATTGTCACCAATCCAGCACCTGGATTAAAAACAGTCACATATAGCCATGCTGTATTATAGTAAAGAAAACAGTAAACACAAATACCCCTATTTAAAATAAGACTATCTGACTAAGTATGCTAGTATTAATGCTAGTAGTAATATTTCTTTACAATGAAGGGAAAGGTTATTTCAAAATAAAAAGTGGCAAATTGAGGAACTAAAACTGTAACATTTCTACGTATATATATATATATATATATATATATATATATATATATATATATATATATATATATATAGGAACTAAAACTGTAACATTTATATATATATATATATAGGAACTAAAACTGTAACATTTATATATATATATATATGTATAATATATATATATATATATATATATATATATATATATATATATATATATATATATATATATATATATATATATATATATATATATAATTGTAAGTGGAGCTGATAAAATGAACAGTGATTGTACATTATTACCATATAGCTTACTTTGGCTAGACTAGTGAAATCACCTTGTTAATACATCTTTTATCAATTCATGCCAATTATAGTTATATACTGAATAGACATGAACAAGTTACCTATACGTCCTTGCTATTTTTCTTCAACTGGGTCATCCAAGGATTTACATTAAAATGAGAAAGTGTGCACAGCTGTCTTCAATGTACAGTGGATAGGTCACAGCATGGTGGGGCATAATTCTGGAAAATCAGAGATGGCAACAGACTTAATAAAAATTCTTTATCAGTAATATTATAGCTTATTTGTAACATGCATTTTGATAAATAAATATAATAAACATCTGATTTCATTTACAGCCTCATTTATATACATAAATAACTCAGTTATATTCTAGGCAACCAAACCTTTAAACTGGGTGAGCATTCGGAAATGTGAATTGTATCCCTTTTCTGTGTGGATACCAGACTTTTATAATAGACATATTATATTTTCTTAAGTACTATACTAAAACATGTGTAATAACCCTTTTTTGTTTTTAAGACTAACACATAATTTTGCAAATTATCAGAGTAAGAAAGTTAGAACTCTACATTCAGGACTAAAGGTATGTCAGGTATTTAATGCTCTATCCCGTTTGTTGCAAAATTCTTAGACTTACTGAGCTTATTTCAAATTCACAGCCTGAAAAATTATCACTTACAAAAACTACAGAGGTTGGCAGACTAGTTCAAATAACAGCATATAACACTTTCTTTTCAACACTTTCATCTTAAAAAACCTGTTTATTACAACTTGTATTAAATCTCACAGCAGCAATAACCAGTTATCTACCAGTTGTAAATATATTGTAAAAAAGACATTAACTGGTCACATACCTTTAGCCTGGTTTCTCATCAACAGATCACCCAATGTTTGTTAAGTGAAAATAAGGAAGTGAGATTTGGTAATGCTGTTCACATGGCTGGTAGTAATTGTGGGAATGGCATGACTTGCCAAACACTCATAAGCACTATTTATTAGCAATATGAAGAGTTACTTAGGAAACTATCTATTAACGGGAACACAAACACACACACATTGAAAACACAAAAATATTCAACCCTCAAAGAGAAAAAAGATTTCTCTATGATTTCAAATGCTTAAGCTTTTCTGTAGAGATGGATTTTGCTTTAAATTAGTCTATAAACAGCAAATAAACTAAGAAAAGAAAATATATAGTATTTTAAAGTAGCAGGATATTTTCTTACTACCCAAAATTTCATCCAGAGGCTTTAGCAGTTTCATCAGGAAAACGAAGAAAACCCCGATGTTACTGCAAATGACTTACAGGATAATCATATGAAGGCTGGGACAAATGTGACAGTGGCAACCATAAGATCATCATTTAACAACCAAGGACTTTATGACCGCACTCCATGATGCACACCACTCTTTATAAAGAGGCTTAAGCAGAGTTGACTGGAATACGCCAGTAGGAATATGGATAGGTCTACAGAGTTCTGGGAAAGTTCTGTGGAGTGACAAATTGAAACTGGAATTGTTTGGCCTTATGGGTCAGCAGTTTGACTGGTGCAAAAAAAGTCAAGGCTTGTGAGCCGCTTGAACCTTTCTGTACAGTCAAGCATGAAGGTGGATTATCGGTGATGTGGGGATATATTTTTGCAGCAGGAGGTGGCAATACCAAGGAATTTTGAGGAGGAATGTTATGTCTTTTGTGGTGAAACTGAACCTTGGTGTTTCCAATGCTACTCTAAAATAATCATTCATTTTCTTTGTTCATTTGCTGTATTATTCAAATGATAAAAACGGGATTTAAATCAAAATCAAGCTTTACACAAAAGGTTTAGAGAATAATTCAGATTGCAACTGTATGTCTTCGAACACAAATACAGAAAGCATTAGCTGAAGCTTTAGTTTACATGGCGATGAAGCAGCGCACACACGTGGACATCTAAAGGCAAAAAGTGAAATAATCAATCGCCGAGCTGCTCGTCGTTGAAAGCTCTGTGATCGATTAATAAGCTCTTGTACTTCTCTCGTGTTGTTAGCCTCAATGGACGCCGTTGAGCTGTTTAAGAGGCTTGGAGCTGGTGCAAAGTTTAATTTAAAACGCTTTGGTAAAGATGCCGAAAGGTTTAAGGTAATGTCTACATTTATGGCAGTATTACTTTTGAATGGTGTTATAAATATAAGTCACTTGTTGGCGTAGTGTTGTTTTTGCATCCGTTTCTGTTAGCGAAGCATGCTAGCTGTGGCTAACGTGTGTTCTGGTGGTGCCTCACATGCAGAACCATCCTATCACCACTCGCGCTTTTTAAACAAATGACATTAAACATTTTTTACAAAATTCTGGACTTAACCCCCTTATAAACAAGAAGAGGCGAAATAAATCCCCCTAATTATTGCAAGGAAGCACCCTTGAAAGAAGACACATGGATATACACCGATCAGCCATAACATTAAAACCACCTCCTTGTTTTTACACTCACTGTCTATTTTATCAGCTCCACTTACCATATAGAAGCACTTTGAAGTTCTACAATTACTGACTGTAGTCCATCTGTTTCTCTACATACTTTTTTTTTGCCTGCTTTCACCCTGTTCTTCAATGGTCAGGACCCCCACAGAGTAGGTATTATTTAGGTGTTGGATCATTCTTAGCACTGCAGTGACAATGACATGGTGATCGTGTGTTAGTGTGTGTTGTGCTGGTATGAGTGGATCAGACACAGCAGTGCTGCTGGAGTTTTTACATACCATTTCCACTCTATTAGACACCCCTGCCTAGTTGGTCAACCTTGTAGATGTAAAGTCAGAGACGATCGCTCATCTATTGCTGCATCGGTGGTCACAGGACGCTGCCCACGGGGCGCTGTTGGCTGGATATTTTTGGTTGGTGGACTATTCTCAGTCCAGCAGTGACAGTGAGGTGTTTGAAAACTCCATCAGCGCTGCTGTGTCTAATCCACTCATACCAGCACAAAACACACTAACACACCACCACCAGTCAGTCACTGCAGTGCTCTGAATGATCCACCACCCAAATAATACCTACTCTGTAGTGGTCCTGTGGGGGTCCTGACCATTGAGCATGCAGAGAAACATGAACTACAGTCAGTTATTGTAGAACTACAAAGTGCTTCTATGTATATGGTAAGTGGAGCTGATAAAATAGACAGTGAGTGTAGAAACAAGGAGGTGGTTTTAATGTTATGGATGATCGGTGTATGGGAGATAGTGTTGGTGTTTATAGGATAAGTTAGTCACATAGACACCTAGGTGTCCAACGAATTGCTTGCCAAATTAATAAATTAAAATATTGCTTAAACATGACACTATACGTAGTAACAGAACTTTAAATAAATATGAATAAATAAACATAGTTAAATTATTTATAGAATAGCAACTAGTACGTCTTTTATTAAAAGTGTTATAAGAGTACAGCTGATCATTGTAGCTGAATACCAACTTAATTTTAAATAAAGAAATCGGGTGGACTTGTTTGAATGAAAAATAAAAGCCAACATTCATTATTTGATAGAAGTAGGAAAACAGGTGCAGTAATTTTAAATTACTTTTCTTTCATCAGTCAATATGACTGCACAACACAAACAGTTGTGATTGCTTGTTTAAGTGGTAGAAATCAAGGACTAGAAGACACGATTTTCAGTAATATTTGCTTTTTTATTAAGTAAGTATAGGAAACAATGTGACTTCACCAGACTACTTTGCAACAGTTAGTAAGCAATTCTACAAAACATTGTACTTATTAATTTATAATAGTTTTCTTTCTTTCCATACCTTTTACCTTTAGGTGGTGAGGTCTCAGAATAAAGAGATCAGTAACCCTTTGATGGAAATTAGCTTCTTTGGCACCAAGACCCAAAAAGAAAAAGCTGCAGAGTCCAGCCATGATGGTGATCAAGATGACTGTGATGAACAAGAAGTTTCAGAGGAAGATCAATCTGGCATCAAAGAAAGACGGAAGCGTACCAGTGTGGATGAATCGGTGAATACACAGAAGAAGAAGAAGAAGAAGAGGAAAGGAAATGAGAGTGAAACGTCAGGTAGGAATGAACTTTTACAACTGTTGGCATAAATACAGTTTAGTATGAATGTGTGGTACAGTGTTGTAGAATCTTTAACTGCCATGTATTGATTCAGATTTACTGTATATAAGATTTGCATTGGGAAGAATTTTGATATCTAGTGCTGAGGGGAAAATCAGGGGAAATTGTTGTAGCTGTTGACAACTATTTAGTTTTTTTTCCACATAGGATGAAGTTTACAAGTTGTGCATTATTAAATTTAGTTCTACATTTTTCTGTTATTACTTTTGTGTACTCTGTATGCCCAGAAGTGTGTGAACACCTGACCATGAGTTTGCTGAATATCCCATTCCACATTCTTGGGCACTAATACAGAGTTTAAAGCACATCTGTTTTTACAATAGTTTTTTGTTGACTGATCACGTGTGCACCCACCAACAAGCCCAAAATGTCACTAGAACTATACATTTAGGTATTTCATAAATTATTCTGACTTGTGCAGCTATCATTTCCACTGTTGTAATGCTTTCTGATTTACTGTAGACAATTCAGAGAATGAAACCGATGACGGTAGTGAGGAAGAGATAGACGAGAGGCAAATTCAGTGGATGTCCTCACATGACAAGGAAACAAATGGACCCAAGGCAAAGACCAAAGACAAGCCCTCTGTGAAAAGATTAAAACAGCTCCACAAAGAGAAGGTAAAATATGTTTTATTGGTGATTAACTTAAGGAGTGATGTCAATGCTATTTTAAGGTTCTAAACTCTCTTGTATGTTTTAACTGTTTCAGATCAATCAAATAAGGCATCAGAACAGGATCAACGTTCATGGCACAGACATCCCTGACCCACTTGGCACATTTGAAGAGCTTCAGCAAGAATATGAGCTTGATCCAAGGATCATTCAGAACATCAAAGCATCTGGCTTCCAGACACCAACACCCATTCAAATGCAGGCCATCCCACTAATGATGCATGTAGGTTCATTTCTTGCACAGTATGTTGTTGCATGGTGCTAATAGTTACTAGCGTAAGATGAAGTAATTTTTCATTTACCTGCTTAAGCTAAAGTTACATTTTGCTGAATTATGATTTATTTTTACTGTGCATTTCAGAGACGGGAAATCCTAGCATGTGCCCCTACAGGATCGGGTAAAACCATCGCCTTCTGTCTGCCCCTGCTGGCTCATCTTCGCCAGCCACTCAACAAGGGTTTCAGGGCACTGATTGTAGCCCCCACCAGAGAGTTGGCCAGCCAGGTGAGACAGCCAGCCTCACTGCACTTTCCCACCCATCAATATAAGTGGTGGGGAGACTAAAATAGATTAGTGTGGCCCTCCGTACAAGGTAAAGCTCTGTGTGAGCCCTTGCTGCTACATATGGAACAGTCAGCGGTCGTACTGTGACCAGAGTGAAGTGTTGCGAGTTGGAAACAACAAGGGAATTGGAACCGACAAGATTGGAAGTTTAATGGGGAAAACCAAATGATTAATTAGCAATATGGGATGGGGTGGAGTGGTACGGGTCCTTTCTGTGTGGAGTTTGCATGCTCTCCTCCGGGAGCTCCAGTTTCCTCCCACAGTCCAAAGACATGCAAGTGAGATGAAGTGGAGATACACAATTGTCCAGGACTGTGTTTTTCCATGAGATTAAAGACTGATGAATCTTGTGTAACGAGTGTAAAACATGACATTAAAATAATAAATAAATAAATCTGGGAAGCTTTGACAAAAACCTCTTTATTTGGTTTTGTCTCTCTAGACACACAGAGAGCTGCTGAAACTTTCTGAACGAGTAGGCTTCAGAGTTCACATGATCAATAAAGGTGGAGATGCAGCTAAGAAATATGGACCCAAGTCAGCCAAGAAGTTTGGTGAGGTTTTTTTTGGACCTTTGTTTCTGTGGAAATGGTTCAGGTTGTTTATCAAATTATTCTCATCTAATTATCCTTCAGACATTCTGGTCACTACACCAAACAGACTTATCTACCTGCTCAACCAGGACCCACCGGCTGTTGATCTAAGCAAGTAAGTTTAATGTCAGTTGTCAATGAAACAAATAGTTGTTAGAGTAAAATCAGAGAGTAGAGTAAGAGTCATCTTACTCTCGCATCTAAGTCATGCACAATATGCCTAGACATGCAGCTCAGAGTTATTGTTTCGGTGCTACAGCAAAGTTTTTCTCCAGATTTGATTTGTGTACATGCTTAGATTTTATGGTGGATTATACAAAGGTTTGTTGTCTGAAAATATCTGACGTCACCATAAAAACAAGATCTAATCATGTCATGTCAAAACATGAATTACATTGTAACGGATCAGTATTTACATTTACATTTTCGGCATTTAGCAGACGCTTTTATCCAAAGCGACTTACAGTATACAGTTTTAAGCAATTGAGGGTTAAGGGCCTTGCTTAAGGGCCCAACAGTGGCAACCTGGCAGTGGTGGGGTTTGAACCGGCAACCTTCTGCTTACTAGTCCAGCTTACTAGTCCTGCTTGCTATTCCTTTTGGGAGCTCAGCGCTATTCCTTTTGGGAGCTCAGCGGCTGGCTGTTTTTAAAGGTGCTGAACTTTTTTTTTATTTACACAGATTTGTACAAACATTTGCTTGTAATTGTGCCATATTTACTCAGTTTGGGTTTAACAACAATTACAACCAATAAGCAGGAATGCTTTCTTCTCCTAAGCCAACCTGTTCCAAATGTAGCTACAATTTCATCACTATGTGTATGGTCAAAGCTGTGTGCAATTTTAGACAGAACTTAGTTTTGAAACCTTGAACTTGTAATCATGAAACACTCACCTGTTACCAATTCTTGTTGTGGAATGTTTCAAAAATTGTAAAACCTGAATATTGATACTGATGAGAATAAAAGGATGAATGATTGCAGCCAAATTTAGAAATGGCCTTCAAGAATGTTTCCTTCAGAGCTCGTACTGACTGGGTTTGACAGTTTTCATTGACCTGAAGCATACAGGCAAAACCACACTGGACAAGCCACTGGAGGTCATTTAGTGGAATTCACCTTTTTTTTGTGAATAAGACTTTTTAGTGTTTGACATTGTGTGTAATAAAGTGTCGATTGCTGGGTAAAAAAAAGTGTTGACTGCAGGGGTGGTAGGTTTAACTCAAGCCTTTGATCAAGTTACAAGTCATAAATGATAACAGAAGTTAGACCTAGTTTCAAATCCAGGATTTAGGTACTATGTCACCATTCTGCTTTGATTCAGAGTGGAGTGGCTGGTGGTGGATGAGGCTGATAAGCTGTTTGAAGATGGTAAGACAGGCTTCAGGGAGCAGCTGGCTACAATCTTCCTGGCCTGTTCCTCTCCCAAGATTCGTCGAGCTCTGTTCAGTGCCACCTTCACCACAGAGGTTGAGCAGTGGTGTAAACTCAATCTGGACAATCTTGTCTCTGTTAACATTGGACCAAGGTAAAAATGACTTATCACAGTTAATGCTCTTGCTTGTTATTTATTGTGGATTCTTGTGCTCCCTAATTCTGGGATTAGTGTAAATCTATTGGGATTGTATTAACTGGGGTTTGTTCTAGTTATATATTTATAAGCAATTGTGTTAATTCTGTTTACATGTGATGTTTTTTTCTCTACAGGAACTCAGCCGTAGAGACAGTAGAGCAAGAACTTTTATTTGTAGGTGCAGAGAATGGAAAGCTTCTCGCCATGAGGGAGCTGATTAAAAAGGTAGGTAAAATCTGGACAGCTGTGGAAGTTAATGATTTCTTAATGCAGCAGGGTGACTTGTCATTTTTATTTTGCAGGGGTTTCTTCCACCCATGTTGGTGTTTGTTCAGTCCATTGAGCGAGTTCGAGAGCTGTTTCATGAGCTTGTATACGAGGGCATCAACGTGGACGTGATTCATGCTGAACGCACACAGCAGCAGGTCAGTAAAGAAAAGAGTAATGTTAAGTTGTTCATTTGTGTCTCCTGAAAATGCTGAAAATGTAAATTTCACTTTCGATGGACAACCATCTTGTTCTCACTGATAGATTTTTACTTCTTTTTTCTCCTGTGCCAGATAGATCTTTTAAACCAAAGTTATAAATGTTACTGCACTGTATTTTATCTAATCATTTTATCTATTTGGAGTTCATATAAAATTTAAGAATTTACATATACATTATCTGCCAAAATGTTAACTTTTGCTTTCTGAAATGGTCCTCAGCTGTAATTTCTCAGTGTTTCACTGTAAACAGAATTAACTTAAAGACTTGTCTTTTCTCTGTCAATTATTTTAAAAATTCAAAAGTACTTTAGTTGATCCCACAGTTGTATTATAAAGTCATATTGTGATGGTCCAAAATAATACAATTACTATGTTACAACAAGAATCAACAAATCTGATCTGACAATGTTCCATGTTCAACTAGAACTGATGAATCATGTGTAAATTGGCTGACTGTACACTCATGAACGTAACCAGATAGTAAAACATGATGTTTAAATACTAATAAACTAAGCTAATTACTAAGTTACTCTCAGGTGTGCTATCGACCGGTTGGTTTGTGCTATTGCATCCTCTGCTGGCTGGTCGAAGGCACATGTACAACGTGTGACTGTCTGTATGTGATCCTGAGGTAAAAGCTGTTAAATTGGAAGACAAAAGTAAAAATGCATATAAAATATATATTAAAAATGTAAATATATAAATCTTTGCACTTTTGATTCTGCTTGTGCTCAGAGAGATAACGTGGTAAACAGTTTCCGTGCCGGCAAGATTTGGGTGCTCATCTGCACGGCTCTAATGGCCCGAGGCATCGACTTTAAAGGAGTCAACCTGGTGGTCAACTACGACTTCCCCACCAGTGCTGTGGAGTACATTCATCGCATAGGTAAGTCACAAAGAGAACATGGACAATGCACATTTCTGAATCTAGTTATTGAGATTTAAGTTGGCATGTCATTAGGTGCACCTACAGTATATTGTGTCATGTGCCATGGGCCAGTAAGGTTCAGATTGTATTGTAGTGGGTAATCGGAAATGATGAGATTGAGAAAAAAGAGTGTGCATCTTTTGACTGGACTATGCTAACACCATATTAATGTGGAGAAGTAGAGTTTAGAATGATAATGTTAATGATATAGTGCAGTTGGTAACTGCCTGATAAATGGTAGCTCAGCAGTATAGGGACTGGACTAGTAATCATAAGGCTGCTGGTTCAAGCTCCACCATCGCCAAGTTGCCACATTTGGGCACCTGCAATTGCTTGAATTGTATTAAGTGATTCTTGTAGGTCGCTTCGGATAAAAGTGTCTGCTAAGTGCCGTAAATGTAAGCGAGTCATTAAAATGTGAAAACATTTAAGTGCTTAAAACTGCTTTATAGTGCTATATCTTTAAATAATGTAGGTTATTTTACTTATCTTTTCTCAATCATATTATTGTTCTTAAATTATTTTCTATTTTGATGGATTTCTCTAGGCCGCACAGGAAGAGCTGGTCATAAGGGAAAAGCTGTTACCTTTTTCACAGAGGCTGACAAACCTCTTCTACGCAGGTAACCATGATGGTGCAAACTCTATTCATTTTACGTCTTGCAAAGATTTAGAAGTGTTTAAAAGCTCTTTACTGTGTTTGAATGTCTCATTTTATCTGCTTTTTTCTATTCTTAGCATTGCTACAGTAATAAAACAAGCTGGATGTCCTGTGCCTGATTACATGATTGGATTTAAGAAACTAAAAAGGTAAAACGTGTAATTTTTTTAGTCGGCTCAGAGCGGTTTTAATTTTCCACTTTGATCTTCCCAAGTAGTTTGTCTGTCTGTTGTTGATAGAAATGCCTACTGCCAAACCAAAGTTGGTTTCAGTTCATATTCTCTTTAGAGAAGTTATTACAGAAGTATGTTATTTTTCTAACAGCATATAGTGTGGTTTATTTTTTCCTTACTAAGCTTTAAAACTTCTTCACAGCAAAGAAAAACGGCGGCTTGAGAAGAAACCACCAAGGAGGTCAACCATTTGCACAACACCTCGCATTCTCATGGAAAAAAACACTGGCAAAGGGAAAAGGTAGTGCCATTAGTCCCAACAACCAAAACTACTCTCTGGTGCATTTGTGATCATAAGATGAAACAGAAGCTTTTTATAAAATGTCCAAGTGCACAATAAATGCAGTAAATGTTTATTTTTAATGAACAATTTATTCACTAAAATGATGGAGCTGTAGGTAAGTTTACTGATCATGGCTGTGTTTTTTCTGCTCTTTCTTTTTAAGGCACAAAAGCAAAACCAAGCCCAACAGTACTGGAGACAATCTGGAGGAGAGTAATAAGAGCTGATATGGTTTGATCAATTGTGAACAAAAAAGATTTGTTTAATAAAATAAAGTTTCAATTATTAATTTTGTTTGTTTTTAATCAGTACCATTCACACTCTTAAAAAAGCACATTAACAATTTAAGAGTGTGTAAAAATTTAAGTTAATATGGATAAGTGCAAGGTTAGTTTCTATTTAAGTACTTAGTAAAGATCTTAGTCTTTAGTCAGCTCTTGAAGAGTGCAAAAGACTGCTGTTCAAACACACATTAAGATTTTTTCCACCACCTGGGTACTGGTGTAGATGAGAGCTTTGATGATGTTTTCTGTCGGTCCCGAGGGAAGCCAGACCTGAGGTTTGAAGGCTACAAAGTTCAAACCTGGTTTGATAAGTGCTTTTAAGGTGGGTTGAGCTAGTCTGTCTTTGGCTTTGTAGACAAGCACTATTATTTTGAATTAAATGTGAGTGGGTACAATGGATGGGTGGAAGCCAATGAAGAAAGTGCATTTTGGGGATTTGGAAAGATTTGAAAGACATGGAAAGTTACAACTTCAGAAGAGTGTGTGTCTAGAAGATAGGAAGAGACCAAGTACAGAACACTGTTGGACTTAATGCATGGAGCAGATGTAGATCCACTTCATGACACCAGATAAGATTGATTAGGGTATAAGGATTACATGTACATCTGTTAGTTAATCATCAAAAAGAGGTTTTAAACACAATCCTAAGTAAAGATCTTAGTCTTTAGTCATCTTTTGAAGACTGCAAAAGTCTGCTGTTTGCAGTCCTAAGTAGACATTGTGTGACCCGGATGGCTCCAGCTGGAAATCAAGCACAGAACCTTCCTGCTGTGAGCCAACATTGCTACCCACTGAGCCACCCTGCCACACAATATCATTTATCATTTAACATGTATGTAATGTTTATACACCTGGTAGCAATTGATTTGGCTAAATAAAACAGCTAAATTCAGTCATCAGGTGGTGTCCACATAATTTTGACCATACTGTATAGTAAAGGTTGAGTAGTACAATGAGTAATAAGGGTCAGTAATTATGTCTGAAGTGCCAAGTGTGGACTTTTTAAAAACTGGGATGTAAAGAGGCTGTTGATTATTAAATTGGGGACTTTGAGTGTCTTTGCAGCAGTCAAATCAGATGAGAAATTTGACAGTAGATGTGATGATCGCCAGCCAACGAGCAGGCCGGGAAAATGTTTCTGGTTAGAAAGGTCAGAGATGACTTGTTGAGGAAAGTTGTTGGATGACTGGGAGGAAGGAAACAAGATTTTACAGGGTGGCTAAATACAGGGTGTCCCTAAGGTCTGGACACAGGAAATGTCACTAACTATAACTATATCTTTACTAAAATAAGCACACATACATATTGCATCACAAATAGTGGAAAACACATTGAAGATGTTATTAATATTCTAATGAAATAAAATATTGTTGAAAAATGTATTGAAATTTATTTAAAATATGCATTTACCTATGTGTCCAGACTTTAGGAACACCCTGTAATGTGTTGGATACAGGATGGACATTAAGATAAAGAGAAAAAGACAAACTGATGATCAGAGACATTGAGTATGATAAGGTTGGGAGCTGAAGAGTGTGAAATAAAGACTTGGTTCAGAAGTCGTGGGTAGATGAGGGTGTTGATTATGTGGCTCTTGTATTATGACTGGTGCACTGGTCTAGTGCATGCAAGTTTGTAAAAAACAGGAAATGAAAAGATCAATCTAATACATGTTTTGCACTTTGATGTGTGAGTGCTACCACATTCCTGAACCAGAACATGGTTTCATAATTACTTTGGAGACATTTTTCTCAGACTCTCAAAGGTTCAGCATCTTTGCAAGACTCTGAAATCCATTTTTTAAAAGATCTTTTTTTAAATGATTTTTTACTTATTTTAAAGATTTTTTGGCTTTTAGAAAAGGACTATCCAAATAAAATCTGGTTAGTATTTTAAGGATCAACTAAACAGGAGGAGATGACTTTTATTATAAATCAGTATTTAAGGATTACACTAAACTGCTGTTGCAGAATCTTCTTAACTGGCTGGATTTCAAAGGAATAATTCAATAATGGGTGAGTTTTGACAGGACAGCTGGCATCTTATAAGGGCTGCTGTGCTTTTATGTATTGTAATGAAATAAAATGTCAACCTGTATCGTGTTGATAGGTTTTTCTTTTTAGATGTAAGGTGATTTTAGGATGACCAAATAAGGCATGGTGGGTTTCAACAGCTCTGATCAATGCTCTTCAACCGGTGTTCATATTCACAACTTTTAAATGTGAATCCAACATGTAATTTCTCTAGGCTTTTTAGTCTTTCAGTAAGGGACTATCAAATTTTATTGATTAAGGTTTAAGGATTGCATGTACATCTGCATGTTAGTTAATCCAAAACCCCTTGAGAGCTGCAGTTCAAAAGGAAGGATTTTATTTCAAGACTTTAAAGTTCGGCGAGTTTTAATTGGATGGCTGGTATCTTGGAAGGGCTACTGATCATATATTTCAAAGTAAATGCATATGTATTAATTAGTTGAGTTTTAAGATTTTTTCTTTAAAAATGGACCAAGTTCACTTATTCATTGACATTTCTGCATGGGTGTTTTTAAATCTAGGTTATTACAGTATTTTCTTTAGTTTCTCTGTTAATATAAACCTTTGTTTTGGTAATATTAATCATAATGCCTTTATTTAGCCTTTTTTTTTTCTGTAAGAAGAACTTTAAAAATCATTTAAAATAATGAGCCTATTTTTAAATATGACAGAAAGTTCCTCAGTATTACACAGTTTCACAAGGCTAAACTATTAAAGTGGTAGATTATAGATTTTGTGTGTGTTGAGTTGCAGGATACAAAAAAATTTATAAACACTTTAATAAATACCCCCCCCCCCCCACCCCCCACCCCCCACCCCACCCCACCCAAGAGGATGTGGTTTATCGTAGAAGACAAGTTACAATGGTGGCGGTAGCACTGTCGCCTCACAGCAAGAAGGTCCTGGGTTCGATCCCCAGTTGGGGCGTTCTGGGTCCTTTCTGTGTGCAGTTTGCATGTTCTCCCCGTGTCCGTGTGGGTTTCCTCCGGGTGCTCCGGTTTCCTCCCACAGTCCAAAGACATGCAAGTGAGGTGAATTGGAGATACTAAATTGTCCAAGACTGTGTTGGATATAACCTTGTGAACTGATGAAACTTGTGTAATGAATAACTACCGTTCCTGTCATGAATGTAACCAAAGAGTGTAAAACATGATGTTAAAATCCTAATAAACAAACAAACAATGGTGGCGATTCAGAAAAAATTGACTTTTTCACAGGTTTCTCTTTTGTTAAAATATGCATACATTGTTTTGTCCCCCTCAACATGTATATGAGCACAATATTAGCACAATATTGTATAGTACGTACATACATATATATATACTGCTTTAAATAAGGGCGTGAAAGAGTCATACGCCATCATACATCCTCATACACGACCATACGCAATCATACGCATACATGCTTTAACAAAAAAACTGTGCCAACTACGCTGCAATACGTGTGAAATGGTACGTTTTACATGACTGATTTTTTAAACTTGAGCGTTTAAATTCTTACACCATTAGACTAAATATTTTTGTTTAATAATTAATTAATAATTCTTTTTTAATTATTGTCATGATTTTACACGTTAAATAGCTCGCAGTTAGGTCTTTGTCTTTGCTAGGCCTTTGGCAGGCCTTGTTTACCTTGGCCTACATCGCAATTATTGTTAATTACTTGAATTGAGGTTTTTTAAAAAAAAAGCTGATAAAATCATGCACATGTTAAACATTTTTGGTAAATATAAGTAAAATATTGAGCATTTTGCAACCTCAGCCAGGTCTTGTATATGTAGCACTTAGCATGCATCGTAATGTTTTTTACTTCCATATAAATGAGATTGCTAAACTGTACAGCAGGAAAGCATGTAACATTTAACTTTTAACAGTATTTATTTTATTCTTAGTTACTGCAACATGCACCAATAGTTTTGTATTAAGTGAATGTGTCTGTACTATAAAGAAGATAAAGTCTGCACCATAATTATTACCACCCATGGTAAAGATTGGTAGAAAGAGTTGGTAGAAATAAAAACATATAGCTGAAGCGTGTTCTAATTTTTTCAAGTCATTATTATGAATATAAAGGTGGATGATGGTTTTGAAGCTGTTTGTGTGTTTGAGAATTTATTTGTACTATAGTGAACAATTTAAATTGTAATTCTATTTATATAAGACAATATTTGGTCACAAATAAATGTAATTTAATTATTTGATTGATTAAAAAATAAAGTTGTTTGAAGTACATTAAAGTAGTAGTTTTATTTTAACAGTTGTGAGCTTTCCTATATAAACATTAAATGTTTTTTATTTATTTTTGTTCTGTAAATTTAGGGATCGCTGTGTTGCAAATTGACACTAAGCTTGCCTGAGAGCCTGAACCCTGCTAAATATGATCAGGTATGTTTTTTTTTTTTTACCATCTGTACTAGTTTGCAGTGAATCCAGTCCTGTTAACATACAAATCCAACCTACAGAAAAGTGCAATAAAAACTTCAATATTAACTTAAAAAATTAACTTGAACCTTTAACAGAAACTATTAATAAGAAATTATTATTAATGTTTTCAGTTACAAACTTAATTCTATTTGTTAAATATAAACTAAACTTAAGAAATTGATGCCTGCAACACTAAAAAAGTTGGGACCTTTTAATTGTCTGGGAATTGAAGATATGCATTGTTGCAGTTTTGCACGTGGAAATGCCTATTCTTGCTGTATACAAGCAATACATTTTCAATAGGAAGCAGATCTAGACTGCGGGCAAGCTAGGCAAGCACACGCACTCTATGTCTGCGAAACAATATTGTTGTAACTCATGCAGTATGAGGACTGGCATTGATCTGCTGTAATAGTTTTGTTTTTGTTTTATTAGGATTTTAAAATCATGTTTGACACTTTTCGTTACATTCAAGACAGGAACCGTAGTTACTCATTACACAAGGTTCATCAGTTCACAAGGTTATATCCAACACAGTCATAGACACTTTTTTATCTCCAATCTTGCATGTCTTTGGACTGTGGGAGGAAACCGGAGCACCCGGAGTAAACCCACGTGGACACGGGGAGAACATGCAAACCACACAGAAAGGACCTGGACTGCCCCACCTGGGGATCGAACCCAGGACCTTCTTGCTGTGAGGCGACAGTGTTACCCACTTAGCCACCGTGCCACCCTCCTGCTGTAATAGAGTTTGTGGCTAAAGACGTCATCTCGGCCAATATAATATACCAATGTAATCCTCCACATTAGTGGTAACTTCACATATAACCAGGATTTCTGCACTAAATTAATACATGGCTTCATCTTTGCATAATACAGCTTCAGGTTGCATTTCTTGATGCAGCGGCGAACTGTTAAGGCACAAAGATTTTCCAAAGTACTCTGAGCGCAAGTGGTATCACAGTAGCATGATGGTTTCTCAAACTCTGACTCCCTAAGTCTTTTCATGATATTATGAACTGTAGATGATAAAAGACCTAAATTCTGTCAGTCTGTGCTGTAAAACTGACTGACCAGTTCTTCATAAAGTTTAACTCAGTGGTGAACCACCACCCATTTGCATTTGGTAGATGCTTTTTTCATAGTTAGTCTTGCTGATCACACCTATTACGAGAATAGTGGAACATTCTGGAATAGTGTTACTTGTAAAACCCTAGTCTTAATTTTCCTGTCACAACTTTTTGGTTGTGTTGCAGGCATCACATTCTGTTGTTGTTTTTATATGTACAAAATACAATTAGGTTTGTCAGTGAAAACACAAACGGTTTTCTTTGTACTTTTATCAGGTTAAAGTTCAAGTGATTTAACAAATTAGTTTTAAGTTTATAATGCATTTTTAGAAAGTCTCCAAACTTGCTGGAAATAGGGTTTGTATTTTCTTCACTGATGATACTTTAGATTAGACTATTACTAATTCAATGTACCTAATTTTCTTAAAACCGGTAGTTCCCAGTTCAATGTGAAGAGAATCCAAATGGAGAGGAAGGTGTTATGGTTTTTGAAGATAAAAACTATCCTATGAGACTGGATCCTCGGGTAAGTGTCCTGTAATGATTGCCTTTACTAATCTTAATAAAAAAAGGGCCTTATAATGTACTATTTATGCTGCTTGATTAATCAGTGTGTTATCATGTTGAACTGATATTGCTGTGCTACTTCAGTAGAGTACTGTACAGTTGAATGAGCATGAATTCTGTGAAATAACTTGAATTTATGCACAAGTTTTTTATAAAATGTGTTTTTGTTATTGACATTATTAAATTCAAATCATTGACATTTCCATCATACAGTCCATGTAAAAGAACAATTGAGCTGATACTTCTTCAAAAGTCCAATGATTTTACAAATGATTTAGGTTAGATTAAGGGTATTGGTTTTAAACGTGCCCCACCCTTTCACAAGACAAACTTTTGGTATTCTCTTAAAAGAAATCTGTTGCTAACAGGGGTAAGAGTGTTATCAACTATCTTTTTTCAAGTGTGTGTGTGTGTGGGGTGCAATATAAGGCAAATAGTTAAATTACATTCATATTTTTTGTAATGAATAAAACCACATGGAATTAGGACTACTTCAGAAAACCTTTGTCAGTAAACACATGCAAGTTAAGACTACGCAAACAACATACAAAACCAACTCAAGTTTATCTGGGGTGGACTGATGCAAAGTAGAAACATGTGCTGCAGTCTAGTGAGCCCACCTTTCAAAAATTAATATTTGGAAATAATGGATGTTGTTGAGCAAAAGAGGAAAAGGACTGTCCTGATTGTTGTCAATGCAAAGTGTAAAAGTCAGCATCAGTCATAGTATGGGGGTGCTTTAGTGCCAATGGTATGGGTAACTTGCACACCTATGAAGGCACCGTTAATAGAGAGGGGAACATACGAGGGATCATAAAAAGTTTCTGCACTTTTGTATTTTGGTTGAAAACGGTGAGGGTGGGAGTAGTAATTGGTCATGTCTGAGAGACTGAGAAATGCTTATAGTGCGGATTTAGCGCCATCTGATTCCCACCATTTTGGACACTCAAAGAAGCTTTAGGGGTAAGAAGATTTTCATGTGATTATGATTTGAAAGCAGCGGTGCATCACTGGCTACGCGCTCAACCAAAAACACTTTTTGCTGATGCATTAAAAAGTTGGTACGATGCTGGGAAAAATGCATTGGAAGACAACTATGTAGAAAAGTGATGTCATTTGTTTTTGAAATTCTTAATAAATAGTTAAAAAAAGTGCAGAAACTTGCTGCCAACTAAAACCTATTTTTACTGCTACTAGACTGGCCTGTCTGCCATCCAAATCTATCTCCCATTGAAAACAAATGGCAAACTGAAGCACAAATATGTTATGCACCTGTGTTATATAAAACAAGAATAGGGGAAAAATTCACTTTTACAGCTTCAACAGTTTATGTTCAAACACAATTTACAAAACATTGTGTAAAAAGAGGGAAATGTGTATCTAACATTGGTACACATTACCCTGGTCCCTAGTTCTAAGCAATATCCAGCAATTTACTGTTGGAACCACTGGCAAAATGTGCTTTTTCTGTCCTTGTTCCATCATAATCCCAGAAAAATATGAATTTATTGTAATTGGATGGTGTAATATAATTTATTATACTGACATTTTCTGTTTTGGTGTAAAATTTCAGGTTCCTGACTGCTGAGAAATGATGATCTGCAATCACAGTGACTAATAAGAACAAGACTTTTACTACAAAAGAAAATGTAATTGGATCGGAGTTGCTTTTTACCATAAAAATGAAAGCATTATTAATATTTATAGACTACAGTTTTGGTAAAAAGTAACCTGCCCTCTGATACTGCAACATTAATAACTCTTTAACACACTTGAACATCAACATTTGGTGCAAATAAAATGTTGAGTTGACTGAAGTGAAGTGGTGGTGCTTTATTTCGATACATGGTGCTTACAATAGCAGTTCACCATCTAGGATTTAATATAATATTCCCCAGACTAATTTATAAACATGTAGTGGTACAGTTACTGATCACACTAATGAGATTGTAGCAATCATACTTAATACTTAACCCTCCATAAGAAAATAAGTTGAATAATATAGCTAATGAATGAAAAAAATGAATGATGTAGTATTTGGAACAGCAGAATCCACAAAGTTGAATCAGTTCATCTGGACACAAGTTTGTTGTAGAGATACGTTTCGTCACTCAATCCGAATGACTTCTTCAGTCTGAGCTGGTGTTGAATACCCCAACCTTATATGCAGTTGATTTGCATAACGACCGATCACCACCATTGCATAACAATGGAACTGGTGATCAGGTCCATATGAAATTCACAATGACCCTTAATTACAATGGTCATGTGTGTCTTTCACACATGATTGGGGTAAAGCTTTACCCCAATCATGTGTGAAAGACACACATGATTCAACACCAGCTCAGACCGATGGATTATTGAGCATGCATCAACAGAACAGCAGGATATTTTGTTAATACTGCCATGTCACAATTATTCAACCCTTGCATAACATTGCTGTTGTAGTTGTAGCAGTTAAGGTACTGGACTAGTAATCAAAAGGTCACTGGTTCAAGCCCCACCACTGCTGGGTTGCTGCTGTTGACCCTCAATTGCTCAGACTGTATACCGTCACACTACTGTAAGTCACTTTGGATAAAGGCATCTGCTAAATGCTGAAAATGTAAATGTAAATGATTGTAAAACCTACTGCTAGTCTGCATGACCTAAAGTTAGGTTACAACATTATTTAACTATTGTGAACTCAATAACGACACTTAATTTGCTTCAGCTGTTATTTGATATATAAACACCATATCTGCGTCCGAAATCACATACTACCATACTAAACAGCAAATGCGAAAGCAGTTTGCGAGAGCGGGTAGTACTTCCGAATAAGCAGTATACATTAAACAGTATGCGAAACGAAAAGTAGCTGGATGACCTACTGCCTGGGCAGCCATTTTTGATTATGCAAACGATGCACACTTACGGTCTGATAATCTATCCCATAATGCAACTGGAGCTGCAAAGGAGTTCGTAGCAAAAAAGAAAGATGGCAGAAAGCGAGTAGGACAAACATTAAATGTTATGATTTAGTACAACCCTGAAAAATGTTATGAGTAGCTTTGTGGAGAACGACAGAATTAATTTTGTTCATTTTAAAATTTTTATAACTGTGACAATGAGACGTTGTGCATCACGTGACATTAGTAAGATGGCGGACGTAGTACATACGGGGTTACATGCATACTGCACACTTGCATACTGAAAGAGCGTACTGCTTTACCGGTCAAGCAGTGTGCACTGCCTCGAAACTAGTACATACTGTTTAAGTATGCGATTTCGGACGCAGCCCATGTTATGCGTTATAAACATGTTCAAAGTGTGTTGCAACCACAGTGAAAACTAAGGAGCTCTCACACAAGCTAGGAGAGGAGATCATTCCATTGCACCAAAAGGGCAATGAGAGTAAGAAGATTTCCAAAACCTCGAGCATACATATAGTAACACTACTGGGAGTATTGTATGGAATTTCCAAAATGCCTGGCCATGGGAGTGAGACCAAAATGTTATACAGATTCTGCCATGTTTTTCTTTATTTTTTGGGGGTAGAAACCACGTCTCTCTCCCCATTGTAACAACAAAGAGTAAGATGGCGATTTGTCTTGCACGTGATATTAAACTTTGACCCCAGACAAGATCAGAGTTATTATATACAGTACATAAAACATTTTTGTTTTTAGAATTTCATATTCACTGTTGTCATTTCAAATCCACATCAATGCAAGTGTTATTGATTCAAAAACAGCAACACAAATACAATTTTTAGACGGCGCTCCATGGTGACGAGTGCTACTTTTAGAACAAGCCCTGTGGGCGACCAGATGCCCGCGGGGGCACCATGTTGGTGACCCCGGGCTTACAGGATGACCCAATGAAACACAGGATGACAAATGTGTCATTGGCAACCAAGATCATCACTTAACAAAAAAATGAAGAATGCATTTTGTGGTAAAATTGAACCTAGGTGATAAGTGGATTTTCCAGCAAGACAGTGATCCCAAACACACTTCCAAGTCATCAAAGCTTGGTTAGGTAATCAGTCCTGTAGTATCCTGGAGTGGCCGGCCTACTAACTTTTTTATTTCAATCCAAAAGAAAACTTGGTGGGATTTAAAGAGCTGGAAGCTTTAGCACAGAGGGAATGGGCAAAGATTAAACTAAAGAGGCATCAGAAATTTGTTAGCACTTACTGAAACTGCTTATTACAGATTATTAAAAAAAGATTTTCAACCAAGTGCTGAGGTTGGGAATTGATTAACAGTGCAATAGGGTTTGCAAATATTTTGCCAATTTACCAATTGCTAAATTTTTCTAAAATGTTAACCCACAGTTAAATTGCTAACTGAATCACAGTGGTGGAAAATTTCCATCTGAAACATCCAAGTCTTGGCCTGACCCTTTCCACTTCAACTGTGACCAGTCCTTGAGCCCACAATTTATTGGACCCCCTTCTTTTGACCCCAAACCCCAGACTGCGTATATTTGATCTGTAGCTCCATACTAACATTACTTGCTAACTCAGCTTCTCCACCATGTTTATGGCTATTAACCTTCAGTTTTGTTTTTTATCTGCCTCTGCCACCTTCTTTCCAATAACATATGGATACAACATTTCTCCTTATTTTTTCACTCTTAGTTCTGTAGTACTGCTCAGTTAATTATCTTCTGCACCACATCAATAGACGCTTTGATAAAGATTGCATTGTCCCTGATGTAGTTCCTCTTCTTCATCTGCTCATGCGAGATGAATTTCGGGTAGCCAAAGCCCAGCAAGCTTTCATCTAGGCAGCCTGAGCGCACGCTTCCCACTGCTCCAGGCTGAGGTCTCTGGAAGTTCGGCCAGGTTGGATCTGGGTTGAAGCTCTCTGTGATGTGCTGTGGTTTGGAGAGGGCTGGGTCGCTTTGGTCCATGAGTGAAAACGTGACTCGAAAGGGGAACGGCCACTCCAGCAGGCCGTCGTATTCTCCTGGAAGAACCCTGATGTAGACAGACAGGTGCATTCCCTCACCACTGCCGTTCCCATTGGGGAAGGCAGATACTTGGAGGCGATAGCCATAGCGATGAGAGTAGAAGGCGGGGCTGAATAGTTCCGAGCTGCCGTTCGAGCCATTTCTGGCCTCCTGAAGGTGGCGGCTATAGCAAGGGATTTTCCAGAGCAGAGTCCCGTCTTGGCTTCCGGAAAGTTCCTCAACTCTGCGACGAAGCTCCCGTAGCTCAAGTCTTTGGCGATTTACTAGGCCGCACAGTAAGGACAAGTGGGAGTGGGCAGCATCTTCCAGGTGATGAGGCACTGCAGGCTTGGAACACTAATGGCAAAGAGAGAAGAGGATATAGCAAGAAATAAGTGATGAGGAAATGTTTTGATTTGGCAGTCATTTTAGTATTTTATTCATCAAGCAGTTGTTAAGTACTGTCTTATTCAATAGTACAATAATGAAAAATGTAAAATAAATTTAACTGCCAGGTTGCCACAGTTGGGCTCTTGGGCCCTGAACCCTCAATTGCTTAGACTGTATACTATAAGTCACTTTGGATAAAAGCGTCTGCTAAATGCTGAAAATGTAAATGTCTCACACTTGAAATATTAAAGACCTCATGCTGGCACCTCAACCAGACATTAGGAAGCACTGTTCCAACAACAAGGAGGTCATTCCCCATCCGACCTTTCCTTTCTCAGAGACTGGGTCTGTTAAACACCCAAACAGGCCAATCACAGGCCTGAGACTCAAACACAGGCCTCTGAGACATAAGTGCAACAACCAACCACTTCTTTTCACCTGCCTAAGGCAGGTCCACAAGAAGGCAGGCCACCCAAGAAGGATGGGCCCTGCTGAGTCTGGTTCCTCTCAAGGTTTCTTCCTGTAATTTTCAGGGAGTTTTTCCTTGCCACAGTCGCCCTCGGCTTTCTCAACAGGGGTTTTTGTATCTGTTGGTCCGGCATTTTGTAAGGTTGCTTTGAGACAATGTATATTGTAACAATTGGGACCTCCATTGTTCATCATCTCTGTGCAGGTCCCGTCAACCAGCCAGCAGAGGCCGCAATCGCAGCAAAAATGAGCAATCCCATCCCAACACCTGTTAGCAATGTGTGTGGCTAAAGCGCCTCAATTTAATATATCAGACAGGTGTTCACATAACTTCGGCTATAGAAGATCTGACATATCTGCTCGCCGCTTCAATCTAGCAAATTCTATTAAAGTTAATAATGATGAAAAATGAATCCTCACTCTGTATTTGCAGCCAGCTTCTTTAAACGGACAAAACATCATGGCAGTTCCACAGCCTTCCTTAACATGAGTTATCAAATCTTCTCGGGTAATGCCAGGTGTCCCACACTTGTTGGGGCACTGTACTGGAAAGCGAGGGCACTGATTCTGATGATGCTGTTAAAAAAAGTAAAAGGTATAACAAAAGTTATATATTAAATTGTGTTACCATGTAAACATTCATAATAACATGATTCTCATGATGCTGTTAAAGATGAAAAGGTATAACAAATGTTATATATTAAATTGTTACCATGTAAACATTCATAAAAACATGATTCTGATGATGCTGTTAAAGATGAAAAGGTATAACAAATGTTATATATTAAATTGTGTTACCATGTAAACATTCATAAAAACATGACTGTTCCCCTGCTATAGTAGTAGCAATTTACCCTGCATTCAAACTAAAAAGCACCAAGCTTGTGCTTCATGCATTCTTACAATTCTTCATGCAAGGTCATTTAAAATGTTGTGTTTGTTGAAAGGCACAGACTCAAATTTGGTATTAACATGTTCGTTCATTTAAACCACTTAACTTTTGGAAAGACCATTAGTGCTAAGGTTTATCCTTTGGATGTTCATAATGAGGCCTGTGACAGAATACATTAACAGTGTGGCAATGTTAACTTGAGCTCACCTGAATGGTGTCAAAGAGGAACTCCTTGTTGCAGTATTTGCAGGGAAGCAGTCGTTTGGGGCATTCAGACAGACTGTGCTGGGTCATCAGTCTGCGCACCATTCGAGCCCCACACTTATTCTCGCAGTACATGCTCTCCTCTGGACACATATCCTGGTGCCTCTGTGGGTGAAAAGGTACATCAAGTAAGCTGTCCATCAACACAATCATAATTTATTTATTTTATTAGAATTTTATTGTCATGTTTTACACACTTATTAGTTACTGGTTACACAAGACAAGTGTGTAACCAGTCATGGACAATTTTGAATCACCCATTAACCTCATTTGCATGTCTTTAGACTGTGGAAAGAAACTGCAGGTCCCGGAGGAAACCCACACAGACACGGGGAGAACATGCAACCTCCGCACAGAATGGACCCGGACGCTCCACCTGGGTATTGAACCCAGGACCTTCTTGCTGTGAGGCAACATTGCTACCCACCGAGCCACTGTGCCGCCCCTCAACCCATTTATAATAGCAATACAACTCTTGTGTTTTGTGGTGTTTTTTAATTAGGGAAAATAAGTTTAATTGTCAAACATAAGCAGTTTACTTTCAAATAAGAGAGGGCATCAAGTTACTGACACAATAGCTCTTATATATAATTAATTTTTATATCTTAATGTACAGCATACAGACTGAACTTCTGTAAGCTTAATCCTTTTAAAACATAATTGGACGTTCGTGAGGGAGTGGAAGCTGGGTGAGTAACCTCCTTCCCTATGCATTTTGGGGGATTGGGCTTGATTATTAGTGATTTGAACTTAGTCTTTGTGAAAAGGCTTTAGAGCAGTGTACTGGTAAATAATAAAACTGCACAGATTGGTACACCAGCACCCCCTATTGGTAGTGCAATCAAATGCCATAGTTTTGAAATTGTTGGTAAAAGCCGCGTCCTATCTAGCGACAAAAATACTCACTTGGATAAGCAGGTCCTGCTTCTGCATGTTTTTTATTTTTATTTTTTTACCCCTTTTTCTCCCCTTTTTAGCGCATCCAATTGTTCAATTAGCATCGTGCTTCCTCTCTGTCTATGCCGAACCCTGCCCTGACGGAGGTGATTGAAGCTAACCCGTATCCCCTCCGAAACACGAGCAGCAGCCAGATGCATCTTTGCCACCCACACATTGACGAGTTTGGCGCCACCCAGCGTTGCATGCGGAGAGACACACCCTAAGGGCACCCTCTCTCATCTCTGTGCAAGCGCCTCCAACCAGCCGATAGAGAACGTAATCGCATTCTGACAGAGAGAGACCCGCATCCGGTTCTTTGTCCCCACCCCCCATATGAGCAACCGGCCGATCGTTGCTCATATAGCCACTCAGCTTCGAACCGGTAAAGCAAAGCTGGATTCGATACCACGTTCTCAGAATCCAGCCCTGGTTGCAGCGTGTCTCTTTTTACCGCTGCGCCACCTGAGTGGCCTTCTGCATGTTTTTAAAAAATTCTAAACAGACACTGACCGGAGGCAGGGTTTCAACCCAGGTTCCCAGGACCCTGGTGCTAAGTGCTAAGTGGACCACGTTACTTGCTGCAACACCCTTCCACCCTAATACTAAAAAAAAAGCAGAACTCTATTTTGTTGTGTGTGTATCATGACTGACCTCGTGTGCCTCGCCGGTGAACTCCTCAGCGCAATGATCACAGCGAAGTTTCCTCTTGGTGCAGTCATGCTGCAGATGCTGAGGTAGATCCCGGCGTAATAACTTGATCGAGCAGCGATTAGGACATGGGACCACATTATAAGCACATACTGACAGATGAGCCTTAAAGAAAGAAAGTATACAAATCTAAGAGAAGGTCTATACTGCACTGAATATGCAATCCATATTTTATCCAAAAATTATTATCTAAAAATCTAAGCTTTACAGACGTGTGTGTACCCTGGGTTATTAATCATAAGGTTGAGCCCTTGAGCAAGGCCCTTTACTCACTCAACTCAGGAAGTGGGAACAAGGCAGGGGTACAGCTCACCTCATTTAAGCAATTCTGTATAAAGAGTGCAACATTTCTTCACAGAAATGTGAACAACTGATCTACAGTTATTAAAACATTTGGTTCCAGTTGTTTTTGTCTTGACGATTTGAATAAATTAAGTGTGTCAAAAACAAGGCAGTCCGGATGGGGACACATACTTTTCTGCAGCACTGATTTTTTGTCTGTAAAATTAAAAATATTTCTTAAAAAAAAAATCCCATCTCTGTTCATTGTATTATTATTTTTTTGTTTACAACAAGGGTACGGCTGTGATATTTGTGATATCTCCAAGTATGATTGTAATCAAGGAAAAACAAAAAACTTTCAAACTAACTAGTCTGTTTGTTAGGCAGTTATCTGTGGTGGTAATCCTTTGGGTATGGTGTTCTCTGGGAGCATGACGTAATATAGATTATAGACACAGTGGTGCCTATTAGCAGCTATTTTAAAGCCACTTATTCTGACTAATTCAGTCGATTTTTTGCATTGTAGTCTGACATCAAGTGAAGAAGAACTGAATACATTCTGACTAGACACATCAGCTAACAAAGTCTTTGGTGTGTGTGTGTGTCTGTCTGTCTGTGTGTGATTTACCTGTAGTTGTTTATTTGCAGATGCCCACCGACAACCTTCTTCACTATGAATGCAGCGGATGGGCAGAGTCAGAATCTGCTGCTCCAGCTCTACATCTGGAAAGATCTGCATAACACATTTCAACCTATTATTTTGGGTTATAGAAAAATAAACAGTCTGTTTACAACTAAGCTGATTTGAGGTGCTAATAGTGGTTGACTGGAGTACCAGAGCCTTAGAAATGTCTGTAAAACTCCTAATTGAAACAGTTAATTTCTTTGCTTGCTGAGTCCTTTAAGGTGTCAAATCTAATTGATAAAGTAAATAAGGGGGTGATTTATTTTCCATATCATTGCTTTCGACTGCTCCTGTTAGGGGTCACATTCATCTGCATATTTGAGTTCGCACAGCTTTACGCCAGATGCCCTTGCTGACATAACCCTCCTATTTATCTGGGCTTGGGTCCGGCCTTAAGGGTGCATTGATGTGTGTCTCTGACTAGGTTCTTGTAACGCCATATGTCTTTTGTGTTTGTGAGCCCAGCCTAGGATTCAAACCTTTGGAACTCAGGCACTGCCATTTTCAGCAGCGCGGCTTACACCACAAAAGTTCACTGTCAGTTAATAATGCAATTTTGTATATTAAAGGGAAAAAAAGTTGCGTTTACACTCAACTACTGCCTTTGCTACTACTTTGTAAGCTACAGCATTAGTCAACACTAGTGATGTAATGTTAATGAAATACTTACTTTAGCATAATCAAGAGGCAGCTGATCTTCTGGGCACCTGAACACACCCTCACTGTGGGAAAACAGAGGAAAGAATGCTGTAAGTAAAGCATTAACAGCACTAACTGATAAACACTGGTAAGCTTTAAAATGCGTATTTAAAAATCAAAGATTACTTTGGATTTACTGTGTGAATGGGATGACTGGATCTGTAAACATCAGTAACTTGACTATGATCAACAAATTGTGACTTTGGCCATTTGTACAGTTAGCACTGAAATAATTTGGGTCTGTTGGACACATGGAACTTGTGACCTTGTGTATTAGAACAAAGAGCCCCCCTAGTGCCACACCACCCTTTTTTAATGGGGTTTAGGTCAGGTGAATGGAATGTTAATAGTATAAACTTGATTTTAAGCTCACTGAACCATTTTGAGTTAATTTAGAAACATGTTTGGGATCATTGTCGTGGTGGAAGAACCAACTATGAAGCAGAGTCATTTAAATTATTCTGATACTTGGTGTTCAAGTGGCACAGTGGCACACTATTATGTTAGATCTGGCTTCAAATCTCATTGGGCAGCCAGGTGTCTACACAGACATGATAGGTTATGTCTGTTTAGGAATTGGGGGTGTCTGTGATGGATTGGCGCTCTGTCCAGGGTATTCCTGCCTTGCACACCTGGACTCAATGAAATAAATGAAATGAATTATTTGAAATCTAACAGTTGTGATCATTGAAATATCAGCACTGCACTGAAATGCACTACATGACCAAACGTGTGTGGACCATGAGCTTGGAAAACCATGGAAATATATGGTCATTGGGCCATGCACAAAGGTCCTTGTGCCCCTTTACTACCACATTTCCCCCCTTCCTGTCAACTGCCAGCCTTTTTAGCAATGACCTTCCGTAGATTACTCTTCTTGTGGAGGGTGTCAATGATCATCTTCTAGACCAGGGTTTCTTAAACCCTGGGGTTGCCAGGCAAAAAAATGGGTTGCAGAGAAAAATACTACTAATAAAAAAAAACTTGTACATGAATGCCCCCTTGTGGAGGCTATATGTTACATCTTGTAAACCACAGTGGGACCAAACAGTAAGATGCATTGCTTGTGTTGCCTGGGTCGTGCTCTAGACAACTGACAGATTAGCATTTATCCCCATGATTGTGGTTGTGTGTGCTGAACTAGACAAGGAGATACATGGTATTTATACTGTTTAAAAAGTAATATAAATAATAGTACATAATTTGTTACTGTATATTATACAATTAATTTTATCTACCTGTAGCAATAGTTGTGTAGTATGTAGGTTGTCCACATACTTTTGGCCATTCACATGCACACAGAAATACAAATGCTTATTCACATTAAAAAGACATGTTAATTCTTGTCAGTGAATGCTCCTGTTTGCTTTTAGTTTTCCTTAATCCTTGCTCCTTCTCCACCCTGATCTTTCACAGATTATTAGAGTTTAAAATAATAATAAAAATAAAATTGTACAAAGGAAAATAAAAATAGAAATGTACTAAACAACATTTAAAAACACTTATTCATTAACTGCATTAGAGGCTGGTGTAAAGAACACCACCAAACATTGATTTTAGATCCACTGTTTCAGCTTTAAATGGTCTAAAAATAGCACTGTAATATGTAAGATTTCTTCAAGAGTAAACTTTTGAGTTCCAAAGAAAAAAGGTCAAACAATGTGAGCCTAAATCACATTTGCATTAGTCACAAAATGTCTTTAAAACGTCATGGCAGTTCATGTTAGGTAAAAAAAAAAACAGTGGCCTACCCTTATTCACCGACATGGACACATGAACACATTACATCATAATTGCTAAATTTTACAAAAGTACAGCCCCAAAATCAACACATAATTAAACGTACACCCCTATAAACCACGCTTAACAAAATCTGTTTGTCATAAGCTTCACAAAGCTTGATATCATGGCAGGACTGTCATATGGACACACTATATTTAATTAGCAGACACTTTTACCCACAGGAATTTATTTATTTTATTTGGATTTTAACGTCATGTTTTACACACTTTGGTTACAATCATGACAGGAAAGGTAGTTACTTTTATTATGTCAAACACAGTCATGGACAATTTAGTATCTTCAGTTCACCTCACCTGCATGTTTTTGGACTGTAGGAGGAAACCGGAGCTCCCAGAGGAAACTCACGCAGACACGGGGAGAACATTCAAACTCCCCACAGAAAGAACCCAGACCGCCCCACCTGGGAATCGAACCCAGCACTCTTACTGTGAGGCGACAGTGCTACCCACCGAGCCACCGTACCGTCCCCCAAGGCAGTTTATAGTGGTGACAGATACAAAGCAATGCTTAAGGGCCTTGCTCAGGAGCCAACAGAGCTGGGGCTTGAACCAGCAACCTTCTGATGATTAGTCCAGTGCCTTAACCACTAAGCTTTCACTGCCCTATAACTGGGAGTATTAAGAAAGGTTAAGAAAGGTATGTCCTGGAATAATTTAAAATCATTTAGTCCAATGATTGTTCTGCATGGTTAGATAACAGCCCAAAAATAGGTGCACCCTATGGTGCAAACACCCCCTCAAAAACAACAAAAACAAATGTTTTATTGTACTAATTTAATGGTGCCATCGGAGACATCAGGATTAAAACACCACCAGGATGTAAAGCCGTTATGAGCCCAATTACACAGTAACTGAACTTCCTTTAAGGCCATGTGCCAGTAAGAAAATATTAATAATATACATAAAGCCTAATATTGGGCATTCAGCTCCTAAAAACACCTAAAACACTTCCAAGGTTCTCATTTGATCTTTGGAATTAGTCCAAATGGTACCCATTCATCTTTGTGTACATACGCTGTTGTTTGTATTGTGTCCGTAAATGTATTTAAACTGCAGAGCAGAATCAGGTTTTCCTGGTTTTCCTAGTTCTCCTAACTGTTCTATCCCTTTGCATATTGAATGACATAGAATATGGATTCGCTGTTAATGGCCATGTCAGCCGATCTGAAGTTTCGTTATGACCCTGACCACTATATTGTATTTAGGCTTTTTGTAGTTAAACATAATACAATATTTTAAGCATTATGACAATCATCTCAAAAACAATGATTGTAGTCTGGACTGATTCTATCAGCCTTCTACTGAAGTGGCATTTACCAGATAAAGCAGATAAGATGCATGAGTCAAGAAAACAACATTTATGAATAATAGCATTTATTCACTGTATAAGTAAAAGCTAAAACATAATAAAATTGATCAGATCAATCGGAACTATACAGTATAATCAGGGTGTACAAACTTGTAATTTTTGCAAATTTTTTAGGGTTTTTTAGACAGTTAAGTTTGCGTCCTTCTTCCTGGACAAAGTGATTTGTGATTGCTGAAGCATGAGGAATTCCTCAGCCAGAGGATTTGTTATTACCATGTCAAAGCTAACATTGACAACATTGACATTTCGGAGCGTCCAGGTGGCACAGCGGGGTATTCCACTAGCACACCAGCGCCGAGATTCTGAACTCCTCTGTTTGAAACTCGGCGTTGCCACCAGTTGGCTGGGTGAGCATAACTGCCAATGCCTGCAGCAGACACGGTTCTGCTAGGGCGGGATGACCGGACTATGTGCGTGGGCTCTTCAAATGCTGTGTAAGGACCCTGACTGGCAGATAGAGAGGCACCTGTGCAGAGTGCATAGGTGAAAAAGGGTTCCGCAAAGGGCTGCACGCGGGTCGGAGGAGGCGTGAGCAGCAATATACACATATACAGTGTGCAAAGCGAAATTAAATACAATAGTACTCCCCAGTCCATGGCAGATACATTCAAGACCCCAATGGATGCCTGAAACCTTAAATAATAACATATCATATACATAATGTCCTATATTTGCATCCCTATGAAAAAGTTTCTTTTATAAATTATGCACAATAAGACATTAACAACAATAACTTATAATAAAATAGAAACTCATAATATTATCTACCAACATTTTAGCAACCACAGCATATGACCTTTTTTAGTTGAAAGGTAAAAGTGTGATAATGCAACAATTGATTTAAACGCTCAGATGGCTAACACTAGTTACTGACAGTCTATTAAAAATAGTTTCCTAAATTTGCTTTTGAAGAACTTGACTGGTCTGGACAGAGTCCCAACCCTAAGCACCAAATCACCTCCAAATTGCCCAGCATCAGGGCTTGTGTCCACTAATAACAGTAGTGGTTTATAGTAGTGCTGTTATACTAGCAAAAGGTGAACCACCTTTATTTTATTGTCATGGTTAATGTCAGGTAATGTGATAAATGAATGTCCACACATTTTTGCTTGTCATTTAAATGTTCTTTATGGTTTCTTCTTACATTTCAAAACAGTTGCAGTGAGATTCTTTCCTGGTCCAAGCGTCATTAATTCTTAAAAAAGACAAGTCATGATTTGTTCTCAGTAAGTGAGATTGAGATAACATGCATTCATGGCATGTCTAGTCTAAATTCCTGGCATGAGGCTTGTGGGAATTATGCCAACATTGATGTTATGCTAATGGTAAGCTCAGCACATGAGCATAAATATCTAATAACTAAAATTAATATTTGCTGCTATACTTCACAACAACTTACTTATTCAAGACAATTCGTGATTTCAGAAGCTTTCTGCAGTGTATTAATCAAGTTATATTATGAAATATATATTATGAAATAGGCTGAATTACAAGGGCGTGTGATTGGGTTCATTTTCGACCTACATTGACAATGAAAGTAAAAGGAAGAAGCATCTTTACAAGTAAACCTGCACAAACAAAAGTGATCTCACCCACACTACAGCACAAACCAGTTACTGACGGTTAGGTATGTACTACACAGATAACAGGAATGAAACTAGTCATTCATCACTCAGATAACAAATGCATGAACAATGAAGCTTGTTGTTTAAAAAATGTGTATTTTGTACATTTGTACATTGAGCATAAGAAAGAAAACCTGCACAACTGCATGTTCAATCTTGGGTTGTTTGGTTTCCAGTTTAGTGATGTCATTGCCTGTAAATGTCAAACCAGTAAAGATTGAACTGGGACAGGGGTAGCTCACTAGTCAAGGTACTACAGTACATTAGAAATCACAAGGTCACTGGTCCAAGCCCTTGCACTGTAGAACCACAAACACCACAGTGCAATAAAATAACTATTAATTTAATGATTTGTTTTATTTAATGATCTGTTTCATTACAATAATTTTTACCAAGACAAGCAAAGAATATACACAAACATTACCATTCAATGGTTTGGACCTGGTCAAATGGGGATTTTTTGGTTTTGACATCGTTACTATAAAATAAACTGTGTGGAATTATGCAGCAACTAGACGAATCAAACATTCAAAATAATTATTTATTTAAAATGATCACCTTTTGTCTAGATACAACTAAAAAATCTAGCCAACTCAGATTTGTTTTAACCAGTTTATGTGATGATTAGTTGCAGTGTGTTTTCAAAATTTTTTAACATTTTGGCCGTCTGACTAAATGGCCATCAAATCCCACTAACACAACGCCAACATTTTTTACAAAAGAGTGAAGGCTGTCAGCATCGTAAAATACGCTAATCATCAGGGTTCTAGAAGGGCCAACCCACTTATTTCTTAGTCATACCATAAAAAGAGCATACATTCACAAACTAATAGTTTCAATTATCCAATCATGGTAAAACAAACAGGAATAATTAAATTACCCAGGCTTTGAAATACACTGTTTAGCCATTAGACTAAAACCACCAGTCCAATATTGTGTAGGTCCACGTTCATGCTGCCAAAACAGCCCTGACATGACAAGGCATGGACTTCACCAGACTTCTAAAGATCAAGGCACCAAAACATTTGCCACATCCCACAGATGCTCAATCAGAGTGAGATCCCAGGAATTTGAAGACCAAGTCAACACTTTAAACTTTTAGTCATGTTCCTCAAACCATTCTTGAACAACTTTGCAGTGTGACAGAGATGCAATAATCTGCGGAAACATGCCACTGTCAGTTTAGGAAGGTGATGCATTTTAAATTAACATCTATATGAATAATAGGACCCAAGGTTTTCCAAGAAAAGCATAGCCCAGAGCATCACACTGCCTCTGCTGGCTTGCCTTCAATCCAGAGCCAGGGAAGCGAGGTAAACACAACTAGCCTCACATGGTATAAAAGAAAATGATTTATCAGACCACAGCCAGAATAAACTTTTTAAATGGAATTTGTTCTACTGTGACTCTTCTGTGTGACAGGCAGGTTTTTACACTCCATACATATCACAGAACCTTAGGCGCTCATGATCCTGTCTTACCATGGACTACTTCTGGTAGGTTTTAACCACTGTAATGCAGTGATAGTCATCTTGCTTTTATAAATGTGGCCCTTGGTAAAGAAGTTCAGATCCTACACTTGCCCATTTTCCTGCTTCCAACACACCTTTAACTTTAAAAAACTAACTGTTCACAGGTGAAGATATAACAATATTGTGGCGCCGGCCCCGCCGCAAGTGAGCTGCCTTTGGCAGGTCACTCAGTGGTTTAGGGACAGACACCCATTCATACACACATACATTCATACAACAGACAAACATATAAGCTACTTACCCAACCCTCACCGCAGCCACCCCACTCCCAACAACGGGATACACGGCTACGGTGAGCTTAGACACCACTGCCGCAAGGCTTTCTGGGTAAAGCCCGTGCCGGCCCCCAGTAGCGACGCTACACTATAATCAATGTTAATTAAGTCAGCGGTCAATGTTTGTGTAGCAACATTCTGGTGTAGCACTTTTGACTGAATTTACACCGAGTGTTTATCATACTGTAACAAAGAGTGGTGAAGTCACGTGACAACATCAACAATAAACACAGTGAGAAATGGCAAACAAGAGTATTAGTTAGAATGTAAAAAATAAGATACATTCTTTTGACACAATTAATACAGTAGTTCGTAGTTTTAGTCGCACCAAAACAACACGAAAAATGACAGTATATGTATAGTAGATAGGAAGATAAGACACACAGCCTACTTTATAGTTCCCAAAGGAAAGTTAGCAAATAGATAACTGTTTACAAGAGGTCGCTTATATAAAGTTGTTCAGTTTGAAAGTTGTGGTAAATTGACTAATTTGTATGTTTTTAACTTACCTGAGAAACTCCTGTAGGCAGGTATCGCAGAATCTGTGTCCGCAGGTGGAAACCTGCACCGGTTCCCTCATCGGTTTGTTACACAAAGGACACAGAATGCGGCGCCTCGGTCTCTCCAGAAATTTGTAATCTAAACCCGGCATTTTGCCCTATTTGTCCTTTTAATTCTGACTAATTTAAAAATGCAGTGCGCAAAGTCAAGTTAAAACAAGCTTTTGTTAATAAACAATCGTTAACTTGTTAAAAACACTCGGACACACTCGGGTTAGCGTGCACACCTGGCTCACTGAGTTCAGCAGCTTCGTGGTTGCTGTGTGACATTTCCGGAAGCAAGGTACACCAGGGAATATGAAATCTGACACATGTGATCAGGTACTACCCCACCCTTCTACTGAAACACTATGAGACCTGCTTTATCCCCAAATCCAACACCATTGTCACTTAAACATGAATGCTCGTCCTATTCCCAGTTCCCAGATTATTATTAAGTAGACTACATCTTGTTGAACCTTCATTTAGTGTTTTTTCCTAACAGTCGCGCAGTGGATCGGACCCACCGCGACTTTGACCAGGATAAACCGGTGGTAAAACAGACAGTGAATGTATTTGTGTGTGCGAGTATACTTTTTAAACTTTTTAAAGGGGGGGGGGGGGGGGGGGGGGGGGGGGGGGGTTATTGTTGCGATTATGGCCAAGGTGAACCGTTCAATGGGTAAATTAAAGCTTAAATAATTAACATCTTAAGTCATCTGTCAGTTTGCCCTCACGAATAACTTTGAACATGGAGAGAGACCAGCTTTACCATTAATCATAAAATGAAGTAAAGCCTTCACACTAACAATTCAATTCAGTCTTCATCAGATAGCATTTTATTTTAGGTGCAGCAGATCCAGAATAAAGATCGGCATCGGGGCTGATGTGCAATGAATAAAGAAGTACAATTAAACAATTGGGGAGATACAATAAGTGCAATCACAATTCACAATTTAAAAATTACATTACTTGTAGTTTACTTGTAACTTATATGATTTCCCCCTCTTTGTAGATGCTTGATGTTTAAATTTGGTCTGGGTGGCCCTAAATCTTAAGTTGCTAATTTATCCTGATTACACGACGGAGTTGCTCCGAACTGAGGTGATGGTAGTCATGGTGACGAGATCGCGACACCAGGTTACGTGTGACGCAAGCACGTAAGTGCGAGCCCTCCCGGAACCCATTCAGAATGTATTGCAGCGCCTGCAGTTCGAAAAAAAGAGCCTTACATGAGAGTCTATGAGAGCAATCCGGGGCGATTTTCAGTTAGACTGTAGTCGCCCCAAAAGGGACGGTACTATACGGAACACAACTCGAAGCTGATTGGACTACGATATTCCGAGGCAAGACTCCAGAACAGTCACAGCTGTGATAGAAAAATTTCTTCCCTTTCGCCCTTTGGTGGTGTGTCGCCCGATCGCCCTAAGGAACGAGCCGCCCCGAGTACTACCATTGGTAAAAAGTACAAGCAGCACCAGAAATGTGTCCCAAAAAACAATAGGCAAACATAAGTTGGTGTAGAGAGCACAAAACCCAAACTGCAAAGTAATCACCCATAGCCCCACCACAAGGAATGGACTGTTATTTATTTATTAGAATTTTAACGTCATGTTTTACACACTTTGGTTACATTCATGACAAAAACGGTAGTTTCTAGTTACACAAGAGTCATCAGTTCACAAGTTTAATGTCTAATACAGTCATGGACCATTTTGTATCTCCAGTTCATCTCACCTGCATGTCTTTGGACTGTGAGAGGAAACCGGAGCTCCCGTAGGAAACCCAAGCAGACACATGGAGAACATGAAACATCGAACCCAGGACCTTCTTGCTGTGAGGTGACCCACTAAGTGGTATAATATTTGCTATAATAATTCCATTTAAACACACAATGGTCCCAAACCATGCCACCAGACCCCAACCATGTGTTGTTTCAAGCATTCAGGCCTGCACAGTTTTTTTTTATTTTATGCCACACATGCCATAAAACATTAGCCAAATGAACAGTTGTTGTGACAGAAGATTCTAGCATCTGCACCACTTTAAAGGTTTGTTCAAATATACTTAGCTGCTTTTCATCTTGACATTTTACACTAGAAACAGTTAATGTCAAATGGGCCTGCAAAACATTTTGTGTAATTGTTTAAAAGCATATACATTTGTCATTTACTCAATTAGTCACCCACCTATACAATTGGCCCCCATTTTTAGTAGAAATGGCAGTGTCTATTTTAAACAGCTTATATATGCATAATGCTTATTGGTGACTACTGACTAAACCACATTTTTCTTCATTGTTTACACAGCCACTCGAGCATAAAAACGGTCTATTGACATCCTAGAAGGTACCTCTGGGTGCTTTGATTTGTTGGTTTCATCGAAACAAGTTCCAGCTTGTAGAGCCAGTTTTGCTTCCTAGTTCCTCACAGGAGACGTGCAGTTGAGCGCAGCCTCAGTGCAGCTTATTGCACGTATGATTCATGATTCATGTAGAAAGTATAAAGCATAATTACTAGGGCTGTCAAACGATTAAAATTTTTAATCGCGATTAATCTCAGAATTTCATATAGTTAATCGCGATTAATCGCATTAAAAAAAAATCTGTGTAAATGTTATAGAAAACAAGGATTTTTAAGTGAAATGTTACAATTAAAATGGTGAACACATTTTATGCTAAATGTACTTATGTTAAAAACTGCTGGGACAAGAGAAAACTGTAAGGGAGTTTATTCACTCACATACTAGGCAGTAAATGTCAGATTGTAGGTTAGAATTTCTCCATCAGCAAACATTGTAGATCAGCGGTGCTTTAGGTGGGATAAGGCGTAGTTATTGTATCAGACTTGTCTGTGGTTGTATCGTGACGATGGTTTGATGGACGTTTCTACACGAAGTGAGTGTGTTTTGACCCTTTGGGGCTTCCATAGTTCATGAACTAACGTGCTCGACTCAGCTTTCCGGTATTCGGTACAGAAGAAGAAGTTAATTAAGTGTAATAAAGTGTTCTGCTCCCGACAACTTGTGAATATAGCGTGTATTTATTTCTTTATTATGCAAGTGCATCACTACCACGATCGGTTACATTATGTTAACAAACCGCAAATGAAAAACGGTGGCAAGTCCGACATTAAAACGTTTGTTCTACCAGTCAAGTGTCAACATGAACTAGAATTTGCGTTAATGGCACTAATTTTTTTAATCGCGTTAAACTGAGGTCGCGTTAATGCGTTATTATCGCGTTAACTTCGACAGCCCTAATAATTACATTAAAAACATACAGGAAGTCAAACTTTTGTTACTTGTGTGGGAGCAAAAAATTAACGGATGACGATAATTATACTAGATTGTAGTAGAACAACAAGTTTGCATAGTATAATACTAGTACACACATAGAGGTAATTTAGATGACTCACCCTGGTACATCCGATTGTTAAAAAAGATTTATTTCTGAAAAGTTATTTTTAGTAAGTAAATGACTTACTATGATTTTTTTTTTTTTTTTTTTTTTTACCAAAGTTTGCAAATAATAACACTTCACAAAGTGCAATGTGAAAAATCACACAACTGTAATTTGTTTATAGTCTCTTAAACAAGGACAGATTAAGGATAGTCTGGGCCCCTGGGCAAAGAGTTGCCCAGGGTCCCAAAACCCCGTGCGCCCCCACCCCGTGCACCCCCCCCCCCCTCCAAAAACATAAATAAATTAATACATTAAACATCCTGTCAACAACTAACCCTAACACAAGAATCTATTTTATAGAAGTTTCTTTCTACTCTTCTTTCTTGCAAAGTCATCCACTAATTCATCAAAATTAAGCTGTCTGACCAAATCTGATTCAATGGCCAGAAGTGACAGTGAGTTCAGGCGGTTTTGGCGCATCCTAATCCTGAATGAAATATGGTAGCTTGCCTGGCAATTTGTAGGTCCCTAGAAGTCAAGGAGCCATGGTAAACGACTTCTATGGAAGTCAAGGGCCCCATAGCAGGGGCCCTCGTGATCAAGGGCCCTCTAATGGTATGCCCTGCTCTTCTCTAGGGCCCCCTGGTAGGGGCTCTCATAACCAGGGCCCTCTAAAAATATGCCCCCCTCTTTCCTAGGACCCCTAATAGCCAGAAGTCGAAGTCAGAGCAGTGCCACAACGCCTCATCCATTTTCATAAGGGGCCCAAAAGCATGGCTAGGGCCCCCAAAAGCATGGCTAGGGCCCAAAAGCATGGCTAGGGGCCCCAAAAGCATGGCTAGGGCCCCCAAGAGGCCCGGGGGTCAAAGTCCCTAATAGTCAGAGGATCCTTAAAATGGAGGGCCCTCGGAAATAAAAATATATTGTATCATAAATGTTGATAGGCATCGCAAAATGTTTTGTGCCAGGGCCCCCCCAGGGCCCCCTGACCCCTGACCTGGGCGCTGGCCCCACTGGCCCGGTCAGTAATCCAGCCATGCTCTTAAAATGTACAGGTTAAAAGACAATCCACTTAAAACAATGACTTTCGTATTTATTTACTTATATTATTAGTTTAGTATAAAATATAAGATGGTTTAGAAGTTATCATGAATAAAAATATCAACATAAGTGTTTCTTTACACCATATTTTGGTCAATGTGGACACATTATACATCAAATAAACTGAATTATTCACATAATTTTCAAATTTGTAGCTAATTAAGTTATTATAAAGTTAATAATTAGTTAATAATAAAGTTCAATAATACTTAAAATGGAAAAAAGTTCAACCACATTGTCCTGAGCCCAGTGATGTCTTTGAGAGGCCCTGTCATAACACCATGCAACCTTAGAAAAGCTGTACTCCACCAACGTCAAAGTAACCTGGCAGAACTTGAAGATATTTGACAGGATAAATAATATAGTGGCTTAATTGTGTTGTGTAAAATTAATTAGGGATACTACATGTAATAGGTCTAACTAGATACCAATTGATGAAGGACTGATTAGCAACAAATTGTTGACTTACATTTTTATCTTTACTGAAAATTCATTTGTCAGTGCCCTCTTAGTCCTTGTCCCAAGCCCGGATAAAAATATTAGAGTTGGGTCAGGAATGGCATCCAGCTTAAAAACTATGTCAAGTCTGGTATGTGGACCAGATCCACTTTGGCGGCCCTTACATACTGGAGCAGCCAAAAAATATGTTGTAGCTCAGAAGTAACTGGACTAGTAATCAGAGGCCTGCTGGTTCTATTGGACTTTTAAACGAGGCCCTTAACGATCAAATGCTTAGATTGTATTCGGTCACTTCTAAGTCACTTTGAATAAATGGCTCTGCTAAATGCTATTAATGTAATAGTAATTTAAATTACATTTGTTAGTCAAATTGATAAAAATCCCAGTAAAATAAATAAAATGACATTTATGTGATAAAAAGGTTGGGGACTGAATTATTTCTGCTTAATCAGTGTTGTGTATTTTACCTAAAAAAAGTGCAAAACTTAAATCTCTGTAAAAAATAGTTTATTTTTACAGATAAAAAGTACTTTTCACATTATTAAAATGAACAGATTTATTAGATGTTTTAACAGACATATTTGAAATAATGAAATGGAGGACTAAAATGTTGAAAAATGTTCAAATACTCTGTGCTCACAAACAGTAAAACTCTGACGGAAATGATTAACAGACATGAACAAGCATGAACTACAGAGAGTTCACTTCAGTCCTTTAATGCCACAGTACTGCACAATTTAGTGTTTTACACATAGTCTGTATTGATAATGTTGTGTGTGTGTGGGGGGATGTATTGATCTTTGCAGGTTTTCATATAGCAAATTTTATTTTCTATCATCTTCTATCTGCTTATCCTGGTGAAAAGGATATATAAATAATTAAATGAAAATATATGGCTTAATACAGCTTTATCCCAGGCCACTTGTTCAGTAAAATTCATCAGTACGTCACCAGGAGCTTAATGTACCTAACAAAGTGACTCCGGTAAGGGTTGGGTGCAATGCCAGTCAAGCAGCACACATATTGGACAGTTTTGGACCGACTAGACCTTGGCAATGAAAACTGGCCCTGGGAATAAACTGCAGACTGATTGCACAATTTAAACGCCAAGTTTGATCTTTGCAAATAAATGATTACACATAGTATGGAGTTTGAAATGCAGCCCATGTGAAGGTTGGCAAGTGTTGTTGCCAGGTTAATTATTAAATACAGCAATTTTTTTACATGGGCTGTAGACATCATTAGCACTAGTCTTGGGTTTGCCACAATCACAATTTGGCAAATTTGGTGTAAAGCTATGGTGGTCAAGAATGGCAGCAGGCAATAAAACAGTTAATGTGGCAATGTGAAAGACAAAAACACATAAATGTGCAGTTCTGGAGGTATTTTTCACTTCTCTGAGCAAAGTTCTAAAACTCTACTGCCTTTAATGGACCCAATTCACAACCATGTTTTTTATTTTTATGTTAAAAATATCATTTAACATAGAATAATATTAAATTAAGTTGTGATTTTTAAAAAATAAACATACCATATTATATACGTACAGTATGTGCAGATGAATAATGCTACATTAATAATATGAAAAAAAAATTTCCTTCAATAAAAAGTGGTCCTAAACAGAATAAAAATGTATTACAGCTGCCATGAATATAAAGATTACAATTATTTTTTATATTAAAATGATTTTAGCAATAACTTCCTTTAAAGACCAGTGTTAGTCTAAAATCCTTCATTAGATGCACAATTCTTACAAATCATGATTTAAAGGACCTAGTTTAAAGTCTGTTGAAACATTTAGGTTAAGGCAGGGAGGTGGTGCAGCAGATAAGCAGGGCCACTCAATGACCTGATCAGTCGTTGAGCTCTCAGTCAGCAAGGTACCTCTGTAAATAAAAATCAGAAATGAAGCCATCATTTCATTTAAATTTGAATTACATTTCAAATGTTATACATTCTTTTAGTCCAGTCATAAACATTCTATATGGTCAAAGGTATGTGGACACGCCCTCTAATTAGTGGGTTTGGCTATTTGTGTTACAGGCATAATGGTAAACGTACATAAAAAGGCTAGCAATCAAATGTTTCATTACAAAGACCTCACAGTGACTTTTATTGTGGCACTATTCTAGGATGCCAGATCTCTATCAGTTTAACAAAGCTAGAGCTGTCCCAGTAGAGCACACAAGCTCACAGAATGGGACTAATACTAACTATGCGGTCAGGTTGATTCTGACTCCTGGCAACCATATAGGTAGTGTTTCTCAAGAACACTTGTCTTCTGTTTGGGTCTTCAGGCTTCTTAATGGCTGGTTCTTTGTTCCTATAATTGCATTCATTTATTGAGTTGCTGGACCTTCTCATCCTCTTTTCCAGTGAACTGGTTCTTCTAATAATGTATACAAAATAAAAGTGCTTCAGCTGGGTTCAGACTACAGAATTAAACTTCAGAATTAAGGTTTCTATGGCCAAATATCTGCACAAGACTCCATAATCACCAAGCACAATATCAAGCATCTCCCGACATGAATCAAAGAATTGGAACCTGGAGTAGTAATCATACCCTTACATCTGGCCGTCCGATGGACAAATGTGCATGTGATCAATGTTAATACTCCATTAAGCATGCATGATTCTAGTTGTAACATTTGGCATACTGGATTTATAATTAAAGTTGTTTGGGATGGATATAGTCCTGACCTGGCCTCAACACTCAACTCTCAAAATTTCAAGTGAAACAGGAAAGGGTCTGAATTATTCCATTGTGAATAATAATTTTTATTTAGTCTTTAAACAACTGTAAATACACGTTTTCACTTTATTAGTACAGATTAGTGATTAAAATACCATTTGTATCTATTCTAAATCAAATCCACAACACAATTAAGTGTGTAAGGAATCAAAGAATCCATTGTAGTTGGAGATTTATATGTTTTATGTCAATATAATGAATGTATTTTTAGAGGCACAGAATTGATTTCATAAACCTTTCATACTCCTGCCTAAAACACCTCATCGTAACGAGATCCACATACTTTTGGCAATATAGTGTGTATTAACTGCAAACTGTATTAACAATTGCCTTAATTCTTGAAATAATTAATAGTGTTCAAATGGAATTGTATCTAGACGAATCTAAGAGAGCAGCCAATTTTTACCTGAATCATCACAGCGGCGACAGCGATCATTAGAGCAAACAGAGCCAGGCGGCCCAGCTTGCCCATCTCCACCTGTTTGAGGATGAAGAAGCGAGCCCAGCTGAGTTTCTTTGCTGTGTGTGGTGGGTAGCGCATATTGTTCACTCCCTCCATCTTTAGCTGCTTGACGAGGCAGCCTCGCAGGTGACTAAGCTGGTCAAAGGTGAACCTACCATGGTAGGAGCCCATCCCACTGTTTCCTGCAGGGGAAGCCACAAGCCTAGTTATAAATCTGAAATACCAAACAAGCCTAAAAAGAAAGAAATCTGAATCTGTACTGCAAGAGTTTATGTATAACATAAATGACATTAATGTTATTTATGTGGAGACCCGAATTCGACTGGTCTTAACAGACACAACTTTTTGTATCTGAGGGGAATCAGGGAATCACCTCCTTGCAGCTTCAACAAAGACTTCTAATGTCTGGTTAAGGTGCCAGATCAAGTGGTGGAGGAATACAGAGACAATAGCGTCATCTTACTTATGTATTAAGGTGCTATGTAAAAAAGAAGCAGTCAGCGGCTTTAATCGTGTTGGAGTCGGAAGCAAGTGCTATACAGCAAAATGCATTTGGGGAATTAGATATGTCCAAATTGGGACAATACAACAGGGATAACATGCAACAACAAGAACAAAAATAGAAGTACCTGTTTAACAGGTTGTGACTACATGTAAAATAAAAATAAAAATAAAATTTTGCTCACCAACACCACCAAAAGGCAGAGAGTTGACTGAAAAGTGGACCAAGCAGTCATTAGCCAGGACACCTCCACTAGAAGTCTCTGAGATCATACGCTTGATGAGCTAAACCAGGCAAAAATGGAAAAATGTAAAATGTAGAAATCCCTCAGAACTCAACACTAAAATAATTATGTTCGAGTCATTTGAAGACACAATTAAAAAAAATCATGTAAAGTACATAAATTGCATTAACATAAAGTGTTAATGTGAATATAACTTCTTATATTGTCTCTTTATGATGACCCTGTCTCAGGTCAAGTTTTTGCTTTAATTACAGAGGCACATTTTACCTTGTTGTCTGTGCTGAAGATGTAGAGGGCCAGAGGTTTCTCTCTTTGGTTGATAAAATTGATGGCCTCATCTACACTCTTAACGGTCAGGATTGGCAGCAGAGGCCCGAAAATCTCCTCCTGCATGACCTTTGCCTCTGGTTTTACATCCCTTAGGATTGTAGGGGCTGTGTGGGCAAGCACAAAATATAATAAGCACATTATACATTCAAGACTGGTGAAGCATTTGAAAGTGGAAACAACAATGCTTATAAATACAGATACTGTTAAAGCCAACAGGATGAAATATAATAACATTCTCTAAACTATTTGTGCTTCTGCAAATATACGCATCTTTGCCTAAAGACGCGAAAAATAGCTTAACACCTTCGAGAGTAGCAGAAAAGCTGAATGCATTTACCAATATAGCATTCTGACTCATTATTTTCTCCTCCCATAGCCACAGTGCTGTCTTCCATCAATGCCATCACTCTCTTAAAGTGGCGCTGGTTAATGATGCGCCCGTAGTCTGGGCAGGTTTTGGCATCATCAGTATAGAATTCCTTGAAAAACAATGAAACCCACCAACGTGAGGAAGACATCAGCTTAACACAAATTAAGAAAAACATGTAGTCATGATTCTAGTAACAAACATACCTTCACATTCTTTTTGATTTCCTCAATAACTCTGTCTTGGATACTGGGGTCACACAGGATGTAGTCAGGAGCGATGCAAGTCTGACCACAGTTTGTGTACTTTCCCCAAGCGATACGCCTAAAAATGTATAACAACTTTGTAATAAAAATTTAATTCACATTATTAAACTATATGGCCAAAAGTATGCAAACACCCTTTCTACTTTTTCAGCTACACTGGTCATTGTGACAAAAGTTTAGGAAAGGCCCTTTCCTGAAGCAGCATGTGCACCATTCACAAAGTGAGGCCCATGAACACATGGTTTAACATATTTGGTGTGGACAAACTCCAGAGGTCTACACAGAACTTTGGGGTAACGTGTAATACTGACTATGAGCCAGGCTTTCTGGCTCATAAATGCATGTATAACTAAATGTTCACAAATTCTCACAAGCACATTCCAAAATCTTGTGGGAATCCAAGAGGAGGCTGTGGCTTTGATAGCCTCAATAAGGCAAATATATATTATTGATCATAGTGTAATATCTAACCAAATGTCCATTGTTGGCATCTACATACATTTGGCTATATGACACACATCTAAATGTAGTTTAAATAAACAGAATGGTACTGTTATGACACATGGGGACAAGGTGGGGCTGGGGACACTTTTGGGGTATGTAGGGGCTGGGCGTGGATAAGACTGGGGTACATTGGAATGGGGCATATTTGGATACATGGGACACACTGAGGTGTCGGGGCATGTGGGAATGGAACAGTGTCTGTGTATGAATATACAGTATATGAAGATGGCTGTGTAGTGGAGCTTGAGTAATGGAGACAGGGTGTGAATGGTTTTGTGGTACATAAGGACAGGGTGTGAAAGGTGTTAAGGAACACAGGGTTGAGGAAAGGATGTTGCTGGGGCATTTACGGATGGCTGGGAAAGGATATTGATATCTCAATTTAACAATAGACATTGATTCTTCCGGTCTGAAAGGACTCACCGACAGGCGATGGTAAGATCACAGTTCTTATCAATGTAGCAGGGACTTTTTCCACCCAACTCCAGCGTGACAGGGGTGAGGTGTTTTGCGGCTGCTTCCATGATCACTTTGCCGACTGAGCAGTTACCAGTGTAGAAGATGTGATCAAATCTCTGTTTCAGCAGCTCCTGAGTCTCTGGTACTCCACCAGTAACAACTGGAAACAGTTCCTAAAATAATGAGCACAGCCACAAAATAGACATTTATTAGTAACCTACACATAAAACAGCACAGTTGACAACAAACCAAATTCACTGATATGAAGATATGAATGGAATTTTTACAGGCTCAGGTATTGATCATTGTTTACTGCCCCTAGCCATTAGTAATGTCAAAAACAGTAGGTGCTTGTGTGAATGTTTAGGTTTCCCCTTTCACCCTGTCTCTTTGTTTTTTGTCTTTTGATTGTTTGCTATGATCGGTCTGTTTATATGCAGTGAGAGTCCACAAGTATTTAACCACTTCAGCATTTTGTATTTAATTTATGATTCCACTGCATGAAGCTATTTCAGCTATTTTCAAATGTTTTAAAACAGTTGATAAAAAAGTTGATAGAAAGACACTATCACTTACAATGTTTTTCCACTTTTTCCATTGCAAAGCAATGACACTCTGACTTGAATAGTGAGCCTGCTTTTTTGTTTTTCTGCTTCTAGCAATTGTTTTTATTTCTGTTCTGTTTTCTGCTTGTTAAATATTGATTATTAAATATTGATCTCAAAGATTATTTTGACTGCTTGAAAACTCCCCTTTGTCATGGATTTGGTCCAGAAATGTTGATATAACAAATGAATAATGCATTCTTTATATACAGTAATATAGCCTAAAAGCCAAGATTCAATTTTAAGCAGCTAATTTACATTTTTAAAACAACCAGAGCTGTAAATCCTGCCTGGAGGAAAAAAACCAGTGTATTATATCCAGACATTTAGTGAAGCAGATAATTAAAGAGGATAAAACTTTTTTTTTCCTTTTGGGTCAACAAGTATTAACATCTATACATCCATGACAACAGAACTATACAGAAGGAGTGCTAGCATAAAATGTAGATAATTAAATTCATTGAATACTATTAGAATAAGGTACTGTGCTTAGATCAGACAAAGATGGACAATATTGGATGTACTGTATTTTGCTGGTTACCAGAAATGTAACAATAATAAATCTGTGAGAAAAGGCTCATATTACTCAGTTTTCTCTATATCGTGCCAGAAAAGATATCCTTTATTTGTCATATATACATATACAGATGTACAGTACAATGAAATTCTTTCTTCGCATATCCCAGCTGGTGTTGGAAGCTGGGGTCAGAGCGCAGGGTCAGCCAACTTACGGCGCCCCTGGAGCAGACAGGGTTAAGGGCCTTGCTCAAGGACCCAACAGTGGCTACATAGCAGAGCCAGGATTTGAACCGCCAATCTTCCGGTTGATAGCCCAAAGCCCTACCCACTAGGCTACCACAGGCCCCAGAAAAGCAGTAGATTTTTTTTTATATAAAAGTGAAAAGCAGTAAAGCAGGGGTGTCCAAATCTTTCTTGTTGCCAGATGTATTACAAATATGCAAGGACGGCCACAGACTCGTAGGCCTACGTCTATCCAGAGGTTTAAGAACATTAAGAACATTGTTTTGAATTATTATGAAAGCAGATAAGAAGCGTTTTACATTGGTTTATAGCGACACCCAGTGTTCAAACTAGGAATTTCTTTTAAAATGCTATCGGGCCTAGTTTTGTTTATTTTCTAAAATACCTCACGGGTCATTTTAAAAAATGTTAACGGTCTGGACACCACTGCACTAGAAAATAAATAAGTTACTATGATTGGTGATTTCAAACCTTGTCCAGGTACAATGGCAGAAGCTCCTCCATAACTTTGGAAGTGTGAACACACACCTCAGATGGCTTAATAACAGCAGCATTTCCTAAAAAATAAACACATACTCATTAATATATATAAACAACTGCAAATAAAGTAAATAAGAAGTATACTTACGAACCTGTGTAAATTTGCTTTATTAATAAATCACACTGTCAAGTTGATGCTAACAATGTGACTAAACCCAACCCGACTGAACTACGTTGCCAATAGCGCCCCCTTGTGGACAAATCTGCTCCCTATGAATGACTATGAGAGAGTCAATTACAAAAACTTACAAATTTACAAAAAAAAAAAAAAAAATTCATGAGGTACTTTGCATCTGACAACGCCGAACACTCTAAACATTTTCTAACTAAAACAAAACAAAACAAAATAGTAAGATGAATCAAACCCAAGCCTTTCTTGCTGTGAGGTGACAGCGCTACCCACTGAGCCACACCAGACAGTAATAGTCAAATACTAAATGAGGAGATTTTATGGTAAAATAGACAATTCACTTAAGTACTGTTCAGAGGAGATACATACCACAAAATGATTATTAATGACGACTGCTTTAGATGTGATAAGAGACAATCTAAACCACAGACATGAGTATGTCTACAGTGATCTGTCCTAAATTCACACACTATACGGCCAAATGTAAGTTGACACTTCACAATGAAATTGTTGGTTCTCTTTGTGGCTAGAACATGCCCTATAATTGACATGAAGGATTAACGCGGGACAAAAAATCTAAGACATTCCCAAAAATTTTTTAAATCACCCAACTTTACCATGTGGAACTAAATCTGTCTGAGTAGGGCCTTGGTTGCATTGTCAGTGCTCTGCTTGATGTCTCTTTTTGAAAGAACACTTCACATTCTTTAGTATATTGACAGAGACGCTACATGTTCTTATGAAAAAGAATGCTAATAGAAACATTTGCAATTCAAACTTACATCCAATACATCCATCTTACATATGCTAATTTAAGACACTAAAACTCCTGGTGTGAACCTATCAAGCTTTGTCCTTAATTTAAATAACCCTGAATAATGCAGAAGCTGGCTGCTCAGTGAAAGCTCGAGGAATCTCAAGGTTAAGATGCACAGTGTACGTTTTAATGACTGATCACTGTGAACCTTAGCATGCATATATGGGTTATCAAGCAGAAAACTGAAGCCTTTACCTCTAACCTTACTGATAAGAGATACTAGGTGGGAGACTAAAGTGTACTCTGATCTATTAGCAAACAGCTGTTATGCAAAACTAGTACAAAGTGCAGTACTCTGCAATAAACAAAGAAATCCACTAGGAAATGTAACTGAATAAGTGTCTGTAGTGTTCTCAGAGGTGCACAATAATGAGATAGGAATATAATATTGAAAAACCAATACTGTAACTGTTTTTCATGCAGGTTTGATTTTCAATAATAAAGCATTCAACATTCTCTAATGAATGTCCCCACAGAGAACGATGACACTGCAATAGTAAACCACTACTTTTTACAATGAAATACAAATATGACAAACGTTAGCTTGACATCAGATACCATGGGTCATTAAACATGAAGAAAGAAACTGAGGCTGCATCCCAAACCACACAACACTACACTAACATCAAACCAATAAGGACTAAAAAGTATTGAACAAACATTATGTAACAGCAATGCTGAAACTTTGAAATGTTTCATGTTTGCAAAGGGTGGCTAACTGAAAATTAAACAAAGAGCTAATCAGATTTTAAAGCATTCAGCTACAATTTATACGTGGCATGATTCAGAGTGACTTGCAAATTATAATCTCAATAATCTCAAAATGAATTTAAGCCCCTAATCTTCATTCTTTTTTTGTACCTTTGTCTTAAATATTCATGCATTTATCATGAAGTATGGTTTAAAATGGGCTTTTTTTGCTCCCCTATCTTTAAAGTTTTTCACAAATGTTTGGCAAGTTAGTTAGTTAGAATTTATTTTGGCATGTACCAAGTTATTGCACACCAGTGGGCCAGTGAGATTTGGTGATGTGATGTGTCAGTAACTGTAATGTAGTGTGTAACTACGAATGATTTTGTTGTGGCACTCCACTCAGACCACCACAAGACAGCAGGATTATATGTAGGAGTAAAAATGGTCACATGATTGTGATTTATTTTATTACCTTTGTCCGGCTCATCCTGCAACAGGAAGGTAGATCGGCCAGTTGTAGTTCTAAACAAACTACTACTCTCAGGAGCTGCAGTGCTAATCAACACTAGCACACTGCACCTGAAATCTGGGCTACTTAAGCAAGCCTTAGAGTTGGTAATGTAGTGGACTGGGGGTGAGCTACTTCTTGCTTTTGAAAGAGATCTCTATTGCTTGCTTCTGCATTACTGGAAGCCATCATTCTTGGGATTTGAATCACCTGCAATATCGGTTCACTGAACCAACTCCCTTTTGTTTTCTTGCTCTCTTGGCCACTTTCTGGGAAGAAAAACATTGGTGCTTCAACTGGAAAAAAGTCGACTCTCCAAACCTTTTTCCCTTGCTTTGTCAAATGATGGGCCAGGCAGCCGTTTAGTTCAGGCTGCAGAGAGTTGGCTTCAAGGCTCTACACTAGTCTAGCATCAAATCCCGCCTCAGACGGCTCATCACACCTTTCTTTTCCATTGTGGCCTTTTTTTTTAATTGAATTTCTGGTATAATTTATTTCCTTCTCTCATTCTGATTCTGACCCAACTTCTGCACTTGAGCCAAGAATCAGTTTTGTGGTATGTCTTCTTCCATGATTTTTCACCAACCCATTACAATTTATCATTTAAAAATGTAATAAATGATTTAATGTGATTAAGGGACAGTTATCAAGATTTCAACACAATTTGAGCTATTATTGTGCAACTCCACATGCCACCATGAAATCATTTCTAATTACTGTACTGTCAGTATGTATTTTCAAGGCCTGGCTTTACTGATGCCAGTTTAATCTTATCACCATAAGATCATATAAACCAAACACTGCTCACTGATATGAATGCAAAAATGGCACCTGCTGCAATGGCTCCAATCAGAGGTTGAAGGGTGACAGCCCATGGATAGTTCCAGGCCCCAATAATGAGCACCACTCCCAGTGGCTCCGGGTGAATGTACACCTGATCTGAAAGTGTCAGCAGGTTTTTTGTAACTGGTCGAGGGGCAGCCCACTCGGCTAGCTTGCTCACGGCCAAGTTGATTTCTCCTTCTAGACCCAGGGTCTCATAGAGTGGGGTGCCAAACTCGCTCTGTCAACAAGGAAAGCAAGGTTAAATATTAATGCCAAAACAAAGGAAAATGGTAACATTCCATTTTATATGGTGCATTTCAATATTTACATTTGCATATTAATTTGTTCTTTAAAAATACATATGTACAAGGTTATGTTGGGTTAAACAAAGCAAAATGTTGGATTTAAACTCTTTTAAGAGTCTAATTATTTTAAAATGTGTTTAAAATAAACTTGAACATGTCACTTTAAATTTGGAAGAAAAACAATACAATCACTGCTAATATGGTAAAAAAATGTTTTAACATTGTTGCTAAGCAACTGCAAAATAACTTTCTCAATATAACTGAAGTATTAACCAAACTAATAATCAAGCTAGCTATCACAAAGCCAACAAGTCTATTATATTAAGTGCATTATGTAATTACTGCATAATAAACGTTGAAATTAAACAGTCAAAAAGAAATAACATGTACAAAATATTAAAGGAAACCTAAGTAAGGTAATTGCTAGGGCTTTTTGTATTTAGAAAAGGTGTACTGACAGTGGAGTTAATTACTAGAGCTAACAATTTAGCTAGCTTGCAACTAAACTTTGAGAAGAACAATGTAAAGGTACAGTCACTGTTGAATGAGGCATAAACAGAAGAGAATGAACAAATTAAAATATTTGCATTAGCTTTAAAATGTCTTTAAATTTTTCCAAAATTAGCAATAAGTAGTGATCATTCTGACTTCTGAATGTACACAGATAGTAGAAACAATTTTAAGTGTTCACAATAACAATATTCAAATATAAAGTCAAACAAACAAAAGAAAAAAAGATTTAAGTGAGTCAAGGGACAACAACTTATCCAAAGTGACTTACAGAACTGGGACAGTAAACTGTCTTAGAAATTGAGGGTTAAGGGCCTTGCTCAAGGGCCCAGCAGTGGCAGCCTGGCAGTGGTGGGGCTTGAACCAGCAACCATTCAGTTACTAGTCCAGTACCTTAACCACTAGACTACACTATGAAAACTCGGTTATCATCAATGGTGACAAGATTCTCATATGTCCATGTTAACCATATTACATGGTGTATCTATGTGATACTGGATACAGTACATAGTAAGGCAAGTAAAGAAAATAATACATTTACTGTATACGATCTAAAGGCTAAAGTATATTCCTGTAAACAGCATTTACAGCTAATCCCACCTTGTTGAGGTCTTTTTTGAGAGCATCTGCGATTTCCTTCTGCCTCTCCACTACAAAGCGCTGCAGATTCTTGAGCTGACCGATGCGGTACTCCAGCGGTTTAGAGCGGCCAGTACAAAAGGCCTTTCTGGCACGCTCCACTGCCTTTTGCTCTCGAGACATCCTGTGAAAAGAGGAGACTGTTTATTTTATGATGATTCTACTTCGGTCACATCTGAGTTCGTATAATTCCATTCCAGACCAAGAGAGCCAGCTGAGGAAGGTTTTCCGCTAGTCAAAGCTTTATACAATTCAAAGCCTAAATAAGCTCATTTATTACATTTAATCAATCTAAAATGTTAATATTTAAAGTGAAAGTGAAGAAGCCCCTGTGTTTCCTGGATGAACTAGACCTGCCATGACCATGACCAGGATTAAGCAATTGATTACGATTAAATAATGTGTCAACTAACATAAAACCAAAAATGACTAACTCTTGTTAATTAATGACTTAGGACAAAGATCATGCCCCATTTTGGGTACTTATTGCAGAAATTCATATTTCTAACGCAATGTTTAGAACGATTTCCTTTTAAATGTATAATATATATAGTGTCACTTCATATGCTGTTGTGTACTCTTCTTCACAGTATAAGGGAAATTAACAGGTATATGCAGCATCTTTAAATGCAAAATAAGAACTATAGTATGTTCATAGGGTTTTGAATGTTATTTTGTAGGAAGACAGAAATATTGGGTAAGACTGTTGTGCTCAGTCAGCTTTACTTATTCTGTGCTGAACTTCAACATGTTGCAACAACTAAAAGAATGGTGGCCTAAAGCTAAAACATCATGTTTGAATATAGTACATTGAACAGAAATGACATGAATAAAATGATGAATTTTATGATGAATGTAGTGTTCAATGTTCAGTGTTCCAAGTGTACATGTTTGAGATAAGAAGGAGACAGAAACATCTGACAGCCAATAAGCCTATTTCACCAGAGCCGAAATCTGGCAACAGCGGTAACGTCGATTTAGTAATATTTACAGTGAGGGTGGATATTTCATTACCTGTTAATAAAGTAAATTACAGTAAGTAATAAGTCTTATGCAAAAGTTTGGGCACCCCTGGCCAAATTCCAATGATTCCTTTCAGTGAATATAAGTACATAATTACATGGAACAAACATCTTCACTTGCCAGATGTTCTCTGCCCAATTTTTGCAAAGTATAACAACAGGGAAAATGAAACAATACATTTTAAATGTAAATATAAATTAAAAATCAGCAAATAAACAGTAATTATGCATTTATATGTGCAGAAGTTTGTTCCCTGTAGAAACTATGTAACATATTTTGAAGTGAATCAGCAATATAAGATCTGATCAGAGGGGTCCAAATTTTAATTATGCTAATCTAGACATTTGTAATGATCATTTCTATTGATTTGTTTACTTTGATGGATCTTACAATCCAAAGGCTTACAGATTTAGCTTATGAATGCATTACTAACTGCACTGCACAATAAATATAGTAAATATAGTCAAGGGCACTGTTGCAGCAGAACTACATCATGTGACAATGACATTTGTTTTAACTACAAATGACTAGCACAGGAAGGTAGATGATAATAACCAGCTAATAAACTAATAGCAGTGAATAGATATTTAAATGAATAAAGTAAATGACGCACTTTGATCTGCTGCGGAAGAGCACACTACTAATATAAAGCGTAGCGTAAATACCAGGACTGCTTAAACACAACAACTTCCAAACAACAGCAATGACAACACACATTTAAGAAAACAGTAAGCGCAGCGGGTTCTAAATACCTTACATACCCCATTGTACTGGTGTATAATAGATTTTTACCTTTCTGTTTAGTCTGATCTTCTGTTGAAATGTACCGAACCTCCTTCGTTGCGCTGGTAGATCAGTCCGCCTGGACGTTGCTAGAGCTCAACCATGCTAACCATCATCAACCCGTTAGTACTAGCGGAGGGGGAGGAGCCAAATAAAGAGGCAGGGACTAGAGGCGCACACTACCTCACTGTGTGAAGAAAGGACTCGACATGGACAAAAGTATTCGGACACCCACCCAAATTATTATTGTGTTTTAATCACACTTATTCCTAACGGAAGTATAAAATCCTTTATATAAAATAAATTGTATTCTTCTATCTTTCTGTCGACAGTTTAGAAAAGACTCCTTTCTGTTTTAACATGACGGTGTCCCTATGACCAAAGGCATGTCCATAAGAAAGGAGAAATAAAAAAGCTTTTCTTTGTATATAACCATATATATATGAGCAGAGTGCATGGTCAGCCATTGTTTGGCATTCCTGGAGCCGAGAAGGTTACGGGCCTTGCTCAAGGGCCCAACAATGGCTGCATGGCAGAGCTGGGATTCAAACCCACAACCTTTCAATTAATAGTCCAAAGATTTACCCACTAGGCTACCACTGTCCATTGTCCAAATTCTCATAGCAAGCACTTCCGGAAGAGTGGAGGCCGTTACAGCAGAAAAAGGTTGTCCAATATCCATTTGTTCTGGTTCCACATATTTATGGTCTACTGGTATGCTAGTATGCAGTCTGTCATGCTACCATTATATGTGCAGAACCGACAAATTTGCAAACCAACCAGCTGTAATGCAATATTTCTGTTGACTGATGCATTTAATTAATTAACTTTTTTGAAGGTTTCTTTTTTACTTAATCTTTACTTGAAACCTTTACTATATCGTAAACACATGGTGATGTTTGTAAAATGACTGGTACATGAATTAACACTTAATTACAATAAAACATTAAAATAATACAACAAAATAAAATTACAGACATAAATAAAAGGTTTTGTTAATTATTTTATAAGAATTATCCTATTAAACATTTTATGCAAAACCCAGCTGTTCATTTTTTAATATTAAGGAGAAATTAGGTTACATCTAAGCTGAAAATGCCCCCACAATGTCAGTTTTTGTAAAACATTTCATTTGTCAGAAAGACAGAACTACTGAATACTACTTAATATTTCTTTCTTTTCTTGCCAAGTCTAATATTCACAAAAGTAAGCACATTATCAAGGCATAAATACTCATTGGACAGGCCACCAATCCATTGCAGACCATTACACACTCACCCACACTCAACTGCAGATCTCATAACTGTCATGTATGATGTATGAACAATTTAACATACAGCATAATGTTCTGTTCTGTCTGCTGTTGTTGATGTAGCAGGGCTTCAGGGCTTTCTAAACCTGCTACACAGTGGGCATTTGAGGGTTAAAGATACATCGGCGTGCAACCTGCGTTTATGTACTGTGGGCCTATTATTTCTAAACAATAATGCATGTGCACTGTACACAAGACTAGTCTTTGTTCAATGTTAAACATTAGTTCAGTATATGCACTTACACATTTAAAATGAGATTAACTTGCACATTTATTAAAACTCCAATAAAATTGCTGGATGATATATAGTTGTTGAAACTAGATTTACTATAAACCAGTAATGATATATGAAATTATGTTTTTGCTTCTGGTTCACCGGGACTGAAAAGCAATTCATTCAAAACCTAAACACAGCTATTCAAACACATATTTAACACAGATTTGTCTACCATCAATCATAGCTCACAGCTCTCTTTCCCTTTGAGTCCAATGGCATTATCTTGGACTGGTATCAAAAATCTACTAGCACCGTCCCCCTAAAGCATGCAAACTGGCGAGTCTGTTTGAGATTTTTCCGTTGGCTGACAGGGTATATTGTTTGTGTTGCCACATCAAACAGAGGGCAGGATTCAGGTGTTTGCATAATGTGGAGAAGAGAGAAGCGTAGTGACCATGGCACGTCATGAGCACCTGTGTGTCAGGGATGTGTCCTCAGACATTCATTCAAAAAATAAAAAAGACATTCATTGAAATAGTTCATTGCCTTAAAATCAACACACACACACACACACACACACACACACACACACACACACACACACACTTTGGGTAGTAGATACCTTTCTTTTCCATGTTTTTGGAAGGATGCCAGAGCACCTGGAAGAGTAACCATGTGGACACATAGAGAATATGCAAAACTCCTCAAAGACAGAAAGCAGGTCAAATACCACACCAGACACCAGAACCAAACTGTTTTTGATTTCCTTCAGGATCTAATCCATCATAATTTAAAATACTTTAGTCTTTTTGTTATTGTGTTGCTTCTACTATAACTCTAGTTCAATCTATGTCTGCTGTGCTGTGTAAAGTTTTTGACAAACGTAGTAAAAACCTTTTTCAGTTTCAGTGTGACATTATTCTCAAGCAGAATCTGAGGTCCATTAAGTGATTTGCCAGAAAACCGGAGTACCTGAGGTAAAGCTTAGCGTTAGTTCTTGCAAGATTAAAATAGTCTAAAGTATGAATAATTTCCCCTTTCTTACAGATGGTTGCACCTTTGGGCAATACAGACTCTTAACTGTTCAGTCTAATGAACCATACAATTACTTTAAAATTAATTTGTAGTTCATGAATGAATTACCTTTAACTTATTGGATAATTTGTGGAAACTCATGCTGATGAACTCAGAAATCACTACTGTAGTTTTGTGTTTACTTCACCAGTAATGACCAACAGAGCATTTTTTGAAAGTCGAAATTTTGACCAGCAGAGGGAGCAGCTGTGTCAGGATCGCAATAGGCTACCTAATAAATTGGAGGTCTTTGTGTTTGAGCTTCTAAATTGGTGATTTTGCTACAGACAAACTTGAGATTTTACTGTCAACACCACTTATATATCAGGTTTGTGAGATAAAGCTTGATAAGTGTTGATAAGATTCGAGACTGTAAGGAATTTAGCATGTTTCCCATGTGTTTGTGGGGATTTTCACCAAAAATGGCAAAAGTAAACACATTTCTTACTTTGGAATATACTTGATTTTTGTACATTAATGCCTAAGGTTTATTTCATTGTTCTTACCGCCAAGCAAAGAAGCAGCAAACGCAAAAGTCTTATTACTCTAGCAAACAGTGATAGCTTGCATTTTGTCAACGTTTTGTTTCATTGAATGTACGTATGTGTGTGTTGGTGTGCGCGTGATTTTACCTGACCTTTGGATCTTAGGTATTTTGGATGAAGGAAGAGATGAAGGAAGCGATGTTCCGTTTATTACATATTTTAAACATTAACATCCAACTAATAAATGTCCTCTTAATTAAAACAGTCATTAGTTCATTGTGGACTTTCTACCATGTCTTGTTCATGCATACACAATTTGATATATTTCTAGTATTAGGGATATGAAATCAAGCATCAACAACAAAGCTTAATATTTAGTGTTTATTGTGTATAGCTGTGAGTTAAAAGCGACATTTTATCTTTTCTCTGCCAGGTCCTCCTCTTTACATCCCAGCCAGTACTTGGCAATGGATCTTGGATAGGGAGGGTCTGCATAATCAATCCTCTTGGACTTCAGATCCACTCTGTAGTATTTATCTGCGTAAATGGAATATTGCATGTTTATTAGAATAAGAGAAAGCCAAAAACATTCAGAAACACCACCGACTTATCTTGTCACAAGCTCATCTAAAAACGGACTGATGCAAAAGAGAAAACGTGGTGTGGATTGATAAGTCCACCTTTAAATTGTTTTTGGAAATAATAGTTGTTATGCTGTCTGGGCCAAAAAGAAAACAAACCATCCAGATTGTTACTAACATAAAGTTCAAAAGCCAGTATCTGTCATGGTAAAAAAGTGTTAGTGCCAATTAAATGAGAAACTTGCACATCTGTAAAGGCACCTTTATTATAGCGTTGTCACCTCACAGCAAGGTCCTGGGTTTAATTGCCAGATAGAGCGGTCCTAGTCCTTTCTGTGTGAAGTTGTGGGTATATATGTCCCTGTGTCTGTGTGGGTTTCCTCTGTGTGTGTGTGGGTGGGTGTGTTTTGCCCTGTGATGGACTGACAACCTTTCCAGGGTGTTTCCTACCTTTCATGCAGTAAGTCAGACCCACCATGACCCTGATTAGGATACAGTGGTGGTAAAAGAGACAGTGAATAAATTAATGTATATTCTGCCATCCAAATGTGCTTTAGCAAGACAGCATGGCAGGTGAGCATAATATTGTAGTCTACACTCCCAACCGAGTCATATAGCAGGTGGCCCTGTTACTTTCCTTTTGGTGGAGTGGGGTAATTACCACATAAAATTGCATCTAGAAGCATGGTCACTATAGCAGTAAGTAAACCATATAAAGCAAATCATACCTTTCTGAAAGAAGTAGACATTTTGCATTGGCGTTCCTTTAATCTGCCCTATGTTCTGTGTTTCATCAGACTCCATGGAATCATAGATGTAGTCAAAAAGAGATGGACGTCTGCTATGGTGTTTTTTCTTATTTCGCATTTGAGCCCCAAAATACCTTTCCAAAAGAAATTTATGATTAAATATTGCCAAACAAGGTCAGTCACTGATGTGTAGGTTACTTTGAAACTTTGATTTTTAGTCTAAACAATAACAAAATAGCAACATACACAACACTACTGTAATGAAAAATGTAAAAATGCTTTTGAAGTGCAGTTGAAAGAAAGCTGCATATTCTGTTAATAAGCGCCTCCACTCCCCTACTGGCCAACATGGGCCTGAAAGGTGAGCATGTTACTGCAAATATTGGCACTCCTGAAAAACATTAACAATTAACAATAACATTAATTGGCTCAGCAGACAAAACTAAGCAATTAAAGTTCATCTACTCAACAGAAGCATGTTTCAGTTCATAGATTCACAGCCATTGTTAACCTATTATCAATATGGGCATGCCAAATACAAATGATTTTGTTTGAAATGTTATGCTTATTATATGTTTTCTAATTTGCCAATATACAGACACCACCTACAAAACCTGTGGGCTGAGCTGAAAAGGAGATTCTACTAATGTAGACCTAGAATACTGAATGATCTGGAGAGATCCTGTATGGATTAATGGTCTCAAATCCATTATAAGAGAAGACTCCACGGGAGACTGCACAAAGTACTAAATAACTGGTTGCCAATCATTGTGGCACTTAAAGATTTCAATAAAAACGAATTTATGATAATACAAACAAAAACGAAAGCTCAAAAGGCTAAGCAATAATCAGTTTTCCACTGATATTCCAAATATTCATGAAGGGCACTACATGCATGCATGTAAAGTTTTTAACCATAATTTCAGAATGACATGGTAAATCAATGCTACAGTCTAATGGTGGTGTGCTTTATACCTATTCATCAGACTTAAGACTTGAGAGAAGCTACTTGGCTATGATAGCTCAATTTCTGAACCTTCTAATGAATGGTTTGTGGGTTGTGATTGAATAAACATAACTGCAGAGTACTAAAGTGTTTATAGTATAAATATCATCTGTCCTCACTATAGATTTTTAAGACTGCCTTAATAAGCAATGCTAGCCTGGTTATATTCACTGATGAACCCCTTAATATGAATATTAATATATATAATAATATATATACAGGTCCTTCTCAAAAAATTAACATATTGTGATAAAGTTCATTATTTTCCATAATGTAATGATAAAAATTAAACTTTCATATATTTTAGATTCATTGCACACCAACTGAAATATTTCAGGTCTTTTATTGTTTTAATACTGATGATTTTGGCATACAGCTCATGAAAACCCAAAATTCCTATCTCAAAAAATTAGCATATCATGAAAAGGTTCTCTAAACGAGCTATTAACCTAATCATCTGAATCAACGAATTAACTCTAAACACCTGCAAAAGATTCCTGAGGCTTTTAAAAACTCCCAGCCTGGTTCATTACTCAAAACTGCAATCATGGGTAAGACTGCCGACCTGACTGCTGTCCAGAAGGCCATCATTGACACCCTCAAGCAAGAGGGTAAGACACAGAAAGAAATTTCTGAACGAATAGGCTGTTCCCAGAGTGCTGTATCAAGGCACCTCAGTGGGAAGTCTGTGGGAAGGAAAAAGTGTGGCAGAAAACGCTGCACAACGAGAAGAGGTGACCGGACCCTGAGGAAGATTGTGGAGAAGGGCCGATTCCAGACCTTGGGGGACCTGCGGAAGCAGTGGACTGAGTCTGGAGTAGAAACATCCAGAGCCACCGTGCACAGGCGTGTGCAGGAAATGGGCTACAGGTGCCGCATTCCCCAGGTCAAGCCACTTTTGAACCAGAAACAGCGGCAGAAGCGCCTGACCTGGGCTACAGAGAAGCAGCACTGGACTGTTGCTCAGTGGTCCAAAGTACTGTTTTCGGATGAAAGCAAATTTTGCATGTCATTCGGAAATCAAGGTGCCAGAGTCTGGAGGAAGACTGGGGAGAAGGAAATGCCAAAATGCCTGAAGTCCAGTGTCAAGTACCCACAGTCAGTGATGGTCTGGGGTGCCATGTCAGCTGCTGGTGTTGGTCCACTGTGTTTTATCAAGGGCAGGGTCAATGCAGCTAGCTATCAGGAGATTTTGGAGCACTTCATGCTTCCATCTGCTGAAAAGCTTTATGGAGATGAAGATTTCATTTTTCAGCACGACCTGGCACCTGCTCACAGTGCCAAAACCACTGGTGAATGGTTTACTGACCATGGTATTACTGTGCTCAATTGGCCTGCCAACTCTCCTGACCTGAACCCCATAGAGAATCTGTGGGATATTGTGAAGAGAAAGTTGAGAGACACAAGACCCAACACTCTGGATGACCTTAAGGCCGCTATCGAAGCATCCTGGGCCTCCATAACACCTCAGCAGTGCCACAGGCTGATTGCCTCCATGCCACGCCGCATTGAAGCAGTCATTTCTGCAAAAGGATTCCCGACCAAGTATTGAGTGCATAACTGAACATAATTATTTGAAGGTTGACTTTTTTTGTATTAAAAACACTTTTCTTTTATTGGTCGGATGAAATATGCTAATTTTTTGAGATAGGAATTTTGGGTTTTCATGAGCTGTATGCCAAAATCATCAGTATTAAAACAATAAAAGACCTGAAATATTTCAGTTGGTGTGCAATGAATCTAAAATATATGAAAGTTTAATTTTTATCATTACATTATGGAAAATAATGAACTTTATCACAATATGCTAATTTTTTGAGAAGGACCTGTATATAATTTTCATGATGCCTTGTTTAACGAGCACATAGATTTTATGTTTGGTTGTCAACATGCTTTTGATGATGTAGTGTATGTATTTAATAAGGACCATACCTTTCCTCATAATCCAACCCTAGATCTTCCCAGAAGGTGGAGCGGCTGACTCTGACTCTTTTGTTCTTGGTTTTCCTTCTGTGACCACCTCGGGTTCTTCCACGACTTTTTTCTACAGAAGGTGCTGATGAGGAAGAAGGTATCTCTCTATAGTCGCTAACATATAGTCGGCCCAACATTGCTGCATCTACTGGGGGTTTGATTCCTTGCCAGTCTATGTTTATAAAACCTGGGCCTGTATGGTGTCCTGGTGCTGGTGAGACAATGGACAAGAGAGGATAATTAGAACAATAAGCTTAATCTCACACTGCAAATATATTATGTGTGATGAATCTGCCTGGAAGCAAGGAAACTTTATTTTACCCCAAAAGTAAGGGGGTCATAACATATTGAGGTTACCAACTCTTCTAATTTACTATTAGACTTGACATTCATGCTAACAATCTGTTCAGAGTGTGCCAGAAGAAAACCTGTATTCTTATTCAAGCACAAATGTAAGTGTCTGGAGTTTGTTTGACGCTACTACAGCTTTGACTGGAACCAGGTTTCATGATTGGATGAAATTTTTTGGCAAAAACACTTACTCTTAAAAAGACAAAAAATAAATTCTTTGCTGTTAAGTAAGTGGACTACATAAGATGTTTTGAGGCTGCTTTTGGACTTCAGAAACCTTGTTATGACACATGACAATGCGGATTCCATTCAAGGAACAGGATGGATCTTTTGGCTACATACATAGTACTGGGTTGAAGATAGATCTTCCCATAGGTCAATAATCCAAAACATGACCACTTAGAATGTCCACCCTATTCAACTTACCTGAAAGCATTTAAACACTACAAGAGAGGTCGTATAAGCCTGAATCATCTAGATTGCTCAATGTCATCAATCATTATAGGCAAAGACCTGTTGCTGGCATGTTGGCAGGCAAAGGGAGGTTACACAAACTTTTACAATTTCTACAAATCTATATGTAAAGATTTATGTGATTTCGATTATGGCAGGTGATACTTACTGCCTCGGAAGATCAGGTTAAACAAATCATTTAGGTCGAAGTCACAGTACACATCAGTGTAGTGGGTAAACATAACAGAAGGAGAGGACTTTAACATATTATTACACTCCTCATGAGACGGCTGGTGCTTGAACTCGTACTGGTAATACATAGAACCTGTAAATTCAGTGGAGATCATTAGCATTGTCATATTCTTAATATTTTAAACAAATTAGAAAACTACAGTAAAAAAATTCCACCATCAAGTAGAAAGCACTTAGGCTACAAACCTGTAAAGAAGTACGCTTTCTCTTTTTTGCGGTGGCCCACAGCAGGTAGAGCAATTGCAGCATCAACATCATCTGGAATGTTGTCAAACCCCACTGAGATATTTCTTGGGTAACCTGGATCAAGGACATGACCATCGAAACGCCAGTACTTGTTACCCTAAATGATGTTATGCACACAGTGACAGTAAATGAATGTACGCACACAAACACACAGACACAGACACACACACACACACACACACACAGGGACTAAAGTGAACAGCCCAAACAAACAATAACTATGTTGCAGCAATGCTACTATCAAAACAATGAACTCTATCCCAGCTGCTGTTAGACGTGCTGAATAATGGCCTAATAACAGCAGTTTTGTTAATAATCTAATCTCCTAACTGCATTTTGCAGCACCCACACTTCCACACTACTGTATGTTACAGTAATAAAATAGTTAATACAAACTTGAGCTTGAGGAAGTTTATAAAAATGAAATTCTGTTTATGAACTTTTTTTTAAATTTTTGTAAATATACGCTTTATTTGAAATTAGTGTAATGTCTGCAACACATTCAACATGTGAAATAAAACTTTATCTGCAGTGATTATTTGTCTTATCCACACTGGAAAGACCCAGACTACTGCAGACCATCACATGTTTATTCTCACAGTTCTCACACCCAGATGCAATTTAGTTTGTACAGATGTGACTCTCCACTAAGAGGAGTAGTGGGCTTTATCTACATGATGTCTGCTTACAGCATTTCATTTCTCCACACAGTTTTTAAGTTTTTATTTTAATCAAAATACTCAAGTCATTAAAAACACTAGCAGCAAACTTGTTATTTTAAAGCACAACATGGTTGCACAATGCATACCTTGAATATGTAAGATTTCCCTTCGCAGTTGATTCGAGTAAAGGCAGCATCGATGGGACCAGGGATGCCCCACACATCCTTTATGAGTTTGGGATAGCCTGGCATCACAGCCTTTTCATCCAGCTCAAAGAAGTATTCACCTAGCACACAAATTAATGATGTAAACCACGCTGATGGAATACTGACTGCCATTTAGAACGAAGAACAAATAATTATTCCACCTCTGAAGGCGTAGATGGATCCATTCTTCATCTGCAAAAATGCATCAAATGCTTGTCCGCTGCAAATTTCTGCATTAGAGTCCGGAGCTGGGTCCTTATTGTTGTACTCATTGGTATTTACTGTTGAATTTGATTCTAGGGTGAGATCCTCTGAAATTTCAAATGTGTCTCCACGGGCAACTAGAGATAAAATCATTAATCTTAAATTAGATAATGAGTGTCTTATTGGCCAAAGGCCCCTTTTTTACACTCAAAAGTGTAAAATACCAAGTTCTCTTTACTGGTAATTCTTAGCTTTGCACCCTTATACATGAGTCAGATGACACTGACAAAACAAATTACACACACATACATTTAAAGTTTAAAAGATTTTAAGCTTATTTTTTATCAGCAATGTCTTTGTTCTGCTAAACTACTCATTGTCACTCATTGTGTAATTCACTCAACGATTACAGTACAGTACACACAACAGTAATGAGTGATTTTTATATCCAATTTATTCCTAGTGTTTGTATTGTTTCAGACTTAGTACACCATTACTGAAATGATTAATATTATATTGAAATTTTACTTCAACAATATATAAATTAATGTTACCATAAATTAATGTTAGATGGTCCATGTCCAAACACTTTTGTGCATTTTCTGAAGTAAAATGGCACTGTATGTATAAAGTACTGTTATTGTTCCCCACAAAACAAAATCTTACCAGGGACCCAAAACTAACAAATAAGGGAAGACTCAAATAAACCATCATATTAGTGGATTCTGGGTTTCTACATGCTAGTCAGCTAGATCATGTTTTGTGAAATAATTACAGATGTCCTTCCATTTCATTACCATACAGATTTTTTTTTTTTTTTTTACACAAAGCAACCACATAACTGGCAATTGTACTCATGTTTAACCCTTTACACCCCGGGGTGCTAAATACATAGCCCCTACTTAATAAACTGCCACTGTAAACATGCAAAAAAAGTGGCTTTATGATAAAGCCAACAAACCATGATATATAACCGCTGGTTTATTAAAACATACAATATGCATTGGTGTGTTGTTCTCAGTACTTACTCTTTGTTCGGCATGTAGTGTCAAAATCCACACAGCAGCTTTCATAGTACTTGCACATAGTATCACACTGGCATTTTTGTGTGGGGTCAAAACCACTCTGGCAACGTCCATCGCATGAATCTGTGCATTCAGAACATATTGGCAACATGTATAATACTTTCACGTTACTGTAAAGATTAAGACTAAACACTAGGACCTGGATTTACCAAGAACTCAAAAAAAAACAAAAACAAAAAAAAAACTAAGCACTGTTTGTGTAATGCACTTCTAATCAAGGGTCACAATTTAATACAATACGTGTACAACTGAAAGAAATACCTTTTTTTTATATTCCATCACCAACAAACTGTGCAAAATGCACATCATATTAGTACCTGCTCTTTAACAGCATTTTTTAAGCAGGCATCCCTTAAGTCATGCACAGAATGCAGCATTGTATTACCACCTGACATTTTGCACTCTTAACAAGAAATTAGCTAATTCAAAAATATGCAACTATCAAAAAGTCTGATAATAAATTGACTGGCATTTTCCCCTCAAAAACGTTTCTAAATGGTTATTTGCTAAAATTTTTTTTTTTTTGTAGATATTAAACATTTGTTATGTTACTTACGTAATACGTGTTAGTATAACGTCCCTAAATAAGAGTAAAGGTTTGTTTGGACTTTGCTTACTGCTTAATCAGCTTTTTATAATATTTCCCAAACCGTTTTTGTTGAAATAATGACTATATTAGTGCTCACTTATTTACTAAGAGAAGACATAATATTTATACATGCAGGATTTACCTTTTTGTTAAGGATAACCACAGAACCACAGACTTGTCCTTGGCTTATTATATACAGTACCAGTCAAAAGTTTGGACACACTTTCTCATTCCTGTGGTTTTTCTTGATTTTTTTTTAATTTTCAACATTGTAGATTAATAATGAAGACATCCAAACTATGAAGGAACACATATGGAATTATGTAGTAAACAAAAAAGTCTTAAACAAACCAGAATATGTTTTATATCTTATATTCTTTAAAGTAGCCATATTTTGCTCTGATGACAGCTTTGCACACTTTTTGGCATTTTCTCAATCAGCTTCATGAGGTAGCCACCTGGAACGGTTTTCAATTAATGTTTGTGCTTTGTCTAGAGTTAATTTCTGGAATTTCTTGCTTTTTTAATGTGTTTGAGACCATCAGTTGTGCTGTGCAGAGGTAGAGTTGGTAAAATATAAAACATATTCTGGTTTGTTTAAAAATTTTTTGTTCACTACATAATTCCATATGTGTTCCTTCATAGTTTGGATGTCTTCAGTATTAATCTACAATGTAGAAAATAAAAATAATCAAGAAAAACCACTGAAGAGAAGGTGTGTCCAAACTTTTGACTGGTACTGTATATTTTAATTAGAACCACTTACCTTCTGCCGCAAAAGCTGTCGCCACTGCAAGCAAAAGAAAAACCACAAATTTCATGTTGAGAAGCTCATGCAGTGTGTCTCTTCATTAGTGTTCTGTGTGTTCTGTTTTCCAACTTTGGAACGGTGATGCTTTTATGGGATTTATTGATTGCTTCAAAAGTCATTCACCACATTGTTTGCTTACTGTGATTTATCAAAGTAATCATTAATTACCCGTGACCACAAATCTTACTAATAATGTGTCTAAAGAGTCAGATACCTTCTATTGCATCTACAACTAATAGCATATTTGAATCAAAACACACTGATAGTTAAAAAGATTGGCTTTAATTTAATCTGTTTGGTTGGCATCATGTGATCTACAACAAACGATCCCTGGCCACAGTCAACTTTGCCTTTGTACTCACAGTTTCCACATCGCTGCATTACTCTTCACTGTTATAAAAACATTTGAGCTTTTTATAAATAAAATACTCCAAGGGACAATGTTAATGAAAAGAATCAGTAAAAAGTAAATCCTTAGATTTTTGAAAGCAAGACTAGAATGCTGGCTTAAAAAGATGGTGAACCAAAACATTGCACTATCAAAAAGGCCCAGAAAAAATAATACAAAGAAGAAATAATTCAAGAAATGTAGAAAACATTGCGACAATCATATGCATATATATATATATATATATATACAGTGTATCACAAAAGTGAGTACACCCCTCACATTTCTGCAGATATTTAAGTATATCTTTTCATGGGACAACACTGACAAAATGACACTTTGACACAATGAAAAGTAGTCTGTGTGCAGCTTATATAACAGTGTAAATTTATTCTTCCCTCAAAATAACTCAATATACAGCCATTAATGTCTAAACCACCGGCAACAAAAGTGAGTACACCCCTTAGTGAAAGTTCCTGAAGTGTCAATATTTTGTGTGGCCACCATTATTTCCCAGAACTGCCTTAACTCTCCTGGGCATGGAGTTTACCAGAGCTTCACAGGTTGCCACTGGAATGCTTTTCCACTCCTCCATGACGACATCACGGAGCTGGCGGATATTCGAGACTTTGCGCTCCTCCACCTTCCGCTTGAGGATGCCCCAACGATGTTCTATTGGGTTTAGGTCTGGAGACATGCTTGGCCAGTCCATCACCTTTACCCTCAGCCTCTTCAATAAAGCAGTGGTCGTCTTAGAGGTGTGTTTGGGGTCATTATCATGCTGGAACACTGCCCTGCGACCCAGTTTCCGGAGGAAGGGGATCATGCTCTGCTTCAGTATTTCACAGTACATATTGGAGTTCATGTGTCCCTCAATGAAATGTAACTCCCCAACACCTGCTGCACTCATGCAGCCCCAGACCATGGCATTCCCACCACCATGCTTGACTGTAGGCATGACACACTTATCTTTGTACTCCTCACCTGATTGCCACCACACATGCTTGAGACTATCTGAACCAAACAAATTAATCTTGGTCTCATCAGACCATAGGACATGGTTCCAGTAATCCATGTCCTTTGTTGACATGTCTTCAGCAAACTGTTTGCGGGCTTTCTTGTGTAGAGACTTCAGAAGAGGCTTCCTTCTGGGGTGACAGCCATGCAGACCAATTTGATGTAGTGTGCGGCGTATGGTCTGAGCACTGACAGGCTGACCCCCCACCTTTTCAATCTCTGCAGCAATGCTGACAGCACTCCTGCGCCTATCTTTCAAAGACAGCAGTTGGATGTGACGCTGAACACGTGCACTCAGCTTCTTTGGACGACCAACGCGAGGTCTGTTCTGAGTGGACCCTGCTCTTTTAAAACGCTTGATGATTATGGCCACTGTGCTGCAGCTCAGTTTCAGGGTGTTGGCAATCTTCTTGTAGCCTTGGCCATCTTCATGTAGCGCAACAATTCGTCTTTTAAGATCCTCAGACAGTTCTTTGCCATGAGGTGCCATGTTGGTACTTTCAGTGACCAGTATGAGAGAGTGTGAGAGCTGTACTACTAAATTGAACACACCTGCTCCCTATGCACACCTGAGACCTAGTAACACTAACGAGTCACATGACATTTTGGAGGGAAAATGACAAGCAGTGCTCAATTTGGACATTTAGGGGTGTAGTCTCTTAGGGGTGTACTCACTTTTGTTGCCGGTGGTTTAGACATTAATGGCTGTATATTGAGTTATTTTGAGGGAAGAGTAATTTTACACTGTTATATAAGCTGCACACAGACTACTTTTCATTGTGTCAAAGTGTCATTTTGTCAGTGTTGTCCCATGAAAAGATATACTTAAATATCTGCAGAAATGTGAGGGGTGTACTCACTTTTGTGATACACTGTATACAGGGGTTGGACAAAATAACTGAAACACCTGGTTTTAGACCACAATAATTTATTAGTATGGTGTAGGGCCTCCTTTTGCGGCCAATACAGCGTCAGTTCGTCTTGGAAATGACATATACAAGTCCTGCACAGTGGTCAGAGGGATTTTAAGCCATTCTTCTTGCAGGATAGTGGCCAGGTCACTACGTGATGCTGGTGGAGGAAAACGTTTCCTGACTCGCTTCTCCAAAACACCCCAAAGTGGCTCAATAATATTTAGATCTGGTGACTGTGCAGGCCATGGGAGATGTTCAACTTCACTTTCATGTTCATCAAACCAATCTTTCACCAGTCTTGCTGTGTGTATTGGTGCATTGTCATCCTGATACACGGCACCGCCATTGGATGCACATGGTCCTCCAGAATGGTTCGGTAGTCCTTGGCAGTGACGCGCCCATCTAGCACAAGTATTGGGCCAAGGGAATGCCATGATATGGCAGCCCAAACCATCACTGATCCACCCCCATGCTTCACTCTGGGCATGCAACAGTCTGGGTGGTACGCTTCTTTGGGGCTTCTCCACACCGTAACTCTCCCGGATGTGGGGAAAACAGTAAAGGTGGACTCATCAGAGAACAATACATGTTTCACATTGTCCACAGCCCAAGATTTGCGCTCCTTGCACCATTGAAACCGACGTTTGGCATTGGCACGAGTGACCAAAGGTTTGGCTATAGCAGCCCGGCCGTGTATATCGACCCTGTGGAGCTCCCGACGGACAGTTCTGGTGGAAACAGGAGAGTTGAGGTGCACATTTAATTCTGCCGTGATTTGGGAAGCCGTGGTTTTATGTTTTTTGGATACAATCCGGGTTAGCACCCGAACATCCCTTTCAGACAGCTTCCTCTTGCGTCCACAGTTAATCCTGTTGGATGTGGTTTGTCCTTCTTGGTGGTATGCTGACATTACCCTGGATACCGTGGCTCTTGATACATCACAAAGACTTGCTGTCTCGGTCACAGATGCGCCAGCAAGACGTGCACCAACAATTTGTCCTCTTTTGAACTCTGGTATGTCACCCATAATGTTGTGTGCATTGCAATATTTTGAGCAAAACTGTGCTCTTACCCTGCTAATTGAACCTTCACACTCTGCTCTTACTGGTGCAATGTGCAATTAATGAAGATTGGCCACCAGACTGGTCCAATTTAGCCATGAAACCTCCCACACTAAAATGACAGGTGTTTCAGTTATTTTGTCCAACCCCTGTATATATATGTATATACAGTATATATACTGTATATATATATATATATATATATATATATATATATTGTTATAATATATTGTTCTGAACTACCCTGTGCTGTAATATATACTTAACCAGGAGATTGCACATTGCTTGCAGTAGCTCACACTACTTATGGGACCTTGAACCATGGAAGGCTTTCAGTGCTGACCAAACAAAACAAGTTTTACACTTTTCTAAAAATATACACATACACATAAAAACATACACACATACTCTCCAACTTAAGTCCAGACCGAGACCCATTCCTGTTATTGATTTCAGGTGTTTTGGTCACTCATTGCTAACAGGTGTATACAGCCAATTAAATAAAATAAACAGTAAAAAAAAAAGTTTTTAAAAATACAATTTGTAGAAGGCCCTTTTCTGTTCATCATTACTGTGCTCCCGGTGTGGCGAAATTTCAGTTGCCCTGAAAAGCCTTGACCCTAATCCCATTTAATACTTTTGGGATGAACTGAAATGTCAGTTGTGAGCCAGGCCATCTCATCCAACAACAATATTGAAAAAAAAAACTCCAAGATGTGTCCACATAATAAGTTCAACTAAATGAAACATTGGTCTATTTAACAGGCAACAAGAGCCTATTTTTCAACAGTTGCTTCTGATAGACTCTAAAATAAAAAATATTAAGCAAAAGTTATATTTAATAGCATTACAGTAAAAAAGCAAAAAACTCAGACAGTAATGTATTGTAAACTGTCTACAGGCATTTAATTTAAAACTGGGATTTTTCTTTTGGCTGCTTCCAGATTTTGGGGTCACCAAAGCATATTTTCTCTGCATACCAGACTTGGCTCAGTTTTTATGCTGGATTCTTTTCCAGGCGCAACCCTCATTTTTATTCAGGCTTGAAACCAGCACTGAGAGTGCAGTGACAGGTGTATTTACTAGCTAGGCTGTTTTTGCCACCCTCCTTAGACACAGTCAATCATGTCTGTGTAAAAACCAGACATGTGTAGTCAGTATGGCTTCTAGGAAATTCTCTAGTGAGAATGGGGTCCAGAATGTCTGTTGCAGGAATCCAACATTTACGTTTTCGGCATTCAGCACACGCTCTGATCTATAGTGACTTTCTCAGTAAACAATTCCTTACTCTATTACAATTATCTAAGAACACAAATCTGCTGCAACCCTGTTAGAACAATAGTATAGGTAGAATGTTTTTTCTAAGTATAGAAGATTAGTGCAGGTTTCTATTTTAGTGCTTAGGAAAGGGGTGGGTCTTTAGTCGTCTTTTGAAGATGGTGAGAGACTCAGCTATTCAAATAGCCAGGAGAAGTTCATTCCACCACCTGGGTACTAGTGTGGAGAAAAGCCTTTCTGTCTGTCTGTCTGTAACTCTGAGTGGTGGATCAAGACAAGCTAGACTTGTGGCTTGAAAGGTGCATGGTACAGAATGAGTTTTATGAGTTCTATAATGAAGACTTGCTTGTCCATGTTTGGCTTTGTAGGCAGGCATTTTTGGTTTAAAGTGAATGTGGCAGCTACAGAATGCCAGTAAAGAAAGCTCAGTGCTGGGGTAATGTGACAGTGTTTGTGTTGAAAACCAGGAAGCATCAGTTGCAGTTTGATAATGGAAACAAGAGCACCTGCCAGGAGGGATTTATGGTAGTCCAACCTTGAGATTACAAGTGACTGGACAAGAATCTGGATGGCTTCCATGAAGAGAAATGCTGTAAGGAGGCTCTTGTCATATGGTACATGAGCAGAAAAGGATAGCTGGCTATCCAGGACACAGGGATTTTGTATATTATCAGATGGTTTACCCTGGGAGTCATTTAGAGAAATGACTAGGTCCTGGCATGGACACAGATCTTCAGGAATGTACAGTTTCAGATGATAAGCTGACCCAAAATGAGATTTCTGCCAGACATGTTGAGATGCAGGCTGAGACATGCATGGGTCTTATCTTAGTTATTTCTTCGGGACACAATGTAGGATTTGTATACACAAATAATGTTTACCAGAGAAATTATTAAACATATTTAGGTTTAAGTTGGAATGAACCCAGTGTGTTGTGTCTGAAAGTTTTTCCAGGACTCTTGATGCTTTCAGCTACCTTACTCAAAAGATTTACAACAGTGTTTGAAAATCCTTGTGCAACAAACATATTAGTGTTTTCCTTAGTTTAAACGGCCAATTCCATACTCATTAATGTGCTGATAATGAGCAATACAGCAAAAAGTCCCACTGTACTGCATACTCATGGGCCACTGACAGCAGCAATGATGCAGTACACTTTGAAGACCAGTGCTGATAAGCACGGTTGAACAGAACAGATAAGGATATTATAAACCAAGACAGGCTGCTGAAGACATTCTACTGCAATCAGATACTAATAGAATGAACACAATCTCTAGACCATTTACAACTGTCTCATTTACAACAGAGCCAACAGGCATTCATATTACCCATTACTTCAATAAATAAATGAACATATCCTTCAGTCATACAGTCTTTAAACAACATCGTTCACAAGCCTTCATTTTATGTTCACTTGTTTAGCATTGCTACTGAGCACATATAATATTACAAGAAATGCAGAGATAAATCTCACTGATTTACAAGTGCACATTCTTTAACATTAACTTAAATAGCCAATCATTTCATTTCTCACAAATAAAACAAAATACTTAGTGTTTATGTTATTGGCTGTTATAAAAGTAGTTAACTTTGGTGTCGTGCAATGTATATATGTATTTTTATATACTGTACTTTGTACCTCATACTTACAAAAAAAAGGTATGTATGAGGTGCAAAGTACAATATGTAAATTAGACTAGAAAACGTAGCAAATTAAACTAGAAAGTGTAGCATAAGTCAAAATGTTTGGCAACAATCCTATTTTATGTCCTGCACCACTTATGTAATTATATTTTCCTTATTGCTCTTTCGTTGTACTGTATGGCTGTCTTGCATTTTACTACATAGTTTTCCCCAGTTCCCTCCCCTTCACTTTAAAGTTAATGTTTAATTTACACCATGTGATCAGACTTATAAACACAAAATGCATAATGTTCTGTCTTTAACATTTCTCTTTCATCCTACATAATACAGGTCTTCTATCTATCATACAAAATGAATTTGACCATGGACTGCACCCCATTTATAAGATGCCTGAAGAAAACGGGTTGGTTTCTATGGAGCTATCGTAACTACTTGATCATCTTAATCACCCCTTTACTCATACTTCCACTGCCATTGCTCATCCCTACTGCGGTAAGACGTATTCTGCATGCCTTGTTTCTTTATTGATCACTCTCTACCTAGAAAGAAAACTAGATAATCTATTACATTTCTAATATTTAATCCAATATTTTGAAATATTATGTTCTAGTATATAGACATGTAATATAACGCCAATCAGCAACAAATTGACAATTTTCAGAAGTGTGAAGACAGTGTTTTTAACTAGATAAATCAGTTTAGTGCAGAAATGTATGTAGAAATTAATTTGCTGGGGAAAAAGCAAAAGGAAAGATTTTTAAAGCTGTAGTACAGCAAGAGTTGTGGTCTGTGATTAATATAATTAATCTGAAATTTAATATATAAATTTATGAATAAATGATTTGGTAGATAATCTCTTCAAGAAACAGAATATTTGTTTAATAAATTCTTGTTATTTACAAATATGAATTCTGAAATACCAATTAAGTATTATTTGATCATTTTAAAGGAATGTTTGCTGAACAAAATATGAATTATTAGGATATTACCAAAAAATATAGCTTATTATTTCTAGCTGCTATATGTTCATAGTGAGGCAGTGGTAGCTCAGTGGTTTGGGTACTGGGCTAGTAAGTAAATGTTAATAATTGTGACTGTTGTTTGAGCTCTTATGGCCAAATTAAGACATAAGATTAAGCCATAATTAAGGTTATAGTCTCAGCAGGGTCTCTACAGCAACAAAACACTAATAAGAAGCTTAAAATTAGATTAAAGAAAAATAATAATAACGGATTGTATTCTTTGTTGCAGGAGGCAAAATGTGGCTTTGTCATCATACTAATGGCACTATACTGGTGCACAGAGTGTATGCCCTTGGCTATCACTGCTTTGTTACCAGTCATTCTTTTTCCCATGCTGGGCATCATGGAGTCCGGAAAGGTAACTTGTGATGAATGTCTACCCTCTTGTTCATTGTTAGTATTAACTCAAATAAAATAGCGTTTTTCAGGAGATTTGAATGGAGAATATAAAATGCCTCTAAAATAGTCATAATAGTAATTGTACAATGACTCAGGCTTCTAGTGAAGACAAGAGAAAAGTTCATAATTTTCTGGCATATGCTCAGGAAATTTGTCAGTACTTTTCCATCCTCCCGTTTTATACGGTGAGATTTTATAGCTCATAAACTTTTTCTACATAGAGTGCAATCAGTTAGTACTTCACTGTAATAGCAATGAAAGTCTCACACAATGTTCCTGTACTGATTTATCAGGTACAAAGTGCCAAGAAAATTAAAATAGAACTAACCTTGATATGAACTGACATTACCTTTGCTGAAAGCATATCTTTATCTGCATCTCAGTCCTAAAAGTGTTATCTGCATCTTAGCATGATAGGTTGGTTTAATTGATGCTGCTTGAGTGTTTTTTTTTATTTCTTTTTTGCACTATCAAGTGTGTAATTGAAAGGGAAGTAAGTTATTATTTCATTAACTTATTCTATCAGGGTCATAATAAGATCCACCTGATAACATTTGAAGCAATGCAGGAACATCCGTGGATAAGGTGGTTATCACAAGCCTTTTTTGTAAAGATTTCTTGTGTGACTGATTTGACTTTTCATGCACTTAGGAAGGACTTATTAATTATGAGCTGAACAGGTGTGTTTCACTGGAGCTCTAGAGAGATCAGGATTGCTATTAAAAAGTAAGAATCCATGAGACATGTCCCAATGTGTGTTAAGATAACATTATTGGCTGGCTATTGTGTGGTGTCCTGTCAAATACATGAAGATTTAAATAAAATAAGGTTGTCAGTTATTTGGACAAGATTTCGTTGCTTAGGAATTAAGCACCAACAAGTTTCTGTAATTGGCATGTTTGTTCCGTAAAACTTGTGCAAGAAAAGGTCAGTGGACAGTGGACAGTGGACAAGGACAGTGAGTAAATGGTTAATGGTTAAAAGACAAGATTCTAAGCCTTTTCTTTAGGTTGTGAAATAAAATTCCTCAGACTATCTGAACGCATGTCTTTAAATCATGTTAAAGACCTACCTTTAAACTAAATATTTAAGTGAGCACTAATTTAACTAATGATCTTACATGCCATTTAAAAAACCTTGACACTTTTTTTTTTTCAATTTTTTCTTCAAACTAATTCCCACCACAGTTGTTTCTACATTTTCTTTTAAACTCCAGCCTATTTATAGAGCGAAAAAATGTTTACTAAGAGCAAAGCACTTGAGTAAGCTGCCCTGGACGAGACCTTAATACTGTTATTAAAGTAAATGTAAATCAAAGTGTCAAGCAGACATAACAAAAATCCAACATTAACATAAAATGTCTGTAGCACAAAACACACGTCAGCTCTCTGTCTGTTTTAGGTGTGTGTGCTTTACCTGAAGGACTCCAATATGCTGTTTATTGGTGGTTTGCTGGTGGCCATCGCGGTGGAACACTGGAACTTACACAAACGTATTGCCCTGAGGGTCCTGCTCATAATGGGGGTCCGACCTGCTCTGTAAGACCAGTCTGAACAACCTATAATGTATACAGTACAAAATCTAAATAAGTATATGTTAGCTCGCCTCATTAATTTTATGCCTTTCTCTGTTTTCCTTTAGGTTAATGCTGGGATTTATGATCGTTACAGCATTTCTCTCAATGTGGATCAGTAACACAGCAACCACAGCCATGATGCTGCCTATAGTTCAGGCTGTACTGGAACAGCTCAGTAAAGCAGAAGCTGAAAGAGACGAGAAAGAACTAATGGAGGGCAGAGACAACCAGGCTTTTGAGCTGGCTGAGATCACCACCACCAAACTTCCCCCGGGCTATACCAAAGAACAAAGTAAATCAATTAGCACATATTTTACAAGTGCAATTTCTGTTTTTAATATTGTGTGTCCATAGTTTTCTTTGAGGATATGCACACATGACTAAACTTGCTGGAACTAGTTGCTGTGGATAGCTCCAATTGGAATTCAGAAGACAATACATTTTTTTTAGACAAGCTTGTTTTACTTGAGAGGATGGAGAACTGCAATTTCAGTTCCACCTGAATCAGTTGTAATTGATTTTGTTTCTACATACTGTGTGTTTCTGTTATCTGGATTATGGTTTTGTATCAGTTATGAAAGAAATTGTATTAAATAACTCCAGGTTATATTTTCCAACAGATATCTTGTGCTAAGATTACTTAACTGACATATGTTCAGGATTTTTGTCCTGTCTGATTGGTACTTTAAATTCACAAAGTGCAAATGCAATATTATAACTTGTAACCGTTACAAATGTAAGACACTATGTACATAATTAATCCTGCTAAATAGGCATTTAAAAAACTACAAATCTGACCAAGTGTGTCTGTTCAAAGTCTGCCCTGGCCGGTAGCCCCGGAAATACAAACTCAGAAACTAGACAGCAAGTGTATTTGACTGCTTTGCCAGTTAGTTCACTTTTAATGTCTGCAGTATAAGAAATATAATCTATAACACTTAAAACATCCCAGTTTAACAACCCTAGCAATTGAAATATTCATACACGTTTCTTGGATATGTGATTTGTGTTATGTGTAGTTTGGAACATATTGTATCTGTACTGTGTAATATGCACATTTTTTAAGGTTACCCATCAAAAAATCTTAAAAATGGCCAGTCCCAAACTTAACATTTGTTACATTTGGCATGTGTTCATTTCAAGCCCTTATTATTAAAAATAAATACATTAAATTACTACAGAAAATATATTGACACAGTCATTATGAAATTGCAAACTGGACTGTTGCATCTTTCCCACACTGCATAATGAACAAAGTCTTTCATGTTCTATGGGTATTGCAGAAACATCATTGGTCATGGCAGTTTTAATTACAACCATTTTAATTCTCTTACTTTTTTTTGTTTTGGATCCTAACAGCTGAGATCTCAGATCCAGAGTGCCACACAGATCGAGTTGCCGAATACAAGAAAAAGGTTCTAGAGCAGAAGTATCTATGGCTGAATAAAGGGATGAGCTTGAGCGTGTGTTATTCTGCCAGCATTGGTGGCACTGCCACCCTTACAGGCACCACGCCAAACCTCATCCTCAAGGGCCAAATGGACGAGTAAGGCCTTTCATCATTTCATCTTTTTCATCAACACCCGTTATTATGCCTCAGCATCTCTTATCAAAATGTATAAAACAGTTAAAAGAAACAAGTTTTTAAAACTTGTTGAATTACCTGATGCTCTGGTCTTAATAATACAACTAATATTATTCTAACTTGAACATCAAAGATCACTTTTTAAGACCTTTTTGCAACAGTTTTTTGAAATATTTGCCAGTCTATGTTGAATTCCTTTCTAACCATATTCATGTTTGTGTAGCATCTTCCCAAGAAACCCTGATGTGATCAACTTTGTCACATGGTTCGGCTTTGCCTTCCCCAACATGGTACTGATGCTTCTCCTCGCCTGGCTGTGGCTGCAGTGCATGTATCTGGGCTGGAAGTGAGTCCCGTTGTGAATGCTTAATTGATGAATTTAGTGTTTTTATATTTCTTTTTCTGATGACTGAAATTTGTTTCTTTATAGTTTTAAGGAGTCGTTTGGCTGTGGCCTAAACAAAGAAGGTGAACATGAGGCTTACAAGGTGATGAAGGATGAATATAAGAAGCTTGGCAGTATGAAATTTGCTGAAGGAGCAGTGCTTTTTATCTTTGTATCACTGGTGGTGTTGTGGTTCAGCAGAGAGCCAGGTTTTATGCCAGGCTGGGCAGCCACTTTAAACGAGAATGGACAGTAAGTGCAACATTATGTTTTGACATTGGACACATTTGACATTTTATCTGGGGTTTTTTTTTTTAAGAGAGCTGCTTTTTCATTTCAATGCTTGATGCTTGAACCCAGGGGTGTAGGTTGTGAGTGTCACAAAGATAAAGGGTTCTGGGGACCTGGGTTTAGAGCCACTGTAAATCTGATTAGAATAGTTGGTAAAATGAATAAATAATACATTCATTCCTAATTAAGAAATTGTAATCATGTGGATGAACGTGTTGCAGGTTTGTTACGGATGGCACTGTAGCCATTCTTGTATCAACTCTGTTCTTCATCATCCCTTCAAAACTGCCATGGAGCTCAAGCACTAGTTACGAAGATTATGGGATTGGGCATCAAGGAACCGAACAAGGTCAGCACTTTTTACCCTGATTGATAAAAATTAATGACTAACTGAATGTATTTAAGTTTACACCTTGTACACGAAGTGTGCAAGATCATCTAAAAATGAATTGAAATGCTGGTTTGTGCCACATGCAGAAGAGAACACAACAAGGTCTACACAGAGCAAAAGCAAGGCTCCTCCAGCTCTGCTAGAGTGGAAGGTGGTGCATGACCGAATGCCCTGGAACATCGTCCTACTCCTGGGTGGTGGATTTGCCTTAGCGAGTGGCAGTGAGGTAAACTTACATATTACACTACACGTTGTGATGATTTCCCCACATTGGAAAGAAGGGGATGATGTTAAAACGAGTGTTGATTTTGGTGCATCAGCCAGTAAGTCTACTCACAAACTGCGTTTATTAAACATGGTCAAGTGGCATCAGTGGTCCATGTCATTTTTAACACATTTTAAAAAGTACTTTTAGGTATATAAAAGCATATTAATGACATAGTAATGTTATTGTTGTTGCAAAGGTTTCTGGGCTGTCGCTGTGGTTGGGTGAGAGTTTGGCCCCACTAAAAAGCATTCCACCCTTTGCCATTTCACTGCTGCTCTGTCTACTGGTGGGAACGTTCACTGAATGCTCCAGCAACACAGCCACAACCACACTCTTTCTTCCTATCCTTGCTTCCATGGTAAGATTCTATGAATCCAGATTCAAAACTATATATAAACAAATTATAAATAATACAAATTAAATTATATATTATGTAAATTTACAATATAAATGTTCTGCTGCAATGCCATTAGTCAACACTGGCAGATGGAAATTGGTAATTACTAAATTGGAAAAATATCTTTAAGAGACATGGACAAGTATTACCTGGCCCTTTGTGTATTGTCTGTATTCAGGCTACAGCTATAAAGCTCCATCCACTGTATGTCATGCTGCCCTGCACTATTTCTGCTTCAATGGCCTTCATGCTTCCTGTAGCAACTCCTCCCAACGCCATTGCATTCTCCTACGGCACCCTTAAAGTGGTTGACATGGTAAAGACCCATTTACACCATTTAAAAATTTTTTTTATCAACTTTATCAAAGGTACTCAACATAATTATAATGAAACAACTATGTTTCTGAAAGCTGTTAAACTAATTTAGCCTTTCATTAAAATATCAATATAATTAGAATTATTACAATAGTTACACTTATCTGATTTGTGTGCATTTTTTAAAGCTGATTAAATAAAGTGATTTGTAAAATTACACAACCACAGAGTGGATGAAATAGGGTTCAGTGCTTGACAAAGGATCTTTTGTAGTCATGTGATTTTAACTTGGAATTTTATTCACTTACCTGACCAGCAGATGTCACTGCAACAGTTTCGTATTGTACAAATGTCTTGCGCCATCTTTCAGTAAAGCAGTCGAGTTGCATGTCCTTCATTCCATTTTAACATTTTGCATCAGCATCTTTCCACAGAATATGACTGAATCTGGTGTAAAACATAAGTTCTGTGACTGAAGTAGAACATTATCCACAGAGTTGACTTTAATTCACCTAATAGTAGGGTCGCCAGATTCATACTAACAAAAAGGAGGACATTACACCCCAAAAAGCCGGACATTACACCCAAAAGACGGACCTCATATTAGGAACAGGGGGACATGATACTGCAACACACAGAATTAATCCAGAACCCATATAACAGAGTTTTTGACCAATTTAAGCAAGAATTCTATGACAAATTATTGTTTTACTCACTAAATGTTGTGTCTACTTTTCATATTTAAGTCCATTCCTCGCTGCCTCCAAAAGTTTACTTTTTGGCATTTTCACAGCGTTCCTGAGCATGAGAACTGAGTGATTGACTCAGGTAGAGGTGTTTACAGAACAGAGAGGGCGGGCGAAATTCAACCACCCAATCACAGACTAGCATTTAGAGGGCGGACCTTCTGCGATTGGCCAGTGGTAGCACTGTAAGCAGTGAAAGGAGGCTGTTAAACCAATGAAATACAAAGCATTTGTTCTGACATGTACCTGAGCCAATGACAGATAATATTAATCAAAAATGAAACCAGTTTACTCCAAAAGGAGGATTTTTAAGTGTCCGTCCTAGCGTTGCGTGAATGGAGGACTGGCAGCTGAAAAGCCGGACTGTCCGGCCTAAAACCGGACGTCTGGCCACCCTACCTAATAGTGCAGTACAGCCAATGTTAGCCAATCTTGGCTAACAAGGGAATTGATGTGACTATTAATGGCAACTACAAGGCCTGAAAAACACCATACTAATTCATTTTAAGGTTCAGTTTAATAATATAAAATAATAATAAAAAATTGTAAATTAGTTGAACCCGCATGACATGGCAGTGTAGCAGTTAATGAACTCTATCTCCAACCATATGTGTGAAAGAGCCAGTGAAGTGTCCTGTAATGGACTGCTGCTGGAGTGTATTCCTTCCCCTGTCCAGTGTTTCCTCAGACTGAACATATTCTTTACTAGGATGTATCAGAGAACATATTAATTTTATTTCTTTAAATAACAAATCTATATTTATTTTTAAATATGTGCTACATATACAGGTATTTGATAACCATATATATATATATATATATGGTTGAAATTATTTTTGCAATTTATTTTCAAGCCCTCTCCCTGGTGGTATAAGCACTGGCACCTAATAATTGGATAAAATGTTTTTTCTTTATACAAAAAAAAATATTAAAGTTACCAGCATAGATTATTCTATCTTTATATACACCTGGAACCAACAAATATTTTGGTTGATTTAAACCTGTTTACAATATTAATAATCCCATTTCTTCATAAAAAGCAAAGACAGATTGTGCATTCACTAAACTTAATACTCTTTGGAACCAAGCTTGGCTAAAAAAATCTTGGTCTCATGAGATTACCTATGTCACCCAATCATACTCCTTCTCCACTTTAAAATGATACATTACATCATATAGAATGCTGCATTATCACACTCTGAATGCTTGGTGACCTTTTTGCACCTTTGCTGCCCAAGAATTATTTGAGGCCTTTACACTATTGATCTCACATGGCTGCATACAGAACAAATATTTTAAAAAAATGTAAAAACACATGAAATATTTGACTTGATATACAACTAATGTAACCTGTAGTGATCACCAATAAACTTATTTTATCTTTTTTGTATTAGCCATTAAAGCAAAAAATATATATATATTACAAGAGGTAATAGTAAATTTATGTGTACGGGAATTTGTAATATAAAAATACTAAAGAACTAAAACAAAAATGAATGACAGTTTTAGACTGGTGCACAATTGCATTATTACAAATGACGTTTATATACATTTTTTAATGTTTTTTTTAAAGGCAAAGGCTGGTGCCATGCTCAACATCATCGGCATCCTGTGCATCAACTTAGGAATAAACACGTGGGGAGCAGCTTTATTTGAACTTCACACTTTCCCCGTATGGGCCAACTTTACAAATGGAACGGTATGAGAGAGCTTTCCAGAGAGCTTGATTTAGTAAGGCAGCGATGAGGAGGCAGAAAGCAGAAAGTGAAGAGTCAAAGGGAAGCAAATGCATCTCAAATGGGGTTTAATTGACTATGTGTAGAGGCTCTCAGCAGCTAGTCCACAGGTCCAACCAAAACTAGAAAAATCTCTAGACCCTTACCATTCACGTTTATGTATTCATTCTGTTTTTTAGCCAATTTAATCACTGCAGGTTATTTTACTTTCTAAAAGTGATTATCAAATGTTTACATTAAATATTTGACTTACAAAAAAGCTTTTTTTGAAGCCCAGCCTGCTCTTGGTCTTTGGCAGTGAATTTTGTAGAGTAAACAAGTTAACCAAGTCACCATTTTGCATTGCCATTTGTGCATGTCTGTTTTGTATAGATTTATCCTTTTTTACTTCTGTTTTTATGTTTAAAAGTTCATGGTCTATGCATTTATGTGTATGCAAAAACAAACTGTAAGACAAGAGCTGTATAAATAAGTAGTCATGTTTTTTGTATTCATTTATGGATTATGAAGGTCCAGTTAATGGATGTGGATTGTAATCACATAACACATTTATGCTGCTATAACGGCAGGCATTTGCTTGTGAATAGTCTGGTTTCACCTGCTAGGAAAACTATAGATTTGCCCCAAATTCTGCAGCAAATTCCATGCAAACTGTAAACAAAAAGTCTATGTGGATAGACAGAACTTACCAAGTAGTTATTTAAAGTAGGTAACCAATTAAAGTGTTATGATGAGCTTAATGGAGAAGTGTGATTCCTCGTTCTTTTCCCCAAAATGATACTATAATAGAACAGAATGCTTTTTTACTTTAATTTATTATATTTTATACACATATACACATGTACAGTACAGTGAATGTTTTTCCCACATATAGCAGCTTGTTTGGAAGCTGGGGTCAGAGCGCAAAGTCAGCCATTGTATGCCACCCCTGGGGCAGACAGGGTTAAGGGCTTTGCTCAAGGGACCTACAGTGGCTGCATAGCAGAGCCTGGATTTTACCCTAAAGCTCTACCCACTAGGCTACCACTGTCCCATGTACTGTATGTATATAATGTTAGTATAACACAAATCTTAGTAAAAGGTGCCACAAAATGTGATTGGATTTGATAAATTATAAAAAATGCAAATGGTTATTGTGTGGAAATGAAGTGTCTGTGTGCACATGTGTAAAAACAATTAACCTATTAACAAATTTTAGATTATTTGCTAATAGATTAGACAAAAATTCTATTTATATAAACAAATGACTTATTTTGTGTGCCAGTTGGAAGTTTATATCTGTGCAAAATACAGAGCTGGTCCAATGCAAATACATTTAGCACTACAGTGTTATTTACTACGACCAAATATCATTCTAGTGAAATCCAACAGCCTGTAAATAAAATACTGTTTGTTGTTCAATGATTTGTGTTTTAAAATCTGTTTAGCTATTATTATTGGATGTATCATAGAGATCTATCCAAAGTCTTAGTGTCTCCTTATTAGTGTGTCTGCAATTTTTGCAGTCAGAACTGGACAGGGTAAATTACTGCTACTCTTTACCATTGTGTGTTGTGGCGTAGCTCTTGCTCTGTCTTCTCATTGAAACTTGATAATCACAAGCCTCTCGAGTCTCGGTGCAGTTTGTTTGTTTAAAGGATTCTGTAACAAGTCCTGATTCCGAGTCTCTGGGGTTTGAGCATGAGCTAGTGGCCCAAAAGCTGAAAGCCACAGGGGCCCCCTTAGCCAGAGATTTACTGTTACTAAACCATGGGTATTAATCTGGATTTGTCCTGACCTTCCCTGTAGCTAATGCAGTCTACAAAGGCATTTCTCAGTGGAAATGTGGGCCACTGATTTAAAAGAACATTTGTTCTTGAGCTGCGGATGCTCTGATGTTAGCTGAGAAGTCAAACCAAGCTTGTCAAACCATGTGTTTATGGGCCTTGCTGTGCGAACAGGGGAACAGTTTAGCTCAAACAGAAGCTTCTCCAAATTTGGAGGCACATTATAATATTAAATTTATACCTATTGGGTGTGGCTAAAACCCCTGAAATTGTTTGGAAGCTGGGGTCAGAGCGCAGGGTCAGCCATTGTATGGCACTCCTGGAGCAGACAGGGTTAATGGCCATGCTCAAGGGCCCAACAGTGGCTGCATAGCAGAGCCTGGATTCGAACCGACAGTCCTACAATTGACAGGTCAAAGCTCTACCCACTAGACTACCACTGTCCCATGTATGTATGTAGTGTTAGTATGATAGAAATTTTTGTAGAAAGTGTCACAAAAATGCAAATGGTTAATGTGTGGAAATCAAACAGAGGCTGCTACAAATTTGGAGGCACATAATTCATTTTATATTATTTTATTTATACCCATTAGCAGTGGGTTTAGCTGAAACCCCTGAGCTGATGAATTCGAAAAGGGTGCCTAAAACAAATAAATATATTGACAAACATTAAACAATTCACATATATATTTTATTTATCTTTCATTATAGACCAACAGTGTTTAAAACTTTACATTTTTTTTAATCATGTGCAACAAATTACAATAATAAATAAAGCTTTTAGGTTTTAACTCAAATAATTATTTAACTTAATTAAATAGAAATTATTGTAAAATTAGTTTTCTAAACAGATTGAATACAACAAGTCCTTGGATAAACAGTAGCTCTACTTTGTTCTGTACTCTAAAACCTTGCTCAACTGAACAGGTAAGAAAATAAATGCTCATTTTTTATTTGAAAAGTACAAAATAAAAAAATGCCTTGTGTTCTGTGAGACAGATTATGTACTAAACACTACTTGGCCAAAAGTATTTGGACACCAAATCATTGGATTCATATGTGCTTGTAAAAGCATTTGATTCTAAAGTCAAAGGCATTCATATTTAGTTGTCACTCTGTGTTGTTACTCCCACTCTTTCATTTTAACATGATAACATGATTTTGAAACAATAATTTCCAAATTTCAATTTGAAACATAGTGAGGTGGTGTTTGTTGTCTGTGTTTGTACGGTCTGGCTTGCATTCAGCATCCCAATTCACCACAAAGCATAGTCAGTTTCCTCTGTACCAAACCAGCCAAGCTATTTGTTTATAAACCTCACTTTGTACACAAGACACAAGAAACAGTCATAAAACAGAAAACAGTTGGTCTTAAATAATGCATTAATCCTATCAAAAATGTTTAATGAAACACAAATACAGACCTAATGTATCAAATATTCCAGTCAATATTTTTACATTTCAACATTACAAAAGTACAGGAATGAAATCTTATTATCCACCTTGTAATTACTGAGAGAACCTTAATTACAATTGTATCTCTTTTCAGTGCAATATACATTTAAATACACACAAGTAAACAATCATCAGTCAGTCACAGAGTGAATCATTACTCAAACACACACACACACACACCCTTAACCCTCCTACCTTCTCACCCCCTCACACACATCTGCACAGTGGAGCAGTCAAGCATATAGCCCTCATTATAAATTCTGCAAACAAGTGACATTCCGATATTGAACCCTGTAAAGTGAGACAGAATCTGACTCCACCTGATCCAAAATATGTTCCCTAAAGTTAAGATTATTTTCCTAAATAAAAGTATTCACATACAAATTCCTGCTGGTGTGTTGTGAGAAATGTTGTCAACTACAAAACTATGTAGATTTAATCACTGTCAAGGTCCAGCCATGATCCAGTTTAAGTCTGATGTCAGTGGCAGTCTGATTTTCTTATGTATCTTGACAAACTTTTCAATGCTGTCACCAAAAAAGCCCCAAAGCATCATAGATTGTTGTGTTGTCTGACCATGGTACCTGCTCAGTGTCAAATTTAGGTCATCTAATGAACCAGTTGCTTACATAGGTGTTAAGTGAAAATTAAACCTTTTCTCTGGCACAACCTCCAAACTGTTTACAGTATGGATATGAAATCTAACTGCAGATTTAGACACCAGGCGACTTCAAAATGCTGCCATTTTTTCCAGCTGGAATCCTTGGAGAATCCTTAGAGAAAGTTTTGCCTCTAACCATCCACCACACTGTTCATAAGAGTTAAATTCACTTGTGCCCCCTTTTTAACCTTAGCTATTGTTTTTTCTACCCATCTTTGCCAAGCAAAAAATAATTTTGGAGCTGACTGTATGTTTATTTGTTGATATGTATATGTGTGAAAAATCACAATGATTTATTACTGCTTCGTCTCACACAAACAGGCAATAATGTTCGGCAGGCAGTCGACAGTTGACATGCACTCAGGGACAGTATGACCGGTGCACACAAACACATCTGAGCCGGGTCTTCTGTCAGCCAATCTACCCGTCCCCCTGTGTCAGCCCACTCTGAAAGCATCCATCCTATGGCCCTCCGCTGTAAGAGTAGTCTGCCTTGTTGTGCATGACAAGTTTGTTGTCCACAAAGTAGAAGCTGTCGGACTGTGTCTCGTATGGGTGTAGGATCATCTCACGCACTGAAACAGAAATGAGACAGAGCACAAATTATCTAGAAATATTTGGAGAACATTGGAGAAACAGAACTGCTGTGGGGAAAAACAAAATTGAACTTCCCTTCTTTAAGTCACATTATGAATACACTCACAAGAAGCCTTTTACTATACCTCTGCTTTACACCAGAGTGTGGTATGACACATTTTACTGACAAGCAATACTGTTTTTTTTTTTAAACTGACCAGTCCTACTGCTGTAGTGATGGTACTCTTATCTTAGATGCAGTCCAACTAGTTACAAAGTCGGATAATCGAATCTTTACATCAGAGCCAAGATTTAAAGTCTGATGTCTAAAAGAAAAACACACTAAACAGTAGGATAGGCCAAGCAACATCTGTGCAAGATTATAAACTTAAAAATTATAATCTTAATAAAAATACTGACTCTTTCTCTGTGCTACTGACCAGGCAAGCACCCAAACAGACACAACTGGCTGTGCCTGAGGGAGGGAAGGGGTTGAATGGGTTCCATTGCCACTGTGCAAGTGTGACCTTTGCTGTCTGGTCAAGATGCCTCCAGAAGTGGTGGGGTATTTGCGGAGATCATAGCATGACTCTCCAGGTGTGGTACAGTTTTCTGTGTGACTGGCAGTTAAAAAAAGGCAGCCCAGGAACTACGCACAATTTATTTATTTATTTTAAATATGTAACAGCCAGTAACATCAGCTGGTCCTGTGTGATCTAATTAGTAATACATTTTTTGACTAACTATATGAGTAGACCAAGGACTCATTAGTGCCAGCCTTGTGGAATCTAAACATAATTTAATTATAACCTTTGAAACAATGTGATGCAGACTAAATGCCACAATCAACAGAAACATAGAAAACATAGGAAAAGGGAATTCAGTGAAACAAAGTAAGAACCTTTATCTCCAAAAAACACATGTACTCACTGATCTCCTCTGAGAGTGGAGGAAACTCGTAGATGTGCTCGCAGGTGTTCTTGCTACTCGGGATGCAGAAGCCAAACTCAAAGTCAAAACTCTTCAGCAACTGGTTACGGAAGTAGTGCCTCTCAATCATACGAAAATTATTGATGGGAATATCACCAACAGTGAACTCAACACTACAACACAACAAAGAGGAACAAGAAATCAAATGAAAAATCTAATATAACACAACCTTATAAAACCTAAATACTTTTATTCTACTTATTTACTTTATTTACTTCTACTTATTTACTTTTGCCATGATATTGTTTTTATGCACTATACACTATACCTGTCTGTTTCAATTTCCATGAAAGAAATGAAAGGCCATCATTTTAACAATCTTTGAGTCTGTTCATTTTTAAGGGATGTCAAAGATTTAATCATTGTTTATTTATAAATTTATAAAAGATAAACCAAGTAATTACATTTGTTTTACTTACGTGGCTCCAACCTGGCGTAGTTGCAGAAATGCAGGTGTGAACTGGTAACGCACAAAACGACCAGCATCAGGGTCAATGTCTCTTTTTTCTCCCCTTTTGTCTAAAAAACAAACAAAAACTTACACAACCATGTATTTAGGTGATGCTGACTGTTTACTTCTGACTGAGTGTTTAATGAATTAGTGTGTTGGTTGAAGAGGAGAAAGGTCAGCATCCTGAAAGAGGCTTTTTGGGTAGTTTTTATTTTTCAAATTAAAAATTTGCTCTGCAACTACAAAAGCAATCTTCAGAATAACCTAGTAATGTAAATCAGCTGCCATGTTCCTCACACCAGGTCAAAGTAAAAGCAGAAAAAACCGCTTCCCTACAGTACGAATGCAGGATTTTAAATAAGGGTAGAACTATTAGTATTCATGGTAGCCAATTATTGCCAAATTGGTAGTCAAATTGTGGCTAATAGCTTTTGAAATTTTATAATCTGCTTATAATATGTTGTTGATTTTTATTGCACATAAATAAAAAGCCTCGTCAAAACATAATCACAATCTTACATTATTTTTTTACAACTATACAATATCCACTATGATTTAGATAAAACACATTTGGTTTATTGACTCTGTAGCTTAATTTAATTCAAAACAGTCCAGACAACAACAACCAAAATTAAGTCAGACTCACCAGTTGCTGGAGGCTTTTTAATCTCGAACAGCACTGTCCCTGTCTCCATGTCTCTTATCTTAAAGCGTGTAAAATCAATGCTGTACACATTGTCTTCTGGACTGCACAGATAATCTAAAATAATGCAGAAGATGCAGGTCAGTAAAGCAATGCAGACAATGTACAATGTTTTTAACAGAAATGGCTACGCTTTTTAATAATTTTGATTTTGTGTGAACTAATGAACATGAACAGGTATCTTACATTTCCATGCACTGGCAAACACCAGGTTGACATTTTTTGAAATAACCACATCACCATGCTATAATTTAAACATTATTGTTGGGTAATTTATTAAATTAAGACAAAACCCTAGCAGGCACAATAGGTAGTGCCTGCAGCAAACAAAATTGGCCACTAAAGTCTGCTGGGTGGGAAAAGACCGGACTAAAATAGGGCGGGGTCTTCGACTCTGTGTAAGGACCCTGGTTAGTAGCCTGAAGCGCCTGTACAGAGGTGAAGGGACGTGGAAGTCAGTAATTGAGTGTGAAACGAGCCTCACGTGCAAATCCACCAAAGTATGGGCAAATAAAAAGGGGTCGGTGGACTGTGCACGCGTCGGAAGGACCGTGTGTCATGCAAATATACCCTGCTCAAATGCGATCTGAGTTTCCAGCAGTGGAAGACAAATTTGATATGCTAAATTGGGAGAAAAAGGGGGAGAAAATACCTAAATAAAATAAAAAAAAAGTGTGCATGTATTTTTTTTTTATGAAAACACTTGAGTATCCACAAAACCAGTTCTTAAATACAGTGGCTAACATTTTTTCAGTAATTAATCAGTGAGTAAAATAAAATTAAAAGTTTACATTTATTATCTGACAAAAAAGTCATAAGGGAATGAGAATAATGGAAAACCCTGCTTTCCCGTGTTGGTTGTCACAGTACCAAAAAGTGCCCAGTCACTCCAACGCAACCCAGAGATACAACCTTTCTTCCTACCAAGGAGAACCAATGTGCTAGCATTCTTAGCAATCCTTGAACATCAACCTGATTCCAAAATGTACAACACATCATCAGCAGTGAAGCCGTCCTTGAGGGGCTCGTTTTACTGCATCTTTTACATTCTATTTATTAATATTTTCATTATATTACCTACAGATATTTAAAAATAGATAAAACAAGTTCCCAGAGAGCACTTTGGTAGAAAATGTAGACACTAAGACAATTATGGAACAGCAAATTAATTTCTGTATAATTATAAACTGTATGTTTATAATTCATGCAAGCAAAGAAGTGATTTTCAAACCATTTACAGTCTTCACTTACAACCGTTTTCATGGTTGTATAAAAGTCATTTCCTATGCTGACATGTATGTGCTGAGTCCAGATTAAGCTCTAAGCTGCTTATGGTTGTCAGCATCACAGGGCAGACTGGGACAGAGATTTACCAAAAAAGTTTAGTTAACCTCTCTCTGACAAAGACACTGTCTTGTATAACTGCTACCTATAGCAATGCAAATGTTTTACCTTAATAAACAAGGATGATTTGAGGCACTTTACCAAGTAGTCTACACTTTACGCCACACACATTGACTGCATGTTCAAAAAATGAAGCCTACAGTCAGTGGAATGAATCTTACTAAAAAGGTCAGTAAGTTTTGAAGGTGCATGGTCAGAGAAATATACCCAATTCCTCTTTGCACTTTGACTGCTCCCGCTGTTTGCTTAACATTGTCATTGGTTAAAGAGGGTTGGAGGCTAGCACAAGCCTCCTTTGCCCCATGAAGCCACTGGCTGCTTCTTTACACCAGCCAATACACAGAGCCCCAACATGTATGGATGAACAAGCTATGCCCCCTCATGATAGTGGCTAGACTGGACAATTGAAGTAAGTAACACTGAAGTTGAGCAGGGTGGCACTGTCGTGTAGATGATGGAGTGATTCTTTATTTGATTCTCACCTGTTATTTATGACTATAGGGGATATTTTCTGGAATATGGTAATATTCTTAAGAAAGTGTGTGCACCATAGGTTGGGGGGCTTTTTTACGACCTCTGCTGGCTAATTGATGGCACCTGCACAAAGTTGAGGGAAAATGTGTCGATCAGGGTGTGGCTTTCCGTACACAAAGCTGATCCACATATAAACTGGCCTCGTGCAGGTGAAAAGATGCACACATGTCAGAGGGGGTATGTGTCAGTCACGCTCTCCTCAATCAGGGTGGGGATCGGCATCAGTAGAAAGGAAGCATAATGCAATTGGGTAATTGGATATGCCAAAAGTCGTGAGAAAAAGGGGAAAAAAATGCATAATAAAAAAACACAGGCAGCATAGGAAAACTTAAGGTCTCCTAGGACCAAAAGTTTAACGCCATGTCTCTATGTAGAGTTGTACTCCACAAACTCATTCATATGGGTGAAGTGAATAGCTTTTAGCTAATTACTGACTCACCACCAAATCTCAAACCTTTATTACTATCTGAAGTTTGCAAATCACTGTTGATGATCAAGGCTTGAAGCCTGCCTTCTGTCACTGTTACAAAAAGTTATGCATGTTCCCCCCATGACTGTGTGGGTATGAATAGAATAAATACAAGGAGCAGTTAACATCAAGTAAATCAGGACAGACATTATATAAGAGGAGGTAAGTAATATGTAGTCACATAATATTCAGAACAACCAGGCACCAGGCCGAGAAACACTGTACAACAACATACACAACTAATATTATAAAGAATGAAATGAAGTAAACAATATGATTGTTAGAGTAACTGTAATAAAACACTAAAGGTTCATTTCAGAACTATTAGTGTGGAGATTTTTGTTGACTTCTGAGATTATATTTTATACAATAAACAATTTAAATTGAACTAAAAAGAAATATGTATAAAACAGAAATGTGTTTAATGACAGCTGGCCTGATTATGGATGCATCACTTCAGTACTTAGAGTAATAAGTGTGTTAAGTTCAGCCACATTAAATGCATGGTCACAACCGGTTTCTGAGTCAATTTCATGCTTTGATTTAGATTTGTTTGCAGCATGGCCGGCGCTGGGGGTGGGGCTGTTTTGGGTTTTGCCCCCCCAGGTTTTCTCACTGCCCCCCCCAAGCGCAATGCAAGCAAAGGCTATTTTTTTTATTATCTCTGAACCAATCACAAAAACGAGTTTTGCTGTTCAGTGTGTATAAAACAGGCAGACTGCTTCAAGCAGCTCAATAGCTCAGACAGGTTCTGTCAGTGTGAACAAGAGAGGCGATTCAGATCAGGGCAATTTAATACACTTCTTCAAGTTTAAAATCAGTTCCACATTGTAACATTTGCTTAACATGGTGATTCGTTGCTTAATATTACTTACTTTTAATATTTTTTACATTATTTTATTAGCAGTTAGCTGCTAGTAGCATCTAATTTGTCAGACTTAACTTTACTTGATACTTTTCTGTATGTATTTTTGTGTGTAAATTTTGCATTTAATAAACATACATTGTAGGAAAACCTATAATGCATTGTTTCCTGATTTTAAAAAAATCATCCGGACTTGCCAGTGTCACATCTGAGGGCTCCTCCATGTCAAGTCAGACACCACCAGTTTATTTCTTTACCTCATATTTCAATTTAAATCAGTATCATTAGCTCTGCTGCCTCCACAAATCAAGCCCTGAATAAAGTTCTGGCTTTAAAAATATGATGACATGCCCACCCATTATGTTTTACTGCTCCCCCAAGCAAAGCAGTCCAAAACCGGGGCTGGTTTGCAGTGATCAGTGATCTTGCATACGTGTGGCGCTAAAAAATTCTCAAGCAGAGTGTTTAACTACACTTAAATACTGTATGTATAGTCCTCCAGCAAAAGATACGCCCAAATACAGGTGAAATATGGAATTTTAATAGTTTACTTCAGTAATTATGGTGAATGAATTTACTCAATCACCTTGTGAATAAAACCAGGCAGTCAATCATAAGACAGAAGGCAGGATTTGGCAAATAAAACCACACCTCAGCAAAGAACAGGAAAGGGCCTTCCCCAGACTGTTGCCACCCTTTCTCACATATACAGGTTCTTTGCAGCATCGTTCCATCATACATTACACAACACACTCCATAATCTGCACTGGACCACTGAAAGCACACCAGGAATTAAAAGCTCTTTGCAGATTCTGAACAATCTGAATGATTTGAACAGCATGAAACCCCACAATCAGCAGCAGGAACAACATGTTTAACACGTCTCCTCGCATTAAATGGTAGGAAGCAGTAAATCTGTCAGCTTGTGCTCCCTGTAACAGCATGTGATTATTCACATACGAGCACTTATTTTTTTAAAGGTTTAACGTCACAGACTGAAAAATTAGCATTCTGGAGCACAGCGGTATGTGCATTTACACTTGTTTATGACTCATTCACATTGTATTAGCTGATGACTCACAGTCGGAAACAGTTTTAGTGCTGAACCTAACCTGTGTTTCTTGATTTCTTTATATCCTCAAAATAATTTGGACATTATATTCCTCAGCAGTGGACAGCTCTTCTGGGAATGTTTTTTGGTCAAAATTCTGGGAAATGGCTGAAGAGAATTGAACTTAATCCATCACTAGAGCATGAGTGAAGTCAGACAGCAATGTTGGCTAATAAGGCCTTATGGGTAGCTACACTGATCAGCCATAATATTAAAACCACCTCCTTGTTTCTACACACATTGTCCATTTTATCAGCTCCACTCCATATAGAAGCACTTTGTAGTTTTACAATTACTGACTGTAGTCCATCTGTCTCTCTGCCTGCTTTGTTAGCCCCCTTTCAAGCTGTTCTTCAATGGTCAGGACTCTCCCAGGACCACTACAGAGCAGGTGGGTCATTCTCAGCACTGCAGTGACACTGACATGGTGGTGGTGTGTTAGTGTGTGTTGTGCTGGTATGAGTGGATCAGACACAGCAGCGCTGCTGGAGTTTTAAAACACCTCACTGTCACTGCTGGACTGAGAATAGTCCAACAACCAAAAATATATTCAGCCAACAGCGCCCCGTAGGCAGCGTCCTGTGACCACTCATGAAGGTCTAGAAGATGACCAACTCAAACAGCAGCAATAGATGTGCAACCGTCTCTGACTTTACATCTACAAGGTGGACCAACTAGGTAGGAGTGTCTAATAGAGTGGACAGTGAGTGGACACGGTTTTTAAAAACTCCAGCAGCGCTGCTGTGTCTGATCCACTCATACCAGCACAACACACACTAACACACCACCACCATGCCAGTGTCACTGCAGTGCTGAGAATGATCCACCACCTAAATAATACCTGCTCTGTGGTGGTCCTGTGGGGGTCCTGACCATTAAAGAACAGGTTGAAAGCAGGCTAAAAAGGTATGTAGAGAAACAGATGGACTACAGTCAGTAATTGTAGACAGTGAGTGCAGAAACAAGGAGGTGGTTTTAATGTTATGGCTGATCAGTGTGTATTCCTCAGCAGTGGACAGCTCTTCTGGGAATGTTTTTGTCAAAATTCTGGGAAATGGCTGAAGAGAATTGAACTTCATCCATAACAAGAGCATGAGTGAGGTCAGACAGCAATGTTGGCTAATAAGGCCTTATGGGTAGCTATGGTTGGCATTCTAAGTACTTCTAAAAATGCTGGATTGGATGAAGGTCAGAGCTCTGTGCAGGCCAATCCAGTTATTCCACACCAAACATGGAAAACTATTTATTTATTTCTTCGTTGTGAAAGTGGGTTTTTTAATCTTAAACAAGGATTGAACTTTCATAAACTGTATAAGATACTTATCTCAGAGTAATTTACTAGATTGCTTGTGTGCAGCTGCTTAGCTGTGGACATAATATGGATAAAACTTACCAAGGGCACTGACACATTCCCATACCATGACAGACCCTGGCTTTCGGTCTTGTTGCTGATAACAGTCTGGATGGTCCTTTTCCTCTTTGCTCCAGAGCACACGGAGTACATTTTTCCAAAAAAGACATGGAATGCTGATTTATCTGAGCATAATACACATTTCCACTGTGATGGTCCATCCTAGATGCCTCCAAGCCCAGAGAAGTCAACGCAGCTTCTGGACATGGTTAACATAAAGCTTCTTTTTTGCACGTCCCAACTTTTTTCTGATTTGGGGTTGTACAACAAGTAACTCTGATATGTTTATATATTAACAGATACATCTGTGTTATATATCTGTGTTCAGACAGTTTTTAGATATAAAAACGGTTGGCTTGTGTGGTCTTTCATTGTGTGATTTTGCTGTTGTTGCTCATGAACATTTCTACTTCACCAAAGCAGATAAATTCAATTTAATCTCGGTATTTCCAGTAGACGTGTTGGAAGGGTGCCATCCTATGTGAGTTACTCAGTAAATGTCACTAGGCTATTTTTACAACCTATTTAACTGCCAGTTTTTGTCTGTTGACAGTGCGTGAATGTTTGATTTACATCTGCTGATTTAATTAATGTTTGATTAATTATCTACAGTGTGTATGTGTGTGTGTGTGTGTGTCTTTGCCCTGTGATTAATTGGTAACCTGTCCGGGGTGTTTCCTACTTTTCGCCCAATGAATTGCACCCACTGTGACACTGAATAGGATAAAGTGGCATTAAAACAGACAATGAAGGGGCACTCAGGTGGCGCAGGGGTAAAACACGCAAGTACACCAGAGCTGACATTTCAAACTCGTCAGTTAGAAACTCTGCCATCCAGCTGGGCTGGGCGCCTACGTGAACAACGATTGGCTGTTGTTCATACAGGGTGGGAGCCGGATAGGGACCTCATAACTGAGGCAATTACGACCTCTGCTGGCTGATCAATGGCGCCTGCATCGATCAGCCAGTCGAGGAATAATGTTGATCAGGGTGTGGCTCTCCGTACACCAAGCTGATCCGCATATGAACTCGCCTTGAGGAGAAGAAAAGATGCAGTTGGCTACTGCTCGCGTGTCGGAGCACGCCCTGTGTGTCAGTCTCACTCTCCTCAGTCAGGGCGGGGATCGGCATCAGTAGAGGGAAAGCATAATGCAACTGGGTAATTGGATATAATAAAGTCGGGAGGAAAAGGGGAGAAAATGCATAAAAAATTTTTTTTTGCTCACTGCCTGACAGAGCCAAGTAGAAGCAACAAAATGTTCAACTAATACATCAACATTTTGGCTTCCTCATTTCCTTCAGCTGTAGTTCCCCATCTTTGTTCTTCTTTTTCATCAACTCAGTCTCACTCTTCCCTCTGTTCTGCCACTAGCTCGCCTCCACTCGTCTCTCTTCTCTACACTCCTACACACAACATTCTCTTATCGTTTGAGCGACACGATTTCCCTCAGAAACTCAACCAAAGCAAATCAGGACTTTCTAGTGTGATATTTTTATTGAGCTTATTTTTGCTCTGGGTAGTTTAAAATTCTAAAATCCAACATCTGGCATTTGCTTGACAATTCAGTTTAGCAATAAACTATAGTGGTTTTTTTATTCAACCAAAAACAATGGCTGTTTTTGATGGAAGTCAGTTGCTGAAGCTGCTGGCACAACATTATGCTTTTACAGAAAATCTAAAACCACAAACAAAAGGTAGCCAGCTACCTTTATTAGCTAGCTGTCAGGTGATCATACTTCTAAGGTCTAACAAACATCTAGTTTTGTTTAGCATGCTAACATCTAGGTATCCAGAGAAAGTAAAATAGTAGTTAATAGTTTGCACCAAGCTAGAGTACATATTCTTCTTTAGTAAACCTCTAAATCCAATATGTAGCTACCTATATTCTACCAGAAGGTTGAGCTAACAGTAAACTGTGACCTGTCTTGGCCTTTGTCTCAAACACTTTAGCTTTGGTCTTGAACTCTGGTTTTATTTTGTTCTAGTGTATGTTTTTTTTTGTATACACCAAAAAAACATACACAGAATTGCTCGATGTGTGTTATCTTCCAAACCAATGGTGCAAAATGTGGTGGCTCAGTGGGTAGCACTGTCACTTCACAGCAAGGTTTTGATCCCCAGGTAAGGCGGTCTCAGTCCTTTCTGTGTGGAGTTTGCATGTTCTCTCCATGTCTGCGTGGGTTTTCTCTGGGAGCTCCGGTATTCTTCAACAGTCCAAAGACGTGCAAGTTAGGTGAATTGGAGATACTAAATTGTCCATGACTGTGTTTGACATTAAACTTAAACTGATGAATATAACCAAAGTGTGTAAAACATGACGTTAAAATCCTAATAAATAAATATGTATGTATATGTATTACATATATACGTTTGTAACATAGCGTCTACATAGTTTTCCTATAAATTATCTTTTTAAAAACACACTTAGAAGTACAACATTAAAAGACTTAATTTAAACATATATTATTGTACTTTTTGTAACAGAAAAATGTTTGAGCAGGAATTACACATTTATTCATTTGTTTATTTATTTTCTCTAACCGTATCATACTGCTTAGGGTTTTTATTTCTAAATATATATTGTATTCTGGGATCCTGAAGCATGTGTCAGGCTATGGATAAAGTCAATGTGTTGAAAATAGGTAGCAGCCATTTATAGAGCAGTAAGCTGAGATTAGCTATCTGAAGCTGAAAGGTGGTGGTAGAGGCTGTAGCAGATTTTACAGAAGTAACACACAATTAAGGCATCACTTAATGATTATGGAATTCTAATATGCTAATGCTTAATATAGGGATAGAAACACAAAAGTAACTCACATTATTGATCATTACAAAAATCCCACAAAAAGCATGGACTAAAACCTTCACACAAAACACTAGCTGATAATAGTAACAGTGTTCAAACTCACAAAAAAACTAATCATATATAAGTTCTATTTAAATTTTGCTTTACAGCCTCAGTTTTCTTTTAACATGAGGTAACAATTTAGATTGAGTGGTGCATGGGTTGTGCTGTGGTACATTATGCTAGCCCACCACTGAGTTTTAGGTTCAAATTTCAGCAGTGCTATAGGCCCGGATGAGCATCTACACAGACATGATTAGCTTTGTCTGAATTGGCTGGGTTGGGCTTACTGAGATGATGGATTGGTGCCCTGTTTAAAATATTTCTGCCTGGTGCCCAATGTTGAATTCCTAACATAATCAAGATACACAAACCTTGTGCAAAAGCAATAATACATTGTCGACGGGAGTCGACTAATCTATCTCAGAGCCTTGCTCACTTAACTATTCCCTCATTTACACCAAAAGTTAATTAAGGGAAGCCAATGAACATAGTGGAATGTCTTAGTAGGTACAAGGAAATTTTAGTGTTAATATAAACCCACACAGACCCTGAAAGAATAAGCTAAAGATTGACTGGCGCAGCAGTCTAATGCACTAGCACACCACTGCTAAGATCTTAGCTGTGTTTTCAACCTGCGTCCAACAGGCACAATTAGTTGTTTAGTCTGCAGCAATAAAGGATTTTCCATTGGGGAACTACTGTAGATATGACTAGACTGGGAAAAAAAGGAGTAAATGCAAAAACAGAATTAGAAAAACAAGAAGCTAAGAATTTTGTTTAATATTAAAATCACAGTTATGTGAATACAATCATTCACCTATTTTAGAAGCAAAATAGATATCAATATCACCATTGGCACTTAGGCAGTTAAAAATCCCAACAACATTGCTGCACATGATACACTTATAACAGAACAACACACACTACTGTGTCATTGCCATGTTGATGTCATTACAGCACTGAGCATTAACCATCACCCAAATAACAGCTGGTTAGCTTTTGAGTGATTAAAGGGGTACATAGGGTGACCCAAGACATGTGTCCCTGAAAAGTGCTCATAAGTGTAGTGTATATTTTATAGATAGTATTTAGACACCAGTTTTCATAATCCTATTATAAATAATCATATTTTGATCACAGAAATAATTCCTGTCGCTATTTATGTTTAACAAAAATGTCATAAATCTCACAAAGAAGAAATGAAATAGATAATATCAAAGAGCACAATAAAGCAGTAGGTAGTGTTGTTGCTGTGCTACACCAGGGTTCTGAGGACTCTCAAATCTTGACCCCGGATGCAAGCTGTAAGGAGTTTGATATGTGGGTTTCCAAATCTGGCTCCCTCTCACCTCCCAAAATATGCAGAAAGCTGCCTGGCTAGCCTGTGTTTGAGTAAGATAGTGGGTGAAAGAAAGTGTGTGGTGGTGTGTGATAAATTCAAGCGCTGTCCAGAGCGTATTTGCATTGTTGCCAGTGTTTCAGGGCAGCCCACCACAATCCTGATCATAATGTGGTTTTATAAGAATAAAAAATTAATAAATAGATATTGGTTAAATACTATTTATAAAGGACATATACGTCACACCATAAGCTTTTGTTTTAATAACATAACTTTTATTTATTTATGTCTTTGCATTTTTCCCAATTTTGAAAATCTAGAGATATCCAATTACCTGACTGCATTTCTCTTTCTCCACTGATGCTGACCTCCACTCCTGACCAAGGAGAGCCGTAACTAGCTCACGCCCCTCCGACACGTGTGCAGTAGCCGACTGCTATTTTCTATCTGCAGGAGACATGTTCATATGGGACTCAGTCTTACACACTGATCCCCATTATCCCCCATCTCTGTGCAGGCCCCATCAATCAGCCAGTAGAGGTCGTAATTACATCAGTTATGAAGCATCTTCTCCAGCATCCAACCCCATGGACGAGCCAATCAGTCCTTATAGGCACCCAGCCTGCCAGAATAAGAGCCCATGAGTTTGAGATGTCAGCTCTCGTGTGCTAGCGTGTTTTACCACTGTGCCACCTGAGCATTTTACTAAATTTAATTACACTTAGTACAATGGTGCACTCACAGCTAGATGCATGTATGTTACTTACTTTAATAAATTTATTGTGTCTTCATTTATTCGCTACTGCAGACTGAATTTAATCAATGCCTGGAGCAGACGGGAAAACAAGTAGCCACGAGATGCATCACGAGATGTGAAAACAAATAATCATATAAATTACACATTAATACTGGTAATGTTAGTGATCGTAATAATCAACCAAAGTCAGCTAGAAAGGCACAATTTTACCAAAGTATGTGGACACCTGATCATGATGATCATGTTGGAAATCCTAGTCCAAAGCCATGAGCATTTATATTGAGTTGGCCCCACAAGATTTTGTATGCATATGCAATTAGAAGAGTAAGGCAAGGCACTGATTTTGGATAAGGACTGGCTCAGAATTAACATTCCATGTTTTAATAATTAAATTTTTATGGGACTGAAAATGCATACAGAAATGGTAAACAAGTAAATTAATAGAGAACAAAGCAATTCTTTGTTCCAAAATAAATACATTTTAATAATGGATGTGTTTAAAACAAAAGAAATCTGAAGGATATTTCAGTCCATTGGAGCTTAACTGCTTTAATTCAGATTAAGTCATGGGAGAAATCCATCTAAGCAAAGGATACTGCAGGTACGAAAACAACAGGAACAGAAATAAAGGATCCATGTGGTCAGCACTGGGAAGGAAATGAAACATTTAAAAAACAAATGGAAATGCCTGATTGCACTGGCTAGAGGAAGCATTAGGGCATTGGGCAGGTGTCCATATACCCAGGATTGTGTAGTCTAAAGATAAGATTCCAATAAAAGATGGTACCAAATTTAACCAGCAGCAGTATTGTAGTGGGATTGCAGCACAGCTATGCATGTGTCTGACAGATAAAAATAAATCTACATTGTGCACTGAGAAAGAGTGAGTAAATTATAGCTTTGTTAGGACTCGAGACATGGCCTGGACTCTGGGTGACACTGATAGTTCCTCCATTGGCTTTTTTAAAATTGCAGGGAGTCAGTTCATTTAGCCACAATAGCATCCAGTTTATTAACTTCTTTTATCCAAAACTTGGCAAACCATTTTATGGACGTCTCATTGTACACAAGGACATCATCATGCTAAAAATAAAAATGTCTTCAGTCACTGTTGCCACAATGTTTACTCTTTAGAATACCATTGTGTGATGTAGCATTAAGGGTCTGTCTGAAAACCTAGTGAGCTGCCTTGCTGCCTGCTGCCTGCCCAGGCATCTGCCTAAGTACAGAGGATTCTAATAAGACATAAAACTCATAAGGCAGATTATTTAGAGGCACTACTTAGACAGCAATAACAGCAATCACATCACCACAGTTTTCTCTTACTAAGCTAACACAGTTAGCCTCAGGCCATTCAAACCAATGGGCTGAGGTGGCACAACCTGCTAGCATGCCAGATAACATTTTCCTTCATGTACCGAAATGGTTAAATTGTCACTGGCAAGCCCGAATATGCAAATAAATGACACTTGTACACCTTCATACAAATTAAAAATCAATAAAAAGTCATTTGAACTTGATCGCTGCTCCACAAACGTCCACCCTATTTGTAATTTGTAATTGTAAAAGTTGTGCCGCACTGAATGCTGGGATTGCCTTTACCGCTAAGGAAGCTTATCAGATTATCACTTAGAATTAAGGCACCTCATTATTGTCTATGTAGAGAGCTCACTAGGTTTTTAGTCCAGACCATCATTTCTCCTGATGTTTGATATTGTGAATATGATTCTATACTTAGGCTGGTGTGTGGTTGCTTGCACAAAACAATCTATTAAAAGTCTCCTGTGAATAATTATTGTGCAGACAACTTAGTAGTAAGTTTAGGAACTGAGGACAGACGTCTATATGCTTTGCACTTAAACACTTGGCAAATTAATTTTGTCAGGTTTTGTGACCAATTGCTTTAAGAATAAGGTCATTGTCTTGACCTTTTCACCTTCCAATAACTGCAATTATAGCTGATAGTTGCAGCTTTAGGGGCAGATATTGGACAAAAAAATCATGACATTGTTCTTTAACAAAAATAGCAGGTCTGTATGTCGTGTACAAATGATCAGTTAATTGATTGTATTTTTTTTGGATATTTAGATTTTGGCCTTGGATTTAAATAAACGGTTCATGGATGACTAATACATACATATATGATGTTTTTTATTGAGTATAAGGAATCAGTTTCAGTAATAATCAGATGTTATAAGCCAAATATAATTCAGACATCTCTTCTTATTCCTGCTTTTCAATAATATTTTGAAAATGTCATACCAAGAAACAAAAGGTGCCAAAACACATGATGATCTCAGTGAATATCCTCTGGCCTTGTGGTGTATCCTCTGCTCTAATGCTGATGACGTAATTTAATGTTGTTAAGCTCAGTTCAAAAACAGGAAATGGTGGTCAGCATTCATTGTTATTGCCTCTCTACCATAAAGACAAGGGATATGAGATTTGTAGCTCCTAAGTTGTGTATAGTACCAGTACAATTAAAGTCAGAAGTTGAGCTGTTCTCAGACTTATGAGTCTGATATTTTATATACAGAATAAAACATCTACATGTATTTACTTGAAAACAATACAAAGAAGACATAATTCCTAAAAGTGTTGATACCTGCAACACTTTTCCAAAAAACTGAAATGGGGCAATGTAAGTCTAGGACATTTGTGGAACACTTGTTCTTTTTAACTAGATGAGGGGATCCTTCTAAAACTTCTTAAAAGGTTTGAGAATTCAGAGAAAATGCTGTGCATAAACATGCTGTAATTTGACATGTGGCATTTGATTTATAGATATTAATATGATATTCATCTAGATATGAATCAAAACCCTCACTAAATCCAAAATATGTTTTTAATCATTTTTTAAAATCATTTCCACTTGCAATTTTACTTGCCACCTGCACTACCTGAAGAGCAGCACATCAGCCAGAGAGTCGCACTATTCTCTATGTGAATTCCACCCCACTCGTTTTTGCACCACTAACAGCTGCAAAGGTTGCATCACATAATGTCAGTAAGGAGAAATCCCATTCAGCCTTGCCTCCCTCAGACATGGCAGATTATGTCTGTTGAACAGATGGCCATGTCTGTAGCACTGCTGCTCCGTTATGGTAAGTTGCCTCACAAAATGAATGTGCTTAAATGCTCAAAAAGTGCATATGCATGGCCCAAAGTGAGTTAATAACTGGAACCCCGGGATGTGGTCCTAAACAGATATAGACACAAAAATGTTTAATGAACAAGTTTTGACCTTTTAGCGCTTTTTTGCCACATTAAAAACATTATACTAGAACCAGTGCCTATATTTATATGTACCTAAACACTTTAGAATAAATTCAGCAAAGCATATGTTCAGTGATGTAAAATCTATATCTTTTAAAGGTCTTCTAACTTATTTTTAAATAAAAATGGTAAATGGAAAAGTAACAAAAGTATCTGGATTCAATGAGTTACAGTGATTTTTTTTCTTCACAGGTGTGTCAGCTTTAATATTGTCTGAAGAAGAAAAACATATCTTGTATTACTGCTAACTCTATGATATGAAGGAAATATGATTATTTGACTTATTATGATTATTTTATTACGGAAATAAGCAAATCAGAAGTGCATCAGGACATTACAACAGTAGTTTGTGCATCCAATCTTGGGTTGTATAGAAACAGACCACATCTTAAGCACATTCTCCTTTACCAAGGAGAACCCTGGGTAGCCAATCTTGCCTTCTGGTTCTCTCATAGAAGCTTTGTGGCTTTAAAGTTTGAATCCAACCAAAACTTTCAAGAGTAACAACTTCAAAGGGTCCCAATTTAAAAATATATTGGTTGATATAAAGTACGGGTTCGAATTTAGGTTTCTTTGAAGAAGAGGAGGAAAATCCCCCCTATATTCCTTAAGTCTGTAAAGCCACTGATACAGTGATGCTAATTGTAAGTAAGCAAGTGAGTGAGTTATGTCACAAGCTAAGTCCATAAGGTTCTTTGCATCTTAAACATCACACAGCACAACATTTAGCAAAATAACTTTTACAATATCTTTAGAAATTCCTTTATAAAAATACCACAAGGTTTGGTAAATAAGACCCCAATCACTGTGCCAAAAGGACAATAACTTTTTATAAATTAATAGGAAACCCTGTTCCAGCCAAAGTTCAAGCAGCAGTCGCTCTTTCAAGCTTGACTTCTTCTGAGCTCTGTAGAGCATGTAAAGACGTGCCAAACTAAGATTTTCCTTGATTAAAAGTGTAAGTGACAGAATTATAATTTTCTTAAAGTGAAGAGGCCATGGTTAGCAAATCCCCATGTCTGAGATGCCACTGATAACTAATACAGTGCTTCCTCTAATAAGAAAAAAACCCTGCCCACTAATTGTGAGTTATAATGTATGTTCATAAGGTTCATCCAGGAATCTAAAAAGTTACATAATGCACCTTTAATGGACATGGGTTTTGAGCAGCTTGTACATTAGACATGTGGGGGGCATGGTGGCTTAGTGGGTAGCACTGTCGCCTCACAGCAAGAAGGTCCTGGGTTTCCTAGGTGGGGTGGTCCGGGTCCTTTCTGTGTGGAGTTTGCATGTTCTCTCTGTGTCTGCATGGGTTCCCGTCCAGAGTCCGACAGTCCAGAGACATGCAAGTCAGGTTAATTGGAAATACTAAATTGTCCATGACTGTGTTTGACATTAAACTTGTGTACTGATGAATCTTGTGTAATGAGTAACTACCTTTCTGTCATGGATGTAACCAAAGAGTGTAAAACATGATGTTAAAATACAAATAAATAAGTAAATACATTAGACATGTAAACAACAGTTTAAAAAGCAGTGATTTCTGATGGCGCACCAACTGAGATGCCAACGCCACTTCAAATGGCACCCAAACATAAGCAAATGAGCATTCTTATAATTAACTACAGTATATTTACAACATATCAGTGTACTTTTGGCTCGGGTAAACACTGTATAGGCTTAATTAGTTTATGGACTGTTAAGTTAACGCCACTTACTTTGCGTGATCTTCTGCAAACCCAGCACGTCCTCCGGAGTGATGATGGTGTTTCCAAGCAGCTCCTCCTCGGTGGTAACAGGGACCCCCAGGTCGGCGGTGTTGCAGCCCTTCTTGACTTTCATAGCCTCGACTGGATCTGGGTTGCTGGGAGTGCTGTCGGGGCTGCTGGCGCTGCTGCTGCCGTTCACAGTGGCCGGATTAACGCAACCGCCGCCACCGCCGCACTGCTGTGAGCTCGATGGGTCCTGGCGGTTGCCTACGCTGGTACAAGAATAGCTCATTATCCTCTCCCTCCTCCCCTTCCCCCTGCTTCTCTAGCCCCTCGGTCCAAACAAGATAGGAAACGGTCAGCCTTCGTAAGCTTAAGGGTTTATTTAACCTCAGCCCGCTTACTTAAATCTCTTCAACAGACTGTCTCACTTCAGCCAGCGGCAGCAGTAACTGCACTCCAGCAGCCGGGTGAAGTGAACAGGGGGGCGGGGTCGCCAAGCAACCTGCACCGCTCACATATACAGGGGTTGGACAATGAAAGTGAAACACCTGGTTTTAGACCACAATAATTTATTAGTATGGTGTAGGGCCTCCTTTTGCGGCCAATACAGCGTCAATTCGTCTTGGAAATGACATATACAAGTCCTGCACAGTGGTCAGAGGGATTTTAAGCCATTCTTCTTGCAGGATAGTGGCCAGGTCACTACGTGATGCTGGTGGAGGAAAACGTTTCCTGACTCGCTTCTCCAAAACACCCCAAAGTGGCTCAATAATATTTAGATCTGGTGACTGTGCAGGCCATGGGAGATGTTCAACTTCACTTTCATGTTCATCAAACCAATCTTTCACCAGTCTTGCTGTGTGTATTGGTGCATTGTCATCCTGATACACGGCACCGCCTTCAGGATACAATGTTTGAACCATTGGATGCACATGGTCCTCCAGAATGGTTCGGTAGTCCTTGGCAGTGACGCGCCCATCTAGCACAAGTATTGGGCCAAGGGAATGCCATGATATGGCAGCCCAAACCATCACTGATCCACCCCCATGCTTCACTCTGGGCATGCAACAGTCTGGGTGGTACGCTTCTTTGGGGCTTCTCCACACCGTAACTCTCCCGGATGTGGGGAAAACAGTAAAGGTGGACTCATCAGAGAACAATACATGTTTCACATTGTCCACAGCCCAAGATTTGCGCTCCTTGCACCATTGAAACCGACGTTTGGCATTGGCACGAGTGACCAAAGGTTTGGCTATAGCAGCCCGGCCGTGTATATCGACCCTGTGGAGCTCCCGACGGACAGTTCTGGTGGAAACAGGAGAGTTGAGGTGCACATTTAATTCTGCCGTGATTTGGGCAGCCGTGGTTTTATGTTTTTTGGATACAATCCGGGTTAGCACCCGAACATCCCTTTCAGACAGCTTCCTCTTGCGTCCACAGTTAATCCTGTTGGATGTGGTTTGTCCTTCTTGGTGGTATGCTGACATTACCCTGGATACCGTGGCTCTTGATACATCACAAAGACTTGCTGTCTCGGTCACAGATGCGCCAGCAAGACGTGCACCAACAATTTGTCCTCTTTTGAACTCTGGTATGTCACCCATAATGTTGTGTGCATTGCAATATTTTGAGCAAAACTGTGCTCTTACCCTGCTAATTGAACCTTCACACTCTGCTCTTACTGGTGCAATGTGCAATTAATGAAGATTGGCCACCAGACTGGTCCAATTTAGCCATGAAACCTCCCACACTAAAATGACAGGTGTTTCAGTTTCATTGTCCAACCCCTGTACATACAGTTCACTGTAAGCTTCATGACATGTCTTACAATTCAGCTTACACACAGCACGTTTCAGCATTTATCACATGCTTTTATCCAAAGCGACTTACAAAGGGCCCAACAGTGGCGACCTGGCAGTGGTGGGACTTGAACCACCACCAACCTTCTAATGACTGGTCCAGTACCTTAACTACTAGGCTACAACTGCCCTTTTTAGGTACAAGTTACAATGACTTACAGTTGTGACAGTATACAATCTAAGCAATTATGGGTTAAGGGCCTTGCTCAAGGGCCCAGCAGTGGCAACCTAGCAGTGGTGGGGCTTGAACCGGCAACCTTCTAATTACTGGTCCAGTACCTTAACTACTAGGCTACAACTGCCCTTTTTAGGTACAGCGACTTACAGTTGTGACAGTATACAATCTAAGCAATTGAGGGTTAAACACAGGACAAACACACCAACACATGCATTAAATAACTTACATACTCAATTAATTCCTAACTCACACATTTTAAGGCAGCCAATTCAACATACAAAGAAATCTTTTTTTTTTTTTTTAATTGAAATTGCACACACAAACAATTTACAATGTACATTGTAAAACTCACACAGTACTGGTAAAGTCAACATACAAATAATTTTGCACATTTTTTTTTACATCCAACCACATGACCCACATCCCAAAGGCTGTGGTATAGAAGTAAGATTGTTAGGATGAAGATAAGGTGAATGACTGACAATGAGAAGAGCAACTAACATGTGGTGATTCTGTGTTTTATCTCACAAGCCAGCTGACATGGCTGCTTTCTTTGTGATCAGCGTGGCTGCTCAGCAGAAATGTACACACATGCACATACAGACAGTAACTTTAAACATACTGTATGTCACACACAGCCTTAATCTTTTAGCAATGTGCTGACAACTGTGGAGGGTGTACAGGTATTATTCAGCTGTACACAGGCAAGCAGGTAAAAAATAAAGTGTTTATTCATTTAATCTCCATCAACATTAATCTACTGATTTGTTGGGTCACACCTTAAACCACATAATTATGACATATTTTTAATACTGAAAGCAAGCAATGAAACAAAAAAACCTTTGATGTTACTTAAACTACAATTCAGAGAGAACAGATTAAAAAAAAAATTCTTTATTTGAATACATTAAAAACCACCACCTATTTACTGTCATAAATGTAAATAGTAGACAAATATAACTGATATATTAGTTCCTCAACCCTCCATGTTCAGCATCAGTGCCTGATCTTATGAATGCAGTTTTGACTAAATAGGCACAATATGCAGCAAGCACTAGTGAAAAGCCTTCCTAGAAGAGTGGAGGCTGTTATAGCCACAAAGAAGGAGGGAACAACTCCATATTAATGCCCATGGTTTTAGAATACAGTGTCTGACAAGCTTATGATCAGGTGTCCACACATACATATATTTTCTAAAATGTGTTTACATAAAGGCATGATCTTTTTATTTGTCACGTATTTTATATATTATTTTGAAACAATTAATAGGTACATGTAAAGCATCTCATGTAATTTATTGTGTACACCCTTAGTAGGGACTGGGCTTGTTTATCTCAGTTTTACTGCATGTTTAAATACCATATTATGTACTAGCAAAGATGTCCAAACCAATGGCAACTTCAGATCAAATACAAAGAAGGCTCATTATTTGGGCCAAAGTAATTGACTGGGGTTCAAGCATAGAGACCTCTTATTGTATCTTACATATTGATGTTATTAATAACGTTGCTGCCATGAAACAATAAGTAAGCATCTAACTTATAAGATATCTTTCCTGTATGTTTGTTTATTGTAAGTATAATTGTTATTTACTATTATTAATTTTGTAGTGATTTTACTGATAAGGCTGCTTATTTCTTCTTGATTACTTTATTCATGGTTTAGCATATCTGAAATGTTTTACTAAATCCTATATCCAATTTTATTTGAACTCTGTTTTTTTACTGTTTACATTTTAAATCTGTACTGTGCTCACATTTGCATTGATTTTATAAATGTTTTGGAGATGGACGGTTTTACAAAATCCGCTTAGTCCATACAGACCGTAAAATACTTTAGTACATATCATCCAAAAAGTGTGTGTTAATTTCTATCTTTATTTGTTGAACAGCCATGGCATTGATCTGGGGAACTGCTAAGAGCAGTCATCTGTACTTTTGCAGTCTTAAGCTACACAGGCCAAAAGAGGCTAGATGTTTTAGGGCACAAATGTATCAGTGTATCAGTAATAAAGACAGGCAACATTTATATCATACACTACAACAGGTAAAAACCAGCATATATCAACCACATCATGGTTTGGGTTAGAAAAGTGTTGCGTTTTTAGGGCTAGCTTTTTGTGAGAAGAGAGGTTTGAGAATTGAGGCACAAAGCTCTGTCTAGTCACAAAAGAGTGGCAAAGCAAAATGCTGACAGCAGCCAAGGTCTATAAGCTGTAGCCCTCATTCACCCCAGTCCTGTATAAATACCCCCACACATGCCCGGCCAAGAGACCACTTGGTGAAACCAAACGCACACGGCTAATATTTGGGGTAAGTCTTTTAAGCAGTCACAATTAAAGAGAGGCTATATTTATAAAAAAAAAATATGCTTGTGATAATCCTATGTAATCTTTAATAGAATTTTATACAAGAGCGAGAAACAGACATAAAAGATTTGTTTTTAGCTAAAAATAGATTTGGCAAAATGCATCCAAGCAGCAACACTGATATAATAAAGAGAACAACAGGGGTATAATAAAGAGAAAATGTTTTAATTGTTTTAGTAAAGCAATTAAATTGACTTAGCAGTAAATAGATGCCAACATTCTAAAGAATGTGTAATTAGTTTCACAAGTTTACAGTACATATTGATAAAAGTTTGATGGAGTACAATATGTGTACAGAAATGTTTTATTATTAATTTAGTGGTGTGGAAAGTAAGCCAACAACCACTGAAAACAGATTTACCATTAATTAGTACCTTGATTAGTACCCATGTTGGAACATGGGTGACATTGTTCACATTTGCCATGAGCTGAGGGTTTTGCAACAAGACTTTAATTAAAAGCTAAAATACTGCCACACAAACCAATTGTGTGGGTCTAACACCTGCCCTAAAAGAATTGTTCATTTTGCCAACAGATCGGTGCGGAATCACACATAATGTCTCAGACAAACCAGACGAACATGCCCATGGGGCCATGGAAGGTAAAGTCCCCAGTCTGGGACCTGGGATTTTCTACATTTAGAAAATGACATCACTATCACTAAGCTTATTATGGCCAAAAATAAGCATGCCATTGTATAAACATTGGCAATTTCTTATGGCATTTACAAGTGGTTAAATGCATGTGTTCTCCATCAGATCACTGTTTATGACCAGGAGTACTTCCAGGGCAGGTGGTGGGAGTTCACCTCCTGCTGCAAGAACATTATGGAGTTTGGTATGGAGAACGTTCGGTCCCTGAAAGTGGAATGTGGAGCGTGAGTAGTTACACATATTAAAACTTTATTAAATAACAAAACAGCCTAAACGTAGTTTAGTAGGTAAACGTTTAAGCTACACTTACCAGCCAGTTTACTAGGAATAAAACTGAAGCAAAGTGGTGCACTGTTACCCATTAGAAACAATGCAATAAAGTACATTAGGCCTTTGGAATATGTCTGAGAAAACTGAATTTACTAGTAAACCTCCTTAAAAACATTTCATCTAATGTTTGAAATCATGTTTTTATTGTTATGGATTAAGCCCACTTATATTAGAGTTCTGGAAAGTCTGTGGACATGAACACACTAACCAACTTTTGCTATTACCTTCCCCATACATAATCAATTTTGAGATCACTGCTGGCTCCTCAAGACAATTAATAATCAGACGATCTTTACATTCAACTTTTGCTATTGCATTTGTTTATGTGTCCTATGTTCCTTTACCCAGCTGGGTGGGTTTTGAGCATAGCAGCTTTAACGGCCAACAGTTTGTCCTGGAAAAGGGAGACTACCCTTGCTTCGAGGCCTACATGGGAAGCCATGGCTATCGTGTTGAGAGAATGATGTCCTTCCGCCCCATTTATTCAGCGGTGAGTGATGCTGAAAAAAAACCTGAAAACTTTTTACCTGAATATGAATATAATATGAACACTTCAAGTTTAGTTAACTTACATTTTATTTACTGACTCTAAGCATTATGAGGGTATTGAATGTAGGCAGGGATCATAAGCAAGTGACAGGATTTAAAGTCCTACTTTGTGTTGAAACAGTGCCACAAGGAGTCCCGCATGTGTGTGTGGGAGTGTGAGAACATGATGGGCAGACGGTGGGAGCTGTGTGATGACTACCCTTCCCTGCAGGCAATGGGCTGGCACAACAATGAAATTGGTTCCATGCAGGTCCAGAGTGGCGCGTAAGTACCTTCTGTAGCTTCCTGATAAGTAAATAAAACACTTTAGTTTAAAATAATACAGGAATGGTCTAATTACATTATTAAAATTATTAAAATGCATTGAACAACAGTCATTGTGGTTCTCATGTTATATTAGTTTACCAGAATGTTGTAAAAGCTTCAGCCCGACTGAATTATGATTTTTTTCTTATTAGTTAAAATATACAGTGTATCACAAAAGTGAGTACACCCCTCACATTTCTGCAAATATTTCATTATATCTTTTCATGGGACAACACTATAGACATGAAACTTGGATATAACTTAGAGTAGTCAGTGTACAGCTTGTATAGCAGTGTAGATTTACTGTCTTCTGAAAATAACTCAACACACAGCCATTAATGTCTAAATAGCTGGCAACATAAGTGAGTACACCCCACAGTGAACATGTCCAAATTGTGCCCAAATGTGTCGTTGTCCCTCCCTGGTGTCATGTGTCAAGGTCCCAGGTGTAAATGGGGAGCAGGGCTGTTAAATTTGGTGTTTTGGGTACAATTCTCTCATACTGGCCACTGGATATTCAACATGGCACCTCATGGCAAAGAACTCTCTGAGGATGTGAGAAATAGAATTGTTGCTCTCCACAAAGATGGCCTGGGCTATAAGAAGATTGCTAACACCCTGAAACTGAGCTACAGCATGGTGGCCAAGGTCATACAGCGGTTTTCCAGGACAGGTTCCACTCGGAACAGGCTTCGCCAGGGTCGACCAAAGAAGTTGAGTCCACGTGTTCGGCGTCATATCCAGAGGTTGGCTTTAAAAAATAGACACATGAGTGCTGCCAGCATTGCTGCAGAGGTTGAAGACGTGGGAGGTCAGCCTGTCAGTGCTCAGACCATACGCCGCACACTGCATCAACTCGGTCTGCATGGTCGTCATCCCAGAAGGAAGCTGACGCACAAGAAAGCCCGCAAACAGTTTGCTGAAGACAAGCAGTCCAAGAACATGGATTACTGGAATGCCCTGTGGTCTGACGAGACCAAGATAAACTTGTTTGGCTCAGATGGTGTCCAGCATGTGTGGCGGCGCCCTGGTGAGAAGTACCAAGACAACTGTATCTTGCCTACAGTCAAGCATGGTGGTGGTAGCATCATGGTCTTGGGCTGCATGAGTGTTGCTGGCACTGGGGAGCTGCAGTTAATTGAGGGAAACATGAATTCCAACATGTACTGTGACATTCTGAAACAGAGCATGATCCCCTCCCTTCGAAAACTGGGCCTCATGGCAGTTTTCCAACAGGATAACGACCCCAAACACAACCTCCAAGATGACAACTGCCTTGCTGAGGAAGCTGAAGGTAAAGGTGATGGACTAAACTCAATTGAGCACCTGTGGCGCATCCTCAAGTGGAAGGTGGAGGAGTTCAAGGTGTCTAACATCCACCAGCTCCGTGATGTCATCATGGAGGAGTGGAAGAGGATTCCAGTAGCAACCTGTGCAGCTCTGGTGAATTCCATGCCCAGGAGGGTTAAGGCAGTGCTGGATAATAATGGTGGTCACACAAAATATTGACACTTTGGGCACAATTTGGACATGTTCACTGTGGGGTGTACTCACTTATGTTGCCAGCTATTTAGACATTAATGGCTGTGTGTTGAGTTATTTTCAGAAGACAGTAAATCTACACTGCTATACAAGTTGTACACTGACTACTCTAAGTTATATCCAAGTTTCATGTCTATAGTGTTGTCCCATGAAAAGATATAATAAAATATTTGCAGAAATGTGAGGGGTGTACTCACTTTTGTGATACACTGTATAATTATAATTGCTTTTATGTATACAGTTTATGTACTAAAAAAACATTAACATTGCTATTTATGTTATAACCATGCATCTTAAAAGCCCTTTATCAATAGCTTTACTACTAAAATAGCTAGATAAATAATACTGTGGTTGTGGGAGGAAAATTTAATTATTACATTTTTATTAAATATGTACTAGAGCCAAAATTCTAATCTATGCACCTATCAATTATTTTAATTTGAAACTACACTCAAAATATTTCTTGTCTTTCCGGTGTGACTTTCTTTACTTCCTCTTCCAGCTGGGTGTGCTACCAGTACCCTGGTTATCGTGGCTATCAGTACATTATGGAGCGCGACTGCCATGGAGGCGAGTACAGACACTACAGGGAGTTTGGCACTCATGCTCACACCCCCCAGATCCAGTCCATTCGTAGAATCCAGCATTAAAAACAGTCTGTGTACTTTCTTCATCTGTTCCATTTTTCCATTTCCAGTCTAGCCATCGCTCCATTCTTAGGCCTGCAATACAGGCCCAACTGCCAGGGCCACCAGCTTTCAAACTGATGCTACATTCATGAATCATCCAGAGTGTGTTGAATCCTATTCCCAAGGAAAGACACTACAGACAGAAGGAATGATGAACCAAGAATATAAATCATGAAAGGTTTCAGCTGCAGTCATGCTGTAGAATTGTATGACAACAGGGGCATGCTCTTCTTTAATGGTCTTCATTTGCATCAGAAACTTTTGTGAACTTCTGTATGAGACTTGGTAAATAAAAAGAGCAAGAATGAGCCAAGAAAATGGATTCAAGTTAATCATGTGTTGTTCTTTTGAGATCTCTCTACTGAATGGTTGGAGTGGCCATTCCAGAAAAAATGATGTGTTTAGGCTTAGCATGATTATTTTTAAGACAAATGTATTAAGGCTAAGAATGGCACCTGACAAATAAATAACAGCTAAGACCGAAACAGTGGATGATGTAGAAGGTAAATATATGATTTTTGTTTTAGTGATTCCAAAACATTTTGAAGTCTGGTACGCCCAAACGTAAAAAAATTAGGGACCTTCTAGTCAGTTGCTCAAACTCTGTACATACACACATTCATGGGAACATGTTTTATCTTTACATATGAAAGCCTTGTAAAATCAATACCTAGTAATTTACAAACCTTACTTACACACACATCATAAATCAGACACACACATCATTATGATTTATGATTATTAGAAAAAAAAGATGTGCTTAATATAATAACTAAGGTGTCTGACATGCCTCTGCAATGGTGTGCTGATTTTTTTCAACCAGATATTTACAGTTCTGCTGTAAAGTTTTAAACTGCTAAAGAAAGTAACTGAGACCATGGAGCATGCCTGCACCACACTGCCATTCTGTATCAGAATCAGATTTATTGGCCAAGTATGTGGATACACACAAGTATATAAGTACTGTATAAATACAGTAATGTACAAGTTGCAGACAATGCAAACTATAAGACTATATACAGGCAATATATAGAAAATGTATGGACGTGTTCATGTATGTACAGTATTCAGTGACAAATGTAAGCAGAGGTACACAATATATGGTATTTAATTGGTTTACTGTTTAATACAAGAAAATTGCTAGAATAAATAAGTAAATTGCTCAATAAGTAACCTTTACTTATTTTTTATTAATTTTAGGTACATATTTTAATTCCACAATAAAAAAAGACTTTATATAGACTTCATACACAAAAAATTTTGGTTAGACTGTAACAGTCAAAATGTAATTATCATACTTTGAAAAATCAGGGATCACTTTGGAATTGGGCTCTATAGTTATAATAAATCAGCTGAAAAAAATTATTTAGCAATACAGTATTTAAAGTTTTTTTTGTAAATAGAAAGAATAGTTTATTTTCTCATCAGGTTCATGAGTCAAAATGCCAAATACTTATGTTCTTCAGAGACCCCAGACTCAAATCTAGTAAGAAGCCGTCCTATATAAGTGGAGGCTGTTATACTAAAACATAATTTATCCATTTCATTGCACTTCTCTGAAATTATCCCCACACCTCGCTCCTCTCTCTCAGCCTATTCTCTCTCTCTCTCGGCTACATGTGTTCAGTGCCGCTCAGTCACGTGACGGTACCACACCAAAACACAACAGCAGGGCAGGAGCGAGGTGAGCATGTAAGATGTGATAGTGTATATATTATGTACAGACATGATCTCTACTTTTTTATGAAACGACAGAAACGTGCTGATGTAGCGGAGAAAAAGTAAAACTGAAGTATCAATACTTGGATCCGCCCACCCCTAGAAATAAGGTTAGAATAGCCGTGTGGTGTCAATACCTAGCCTAGCCAACTATTTCACAGCTGAGATACTGACTAAAACCCAAATAACTCATAAACCATCACTATTATTATTATGAAATATAATAAATACGTGTGCATTGTGTGCAGTACATTAATTATACGAAAGAATATCAAAGGTCAACAACACCTGTTCTTGTTAGCTTAGTCGCTAGTGTTAGCTGCTAAGCTAAATGCAGTGATTTCTGTTTCTATAAGCACTCTGTATTTATAACTATATCATATTAATATTGTAATACATACATTATTGTAAGTAGCTGCTCTCAGTAGGGTTGTAGATAAATTCAGTTGTTTAGAGTGGTCAGATTTCTTGTTTCTGGGTGCTTTACTTTCTCGTCACTTCTGAGGTAAAACGTTCATAGCGTATCACAACCAAGCGTACAAATATGTACATTTTTAATAGTGACCGAATACATGTGTCCCTGGTAATTTAAAATAAAAAATAGATGCTATTCTGTTAACAATTATAAGCACAAAGTCAAAAGAAAATAGCACTTATTCATCAAAACAAAAACACACGGAATGAGAGCCTCACTGCGCATGCTCCGATTTACGAATCTGACCGACGTGATTTTGCGTAAGGTGCGCAAAGTACGTAAGATGCGTTCGTACTTTACGTACATATGATTTACACTATAATTTCCATACATTTGCCCCTTTTTCTGTATGTGCAAAGCAAAGTATTCAAAAGATCCAAGAAAAAGTTTCAGCAGGGAGATTGATATATTCTCCTGCTAGCTTTAAAAGTGGCATTAAAGACACAAAACAAAACCATGGACTAACATCAGGACAGTAATCAAGTACAGTTATGTAAAAATTCAATATGTACTTTATTTGTACTTGTAAATAGACACAGACAAAAAAACTAAACACTCAAAATAACCAGCATGAACAACACAAACATTTCTCGCTATAACCGCAACATTGTCGCTGTTCCACCTGCTCGCAACCAACTTAGCTTATGAATGCTGTTAACAGATGATCATTTATCCAAACAACAATCCCTGGCATCCTAGCTGAGTTTGCCTCGGTATGGTTTCCTCTCATTTCGCTTCTGCTTCTCCAGCTTTTACTGCTTTGAAATAATAAAAAATAAATAATGCACATGTCTTTACTGCTACTTTCACTGTATCGCTAACAAAAACAAAACATCCACAGTGGCGCATCGGTGACGTCACAGGCACTAAACACACGAGCGACTAGTAATAAACTGAATCACTAAACTGACTCAGGGTTCACATCATTCATTTTAATGCGTATTATAATATTGCTTATTATATTTCAGTGAAACAATTTATTGCAATTCCATATATGAAAATAATAATTTATACTTATTGTGTATGACAGTTTTGATAATAAAAAGAAATTTGACCAGATGAAGCGTTTTCTGTCAGAATGTTTGTGGTGTTTCTGCGCCATCATGTGGATCTTTGCTGACGTAACTTGTACAAAGAAAATAAAATTCAACACGTTTCCATGTTGTGTTTTGAGCACTGAGGCATATCGAGTGTTTTGTTTCACTGTCAAACTGAACAGTAAAGGTGAGCACAAGAAACCGGGTGGTTTTATACGAACTGAACGTGTTTTTACTTCTTAAAATATGATGTATAAATCACGCATTGAACACAATATGGCTGTTTTCTTCTTTTGATAGAAGCAGTTAAGAGTGCAGTGCTAAAATACCCGTACATGAATGATAAACATGTGCATTTATTATCGACTGAAGTTCCACTTTTCTGGCTTTTTGTAAAATAAACAAAATACACAAAATTATTAAATAACCTAATTTCCTCCTTTCACTGCACTTCTCTGGCTAACAAAAAATAAAGTACACAACGTTATTATGGGATAACAAATGTTTTAAAACTTACATTCTTTTTTATTTCATTTTTATTTACTGTCGTTGTTCTGTCGATTTATCCTACCTTATCAAAATGTCTTACCGTAGCGCAGATTTATAGATATAGTAAATATTTGTAAGTTTTATCGATTTATTCTTATTAAACCTAAACTACAGGTAGCACATCTCGATAGATTTGTATCTTATTGTAAACAATAGGTAACTCATCTCGATAGATCTATATCTTATCATACACTATATGTAGCACATTTCGATAGCTCTATATGTTATTATAGCACGCGTTTCACGCGTCGAAACAGATGTGCGCATGCTCGGTAGCACATTTCGATGGGTATGTTGCCAAAGCATTACAACGATTATAAAATTACAAAGGAAGCAAAAAATGACAGTAAAACAATAAACAATAAAAGTGAATAAAGATAAAATAATAAAAAAATAAACAAAACTATTTTAGCAAATTTACAGATAATATATAACTGTATTCTATAAACATATGTACAGTTAAGGTCAAAATTATTAGCCCCCCTTATGAAATCAAATAAAACCCTTATTCTTCCAATGACATGGGCCATAACCTTAAGTGGTTATAGTTTGTGTGCGTCCACAAGAACAAAGACAACATCTGCATAAGGTCAAATGAACATTTTTATTGGTTTGCTGAACTGAAACAGAAAAAAAGCAAAAAATGCAATGGTCAAAATTATTAGCCCTCTGACAACTAATAGTCAATAGTGTAGCCTTTCTGATCCAAAACTGACAACAACCTCCTCTGGTAGTTTCTAACTAAGTTGGCACATGTCTCCTGAGGGATTTTAGCCCATTCTTCCTTGGCAAATTGTTCAAGATCATGCAAATTGCTTGGTCTCCGAGCATGGACCCGAACCTTGAGCTCCCTCCACAGATTCTCGATAGGATTGAGATCAGGGCTCTGAGAGGGCCACTCCAGAACCTTGATTTTGGTGTCTTTCAAAAAGTTTTTTACTAACTTTGATGTATGCTTCGGGTCATTGTCTTGTTGGAAGACTCAGCAATGACCTGACCCTAGACTGGCAGCACATGTCTTGATGTTATTCTTCAAAATATCCACATAATCTTCTTTTTTCATGGTCCCATGCACCCGAACTAGGTTTCCTGTCCCTGAAGCAGCAAAACAGCCTCACAGCATTATGCTTCCACCAGCATGCTTCACTGTAGGGACAGTATTTTTAGGGTTGAAGGCCTCGCCCTTTCCTACGCCAAACAAAAGCAGCATCCATATGCCCAAACAGCTCAAGTTTGGTTTCATCAGACTTCCAAAACTCACCCTTATGTTTCAGATTGTCTCTGGCAAAGGTTAGTCGGGCTTTGGTGTGCCGCTGTGAGAGCAACAGGGTTTTTCTTGGACGATGACCACAAAGTCCACCACAATGAAGAGCGCTCACAACAGTCTTGCGTGAAACATCAAGTCCAGAGGAAGCCAACTCAGCAACAATCATCTTTGCAGAGGTCCAGGGATTCTTGTTGACATCTCTGATTATTTTTCGCTGCAAAGTTTTGGAAAACTTGCGTTTTCGACCACGGCCAGGTTTATTTTTAACAGACTTTGTTTCTTTGTGCTTTGCGATGATGCAATGCACAGCTGTTCTAGAAACCATGAAACGCTTAGAAATGGCAGTATATCCTTCCTCCTGAAGATGAAGGTCCACTATCTTCTGTCTGAGGTCCAGACTGATTTCTTTGCTTTTTGGCATGATGATATTGCTTCTTACAAAAATTATTGAGCAACCCTAGAGTATCCCTTTCATTTAAGCAGTCAAATGATACTAACTCTGCTTCTTGGAGTCACTTAAATAAGATTCAGTGCTAATTGATTGCTCAGGTGTGTTTTCAAACCTAATTGACTGCTCAGGTGTGGTTTCAAACCCAGTTCATTTGTTCTGAAAGCACAAAATCACATGGGGGCTAATAATTTTGACCATCTCAGTTTTCACCAGATTTTTCATAAAGAAATCTTGAATATTTATTTTACATTTTAAAGTGTACCAAAATGGGGCCACATCATTGATGAATGATTTACTATATGAAATTTTATGAATATTGCAAACATTGGGCAGTATTTTAGGGAAATATTTAAAAGTTCCTAGGGGGCTAATAATTTTGACCTTAACTGTAGATCTCTCTCTCTCTCTCTCTCTCTCTCTCTCTCTCTCTCTCTCAACCATTCAAACTCAAACTAAAAGGAAGCTTTACTGGCATAACAAATAAGGACATTCGTATCGCCAAAGCTCAGTTAAAGCTCAGTCAAAGACCAGCAGCACTATACATTTCTTTATGGGGCACAGAAATGTAGAAAATTACTTTAAAATTTGACAACATAAAACCCATATCACTAACTTAGTATTTGTTTAATAAAAATTATATTATATATTATAAGAATATTTGTCACTGAATTATTATTAGTTAAATTATATCATTATAATGTAATGTATTGGTTGTGTGGTTAGATAATGTAAAAACACAGATGGACAAGCTTTTTAACATTGTTATTTATGTTATAAACATACACATCTTAAAAGCCCTTTACTCTATTAATTAATCTCAACCATTCTCTCTCTCACTGCTACATGTGTCTCAGTGCCGCTTAGTCACGTGACGGTACCATAACCAAACACAGCAGAGCCGAAGGGAAGGAGTGAGGTGAGCATGTAAGATATGAGAGGAGCCGGTGTTCTGTCGATTTGTCCTACCCTATCGAAACTTCCTACCGTAGCGCAGATTTATAGATCTATCTGTCGATTTGTCCTACCCTATCGAAACTTCCTACCGTAGCGCAGATTTATAGATCTATCTGTCGATTTGTCCTACCCTATCGAAATGTATTCCTGTAGTAAATATTTAAGTTTTATCGATCTGTTCTTATTAAAATTATGTCTATCATATTATAAATTATAGGTATCTTATTATAACTAGTGGTAGCACATCTCGATAGGTATGTATCTTATTATAAACAATAGGTAGGACATCTCGATAGCTCTATATCTTATTATAAACAATAGGTAGGACATCTCGATAGGTATGTATCTTATTATAAACAATAGGTAGGACATCTCGATAGCTCTATATCTTATTATAAACAATAGGTAGGACATCTCGATAGGTATGTATCTTATTATAAACAATAGGTAGGACATCTCGATAGGTATGTATCTTATTATAAACTATAGGTAGCACATCTCGATAGCTCTATATCTTATTATAAACTATAGGTAGCACATCTCGATAGGTATGTATCTTATTATAAACAATAGGTAGGACATCTCGATAGGTATGTATCTTATTATAAACAATAGGTAGGACATCTCGATAGGTATGTATCTTATTATAAACAATAGGTAGCACATCTCGATAGGTATGTATCTTATTATAAACTATAGGTAGCACATCTCGATAGGTATGTATCTTATTATAAACAATAGGTAGGACATCTCGATAGCTCTATATCTTATTATAAACAATAGGTAGGACATCTCGATAGGTATGTATCTTATTATAAACTATAGGTAGCACATCTCGATAGGTATGTATCTTATTATAAACAATAGGTAGGACATCTCGATAGGTATGTATCTTATTATAAACAATAGGTAGGACATCTCGATAGGTCTATATCTTATTATAAACTATAGGTAGCACATCTCGATAGGTCTATATCTTATTATAAACAATAGGTAGGACATCTCGATAGGTATGTATCTTATTATAAACTATAGGTAGCACATCTCGATAGGTATGTATCTTATTATAAACAATAGGTAGGACATCTCGATAGGTATGTATCTTATTATAAACAATAGGTAGGACATCTCGATAGGTATGTATCTTATTATAAACAATAGGTAGGACATCTCGATAGCTCTATATCTTATTATAAACAATAGGTAGGACATCTCGATAGGTATGTATCTTATTATAAACTATAGGTAGCACATCTCGATAGGTATGTATCTTATTATAAACAATAGGTAGGACATCTCGATAGGTATGTATCTTATTATAAACAATAGGTAGGACATCTCGATAGGTATGTATCTTATTATAAACAATAGGTAGGACATCTCGATAGCTCTATATCTTATTATAAACAATAGGTAGGACATCTCGATAGGTATGTATCTTATTATAAACAATAGGTAGGACATCTCGATAGGTATGTATCTTATTATAAACTATAGGTAGCACATCTCGATAGGTATGTATCTTATTATAAACAATAGGTAGGACATCTCGATAGGTATGTATCTTATTATAAACAATAGGTAGGACATCTCGATAGGTCTATATCTTATTATAAACTATAGGTAGCACATCTCGATAGGTCTATATCTTATTATAAACAATAGGTAGGACATCTCGATAGGTATGTATCTTATTATAAACTATAGGTAGCACATCTCGATAGGTATGTATCTTATTATAAACAATAGGTAGGACATCTCGATAGGTATGTATCTTATTATAAACAATAGGTAGGACATCTCGATAGCTCTATATCTTATTATAAACAATAGGTAGGACATCTCGATAGGTATGTATCTTATTATAAACTATAGGTAGCACATCTCGATAGGTATGTATCTTATTATAAACAATAGGTAGGACATCTCGATAGGTATGTATCTTATTATAAACAATAGGTAGGACATCTCGATAGGTATGTATCTTATTATAAACAATAGGTAGGACATCTCGATAGCTCTATATCTTATTATAAACAATAGGTAGGACATCTCGATAGGTATGTATCTTATTATAAACAATAGGTAGGACATCTCGATAGGTATGTATCTTATTATAAACTATAGGTAGCACATCTCGATAGGTATGTATCTTATTATAAACAATAGGTAGGACATCTCGATAGGTATGTATCTTATTATAAACAATAGGTAGGACATCTCGATAGGTCTATATCTTATTATAAACTATAGGTAGCACATCTCGATAGGTCTATATCTTATTATAAACAATAGGTAGGACATCTCGATAGGTATGTATCTTATTATAAACTATAGGTAGCACATCTCGATAGGTATGTATCTTATTATAAACAATAGGTAGGACATCTCGATAGGTATGTATCTTATTATAAACAATAGGTAGGACATCTCGATAGCTCTATATCTTATTATAAACAATAGGTAGGACATCTCGATAGGTATGTATCTTATTATAAACTATAGGTAGCACATCTCGATAGGTATGTATCTTATTATAAACAATAGGTAGGACATCTCGATAGGTATGTATCTTATTATAAACAATAGGTAGGACATCTCGATAGGTATGTATCTTATTATAAACAATAGGTAGGACATCTCGATAGCTCTATATCTTATTATAAACAATAGGTAGGACATCTCGATAGGTATGTATCTTATTATAAACTATAGGTAGCACATCTCGATAGGTATGTATCTTATTATAAACAATAGGTAGGACATCTCGATAGGTATGTATCTTATTATAAACAATAGGTAGGACATCTCGATAGGTATGTATCTTATTATAAACAATAGGTAGGACATCTCGATAGGTATGTATCTTATTATAAACAATAGGTAGGACATCTCGATAGCTCTATATCTTATTATAAACAATAGGTAGGACATCTCGATAGGTATGTATCTTATTATAAACTATAGGTAGCACATCTCGATAGGTATGTATATTATTATAAACAATAGACAGCGCATCTCGATAGATCTATGTCTTATTATAAATAGTGTTAGCACATCTCGATGGGCTTATATTTTATTACAAATGATAGGTAGCACACTTGATTTATTGACCTGTCTCTCAGACATTTATCTTAATTTTTAATTTATTTATTAGGATTTTAACATCATGGTTACATTCATGACAGGGCAGGTAGTTACTCATTACACAAGATTTATTAGTTCACACATTTAATATCAAACACAGTCAGAGACAGTTTTGTATCTTCAATTTACCTCACTTGCATGTCTTTGGACTGTGGGAGAAAACTAGAGCACCCGGAAAAAAAACCCCACATACACATGGGGAGAACATGCAAACTTCTCACAGAAAGAATCCACCTGTAAATGGAGCCCAGGACCTTCTTGCTGTGAATCAACAAAGCTACCCACTGAGCCACTATACAGCCCATACATCTCAAATAATTGTGTAATTTTTAAACTAGTTTATTAACAACAACACATCCTGAGTCTCTGGTGGATGTGTCTACATTTTTTACATATGTATTTTGGGTGTGATTTGTTATATTCTGCACATTAAAATGTACCCATCTACTGTCACACTGCACCTGAGTAAAACAGGTAACAATGCTGTACAAATCAGTAAATAATGTTCACAATAACTTTTTAATAATAAAGGTAAAATTAGATAAAATATATCTGTATATCTGTATAATATAGCTGCTCTAAATATCTATCATTTCAATCATGCTCTTGTCAGCTCTGTCTTGCAGCATGGAGCAACTTATGCAGTAATCCTCTGCATTGTCTTAAATCACCACTCAGCCCTGCTGTCATGAAGTTCACTTGGCTTTATAATTCCTATTAATTAATGGAGACAGTGGCAAAATCTGGTTTAGCAAAATTCTAACTAGTTTAAAATATTCAATAACAATATTACCTCCAGCTATTTATACATGCATATGAACTTGAGTTCATCCTGAAAAACTTATCATGTATAAGCACTCTGTAGTTCTAAAATTACTGACTGTAGTTCATCTGTTTCTCTACATACTTTTTAACCTGCTTTCACCCTGTTCTTCAGTGGTCAGACCCCCTACAGGACCACTACAGAGCAGGTATTATTTAGGTGGTGGATCATTCTCAGCACTGCAGTGACACTGACATGGTGTTAGTGTGTGTTGTGCTGGTATGAATGGATCAGACACAGCAGTGCTGAGTTTTTAAACACCTCACTGCTGGACTGAGATTGGTCCACCAACCAAAAATATCCAGCCTACAGCACCCTGTGGGCAGTGTCCTGTGACCACTGATGAAGGTCTAGAAGATGACCGACTCAAACAGCAGCAATAGATGAGCGATCGTCTCTGACTTTACATCTACAAGGTGGACCAACTAGGTAGGAGTGTCTAATAGAGTGGACAGTGAGTGGACACTGTATTTTAAAACTCCAGCAGCACTGCTGTTTCTGATCCACTCACACCACCACCATGTCAGTGTCACTGCAGTGCTGAGAATGATCCACCACCTAAATAATACCTGCTCTGTGGGGGTTCTGACCATTGACGAACAGCATGAAGGGAGCTAACAAAGCATGCAGAGAAACAGATGGACTACAGTCAGTAATTGTAGAACTACAAGCGAGTTCTTTTGGCTATGTAGTGTGTATATGTAGTGTTGGCTATGTAGTGAGTATTATATGTATATACAGTATGTATATATATATATATATATATATATATATATATGTGTATGTGTGTATGATGTATGTATGATGTATGTACATTTTGATTTTGTAGTAAATAATATTCTAACCCGAAGAACATCTTAATCTCAAATAATTAGAACTAAACTGACAGGGGAGCAGCAAAAAATAGTTGTACATATACAAATAACTGAGTACATAAAAAACGTAATAAATGCTCAACATATTCATTCAGTAATTCACTTTAAACTCAACTTTAACTTCAAACAACCGTTACTGTACATATTGAACTGCTAATAAAGCACAAAACTGAAAAATAACCTAATACATTTTGTGTTGTCATAATGTTAAGGTCGCAGATGGTTATTTAAAAATGATTGGCTTTTCTAGATGTATGAAAAACGCATCTAAAATTACCAAAGGCATGTATAAACGTGGTTAAATACAACGTTAACACAGCATTATTAAGATACACAGTTATTTAACTGTAATCAATCAAGTACAGCTCATTTAAGCACTTTGAATATTTTTATATAGCTTTTTTTTTTTAAAGTCACATAATAACAGCATTACATATACATACACTTAAACTTTAAACTTTTTAAAGAATTAAAACGAAACCATACGTTACTAACCGCTAGAACAAATAAATTAGGCAAAGGTAGCACAGAATTATAGGCGTTCCCCGCAACGAGTCAAAACCGATGTGCGCATGCTCAGTAGGACAAATCGATGGGTAGGATAAATCGACAGAACACCGGCTCTTAAACTGGTTTAGGAAATGTATTAGCAAAAGTAATGCGAACTTTTGAGGCGCTGGTGAAGTGTTTTGCAAACTGCGGTGAAGTTCAGGCTTTAAAAGTGAAACTACTTTATTAGTCATGGGAATGTACAGTATGTTTCAGCACATTACAGCACAGTTACTAACAGAACAAGTAGGACGGAGTTCAAGGGCCACTGTTTATTATCAAAATATTATGACTTCATTTTCCACTTGTACTATGTTGCCCTAAAACACAATGTCTTATGTTCATTAGAACGTATATGTTATTAATATGAATAAATATAAATTAATTTAAAGTTTGTAAAAACACATGTAGCCATGTGTGTATGTACTTGTATGCACATGCATGCAAACGTATATACAGTGCCTATAGAAAGTCTTCATACCCTATCAAAATCCTTGCCTTTTGTCACATTATACCCTGAAAATGGAAAGAAATTATGTCTAACTTTTTCCAGCTGTATTTACACATTATAACCCTCTTCATCAAAGTGAAAATTACACTTTTAAAAAATCTGATAAATTATTATAATTTTATTAGTAAAATACCTGGTTTGGATAAGTAACCAGCCCCTTAGAGTGAACATTATAAACTTGCTCAGGTACAACCAATCACCTTCCAGATCACACACCAGGCTAACTGGCCCACACCCGACATCAATTGTACTGGTTTTGCTTACTTCAGAATAAAACCAGCTGTTCCTTGATGAGTCCACTACTAGTAGTGCATGGTAACACCATGGTTGGAAAGGTGCTTTCAAAAGAGCTCCGTGATAGAGTTGTGGAAAGGCACAAGTTAGGAGAAGGATACAAAATGTTTTCAGCAGCTTTATTTATCCCTCTGAGTACTGTCCAGAGCATTATCAAGAAGTGGAAAGTGTATGGCACCACCAACACCTTGCCAAGATCGGGCCGTCCCTCCAAACTGGATGACCGAGCCAGGAGGACATTGATCAGGGAAGCTACCAAGAGGCCAATGGCAACAATGTTGTATGGCTGAGGTTGGTCGGCCTGTGCATGTGACAACAATCTCGCACGCTTTACACAAAGCTGGCCTGTATGGCAGGGTGGCAAGAAAGAAGCCACTCCTAATAAAGTGCCATGCTAAGTCTCGTTTGCGCTTTGCCAAAAAAGACTTGGAAGATTCTAATGACATGTGGCAAAAGGTTTTATGGTCAGATGAGACCAAGATTGAACTTTTTGGACTGAACTCCAAGTGGTATGTTTGGCGAAAACCAAACACAGCACACCACCAACAATACACCATACCTACTGTGAAGCACGGTGGTGGCAACATTATGTTATGGGGGTGTTTCTCTTCAGCAGGAACTGGGCAATTGGTCAGGATTGAATGGAAAATGGATTCCTCCAAGTACATCCAAATTCTTGAGGAACACATGCGACCCTCTGCTAGACAGCTGAAGACGGGTAGGAGATTCATCTTCCAGCACGACAATGACCCTAAACACACTGCCAAAAAAACAAAGTAGTGGCTTAAGGAGAGGAAGGTAAATGTCCTTTAGTGGATAAGTCAGAGCCCTGACCTAAATCCGATATAAAATCTGTGTATGGACTTGAACAGAGCAGTGCATTACCGGTCACCAGAAAATTTGACTGAACTTGAACAATTCTGCAAGGAAGAATGGGCAAATATTCCCCAATCCAGATGTGCAAACCTGGTAGGGACATATCCAAACAGATTCATGGCTGTAATTAAAGCAAAAGGTGGCTCTACAAAGTACTGAATCAGGGGACTGATGACTTTTCTAACGCTGTTATTTTACTTTTAATTTTTTTTTATTAATTTTCAGAACCGTTTCATTTTTTCTCATTGCTTGAATGTTGTATGGCAAAATACTGTATATAAATAAAGCTGGTGAAAGATTTCTTTGTTGTGAGTTTTGATTTCAGGCTGTAAGACTAAAAAGTGACACTTTCAAAGGGGTATGAAGATTTTCTATAGGCACTGTATACAGTATATATATATATGTGTGTGTGTGTGTGTGTGTGTGTGTGTGTGTATTTGCATATGTGTACATGAGTATATATGTGTATGTATTTGCATGTGTGTATATGTCTGTATATGGGTATATATGTGTATGTATATATATATGGCTATATTGGCCCCATTGTGCAATATTGTCACGTCACTTTACTATTTAATAATTTAATTACTATTCAATCTTTACACTAAAACTATACCTCATGCATCATTACAGTCACCAGTTACTCTTTTTATGTAAATTACAATAAATACTTAGTTCTAGTTTTTCTGTTTGCTTTTGTTTTGTTTTGTACTGTTAATTATTTGTTGTATTAGCTACTGGGGCTTTAATGTCCTTCGGGATCAATAAAGTATCCATCCATCCATCCATCCATCCATCCATCCATCTATCATGTAATTCACAAGTGAATATTAACACAAGTTCTTTTTGTTAGGGAGTGGTGCAGTTGGTTGATTGGGTGCCACATAGTAACGTGAGTCCACTTGGTTTTGTCCGAGTCCTTCCAGGTCCTTTCAAAAGCATGCCAGGAGGTGATTGAGGTGTTAGTGCCCTAAATGCAATTTAAATTTTAACCTTTGGACAAAATTTGCCATTTAGATTTGCTATAAATTTGGAATAGCCTACCAGAATGGTACTTTCACTGTAACTTTGACGTTTACTGTAAGAATATACTTACATGTACTTTACACCAAATTGCAACATACTAGCTTGAACTGTATTATAAATGACAGTATGCTCACATGTACTGGATGAGTGAATACTGAATGACTGTATACTCATTGTAAAATAAACTGAAGTATAATTAATTACAGTATACTCAGATGTACTGTGTAATGAATTACAGCACAACTACATTACTGTAAAAAGACCCCACATGTACACATTGTACTCACAGTGGCTGTATATGAAATGACAACTATTTCTAATGATTTAAGATGAGCTATTCAGAGGTACGTAGATTCAGTCGTTGCAGATCTAAAGATAGCCGTGTTAGCTGATTTCAAATTTAATATGGAACACTTTCCTGGCAAGACCATTTGACTCTGACCTTTGAGGGTAGATAGAAGAGTAGTAATGAGTCTCTCTCTCTCTCTCTCTCTCTCTCTCTCTCTCTCTCTCTCTCTCTCATACACACACACACACACACACACACACACACACAAGCACACACACACACACAAAACAAACAAACATACAATATATGATTCAATATATGGCCAGAGTATCAGAGTATGACAGTGATCCCTGTACTTTTTTTATTTTTTTAGGTAGGGACAATGCATGTGAAAAAACCTCCTACATGTTCCTGAGGAAAGAACTGCCAGTGCGTCTGGCTAACACCATGAGAGAAATCACTCTGTTGCCTCATAACCTGCTAAATCAGCCATCCGTCCAACTGGTCCAGAGCTGGTGAGGGAATGGGACTGGGCTGGGTAAAGATGACCTTGTAACTAACTTATAATTAAATATAATTGTTATATATAATTGTTGGTGTGATGGATTGGGCCTTTAATGTCTTATGCAACAAACTGAGGCTATAGTGAGAGCAGGATTGTTATTATGGAGGCTCTAATCCCGTCTCAAAAAATGGCTAGAGCAAACTATAAAGCTTGGTAAAATTGCACAGAAGCACGGGGTCTACTGGCCCAAGCATTGTAGAACTCACAAGAAAAAAAATATCTTTTTGTGAGTTTTTATTATTATTTCCAAATTCCTTCATATACTACAGATTGTAATGGGTTAATATTCCATTTATGTTGAAATATATTTGAAACATAAAATTTGCTGTAATAGGTACAGTCAGAGCTTTGAGGAGCTGTTAGACTATGAGAACCGGAGTCCAGAAGATCCACACACACTTAATGAGTAAGTCATGTGTTGCAGTAGAAAACCAAGAATGTATAATGTATTGTGTTATGTTATACAGTACATCTACTGTTAAAACAGTTAATCTATTCATTTTAATGTTTATGCTTTTTAAGATCTTTAATTTCTGCCACACATATAAGACGCTTTGTTAGTTCTACTAAATTGGGACCACTTGTAGTGTTTGAACATTATATGTACTTTAAACAACCCTTAGAATAACCATTTAAAACACCAGAGATGTAATTTGGCAAGATATCATTAACATAAACATATAAGGAAAACATCATAAAACCTCAACACAGAGGGAGAGGCTGTGACACAACTCATTACATACACACCATTAATAATGGGGATTAAGGCATAATGTTTCACTGTCATCTAATTGTTTTTTACTGTAATAAAACAGAATGAACAATCATATTTATTGGCTTACTATAAATTAAATACCTACACTGGGGGTTATTAAATCTCTTTTATATTTGTTGAAATATTAACTTTTACTAACTATTAACAAAAATGCTTTAGAAGCAAAAACAAAAATATGTTAAATGTTTTATAACATTATACTAAATAGCTATACATAGCACATTACAGTATACTGTATTATACTACAGTATTATTCTAATATTCTAATATTATTTTTAATTTATAGCTATATAGTTTGTAAATAATGTTCTATATGTTTATGCTGCCAAAAAATTATCCTGCAAAATGCACATGGTAGCCTTCATGACATGTAGCCATCATAGTGAAGGTGTAAATTTGTGATGTAAGTTTTGTCCTGTAGTCTTGTTTAAAACATTGTTCCAGAACTGATGCGCCACACAAGATTAGACAAAATATATTACTGTGACATATAAGCCATGCCCTAAGTGACTTTATTCACTGTTAATTTAACACGCTATACACTCTTAAAATTGTAGGTACAACAATTTATCCTAGCTTCTTATCCTGTGGTCTGTAGGACATCTACCTTCTAAGCTAAAGTCAAATTATTCCCATATATTAATGCATTTGTGTCTGGCTTTTGCTCATTGTTGCAGATCATCTGATAAAAAAAGTAAATTAAATGAAAACGGTTTTGTATATCAAAATAAATGAGTGAGTTTCCTACTTTTCAATAGAACTGATGTCTTAGAGCCTCTTGAGTGGCAACATGTCTTTATGAAATTCAGTCACCCTTACTTACAAACTAAACATTCTTTCTCAGTTTCTTAGACATCCTTTTGAGGATTCGGAACAGACACAATGATGTGGTTCCCACTGTGGCCCAGGGAGTTATTGAGTACAAGGAGAAGTTTGGCTTTGACCCTTTTATTAGCAGCAATGTGCAGTATTTTCTGGATCGTTTCTACACAAGCCGAATCTCCTTTCGCATGCTCATCAACCAGCACAGTGCGTATGACCATACAGTAAAACTAGAAATGAATTGATATTGCAGTATGATTCTTTACTAACATTATAAAAAGCTGCCATATGAAGTTAATACAAGTAATCTAAATAACACCATATTATTATGTTATTTATGCGACTGCTTTTCTCTGAGAGTAAATGATAAGAACAGAAGCTTTTAAATAATGGCTACTGTGGTGGTTCTTAATTCTGACCTACATGACCCAGTTTGGGTATTTTTTAATTCTGGCAAAAAGAATACAGTTCTATGGACTTTGTACTTCCTTACACTTGGACGCAGCTGTAACATCTTCAACATCATCACATTAATACAGTTGCTAAATTTATACAATTGATATTTCATATTCAAGTTTGTTGTTTGTTTTGTTGACAAATAAACATTGTTTCAATTGTTTAGTCACAGAAAAAGAACTGGTAATTGAAATCTCAAGACCGGCATGACATACAGTGTATCACAAAAGTGAGTACACCCCTCACATTTCTGCAAATATTTCATTATATCTTTTCATGGGACAACACTATAGACATGAAACTTGGATATAACTTAGAGTAGTCAGTGTACAGCTTGTATAGCAGTGTAGATTTACTGTCTTCTGAAAATAACTCAACACACAGCCATTAATGTCTAAATAGCTGGCAACATAAGTGAGTACACCCCACAGTGAACATGTCCAAATTGTGCCCAAATGTGTCGTTGTCCCTCCCTGGTGTCATGTGTCAAGGTCCCAGGTGTAAATGGGGAGCAGGGCTGTTAAATTTGGTGTTTTGGGTACAATTCTCTCATACTGGCCACTGGATATTCAACATGGCACCTCATGGCAAATAACTCTCTGAGGATGTGAGAAATAGAATTGTTGCTCTCCACAAAGATGGCCTGGGCTATAAGAAGATTGCTAACACCCTGAAACTGAGCTACAGCATGGTGGCCAAGGTCCTACAGCGGTTTTCCAGGACAGGTTCCACTCGGAACAGGCTTCGCCAGGGTCGACCAAAGAAGTTGAGTCCACGTGTTCGGCGTCATATCCAGAGGTTGGCTTTAAAAAATAGACACATGAGTGCTGCCAGCATTGCTGCAGAGGTTGAAGACGTGGGAGGTCAGCCTGTCAGTGCTCAGACCATACGCCGCACACTGCATCAATTCGGTCTGCATGGTCGTCATCCCAGAAGGAAGCTGACGCACAAGAAAGCCAGCAAACAGTTTGCTGAAAACAACAGTCCAAGAACATGGATTACGGGAATGCCCTGTGGTCTGACGAGACCAAGATAAACTTGTTTGGCTCAGATGGTGTCCAGCATGTGTGGCGGCGCCCTGGTGAGGAGTACCAAGACAACTGTATCTTGCCTACAGTCAAGCATGGTGGTGGTGGCATCATGGTCTTGGGCTGCATGAGTGTTGCTGGCACTGGGGAGCTGCGGTTCACTGAGGGAAACATGAATTCCAACATGTACTGTGACATTCTGAAACAGAGCATGATCCCCTCCCTTCGAAAACTGGGCCTCATGGCAGTTTTCCAACAGGATAACAACCCCAAACACAACCTCCAAGATGACAACTGCCTTGCTGAGGAAGCTGAAGGTAAAGGTGATGGACTAAACCCAATTGAGCACCTGTGGCGCATCCTCAAGTGGAAGGTGGAGGAGTTCAAGGTGTCTAACATCCACCAGCTCCGTGATGTCATCATGGAGGAGTGGAAGCGGATTCCAGTAGCAACCTGTGCAGCTCTGGTGAATTCCATGCCCAGGAGGGTTAAGGCAGTGCTGGATAATAATGGTGGTCACACAAAATATTGACACTTTGGGCACAATTTGGACATGTTCACTGTGGGGTGTACTCACTTATGTTGCCAGCCATTTAGACATTAATGGCTGTGTGTTGAGTTATTTTCAGAAGACAGTAAATCTACACTGCTATACAAGCTGTACACTGACTACTCTAAGTTATATCCAAGTTTTATTTCTATAGTGTTGTCCCATGAAAAGATATAATAAAATATTTGCAGAAATGTGAGGGGTGTACTCACTTTTGTGATACACTGTACATGTTTCTTTTAAATAAATGCAAATGTTTGACTGTATAACAAATCAATACTTCTTATGTTTAATTGCATTCCTTTGCAGCTCTCCTCTTCAGTGATGACATCAACCATGCACATCCCAAGCACATTGGAGGCATTGACCCAAACTGCAATGTGGTTGGGGTAGTACAAGGTTTGAAATTATTTTTAACTGTAACCACTAAAATAAACATGATTAGGGTACTGTGCAGTAACATATAAATTGAACATCAACTGTATTATACTAGTCCTGCTACATCATTCAGTACACACTGATGATTTTGCTGTAGTATATACAGTATGTCTCCTTCTTTTAGATGCCTATGAGACAGCAAAGATGCTTTGTGAACAGTATTACATGATGGCACCTGAACTAATAATACAGGAGATTAATGGTGAGTTTGTGAAAAGTAGCTGTTTGAATCTTGAATTGCATTAAGAATAATTTTAGTTCTGGCAATTTGTTTACTTCTTGACTTTACCTGGGAGCCTTACATACACTTGTAATAGTTAGTGGAGGGCATCAAGGAGAGCCCCAGACACTCAGGTACATGTTTTCCTTTCCATATTTAAATACACATTTATACGTACACACACATACTCACACAAGTAGATATATTTATAAAATAAATAAATCATAAAAAGGGTTCCTTTAAAACAAAAGAAAATGTGAAAAAAGAAAAGCAGACAAAAAAGTTATCAAAGTAGAAGAGAAGATTAAACAATACAAGGTACAATACGGTATACCAAGTACTAATAATGTTTATAATGATGTAAAATATAAGTGCTAGACAGGAATATTGCATGGCTAAATTAAAAACAGTATAATACATGACTTAGTTTGTAACTTTGATTCACTTTGATTCACTTTGATTCATTCTGAAGTGAAGAACTCCAACAGGCCCATTCAGGTGGTCTACGTGCCATCCCATTTGTTCCACATGCTCTTCGAGCTCTTTAAGGCAAGTGCGCTGAGACGACATAACATGATCTTACTCGGTGCTTGGACGAGGTCAGTAATGATGGTTCATAACACAGGCTTTTTTTTGTAGAATTCCATGAGAGCTACAGTGGAGCTTCATGAAAACAACACAGAAGGACTTCCCCCAGTAAAAGCACTTGTAACTCTGGGACAAGAAGATCTCTCTATTAAAGTAAGTGCTCTGTTAGGGAGTAGATGGCAGTAGATTAGCAAATACTAATGTTTAGGTATGTAGAAAATGATGTAAGAAAAAGGAGTTGCCAACTAAAGTGTGAAGCAATGCAGTTCAAATGAACACACACACACACACACACATACAGCGAGAGAGAGAGCTGCTTGGCAAAACTATGAACTACAAAACTATGAACTGTCCTATCTGCTGTTACAGGTGCTGAATAATCGAACCCTTTCTGAGCAACACCATTGTTATCAGTAATGTCATGTCCTATGTGACAATTTGATGTTCTGCTTTGATGAAGCTTTGAAAATTTTTTATGTCCAATTGTGCAGAACATTTGGATGAAGATGTGCTTTTAATTCAATATCTAAACCAACGTTAACAGTGCAACAAAGTGTGGATTGTGGATGCAACACACCTGACAACCTTTGGGTTATTTTGTGTGTCGATGCTCTTAATCTGAGGAGCTGTGTTAATTTTAATTGTTTAGTCTATTTTTATCTGTTTTATTTTGTCTCTTACTCTGTATTTTTATTTGGTTCTTACTTTTTTAATATAATGTTGTGTTATGTATGCTTATTCGATGTACAGCACTTTGGTCAACGTAAGTTGTTTTAAGAGTGCTTTATAAATAAAATTTACTTACTTACTTACTTAATCGGCAAGTACTGTTTAAATAACATACTTCCTAAACATATATTTAATTAATATATAGTACAAATATCTGCCAATTCTAAAAAACCAATTCACAATCACACAATCAAATTTGAAACTGTTTGTCTGTTTTTTTCTTGTGTTGTTTTTGCCACAGTAACTGCAGCCATGGTATGAAATGCATATCAGATTAGTCCCTTTAGTTGTATTAATTTACTCTAGCTTTTGGCTTTCACAGATCTTTGTAATAAGGACCTCTGTATTTGTACTTATTTTGGCAGATAAGTGACTGGGGAGGGGGCGTACCTTTAAGAAAGATTGACCGACTTTTTAACTATATGTACTCCACTGCACCTACACCAACACTAAATGGGTCAGAAAACGCTGCACCACTGGTAATCACCCATCATATATTGTATTGTTATTAGACTATTAAAGTGTGTGGTGAAGTAACAACTCCTTACTTTATACAGGCTGGTTTTGGCTACGGTTTGCCCATCTCAAGACTATATGCACGTTACTTTCAAGGAGACCTTCTCCTCTACTCTATGGAGGGTGTAGGAACTCATGCTATTATCTATCTAAAGGTTTGTTTGTTTTCATATGAAATGCATTTTATTTCTTACAATATGGTCCAAGGTTCAAGGTTTGCTCTTGATATTGTTTTATAGCTTTACTATGACCATGGCAATTACTGATCAGCCAAACTGAATTAAACTTCATGTTTAAAGGCACTCTAAAATGTCCTCCACAGGCTCTGTCCAGTGAGTCTTATGAGCGTCTTCCAGTCTACAACCAGTCAGTGTGGAGACATTATCAATTAGGGCCAGAGGCAGATGACTGGAGCAACCCCAGCAGAGACCCTCAGGATGCCTCCACATTCAAAGCCAACACATAGCATATGCTTATCACATGCTTATCACTGAATACTATTTGACATGTGTAGCTGCAAAGTCTTTATAGGGCTACAAATGCCTTTTACAGCATGGTAACACCTATTTGAGTAAGGTTCTGAGCTAGCAGCATTTACTTGTTGAAAATCAGTATTTATTAAGTCAACCAAAGGCTTTTCTGAATGTTTGTATTGTTGAAATATTGAGGAATAACTCAACTCTGTAGATTTGTAAAAGGTCAGATGATAAGGCTTGAATGTACAATATGTTTACAGAATTACACTTCTGTGTAAATGCAGTTGCAATTGCTGCTAGAGTCATAAAAATAATTGCATGTTATTTAGTGACAGACGTTTTTGGAAAAAAGGACTATCATTCTCAGTAAAAAATGACTATAGATTCAGATTAGATTTGTAATTAATTTGTTTTAAATTAAGAGGGCTGCTCATGTGAGAAGTCCCAGAAAATTTCTCATCACTAAGCAAGTCTAATCAACAGCTATAAAACATGTTTGTTTGTATAGAATGTTATATCAGTTATTGAATGTTAGTTTACATACCTTATCCAACCGGAATTTTAAAACAAATACATAAAAAGTGCATTTGTTGTTTGTTTTTTTAGTTTAGGTAAAATGTGTTTGCCTTTTTATGATTCGGATGAATATAAAAAAGAATTTGTTCACATTTACATTTACGGCATTTAGAAGACGCTTTTATCCAAAGCAACTTACAGTTGTGGCAGTATACAATCTAAGCAATTGAGGGTTAAGGGCCTTGCTCAAGGGCCCAACAGTGGAAACCTGTCAGTGGTGGGGCTTGAACAGGCAACCTTTTGATTATTAGTCCAGTACTTTACCCACTAGGCTACATCTGCCTTATTTATAATTAATTAATGCAGAAGACATACATTTTACCTTTTCCATGCATAAAAGTGCCACAATAATGCTTGACATTCAACTTTATTTTTCAATGAATGTGCAGATACACACATTTAATTTAAATCTGAAAAAATAAGAAAATGCTTTTTAAATGGGTCGAAACAAGAATGCATATACAGTGTTTGTTATGGGAAATGATTCTAAACCTATTTTGTAATATAAATAAATATTGTTAAATAAAATTACAGTTAATGGCATGTCAATGTAGAAAATTACATTATTATTCATATAGTGTAAGTGTTGTTGTCCCTTACATAATTAACAAATACAAATCAATAAATTATGGTCAAGTTAGTAATACAAGAAATATATAATGCAAAGTAAGTTGAATGTCACATACCATGCCACATACAGTGCTTTCAATAATTCAGTTAGTGGATGAAATTGTGGAATGCGGCAGTAAAGCACTGACATGTTTTATGGGGTGCATGTGGGTTGATCACAAACTTGCAAGGGCTGTTAGTATGCACGTAAGTTTTATGCTGGAGGACTGAAAGGTGTTTAGGTATAATTGATGGTGTATAAATGTGTTTACTGCCCCCTCTGTTACTGGTGGTGAGCTGGTTGAAGCTTAGAGGGTCGGGGTGAGAGAGAGCGCTCTCTTGTAGGGCTGCTGCTGGGAGAGGTGCGGGGAGACTGGTACGGAGACAGGGCCTGCAGCACACGGCCACTCCGCTCCTGAATCATGTGCTGAAATGAAAGCAGTGCATAAGAAATTACTATGTCAGTGTTGGTAAAAACACATGCACAATAATGATGGAGCAGAAAATGGCCTATCCATACTGTTGGCACAAAGTTGGCACCATATCATATATTTTATACACCTGTTTGCAAAGGCACCTTTCTGTCTCAGTTTTACACTCACCCACGGTCCATCAGGGCCAAAGAGCTCCAGGAAGTTACCGATAAACTCACGAGATTTTTCCTCCCATTTAAAAATGAGGTCATGGCTCTTCTCCTCCACCCGGTGGACTAAGTGTTTGGACTTCTCTTCCACTGTCTTCACCTTTTCCTTCATCTTATCCACCTGGTTCTGCAGACGATACTTGTTCTCCTGCCAAAGTAGAGGGGAAATTATACATTATGGAAAGAAAAAGCCTAGATTGTAGGATAGTGGACAAAGAACAATGTATAATGTGGCAATTTGAACCCATTGTCTTTACATTGATGAAGCTGACGTTCAGTTCCCGGGCTGTGTAGCCTCTCTGCAAGTTCCGTCTGACATAGACATCGTAGTCTTTGACAATCCGTGTGATAAGGTCAGAGGTGGAAATACCTTCTGTCCTCTGAGTGGGTACAAACATTCCTAACACACACAACATAAAGCCGTCCTGTCCATATTGTAATTAATAAAGCTGTTGTTCTGTGAGATTTTGGGTTTGGGTCTACCTGCTGCTTTGATATGTTTGTACACATCTTCTGATCCTGCTGAAGTGTATGGGATATCATCATGGGCCACAAAGTCAATCTGCATAAATAAAGAAATTGTTTAATGTACTAACTGCAAAAAAGAAGTCAGTAAAAAGCAGCCCACATGCACTGAATCATCTACAATTGTATGTCAGTCATAGAGAACATAATTTTGTCACATGCTACTGACCCTATGTTTTTTCAGGAACTCAGGTGTGATTGTCCATGGAGCATCTCGAACGACCTCATCTACATAGCGGCAGTGGATGAGGGCCTCGTAGCGCTCTGACTCAGTCATCACGGTGTAGCCTTTATACCTGTGTGTCAACTTGTCACTGCAAACTAATACACACAAGCATGGTTAGGCCTCCTGGGCTCTTGTTTAAAAAAGCAAGCCTAATACCAACAAAAATGTGTAAACTGTTTTACATGTCTCATTTAACCTACACTACCCAGTAAAAAAATAGTAGTCTTTGTTTTACATATTACCTGCAGCACACATACTGTTCTTCTTTATTTTGGTAATTGGTCAGGTCAACTTAGAGCTTCTACATTTACGGGCAATATCAAAAAGTTTGGACAGAGTGATTTTACAAGATAAGAGATATTTAATGAATAATTCAGTAGTTCCAGAACAACATTCCTTAATGAGCAAGAAAGGGGTGTGTGCTAAGTATGGTCATTCTCGGTCAGGGTAGGGATTTGTAGCAGAGATATAACCGGGTTATTTGGTAATGACTACATTAAGAGAAAAAGGATTAAAAAAAAGCATACACAGAATAAAATACCAATCAAATTACTCAGATAACATAGAGAGAATTTTGTAGAGAGCAGAAATAAGAAATTACAGAATCACAATTGGGGTAAACATTAAGTTGATAACCATTTCCCCTAGATTCTTATTTATGTAGCTGTTACTCAATTATTATTCTCTCATTATTATAGTTTATTTGTTAAGTAACAACACTTTTGCTCTGTACAGGGTCTTAGTCTAGACGTTTGAAGATAGACAGTGTACTCTACATGTAAGTACTTGAGTATCTAAATGTAAATGTAGCTTACCTCCAACAATCAAGCTTGTGTTTGGAAAAAGATTCTTGGCCTGCATTAAAGCTCTTGCATGACCAGAGTGGAAAAGGTCAAATATTCCATCAGCATAGACCCTCACAGGTCGGTGAGCTAAAGAAAAACATGCAAAAGATTTAACTTCACCAAACCCTTTACCATCCCATTTTTAACATAATCTCTGTTTCAACTTTCATCTTGAGCAAGGTGCTTTTATCATACAGCAAAAAGAAGGAATCTTACCAGGTGTGCCACGCCGGGCATGGGCTAAAGTCACCTTATCATGAGTGACATCAGAATCTGTGCCCAAACCACAAGAAAAGATTGCTGGTTCTCTTAGAGTCTGTCAAAAAGGATACAACGATTGCAATGATGTCATGGTATGCTAGGCAGCAAGAAGGTGTAGTTGGAAACATTCGATTTGGAAATATGTTTTTTGAACGTGTCTGGGTGGGTTTTATCCAAGTACTTCCACCCTTTTTCTTCCACCCTTTATAAACATAAAGAAGTGCTGGCTACTTAAAAATCCTAGTTGTGAAAAGTCTAAACAAATAGAGTGGAATATATGTTTCTTTTACATAGATTGAAATTAAACTCAACTGACAGCTTTGCTTAAAATCAAAAAGATGTATTTAGTTTGTGTTAATACTAGCATAAACGTTTTGTATTATTAAGAAATGTGAAAACAATTCAGTGATACAAAATGTTTATTTGTTTTAATTAACTATGACATATGAAGCTTTTTCACCAATAAGCAGCAGTCACCCAGAACCTGTGGCTCTGTTTTGGGTATTACTTTTACTTTACTGATACCTAGATGTCTGATGCCTGCTACCTGACTGCTGGAGAAAGAGATGTGTGTACTAAAGGTTTGTATAAAGTCCAGTGCTCTCTTCCATTAAAAACATGTTACACTGTATCGGCTAGCTGCCAGACTTAAAATATGTCATTAGGTTATTTACTCATATAGCAATAAATACATTTTAAAGACAGAGCTAGAACTTCTTCATTATTTTATTTATTAATGTTTAGGTAATTTGGCAGGATTTCTCCAGTCTTTCTGGAGACCTTTCCATCTTCACTGGCATTTACACAACAGCTGTATCTACGGTCATACTACCATATTAAAATTCTTTTTTATGAACTACTTTAAGCATGACAAATAATTTATCCATTAACCGATATAATATGTAATGATGATGCATGCCATATACATTTGATATTTCCAGTCATGTCAGATCACTGTCAAGATTGTTCTCACAAGAGTATTTGATAAAAACAAAAGTTTAGATGCTTTTTCTTTCTCTATTTTTCGATTACATTTCTTACCAAGAGGATGCCACTATTGAGTATTCACAAATGTTCAAAACTTTATTATTGTTATAGTATTAAAAATGAAAAAATGCTATTGAAACATTTCTAGTTAAGAAAGTCTATTGAGCTAATTACAAATTCTGAAATTCAGGAAACGATTGGTGTCAGAGTTTACTGCAATGTTTGCTGACTCAGTGGTTGTCCTATCTGGAATCAGATAAGAAACTGCTCAACAGATACGTAATAAATACACAGATGTACATGTACTCTAACTTATTTGTGGTGTTGTCAGTGTCCTTTGGACCATCAGCTGTTGAGAGGACACAGAATAGCCAATTGAAGACTGGCACATGAAATTAAATGACAAAGTCAGTATTTTATAATGGAGCCCTGTTCATTATAAAAATGATCTACCATCATTTTACATTAAAAATATATTTTACATTATATAAAGCTCTAATTCTGTGTATGTTAGAACAAATGCACATAACTAGCAGATATTGTTTTATACAATTTAATTTGCATTTGTAGGTAAATTAAAGGAACAATACATATATTCAATACGTTGTTTAACTTGTTTACCTTTTTTACATATCACAGTTCATAATATGATATCAACTTCTATACTGTATTATGCATTACATATGTTGTCCCTACCAATCAGTTAATTAATATATTTTTTTAACAAACTAGGAATAAATCTGTTACATTTAAAAGTTTCACTATGACTACTTTTAGGATAAATGTTTACCCAGAGCCTTTTGCTTAAACACAGGGCCTAAGGCACAGAATAATTCATCACATGTTCACACCTCTTTGTAAACCTATTATGCTGTCTTGGATTGAATATCTATTAATATTATTATTATTATTATTAGTAGTAGTAGTAGTAATATTAACTTGTAACAAACTGGAATTATGAAAGATGTTTAGAAACTGAATATGTTAGTCAAGAACCAGAGCCTAACACTCTCTCTATATATAAATTGTGTGGAAACAAGACTTTTAACCAAAATTAATTGATTTCTCTTAATACTATGTTCCCAATTAATGTAACAATTGGATATTGATGTATATATATATATATATATATATATATATATATATATATATCATCTATGTATTTAATGTGAAGACATCTGATTCATCTTAAGAAATAAGTTCAGTTGTCTACAACTTTAACCAAACTAAGCAATCTCAGACTTCAACCTGTTCTTGAATTGAACTTACCTTGGCAGCTGGTGGTCTGTGTCTGTGCTGAGCATGAGCCTGCTGGCTGCGAGATCCGTTTCGCCTCCTGTTAACCATGTTGTTAATGTTCAGGCTATAGCCAGGCTCAACACCACCACAACCTTAACAGACCACTGAGCTCAAACTCACACCAGCAAGTGCAGGTAAGGTGATTAATATGGAGCTAATGTTCAAAGTCCGAAGAGTCTATAGAGATCACGTCACTACATGTCAGTTTATAAATGACCTGAAATAACTCTAACTTCTTCAGATAATTTTTATTTTTATGGAAGCTTTGAACTATTCATGCCTAAAGTTGCTCAAGCATGATTAACTGCTATATGATGACAACACTGGCTATATGATGGCAACATCTATCTGGAGTTGATCACCTACAGCACTGACGTGAGAGTTTACCAAAACCTTCAGACTAAATTTTCTGTACAACCCCCACCCCAAAAGATATGTGTATCACTAGCATTGATTAGCTTTTACAAAAATGTCCTGTGCATATTTCTCTTATCCATAAGATCAAATGCTTCTGTGAAATATTCCATTTAACTATTATTAAATTATTAAGCAGCTTGTTAGTTTACATTCCTCTTTTTATGTGTGAAGTTAAACATTAACTTGAAATTCAACTGGTCCAAATATCTAACTTATTCTTCAAAAGTGTATACCCTAAACTCATCAGTTCTTTTGGGTTCACCTTTTGGGATTTTTAATCAACTTTTTTAAATCATCTTTTTTTTCCCTTTTACATCAGAATGCTACCTCAGAACGCTTAAAATTTACCCCTCTCTTAATTTTACGTAAAAGCAAATACTCTACTGTTCAACTTAGAAGTAATGTAATTACTGTAGGGTGATACAATTTTGAATTATTTGACATTTAAGTCATACTGCACACGGGTGTACTCACTTCTGTTGTATACTGTATGTCTGTATACTGTATGTATGTATATACATCTGTATGCAGTGTTGTGTGGTTGTGTGCCCTGGGTATTTTGCAAAATTTTATAGCATGTAGATATTCATATTTTCCACATTATTCATTAGTCTGTTGACTACATGTTGCTTTAGGTTCAGATTCAAGTGATGCATGCAGTACACTAGAGTGGACGTATGAATAACTTCATGGAAAATGTTTGTTTAAAAAGTTAAATTATAATTGCTTTTTTCATGCCTTGCTAAAAAATAAAAACAGGAAAAAATCCTGACTCATGATATCATAATTCATGCGCCACAGGGTTAATAACACAGTGCTGTCAGTGCGAGCTATTAACAGCGATGCTGAACAGAAGACTGTGACGTCATAATGTAAAGGCTATAAATAGCGGTCCGCACACGCTGGATGCCTCATTCTGCGTTACGTCTGGTCAGAGAGAGCAGCTAACGGGTATTAACGGATAAGAGCATCAATCTGTCTATCAGTTTTCTCTTAGCATTCTGTGGTAAGTTTCTTCTGTAAGAGCAGTAGATTGTAATAGTGCGCTAGAGTTGATATCGATGTGGTATTATAATCAGTTAAATATACAGTAGTTCATATATTAAAAGACACTTATTCTGTTCTGTTGATTTATTTTACCCATCGTGATGTGCGAGCATGCGCACATCTGTTTCGACTCGTCAAGTAAAACGCCTATAATTTCGTGCTGTAATAAGATATACATGTATCGAGATGTGCTACCTATAGTGTATGATAAGATATGCATCTATCGAGATGTGCTATCTCACATTTCAATAGATAAACCAAATATAAAATACATTTTCCAGAAACTGATGTAATTTCTCTTGATCACTTAAATGCTTAAAAAAAGTGTAACATACGCACAGTATTGTTTCTGATATATTTTCTTGTTGTTCTTGTTTCCTTTTGCATGTACAGTACTGTATACAGTGGGTAAGTATGTGGATACAAATGATCCGGAGGCTATTTGGTAAGCGCACCAAAGTCCGTCCTTTTACTGTGAGTAAAATGTTTATTCTTGTTTATATTTGACCTACCATTTAAAACTACACACTGTATTCACTTTATTCATTATGCTAATTTTGTTTTAATACTGTAAAAGAAGGAGAAGGAGGAAGAGAAAGAGGCAAATGATTTGAAGTTGGAGGAATTTGTGGATGGGAAAGAGGAACAGAAGAACTTGGTGAAAAAACAAGAGCACCTGCATGCAAGCACCCCTCAAAAGAAACCGGTGGAAAGCCAGGAGGTCCTGTTATCAGTTCACAGGATTTTGAAACAGCATGCAGAGTGCTCTGGGCACCTTTTAAAACGAATGGTCTCATTGCTAGATATTTTTGAGGTTTGCAGACACTTGAACAGCATACAGTATTTTAATGTTCTCTGTAAATTTTATCCAAACATTTCCTAGTTCTAAAAGTAATAAAAAATATATATGTCATCATCTTTGTCTTATAACACACAGAAAATAGCGAGTGCTGAGAACGAGTCTGTTGTTCATCCAGTTAGTCAGGCTGGCACACCAATAGAAATTCTCCAGGATTCATGTGTGGACTCCATTATGATTTCTGGCACTGAGATAAACAAAGTTGAGCTGAAAACTGTGGATGAGCTATCCACAAAGGAAGAAACCAAAAGTCTTACAATCGACAACCTTCAAAATGAGCCGCTTGATGATCAAATACGTCGTTTGGAGATGGAGTGTCATGCTGAGATAGCTAAATTGTCCAAGTTTGAAAAGGAAGAGAAGCTAAAACTAAAACTTGAGATGGCTGAGGCAAAGCAGAAAAGACAAAACCAAATTGAAGAGCTAAAACTGAAGATGAAATTACTGGAAAAGGAGGCAAAACGTGAAAAGCAAGAGGGGAAAAAGAAGCTAAAGGATCTGGAAAAGGAAATAAAGAATAAAAAATCAGTGCTTCTCATCAAACTGAAAGAGCTAAAAAATAATCTGAGGATGAAGAAAAAGGAGGAGGGTAAGAAGGGAAAGATGGAAAATAACAAGAAGGATGATGAGAAAGTGGATGAAACAAAAGACAAAAATGTCATAAAAAGCAAATTTAGAAAGGAACTGAGAGTCAGGAGTACCAAAGTAAGGCAGCATCATATCATGTCATGCCACTGCAGGATGTAAGTACATGCAACCACAACACTAATGAGCTGGTTTGTAGAAAAACTATTCTAACTGAGGTGAGATCTAATGCCACGTTTATTGGCACCTGTTTAACTTTTCACTAATAGTTTTTTTTGTGTTTTCACAGAAAACATTTTGGGCGTCTATAGGCAGACCAGCAGACCATTCAGCCAGAAGAACATGCAAAGATAATCTGCAATAAAAGCAATGCATTAAAAACTCATTTAATGGTCTTTTTTATTAACCAGCTTCTTTAACCATTGCACCACAGACTGAACAAAAGGTTCAAAATCAACTCATACTTTATATCCTGAATTATATCTACAGAATTAGAAGATATAATAATAATAATAATAATAATAATAATAATAATAATAAAAATCAACAGCAGTCAATACAACTTTCAAACACATTTTTATATTAGGCTGTACTCTTTAACACGTACTTCACAAAGCACTGGATGCTTTGTAGACATTTCATTTTATTTATTAGGTTTTTAACGTTATGTTTTACACTCTTGGTTACATTCATGACAGAAATGGTAGTTACTCATTACACAAGATTAATCAGTTCACAAGTTTAAACCAGAGCTCCCGGAGGAAACCCACACAGACACGGGGAGAACATGCAAACTACACACAGAAAGGACCCGGACCGCCCCACCTGGGGATTGAACCCATGACCTTCTTGCTGTGAGGCGACAGTGCTACCCACTTAGCCACCATGCTGCCCTGCAATTACTGTAGGGCAATACAATTTTGAATGATTTTACATTTAAGTGATACTGCACACGGGTGTACTCACTTCTGTTGTATATGTCTGTATGCTGTATGTATGTATATACATCTGTATGCAGTGTTGTGTGGCTGTGTGCCCTGGGTACTTTGCAAACTTTTAAAGCATGTAGATATTCATATTTTCCACATTATTCATTAGTCTGTTGACTACATGTTGCTTTAGGTTCAGATTCCAGTGATGCATGCAGTACACTAGAGTGGACTTATGAATAACTTCATGAAAACTGTTTGTTAAAAAAGAAAATTATAATTGCTTTTTTCATGCCATGCTAAAAAACACAGGAAAAAATCCTGACTCATGATATCATAATTCATGCGCCACAGGGTTAATAACACAGTGCTGTCAGTACGAGCTGATAAAAGCGATGCTGAACAGAAGACTGTGACGTCATAATGTAAAGGCTATAAATAGCTGTCCGCACACGCTGGATGCCTCATTCTGTGTCAATGGTCGTCTTTTGGACAACTGTCAAGTCAGCAGTCTTCCCCCCATGATTGTGTAGCCTACAGAACTAGACTGAGAGACCATTTAAAGGCCTTTGCAGGTGTTTTGAGTGAATTAGCTGATTAGAGTGTGGCACCAGGTGTCTTCAATATTGTACCTTGTCACAATATTCTAATTTTCTGAGGTACTGAATTTGGGGTTTTCTGGGGTTGTAGTTGTCAGTTATAATCATCAACATTAAAAGAAATAAACATTTGAAATATATCAGTCTGTGTGTAATGAATTAATATAATATACAAGTTTAACTTTTTGAATGGAATTACTGAAATAAATCAACTTTTTCATGATATTCTAATTTTATGACCAGCACCTGTATATGGTAAACAAGTGATATATTTGAGATTATACAGTGCTTAAGCTAATTATGTACAGAAACTTAACTCAAGCCTTATCTATAAAACATATAAAAGACAAAAACAAAACGTTATTGTGAAATTAATTATAAATCTCCTAAGTTCTCCCGAGTTTTACTCATTACACTATAACAGTGAAGATGGCGCCGGTCACGTTCCTTCCACTCACTGCTGTCAGCAGGTTCAACTTTCTTAGCTCAATACATCACATTAATTAGTTTAAATACTTGTCTCACACAGCCAACTACACATCTTGTGATAAACCTTAAATAAGTTAACATTTACATTCTTAATGTGATAAACAAAAAACATGTTAAATATGAACCTTTTATTTAACAGCACATACTGTATATATGTGTGAGAAAGTGGATGAAGCAAAAGACAAAAATGTCATAAAAAGCAAATTTAGAAAGGAACTGAGAGTCAGGAGTACCAAAGTAAGGCAGCATCATATCATGTCATGCCACTGCAGGATGTACAGTAAGTACATGCAACCACAACACTAATAAGCTGGTTTGTAGAAAAAACCCCAATTCTAACTGAGGTGAGATCTAATGCCACGTTTATTGGCACCTGTTTAACTGCAATGCAAGCAAAGGCTATTTCTTCATTATTTTTGAACCTGTAACAGGGTGAATGGCTTCTGTCGTTACCATGGGAATTAGAAAGCGTTTTGTTATTATTTTAAGTAGTATTCACTTTTAGTCTTAGTGTGTGCGCAGGTTATATAAGCATTACAACGTGTTTAATACATCGTTGTTTGAGTAGCACAGTTGGCTGAGTGCAGCACACATATTTTTCCTAGGTTCTAGGCCCTAGGTTCGAATCCGGCTTGGGGCGAAACTAAAGTAACACATGCAGGGCCAGCGCTATGGGGGCACTGGGGTGAACATTGCCCCCCCAGATTTTCTCACTAACCCCCCCCCAAGCAACGCAGTCCAGAACCGGGGCTGCCACATAGACATTCTCGCTGGTGAAGCTAATGGTGGCACTCTGGTATCCACCATCACTCCCCAAACCACTGATTTAAGTTTTATTGTCAGGCACTCCCACGTCACACTGCACTCCAGGGAAGGTCCACAAAGGCTTGCAGTGCTTTGTCTACTAGGCAGGCAGCCAACATAACAGTACCGGCCTGTTTGTTCCAGCTGCTTGTACATCACAGAGTTGCAAATAACATTGTGCAAGGCAGCTATGGAGGACAATTTTCCTCCACAGGCTTTGCCACCTTCTGCTGCACTTGCTTGCCCTCGTAGCCAATCAATCTCACTTGTGACACCAATGTAGCGTTGTGGTTCAAATGAACTACCAAAGACACAGTTAAGCATTTATAAACAGAAAGGCTCTTTTAGGAGGAACAGAATTGCTGTACACGACTATCATACTTTAAGCCAGACACACATATACATTAAATTCAGCAGTCCTCCTAAATAAAATGAGAAACTTGAACACAATATTTTTTATAATTAATTTAAATTTTTTTTTGCTAATGTTAATTCTTTTATGAATCATTTAATTTTCATATAATTTGTAAAAACGCTTTCAAATAGAAGCACTTATGTAAACACTTTTCTTCAATCAGTAATTACAAACACAGATGCCATGATGGAATGGCTGGAACAGCCAGTTTTCCGGAAGTTGTTAAAGGCATAAAATGCATTTTTAACCTTTTTATTTATTTATATATATGTCATATGCACTGATGTCACGTAACGCGTTACTTAGTAACGCGTTACTCTAATCTGACCGCATTTTTCAGTAACGAGTAATCTAACGCGTTACTATTTCCAATCCAGTAATCAGATTAAAGTTACTTATCCAAGTTACTGTGCGTTACTATTTTTGTCATTTTCCTTAGTAAAAAGATATATTTTTGCTTTCTTTTTGCGTCTCCGGAATCGCATACTTAAGGCCTCAGCATACTTCCAGCGAAACTAAACTCGCGAGCGTTGCGCGAAGCCGAACGCGCCTTCGCAAGTTTACAAGCTGGCATACTTCTAGCGGTTTCGTTTTGCCTGTCGCGTCTGCTCCACAGCTGCAGGTGACGCGGTGACATTTATAATGTAGTGACAACCGAAAAACGATGGCTGTGTCCAAAATCGCATAGTTAAATTAGAGGTAGTGCGCACTGCTTGCCGGTACAGAAGTAAGCTCTTTTAGTACGCAAGTGTGCTGTGTTCGCATACACAAAAAATGCTGCCCAAGCAGTAAATTATTCGGATATTTTTCGTGTACTGCTTAATAAATGCTTAATGCTTAAAAATGATTAATAACTGCATACTTTTCAGTATGAAAGTAGTGATTTCGGACGCAGCCCGACGGGGACGTGATGACGTAATATCACCATAGTCACCATAGTTACAGACTCATTACAAAACCCACTCGCCAAAATTTAGGATATTTATCGTCTTTTTGTTATTTATTTGTCTTTAAAAAAAATTATTTTATTTATCTTACTTACACTTGTGAACAGAGGACTCTTTTTCCGCGTCTTTCTTGTTTCTTATTCCGCTTCAATCGCCTACGCAGCTCCAGTTGCATTACGGCAGCTGCTGAATGTAACTAATAAAGTAACTTGTAATCTAACTTAGTTACTTTTAAAATCAAGTAATCAATAAAGTAACTAAGTTACTTTTTAAAGGAGTAATCAGTAATCAGTAATCAGATTACTTTTTCAAGGTAACTATGCCATCACTGGTCATATGTAAGTCAACAGGGAAACAGGCTGATGTTAAATGTTAGTTTATTATGCAAGCTGTAGTTCTAGACCATATGGGTAAACTGAAGAGAACTGGTGACATCAGTAGGGAGATAAATAGTTTAGACGCTACTCATGTTTTAAACACACACAGACACACAGACAGACACACAGACACTTCATAAGCCATTTCATATTTAAAGGGGACAAAACTGTAAAATGCACCTGTTATAATAGAAGAAATATGGCTTTAATACAGACGTTTCAGCTTAAGCCCTGTTGCCCCCGCTTTTGATGGACTTCCTAAACTCGAATATTTACGGTAAAAGCAACTGGCGCAACTATTTATTATTATTTTTATTTACTTGTACTTCCTAGCATTTTAACCTCACACTGTTATGTAATCCAACCAACATTATTAAATGTATACAAAAATATATAATTATTTATCATTTTCTTAAAAATGTAAGTTCTAGGTGCTGACGTCCAATGATAGGCAGTGACGTAAGTTACTGCGCTGATCTGTTTCCCTCCATCGATGCTGTTCTAAAGTTTCATTATTTAATGTCTGAACTCAGTATTAAAACTGCACTTTAACTCTCAACAACTTCTTCTGAATTCGTAAACGATTCCTCGTTCATCTAAGCTAAGACATTGTGAGCAGAGAGAGCAGGAAACACGGTGAGTCAAATGTTTGTTTTCAAATCGTGTCCTATCTCCGTTAGCACGTTAGCTATATTAGCACTGTGTAGTTTTGAAACGTGACTGTCTACAAAGAAACTTGTTTTAGACACATTATTCTTTAAACATCTATGTACATTGTAGTCTCTGTAAAGTCCTACAAGCTTTACTGAAAAGGTAAGCGTTAGTTGAGTTGCTAACTAATATGCTAACGCTTTAGACGCAGAATTGCGTAGAAACTAGCGTTAGCTCAATTAGCAAAGGTAGCTAACATTCTCCGTGCTCTCGCTAGCTACATTTGCAATACATGTGACGTTAAACCGGTTCTCAGCTAGGTTACATTTTGGTGTATTGTTTGTTGTTAACATGGACGCTTATTCACGTTTGTCTGTGCGTTAGTAATAAAAAACTAAGCATAACTAGCTCACGTGTTTAACAGTTCAAAATGGACGCAGGCGGTGAATACAAACTATCATTCCAGTCAGCAGGCCTGTCTCTGACGCCCAAACCAGACTTTACTCAGCGATAGTTTGTTTTCAGTTTTAAGTACTTAACTTAATTTCCTTGTATTATGTCCTTTTAGATTTGTCATATAGTCGCCTAATTTTAAATACCTGGGCTAGTCATGATTGTTAGGCACAATCGCAGTAAATAGGTTTCATAATAATTTATTTTTATATTAAGGCATTTAAATTGAGGAATAACGTAAAATCACAAGATTCAGTTTATTTCTCAGAACGCTTAAGTGTTAAATAGATGTAACTAATAATTAAACTCTGTTAATTTAATACGGGTCAGTAAAAATAATACTTTTTCTCGACTAACTACATTTTTTAATGTCCCCTGGTCAGTATAGCGTGAGTAACTACAGGATGTGAGTCTAAAACTTAGAAAAGAGCAGCTGGGTAGAAAAGGTAAAATGGGACAGTCAGAAAATGGTACACTACTGTATGGATTTCTGATAACAAACTTAATATTTGTCTAATTGACTGGCCAAAACTAATCAAATTACGGCCTGAAACGAAACAAGAAGTATGCAGAATTAATAAAACACTGTAAAGGAAAATGTTATTTGTAACATATTTTGGTCATTTGGTATTTTGTATTTTAAAAGAGGCTCATGCAGTCTCCGCAACGAGAAAACTTAAACATATATTTAATGTCTATTGCACATTTATGAAAATTCAATTGTACTGATACTATTTATATGCTGAATGTAATCCACTAAATGAAATCCTAAAATAATAAAATATTTACCAGTATATTTGGCAAGTGTAGAGACGTTACTATTATCCTGTACATATGTCAGTAGCCTTTCACTTCATCCTTTAGTGACTAGAAGCAGCCACTAACTTTTTAATATAGCAGTAAGGATACTTAAATCCAAAAACAGTGTTGATGCCTATGCTAATCTGAAAATGTGACTTGGAATAATGGAACAATATGTACTTAATCTTTTTTGACACAGATTTTTAAAATTCTTTACTATGGGTCTGTAGGTATTAGTTTAGTATACGTAACTATACTATTTTTAAGTTGCAGTTGATTTTATTTTACTTTACAGAGATCTTTGTGTTTTTGAATTTTTTGTCTTGGTGTACTGGCTACTGTGCTAGCTGTCACAATTGGCACAATTGGTTGTTATACTCTTGCACAGCTATTATTTATGTAAGACATGTGTTTGACAGACATATGCAGGGACTATAGCAACGCAAGATGTTCAACAAGTCGTTTGGTACTCCCTTTGGGGGAGGAACAGGAGGATTTGGGACTTCGTCCACATTTGGACAACAAAGTAAGTTGACTTTTTGTGTTGACCTGTGAAGCTTTCAGTGTTCCAGTGTTAAGTCCTAGGACTTTGTTCTGAGTGTCTTTTAAAACTTGAGATGAACAACATGTTAATGTACAGAATGAAAACAAGTGATTTGCTGTATTCTATGGTATGACAACTCTTGTCAACCCTTTGATTTGAAGTCATGTACATGCTGTATTATATAAATGTGTAATGTATGCTGTTTGATAAACAAAAGGCCAAATGACATTAGAAATTATTCACTAAATAGTAACACCTTTTCATTTCGTTTTAAGACGCAGGGTTTGGAGCGACTGGTGGTTTTGGTGCCTCTGCTTTCGGGACAACAAACAACACTGGAGGTCTTTTTGGAGGAGCACAAAACAAACCTAGTAATTGTCTTAAAATTTTCCTGCTATTTTTACTACAGTTTTTTTTTCCCACTGGGCAAACACACAGCTCAGCTAATATGAACATCAGCTTTACTTGTTTTCTCTGCTTTTTCTAGGTGGGCTCTTTGGGTCCAACACATTTAGTCAACCTGTCACCTCTTCAACCAGCAGTGGGTTTGGGTTTGGTGCTACAAGTGGTACCTCCAACAGCCTCTTTGGAACTACCAACACACCAGGTGGAGGTCTTTTCTCCCAGCCGAACAATGCATTTGGAGCCAACAAACCAACCTCATTTGGGAGTAAGTTTAGTTAAATCAGATGTATGATAATTGGTTGGAATATAACATCTATATAACTAATAAGAACATATAAATAACTTTATAACTTATATGAATATGACTAACAACTACTATAAATTTTGTTTTGCAGCCTTTGGTACTAGTACCAGCAGTGGTGGCCTGTTTGGCAATACCAACACCACCACCAATCCATTCGGCAGTACCTCGGGGTCCCTGTTTGGCACATCAAGCTTTACTGCCACCCAGCCTGGCACAACCATTAAATTTAATGTACGTTTTGCCATATGATTGTTCTTGTATTGTACAGTGTGTGTGGATTTATGTAAGCTGATTTCAGTGTAGATATGATTAATACAGTAATGTGTTTACACTGAAAACTACAAGGTTGTGTGAGTCTTGTACTCTAGGTACTACAGAAAATGGAAAAGCTTAATTATTGTTTTGCTTTATGCTACTAAATATGATTCAAAGTGTACACAATTGTTAATTGCAAATTGCAAGCATGGAAAATCACTTCTATACAATCAAAGTGCATATCCGATTGAAGGTGTAAATTTGTTAAATAACCCAACAATTGGTCCCAAAATGAGTGCTTCTCTTTGATTTTTTAAAGTCTAGTAATGGATTAAATCAATTTCTTTCGGGATTAATAAAGTATCTATCTATCTATGTTAAGAGTACTACTGAATCATCAAGGAATTGCTAAAATCAGATAGTGCTAATCATGTAAACCCAGTGTTCATTGTGCAATAATCTGTTAGATTTTGGTTTTGTTAATCTTTTACTCTATTATTTATATTTTTTGTTTTAGCCACCAAGTGGGACCGACACAATGGTAAAAAGTGGCGTGACCACCAACATCAACACCAAACATCAATGCATTACAGCCATGAAGGAGTATGAAAGCAAATCCTTAGAGGTGGGCACATTCTCTTATTGTTCTTAGGGTTGGGATCAATATATGTCTTTAAAGTCTGATATTTTGGGGTTTCCTGCAAGCTTTTGTAATGTAATTTTTTTACTGTCAGTAATAGAGTTTTATCTCTTTAGTGCCATGCTATTTTAGGCGTCATGTTTTACATGCTGTTTGGCATAAATTATATTTTATTTATACAACAAATTTCTGCTATGGCCATCATTTGGGGATGTGAGAAAACTAGAACACAGTAAAAGAATACAGTGGGTTCAAGGAATTGTTATATCTTTATTGTTTCATTAACTAAGGGTAAATTAAATCATATTAAAGAGCTATAAGGCCATGGCAAGGAATTACAGGATTTAAAAACCTGCTTTCTAAAGTGGCCCTTTTATTATAATTATTATTATTAGAGCACAAGTGTGCTGGATAAGACTTGAGGATTAAAACCAATACCTTTGCTCTAATCTGGTAGAACTTTTAGATTTGCTGCTAAATGTACATAGGACAATTTTGGATTTAGTGGTTACAAGAGCAGTTGTCATTTTTCCCCACCAACCATAGTGTCATGAGATACTAGCCATTATTTAAGGAAAGATTAGGGTGGACTAAATAAGTATATATAATCTATAAAACATTCTGCCAGTTGGTTTGTAAGAGAGCTTGAGTTGAACGATTCTTTGCTTTTAGGAACTGAGGTTAGAGGACTACCAGGCAGGCAGAAAGGGTCCCTCCAACCCAATGGCAGCCAACACGGGCAGTCTGTTTGGGGTTACACCAGCAGCGACTGCCAGCACTGCTACCGGCCTGTTTGGCTCCTCAGGTGGCGGCTTCAGCTTCAACCAGAATAAGACCTCCTTTAACACTGGTAAGTAGAGGCTGGTTTGAAGGCTGAGAGGGTCTGGATTGTAATTGTTGTTCCAGTTTATTTTAAAGGTGTTTAATGAGTTTGAGATCAAGAATCTACAGGTACATGTGTTTAACATGGTGTAAAAATCCCAAATAAATAAAATAAACTCTACAGGTAATTGGAGTTTCTGCACACCACAACTGGTGAAACCATGTAGGTTTTTAGATGTTGATGTGTGCATAATCATGTTGGAACATGACTATGTTGGAATATAACTGCCTTTTTTATTTTTACAGTAAATGGTAATTGTAATTGGTTTAGATAAATTTATTGGTGTGTCTACATAATTCCGATTATGCTGTGTGTACTACCACTTTTTTAATGAGTATAGTTATATAAAACATGACCTACTGTTCTGTAGGTACAGGAGGCTTTGGTACAAGCACTGGTGGTTTGTTTGGCCAGCCGCAACCGCAGCAGCAGCAGCAGCAGCAGCAGCAGCAGCAGCAGCAGCAGCAAGCTAATAGTCACTTTAAGCCATTTGGTCAGGCCACCACAACGCAGAACACTGGCTTTTCCTTCGGTGGCATAAACACCATGGGTCAGGCCAACACCAGCAGCATGGTGAGTACTAGCAAAGCCACAACACGTCCCTTATTTAAAAAATTTTTTTATAGTGTGTGTGTGTTTGCATGCTATGTGGAGTTGGATTATTTTTTATATATATTTTCTGTGTGCGTGCGCAGGGCCTGTTCGGGAACACTGCTGCCTCACAGGCAGGGGGACTGTTTGGAAACACAGCCAATACAAGCACAGCCACAGGTTTCGGCACAGGCACTGGGCTGTTTGGGCAGCCCAACGCTGGCTTTGGGAATGTGGGTACACAGGTGATTGGGAAAAGGCCTCAGACTTGAGTGCTGAAAGATCTCTGTGTTTTTTTTTTTACTTTCCTCTGTTTGTATAGAATTTCATTTATAAACTATTTGTGGTGCCTAATTGCATGTTATTTTTAATTATATTCAGAATTCATAACTGCAATAGTAAATTCAATCTCTTGTCCTTACAGAACCTGTTTGGTAATAAGCCCGCTGGGTTTGGTACCACCACAACCAGTGCTCCCTCATTTGGCACAGGCACTGGCCTGTTTGGCAACAAGCCCACACTCACTCTGGGCGCTAACACAAACACTTCCACCTTTGGTAAGTATGAGTTATTTTAGATTTTTCATACAGTCCCTGACAGAAGTTCTGTCGCTTATCCATGTTGTGGAAACAAAAGCTTATAACCTGACTTAAAATTCATCCATTGGTTTTAGAAATGACTCATATGAAAGCTGAAACCCTCCCAAATGAGGTTTAATTTACGAAAATAAATTTGCTTCACTGCAGAAATATTGATCAATTAATGAACACAGAAAGGTCAGATTTTGGCAAGACAAAAATTTTGTCGCCTTGTCATATAATGCACCCAATCCTAGTTTACAGCCTCACCTGTGCTCACTAATTGATCGGTTAATTAGTGGGTGTGTATAAAAAGAACCCCAGCACCCCAGACCTTCACTTGAACTGCAACTTCACCTCTGACAACATGCCAAAAATCCACCCTGTGACCAAAGCCTTGATTATCAAGAGGCTGAAGACCAGATCCACTGCAGAGGTGGCTGGCACCTTTAATGTGTCTCAGCGTCAAGTACAAAGAATTAAAAAAAGATTTGAAGAGACTGGAGATGTTTTTGACAAGCCCAGGTCCGGCAGACCCCGCAAGACGACTGCTAAGGAGGAACGTTTGTTGGTTAGAAAATCCAAAGCCAGCCCCTCTTCCACTGCAGCAGAGCTCCACCAGGCCTGGTCACCTCAAGTCCCTGTGTCAACTAGAACAGTTTGTAGGATTCTGTCTCGAAATGGCCTCCATGGTCGAATCAGTGCCCAGAAGCCAGCACTAAACAAAAGGCAATTAAAAAACCGTGTGGCATTTGCCAAGGCCCACAGCCTGCTAAACGGATGGACGCTGGAAAAGTGGCAGAAGGTGGATTTCTCAGATGAATCTTCAGTTGAATTACACCACAGCCGCCGCAAATACTGCAGGAGACCTACTGGAGCCCGTATGGATCCAAGATTCACCCAGAAAACTGTTAAGTTTGGTGGTGGAAAGATCATGGTCTGGGGTTACATTCAGTATGGGGGTGTGCGAAACATTTGCAAGGTGGAAGGCAATATCAATAGCCTAAAATATCAAGAAGTATTAGCTACCTCTTACATTCCCAATCATAAAAGGGGTCAAATTTTGCAGCAGGATGGTGCTCCATCTCATCCATCCATCTCTACATCAAAGTTCCTCAAGGCGAAGAAGATCAAGGTGCTCCAGGACTGGCCAGCCCAGTCACCAGACATGAACATCATTGAGCATGTTTAATGTAGGATGAAAGAGGAAGCTTGGAAGACAAAAACAAAGAATCTTGATGAACTCTGGGAGGCATGTAAGACTGCATTCTTTGCTATTCCTGATGACTTCATCAATAAATTGTATGAATCATTGTCGAACCGCATGGATGCAGTCCTTAAAGCTCATGGAAGTCACACAAAATATTAAATATGGCTCTAATAGCACCACAACTTCATTCACCAATGTTGTGAAACATATCTTTGGATTTGAAGTAAATTATTTGCTTGATTTTCACATTACTTTCTGTGGGCGACAAAACTTTTGTCTTGCCAAAATCTGACCTTTCTGTGTTCATTAAATGATCAATATTTCTGCAGTGAAGCAAATTTATTTTCGTAAATTAAACCTCATTTGGGAGGGTTTCAGCTTTCATATGAGTCATTTCTAAAACCAATGGATGAATTTAAAGTCAGGTTATAAGCTTTTGTTTCCACAACATGGATAAGCGACAGAACTTCTGTCAGGGACTGTGCAACATTTAGTAAAAAGTTTGTCTAGTTTGCAATGCAAAAGGCCTTAAATGCTAAGTGTTGTGTTTTTGTAGGTTTTGGAGCAAATACTACTGGAGGTCTGTTTGGAAACAAAACTGGCCCTGGCACAATTGGAACAGGTCTCGGAGCAGGTTTTGGAGCAGGTATATGCTGTGTGATGTACATGCTGTATTTTCAAGCTAGCTTAGAAACCAGCTTTTATACATTTGTAATGGAACTAAAGAGCATCCTCTTGATTTCAGGTGTTGGCACAGGGCAAACATCTCTGTTTGGAAATAATCAGAACAAGCTGGGCTCTGGTCTGGGCACAACAGGGATATATGGGGCTCCAAGCTTCAACACAGGATCCAGCGCACTGAATTTTGGCGCACCGCAGCAACCTGTCGGTCAGTGTTACTTTCGAATACATTGACTTACAGTATTGTGGAGCCTAGTATTAAGTACTGTTTTGCATTTTGTGAAAATAGACTGATGTATTATCAGCCTGTACCCGGTTTAAATTCTGTATAGTCTGATAAGATGGCAAATTTAGTGGAAAATAATTAATGCCGTTTTGTTTTCCCTCTTTCAGCCCTGACTGATCCCAATGCTGTGGCCCAGCAAGCTGTGCTACAACAGCAAATCAGTGCCCTTGCCTATGCACCTTTTGGAGATTCACCTCTTTTTAGAAACCCGCTTTCTGACCCCAAGAAGAAAGAGGAGGTAGATAACCATTTTCTTTAATTGTATGTATTTTTAAAGTATTTTCTATTGCAGTAACTGTTCTGGCAGAAGAGAATACCATTACCATAATGTCATTCTGTTCCTCACACTTTAGAGTTTCCATTTCATCATTGTAGCTGCCTGATGCTAACCATTTGTATTGCACAGAAGAAAGACTTTATTTAGCAGATATTAAAGTCGGTAGCCAACAGTCCATTTCAAGACAGGACTTTCTAAACACGCTAAATAAGGGCAGTGATAGCTCAGCAGTTAGGGCACTGGACTAGAGGGCTATCATGGAAGAATATTGTATGCTAAGTACTGAGGTTGTCTGTCTATTAGTTTGTCTATAAGTGTTAAAAAGGGGGAAAGAAATACAGCATGGCTAATTACCGTTACTGTTTTGATGTTTACTTGGTTGGTGTTCATATTTAAATTACACCCTTTATTTATCTACCCTTTATTGGAGTTGTCGTGTGTACAAATGTACATTAATTTTGCATTCACAAACTGATTCAGTAAGAGAAAGTCTACTAATAGCATCAATTTAGTATGCTATGTGAACTTTTTATTTTATTATTTATTTACTTAAAACGGTTCGTTAATAACAGGTACAATTTAATTAATATCCCATCTGCTGTAGGTTGGACCACCTCAGTTGTGGATGAGTATGATACCCATATTCTCAGTTTGTAATTTATTATCTTCTACTCCTCAATCAGCGTCTGAAGCCTACAAATCCAGCTGCCCAGAAAGCCCTGACAACCCCGACACATTATAAACTGACCCCTCGTCCTGCCACACGTGTACGCCCAAAGGCTCTGACCTCTTCAGGCTCTTCAAAGTCTCAGCTCTTTGACGGCCTAGATGATGACGAGCCTTCTCTCACCAATGGAGCTTTTATGCCTAGGTAAAGCATGATTACCTACAAAAGTTTATATCAGTGCATCCTGTATTACATCCCAACTACAGAATGAAAGTGTTGCTCTTACATTTTGTGTTGTTAGGAAAAGCATAAAGAAGCTGGTGTTGAAGAATCTGAATGGCAGCAGTCTGTATGGCAGCCCACTAAATCAGGAGGCTGATGACTTGAACTCTCCTTCTGAATACCCACAGAATGGCCTCAGGTTAGATTTTATATTGCTTCACCTGTTCAGTTTTGGAGCTGTTATAGCATGCTGTCATATTTAAAGCCCTAACAATTACACTGGTAATGTAATATTTAATGTTTGGCTTTAAAGGATGTGTTTGCTTACAGCAGTATACAGTGTTAACATTCTATGATATTTTTGATAGTGTTGTATTATTATTTTCTTGAACAGCGTGATGACTCTAACCTTTGATTTAAATTGGTTTTTAGTCTCAGATTAGATGCAGATGAAACTCAAGATGTTGAGACAGAGGGTGGAGCAGAAGATGATCTGCAAGTCTCTAAGTTCTACACCAACCCAATTGCTAAGCCAATTCCACATAACCAGCCTAGCCCTTCACTGCAAGATACCATCACTGAGCTGAACATGAGGAAAGCCAATGCCTGTAATGGTCTGGAGCTCAGCAGTGAGGAGATCTCTCTGGGAGATGATTCTGTTCAGGAAGACAGAGATGATGACCTTGAGGCCCAGAAGCCTCCTCATCCTGCTGGTAGGTTTTTTTTTTCCCCACATTTTATTTTATAGTGGTTTATTTCCTAGGGCTTTAGGCTTTACCTGAGGAACTGGTTATTTGTCTGTTTGCTCCTTTTGAACATACATCATGGATTTCTGGTTATTTTTTGTTTGCAGGTATAGTTCTCACTAGAGTGGGCTACTACACCATCCCTTCCATGGAGGAGCTAGGAAAGATGCTGAATGAAAATGGAGAGTGTATTGTGGAGAACTTCACAGTTGGGAGGAAAGGTACTTCACACCTTGACACGGTTTGAGGTTTTCCAAACAATTTATCCAGGCAATACAGAAATTCAGGATTAAAATTAAGCTGTGTAAGCATTTGTCAAACAGCTTACCAGTATCTAAATTTGCATCAGATAAAACATGACACTTACATTTTAATTTTTTTTTTTTAACTGGCATATATAATATACCAAACCACACTTGTTTTTTGATTTGTTTAACGCCTATTGATTACACACATTTTAAGCCATTCATTTTAAATCATTTTGAAGGTTTGAGGTCTCTTGGACATTAAACAGATTAAGGGTCACTGACTTCAGTTTACCCCTCTTAAAAAAGTAGCTAATGGTGAAAAAATGTGGTTTATATGTAATTATGAACATCTGTGTCTCAGGCTACGGGTCAGTTTTCTTCCCTGGCAAGGTAAATTTGACAGACTTGAATCTGGATGAAACCGTGCACTTCAGACGAAAGGAGGTAATCATCTACCCTGATGACAAAGACAAACCATCCGTCGGGGAGGGTCTCAACAGGTAAGCGACATTATCACCAATACTTACTATACTTTCATGGACAGTTTGTTTCATCTAGTCATTTATCTGATTGGTTAATTTAAGAAAGGAATTATTCAGATGTATGATTTGGTCTGTTAGTAGTATTTTTGTGCTAATTTTGCTTGCTGTTCATAGACGAGCAGAAGTGACTCTTGATGGTGTTTGGCCAAATGACAAAACATCCTGTACTCCGATCAAAAGTCCTCAGCGCCTGAGTGAGTTGAACTATGAGGAACGACTAGAGAATGCATCCCGCAAGCAAGGTGCTCGCTTTCTGGAATACAGACCTGAGACTGGCTCCTGGGTGTTTGAGGTGAGATTTCTTCTTGGATATTTCTCCCTTTATCTCCCAAACTAGTCACAACCCCTGATCTGATCAAGGAGTGCTAGATCACCACATGTCCCCTTTGAAGTGTCCAAGCTCCGGCTGGCACTTATCACCAGTGTTGGGTTCATGTGCAGAGAGCCAAGATATGCTCCATGGAGCAATTAGGCACATGCTTAGTACTTTTAAAGTTAATGTATTTGGGCTAATATGTCCATAAGTAAATTCAGCAGTCTTCAGGCCTCCCACGGAGGATGGGTCCCCTCTGAGTCTGGGTCCTCTCAAGGTTTCTTCCTGTAATTTAAGGGAGTTTTTCCTTGCCACTGTCCCCCTGGGCTTGCTTAACAGGGGTTTATGGTCTGTCGGTCCTGGATTCTGTTAAGTTACTTTGAGACAGTGTGTATTGTAAAAAGTGCTATACAAATAAATTTGACTTGAAATTTAGTCAAAAAAGTTAAAGCTGATCATTTCTTCTCCAGGTGGCCCACTTCTCCAAATACGGCCTGCAGGACTCTGATGAGGAGGAGGAGGGTCCCCCAACTAAGACTGACCTGAAGAAACTCAAGATGGCCCTTCCAGCTGGACTGCAGCAGATTCCACTGTCCCAGCAGCAGCAATTGGCGCCACAAGCCCAGGTAGACTGAGCATCTCACTCAGTCTGACACAGTTTTTTTCCTGCCTTTGTGACTTTTTGGCCCCCATCTGTGCATTTGTTGGCTGATAACTAAAGATAGAGTTTATGCATTACCTGTACTCTTGGAAACTTATATAATTATATCCAATTTTTACATATCCAAGCAGTGATTTGTGAGAGGAATGGGTGGCGGGGTAGTGTGTAACCTAATGCATAGTGTTTGCTCTGAACAATTATCATCATAACTTGCAAATTATATTTAGCTTCTATGACTATGTACGCACATACACTTGTCAGCTGCTTTGTTAGCACCAACTGTACACATATTTAGTCAGAATTTGGTTTTACATTGCACATTCTGTGTCAGTGGTTGACTGTAGCCTACCTGTCATCAGCAAGACCTTTTTGCCTGCAAAACCTCCATTAACTGGATTGGTTGTGAGTTACAAAAAATCCCAGAAAATCAACAGCCCATCTGGCATCGACAACAATTATGCCACACGCAGTAATTCAGATTTAATTTCCTTCCCATTTTGGTGTTCGATATGAATATCAACTGAAGGTTTTAATCCTTGTCTGTATGATTTCCTGCATTACACTGCTGTCAGATTATCTGACTAGATGATTACATATTTGAGCAGGTGGACAGATGATCCTAATCAAGTGACAAGTGAGTACATTGCATTGGAATGTTTAAAAGCGTTGTTGCATTGCTATTTTTGAATCGCATTAGAAAATTTTACCTGCAGATGTGCTGCTGTTTATCAAACCAAGTGATAAGATTTTTGCAGATTATTACATAAATAAACTGAGATTGTCTAAGATTGAATTGAGGTATTTGTAGATGCTTCAAATGTGTAGTAGCTTATAATTTAAATGAATGGTTGTTGTAAGGATTTAATTGTTGTAAGAAATAAAATTGCAATAAATAATTGTCTGTCAGATTGTTGTGCATTGATCTGCTAAGGGAAATCTGTTTTTTGTTTTCTATTAAAAAAAAGATCAAATGTTATAATAAAACTACAGTTTTTTTCATTAATGCTTGCTCTAAAGTTATATAGCTTACTCAGTGTGTTTTTGCACATACGTGTAGAGTACAGCAGTGCTGGAGCTTCTGAGCCGCGTGTCGGAGCTGGACAGTGACATGGCGGACTTTACTCAGGAGCCGCCAGCAGATGGATTGTTGTGTGAGGAGGATGAGAGCGTGCTGGAGGATGACACCAGGATGGCTGTAAGAGCAGAAACACCTGCTGAACTTGAGCCCATCTCTGCCTCCAGCCAGATTGCCTCCTCGTTAGGGATCAATCCTCATACCCTTCAGGTAGTGCACACTTTTAGCAGCCTTCTCATCCTTTCGGCCCAGGATGTCTAATAAAGGTCTACTTACCAGGCAGTATCTATCATCATTGTCTTTTTAAAATATTTGTTAAAGCATGTGGTTACAATCTCAATACAATACAGACATACACATAAAAAGGCCAAGTGTAAATAAATTCCAATTTTTTTTAATTAATTTTACAAAATTTTAATCCTCACACACAATGCTCTGTAACATATTTAACCCAGGTCATTATGAATAAAACTCAAATAGAATAAGAGAATTCATCAGTCGTTTCATATTTAGCTGGATAGGCATGGAATGAAGACATATATCATGAAATTTGTTGCCTACTATTTTGCTAATGGATTTTAATTAATTTTGTTGTTTAGTTGATTCATCCATTCATTGTCTGTTTTACCACCACTTTATACACCACTGTTTGGTTGTTTTAGCCCTACCCAATTGTATCTACAGTTAGTAATTTAAAATCTTTTGATCTGATTTTCATATCATGTGAAATTCAGCAAGAGCATTGGACCATCCAGTACCTGTTTTGTTACCATGGTCACTTAGTATTCGTAAGTTTGAAAAAAGGCATCAACTTCAGGAGTTAAATTTCAAAATGGCAAAGCTGTTTAAATTTTTAATTCAGTGGTGACCCTGAATGATGGTGTAGCAAGCGCTAGTGCTGTGGGCTTATGTTTTAGGTGGCGTTTGGAAGATGCATCTTAAAAGAAAAATGCATTTACACTTGTTTAATATGTATTTTAATGCACCTCTTGAGGTGGTTTTAACTTTTAGATTAAAATCCAACTGGAATTTGGATTTGTACGTTAGACACCATAGGATGCGTGGCCAGTTAAAGAGGGGAAACACCATGTTAAACAATGCACCCCTTTCAATAAGGTCTACCGGCCTCTGCAATGGATTGCCAGAAAACCAGTCATTTAAAATGTATTCCCTACATTAGATTTTTAATGATGCTATTTGTCTAACATACTTGCCCAAATTACTTTACTGGGTGTTTCACTGGGCTGAGATCTAATAAGTTAAAGACTGTAGCATGTGATTTTTAATACTCATTCAATGCTTACATTTATTCAGGCTTTTCTGTTTTTTGCCACCAGTCTTAGGTAAAATGGCAATTATTTCACTAATCTGCGCTTAAATAAATTTCAGTAAATAACTTATTTAAAAAAAAAATTAAACCAGACCATAACTATTTCTTACTATACCATTACCATTAGTATTCTTTACTATGTGTGTTAATCTTCTATTAACAATTTCATAAGCTAATTATCAATAATTGGGTGCCAATAAAGGAATCCTGTTTAATAATATCAAAACAAAAGGAACAGCAAGATAAATCACTGACCACTACAATACACAGTGATTCACTACTGCAGTTTTTCATGGCCTAACAAGCAAACCTACAAACTGCATTTTTAGAAGGAACATGTTAATATTAAATACAGGTATATAAAACAGTATTTTCTTTGCTTTATTATTATGTATACTATGCATATATTCTGTTAAAACACTCAAGGATTTATTATTACAACAAATGCTGCTTAACCAACCAACCAGCACAAACACAGTTGTATAAATATTGCATACTTAAACAGATAATGAAGGCATCCTTGTTTATGGGCGATGATGACTGTGACTTGTTCCATGAGCAACTCCCTTCGAAAGTCTTGGAGGAAGTGGCATCTCCCCGGGTGTTACTTGGTAAATCCCAGGGCAGACTGTCAGGTAAGTACATTTTGTCACAGACACAATCACAGTTAATATGTTTTATCAAAGACCAAGTGAACACTAGGATATATTAAATCATTTTTTAAATATATATTTCATTCCTGACAGTTGGTGGCCTTCTACAAAGCAAGTTCACCTCAGGTGGAGGCCTTTTTGGACAGCTGCCAGAGTTACCTTTTGGAACCAGCCCTCAGAAGCTAAGCAAGCCAGCATTGCCAGAGTCCCCTTGGCCCTCGCTGGGCCCTTCAATCCTTCTTCCTCCTCCAGTCCCAGAAGTCACACTAAAGACTGTGGGCGCACGCAGACTTGGGGGTCCAGTGCCTCTTGAGAACTCGATAACCATGGGCAAAGGCCGTCTGTTGATGGATTCAGCTCTCTACATGGGTCGCTCATTTAGGGTGGGCTGGGGGCCTAACTGGACACTGGTGCACTGTGGAGATTCTCTCAGCACAGCACCAGAATCAAAGGGACAAACCACAGACACCATGGGCTTTGGCTTCTTGCCCAAACCTACAAAGAGCAGACAGTGAGTAAAACAGTCATTATTTTTTTTACTGATTCATCTTTCAGCAAATAGAGCTCATCCATGACCACCCTCATTTTAGCCTTTCTTACTGTATTTTGTGTTTCAATGAATTAATTTAAAATGCATTTAAATGTCAACAAATCAGCTTAGAATTTGATTTAAAGTACTTTGTTTCGTTAAAGATCTGATAGTATTTTGACTAAAGTTGAAATTTTACAGTAGTAGATCATGTTTAAACATTAAAAGTCTGATTTAGAATGAACTATGAATGAAATGATGCTAAGACTAATTCATGATCAGCACACTGGAAGAACACTGGTGAGCTCCATTGAGTTTATGTTAAATATGTGTCCCAAGTATTGGAGGCACTGATACTTTTTGAATATTATTTTTTTTAATTATAGAATTACTGAGAGCCCCTTTAAAGTTCACATTGAACAGGTAGTAGGAATGGAGCCCAAAAAGACGAAAGAGAGCCTGGCAGTGTACCAGCAGCCGCTTGAGATTGAGCTCCAACACAGTTTTATTAGCACAGAGGAAGTCTGCCCTTTCATCTGTCCAGAGAATGGATTGGATGCCCTGCATGATTACGCCAAGTGGATTGTAGAGGCCAACAATGAGACTGGACCTGAAAATGGTAAGTTGATCATCAATTTTATTATGTTCATTAATTTAAATTATAAACACTGATAAAAAAAAAAGTGTGATAGCTTGACAGTAACAAGACACTTGGACCACATTAATGAAAGTAATTTATCAGCTTCATTGGGTGCAAACACACACACACACACCTTTAGAAATAGCAAGCACATAAGGGATTCAAAGTTATCTGATGGTCAAAAGACATCTGTCATTTACTTAAACATTGTAATAAAAACACTGAAACAAATGCTTCACTTTTCTACTATGACAGCAAGCAGTTCTTAATGCTTATCTCTATGTTGAGCCAAAAGACTAGTGATGATTGCATAAACAAACTGAATACTTGATCAAGGTTTAACGTTACTCCTTTCTTGTTCACCTACAGGTACTTAAAACATACATGACAGTTCAGATAGTGCCAGTTGAATGTACTGCATTAAACTAGTGTCCTTTTCTGTTTACCACCCTGTCAGTCCTACTTGGTCACTGGCAACAGGTGTGGCTGCTGTGTGCTGCTCTTTGGGGCCGACTGGGCAATCAGGACCTGGAGGCAGAACAAGGTTGCAAGGCATATCAAGAACAGTTGGCACGAAGGCGAAGCTTTTCTCGCTGGTTAGCCGAAAGCGCTGCCTACCGCATCCAGGAGGAAGTTTGTCAGGCTCAGGGACACAATCATGTCAGTGCCATTTTTAGCTATCTGACTGGCTGCTGCATAAGTGAGGCCTGCAAACTAGCACAGAAAAGTGGTGAGATAAATAAAAGATCCCTTTCATTGTATATACTTTGATTTTCTCGTCTTAATTTAATGGTGTGTTTGCCTGTGTAGGAGACCATCGTCTGTCCCTTATGCTGTCCCAAGCAGCGGGCTCTCACTTAAGCAGAGACCTTTTGGGTCTGCAGTTGGCAGACTGGCACGGAATGCAGACTGACTCGTTTATTCAGGAGGAGAGACTGCGCATTTTCACTTTGCTTGCAGGCAAACCTGTAAGTCATTGAAGTTTGTACTGTGTGTAAATTAAAAAAAACTTTTTTTGTATGGTTTGATTACCTTTGTATTTACTGATTCTAATTTTCTATTTGATTACTGTCTCAGGTTTGGGAGTCAACAGACTGCTATATAAACGTGTGTTCTGAGCTGGACTGGAAGCGCTGTTTGGCTGTGCACTTGTGGTACATGCTGCCTCCCACTGCTTCAGTGGCTGATGCTCTTGCCAAATACGAGGCTGCTTTTCAGGTAAAAACTTTAATAATAGTAGTCACGATCAAAGAATGATTAGGACCCAATCAGGCAGTAAAGTGCATTAGGTGCTTGTATTTACAAATCCTAGTAAGTAACATCAGGTATTGTTTTTGCAATTCTCTTTTGTCAGAGCTTAGAGGAGGGAACAAACTATGCTTGTGCACCCCTGCCTCCTTATATGGATGACTTGGAGCTGCTGGGTATGGATGCAATGGAAGACACAGATTCTAAAAAAACTCTGTATGACATCTGCTTTCACCTGCTCAAACTGTACAGCGACAAGTAAGTGGTTTGTTTTTCAGTCCTTGAGATTAGAAAATGAATAATGAAACTGAAAAGATATCCTAAGTAGTAATTTGATTTTTGAAACATACTGTCCAGTTTTTAATTGTACCAAGATCATGGTGTGTTTATTTTCAAAATAGATAACCAAATTCCCCTCATGTGGTGAACTCTGTTAAACTTCACAACTTATATTTTTCTCAGGCACTATAGCATGCAGCAATTGCTGGATCCCAGCACAGTGACGGCCGACCGACTGGACTACAGACTGTGCTGGCACCTGTGGAATGTGCTGCAGCAATTAAATTATACTCATCTGTCCGAGCCCTGCCAGGGCATCCTGCATGCCAGCTATGCTGCACAGCTTGAGAGTGTGGGCTTGTGGGAGAAGGCAGTTTTTGTTCTGCTGCACATCCCTGACCCAACGTGAGTAACCAGGTTTCAGTAGGCTTGAAATTTGGGGGCAGGTTTCAGCTGATGCACCTGACTGAAAAAAATAATTTACTGTTACCAGCCACTTGTCTTATGAGAATGATAATGGCTAGTCTGTGTCTGGGCACCAATCCATCCCCCTCTCAGATGTAGCCAATCATGACTGTGTAAACAATTGGCCTGACTATGTAATATAAGATTCAAACTCTGATCTCAGCAGTGGTGGGCTAGCCACTCAAGTGCTACATAGAATAAAATGCATTTTAAATTGTATTTTTATCAACTCCACCCCTTCATCTGCACAATACAAGTTATTACACAATACAAGCCTAAATCCCATGGTGCCATAACCTGAAGATCTCTTTCTAAAGATGTCATGTAACATTGTTTTGTGCTTGGTATATCTCAGTATTTGTTTTTGTAACCTGCTGTGTAGACTTCGTGAGCATGCTGTGCGAGAGATGCTGAACCAGCATTGCGTTCTGGACAACACTGAGGAATCAACGGAGAAGGAGCACTTCCTCGTCAACAAGCTGCTCATCCCTGTGCAGTGGATCCATAAATCCAAGGCCATTCGGGCACGCAGAGAAGGAGACAAACATTTGGAAGCACTGCACCTCTTCAGGGCTGGTGAATGGAATCACTGCCACAGGCTCGTTATCCAGCACCTGGCTTCAGGTTTGTACACTTGTGGAGTAGTGGAGGTAGTGTAATGTCCCACAAATTAGGTTAGCATACAAAGGGGTTGGTTATTCATTTAAAAAGCTTTGTGTTTAGTCACCTTCACTTACTACTAATAAGCCTGCCGAATGTCCTAGCTTTTGACGTCCATCAAAAGTAAATTCTTCAAGATGTATGACTAATGAAGAAAGTTTACTTATTAGACCATACTTATATAATGTCTAGTCACATGTAATGGCAGGGCAAGTTCTCAAAAAGAACTAGTTGGTTTGAAAGGGGGTTTACACAAAAATTCATTATTGCTATGTTACTTTAATATTAAGTGAACCTTTTGTTGTTGTTCTGCTCCTGTAGACTGCATCATCAACGATAATCACAACTACCTGATGGAGTTCTTGGAAGGTTTGGCATTACCTGAGCGCAGTGCTCAGATCCAGGACTGGGACACGTCAGGTCGCGTCTACAGGGACTACATCCATGTTATTCAGACCCTTCAAGCCATTCAGCAGGTACCTCAGCTAGTGATGCAAATATTTCAAATTGCCAAGTTTAATTGACTGCATAAAATGTTTAATTATTGAATACAGTAGACTGACCATGATGGAATGGTTATTTGTGTTTGAATTATTTTAGGCTATTAAAATATATTTACATATGAAATTGTCTGTGTTTAGATGGACAGTCCAGGATATGAGCTGGAGCGACTACACAGTGATGTAACATCTTTGTGCAGCAGGATTGAACTTCTTCCCTGTTCCAAAGCCAAAGACAGACTTGCCCAGTCAGGTCAGAGCCTAGAATTCTACCCACTCTTTAAATTCTCTCTACACGTGCCTGCATAAATGTTATAATTTAATGAAACATTAGACATTCTGAACTGTTTAGTTTACTTGCTAGGGACTGGTGTTTTCCAGTGTAATTAAGGTTGAGGTTGAACCTCAAAGGTATATTTAGTCTTAAGTGGCCATATGGTGACTGACTGCTTCATTAGAAATGGTTTATTGTGGTTTATAGTCTTCACCTTTCCACAACCAGTGTGCCAAAATGTAGTTGCATGGTTGCTGCCATCTAAAGTTTTAATGTAGTTATTGAAATGTCTTTTATTGTTACATGCTAGAATATTAAATATTCTTGCATAATGAAAAGGTTAAAGGGATCCAGTAGAGACTCCGAATATGTTTATTTAAAGCCTGACAACCATTTAGCAATACTTAAGCATAATTTATTGGTTCTTGCTTGGTAGCTTGATAATGTCTTGTAATGACACTTAATGTTCATGTTTACTTCATGCCACTGATTTGACTCAGACACCAGTCCATTTCTGTGTACCAGATATCACTGAAGAACACAGTTTAAAAAAACAAAAAAAACTTTTGTCTGTATTTTGTATCAACTGGCGCTTTCTTCAGGCTCTAAAAAACTGGCAAATCTTTGACAAACTGCATGAAAGGGTGTCCTGAAGTTATAGTGAGTTTGAGGCTTAAAAGGTATTTGAAAAGCTGCAGGACGGACATAAAGGCGTGGTTGAATTCGTGAGAAGACTGCAAAGCTCACCTAGAAGAAATGACATTATATCTAAATCTTTGTCTACTAAACTTATAATTCTGTCCATATTTTTGCATCACAGTATTCACAGGACCTTTGTTATACTTTTACATGGTCTTAGGTGTTCTGTACGTAATTCATTAAAGAATTTAGTAAGTTTTCACTAAAACATTTGATTTAAATTACATATCACAATCTCTACTTGCAGAAGTGGCCAAGCGTTTGGCTAACATCCTGCGGGTGGTGCTAAGTCTTCACCAGGGAACCCCCGACCTTCGTCAAATCCCCCTGTGCCATCTTGCACCCCACATTGGACGCCTGCCTATGCCTGAGGACTACGCTCTGGAAGAACTGCGCAGCCTTACCCAGTCTTATTTGCGCGAGTATATCACCAGTCACTGAGAAGACGAGAACTTGCATGACTTGGAGTCTAATTCTCAACAACTTGGCTCTTAAGCCAAAAAGGCACAAATCTACACAATGAGTAATAAACACGGTGTGTTTATTTTGGATGCTCAGATATGTCAGAGTGTGCTTTACTGATTCATTATTACATTTTAAGGAATCTTCCTCATGTTATGGCTGCTGGTGAAGTCTTGCTTGCTAACCATCTTGTTAAAAACTGGATGTGAGATAAAGCCCACAGCGGTCGCCAATCTCGGAACTTTTAATAAACATCATTTTGTTAGTTAGCTACATCTCAGATTTTATATGAAGTTTTTGGTCAGTGTTACATCAACTGATGGCCACACAAACCATACAATTAGGCATGTTTTGCTTTATGGATGTGATTCAAAGTTTAATTTTGTTACAAGCTGGGTTCTTCTTGGGGAACCTTATCCCAGTGATTGTGCTCTCAGCACCAAACATTGTTAAATTAATAAAAATGTAAATTGGCTTTGAATATCTTTATTTTTGTAATGTTTTGTACATATGCCAATCAGCAAAACTGCAGTGCTTATAGGTTTGTGTGTAACAAAACAAAATTCTAGTGTGGCAAGACATTAGCATGTCAAGAGTTCATTCATTTAATTTTATACAAGTTATTTTGCGCAATCTGCCAATAATGTACTTTCACTTCAATTGTAAGTTTTAATTATTTGCTTGGATGTTATTGGTCTGTGATGCTTACTTTCTTATGGCTGGTGTGGAGTGTGGATGTCTGTTGTGTACTGCCAGTTTTGCTGAGCATGGTTGTGTAAAAGACTTTTCTTAAGGTAGAATAAAATAAAAATATTGCTTTTGTCTGTATGCCTATATTTTTATATACCACAGAATCATGTTTTTTTTTTAATTAATATACATTAACCACACTTTAATAACATCTGATTTATACATATTGTCAATACCTGCTACATCCGGGTAAGGGCAGTGCTGGGTCAGTGTGCAAGGCAGGAAAACTTACAGGACATGGCGTGAATCCATTGCAGGGCAACTCGCGCACTCACTTATTCATACCATGCTGGGAAATTTGGAGCAGCCAATGTATCTTCTGCATGCTTTTTAATATGTGTGAGAACTAAAGATCTAGAGGCAGGTTTGTTTGCTGTTAAAGCACTTTAAAAACTAGAAGGGGGAAAATATTTCTTATTTAGTGTATTTTTTCATGTCACACTAACAAAAATGTTATATTTTATCCAAATTTAATACATGACCGAGTAAACACAATTTGTAATTGTTAAATGATTATTTCAAATACAGAAAGAAGTTTTCAACACCAGCTGGTCATGCATATGTAGGGAAAAACCCGTTAATAATGTAACTAACAAAATGTAATTGTGAAATGTTTGATTATTTGGTTTAATTATAATAAAAAGACCTTCCAACAGTGTGCATTAAGGTAAAAAGTTTCTTAAGTAGTGTGTTGACAACCTTTCCAGGAAGTCTCAAGAACCCAGAGAAAGATTTGAGGACCTGTCGTCCTCACCTGCCTCAGGTAAGGTTACACTGTAAAAAGGACACTGTGAAATGTACAGTAACTTGCTGGCAGCAATTAGCCGGTAAGTTGCTGTAATACATTTTACAGTACGCATACTGCAAATTTAATTACAGTAACTATAAAATACTGTAATATTTATTACAGTAATAATCACAGTACGGTAGCTCTTATTACAGTAATTTCACATTACTGTAACCTATTACAGCAGTAATGCAGTCTTTTAATTACAGCAAATATCAGACTACTTTAAAGACATTACAGCATTTAACACTAAAATAATATTCGAAAAATAACTATACATTGTAAAAATTAAGACACTGCATTTGTAACAAAAATCATTTATTGAATTTCAACATTTTAAAACATGTTTTTGAAAATACATAGATAATTAAATAAATACATTCATATTTTTGTAAACACTGCTGTTTTGAACAAAACCATAAAAATGTGCAAGTGCTTTGTTTTACATTTGCTGGAATCCACATCTTGGGCTAAAGTTTTCTTTCCTGCACTGTAAAGATAAAACAAGGAATTACTGTTACTGCTGTAGAAATTTATATACAAGACTGGAGACTGTTGTAATATACCTTTAGGATGTTAAAGGGTTAACACATAAAACAGAGTTATGCTTGATGTCATATGCGCATGCGTGGGTTGAAGGGCAATAAAAACAAAGCTCTACTAAATAGTTCATCTCCTGTTTTCTTTCAAATAATACTTCAGAGACTAGGACAGTTTTGTTAATTCCTAACCTCCCATTAGAGATATTACATTAATAAACACATTCTGCTATTAAAAATGTGCTGTTTAAAATTCTTACCTGTTTTGGTAATGTTATGAACGCTGGCTCTCTAGTGTATCACTTTTGGCTAGACCATTAGCTAGTTGTTTATCAACTGGCCGATTAGTTCTATGTTTAGCGAGCTAGCTCGCTTTCTGTCTTAATAGCGTTTTAAAAGAGTAGGTGACTATTATCAAGTAATTCTAATTTCTGTACCTGTTACTGATGATATAAAGATGTCTTTCTGTCTGAGTGATAAAAAAACTAATATTTTTGTTAGATATAATGCAAACTGTACTATTACCAAAGACGGATTATTGTTTAAACTGACAGAAAAGAACAATCCCGCTTAAACTTACAGTATTGTGATTCACAGCAGAAATATGCTTACTGTAAAATTCGTTCACCACTGAAACTTGACCATGATCCTTTGCAGATCTACAGTAAAATGCTGTGTACAGGTTCTACAGTAAGAATTTTATCATTCTACAGTAGTAATACTGTAAAAACTACAGAAATTTGTTAGTGTAGGATATATGATTTCACCAACAGAATTGAGACAAAGCAAAATCTGTAAACATGGGAGAGTGGCAAGTGCAAAACTACTGCCAGCCCAAACTTGCATAAAGCCCTGTCTCACATTTAACAAAATATATATATTTTTTTCAAACAATTTTGAGAATAAAAAAAAGTAAAACTGGATCTTTTTTTAAGGTCAGCGCCCTGGGCTGCTTGCTGTAATTGCCACTACCGTAAATTATGTTTTCTGGAGGTCACTCATCAGACTATCGATTAGAAGCTTAAGTGCAACTGGGTTATACAAAAAGAACAAATCAAAGCACAATAGCAAGTTCTTTTATGAATCAGTAAAAAGAAAGGCGGTACTATTTAGTCCACACTTGAACATTAGCAAGATGCTGTTGGGTGTAAATGGGCAGTTCATTTTGCATGCTCACTACATATCTTTGTGGATTTCTCCTAGGTTCTCTGGTATCTGGGTGTGTGTTGCTCTTTGTTAAACTAAGGGCCCTACAAACTGTGTGTTCCTATAACAAATGTTTGAGTAATGTTTTATCCTTTATGATGGGATACAGTGGTTTGTGTAAATGAATGAATGAATGGATATTAAGTTCTGTCCACCGTTTTATCATCCACATCTTATCAGACCACATAATACAAATAGGCTGACGAGCACACTGTTGTAGATGCATACTAATACCCTTGACACTTTTCAAGTTCATTTTAGTCTCATATTAATGAGTCTCAGGAATAAAACAGTTAATCACCACTTTCACCACTTTCCTTGTCAGCAGAACTGGTTCCCTTATCCTTAATTTGACGAATAAAAGTTCTCTCTAGGATAAAGCTCAGAGATAAAGATTCCACCAGGGGGCAGTGGCATAAAACAAACCACATTCAGAACCCAAACATCCTACCTTCACCATTAAAATTAAGTTATTTTGTACTCAAATACAAAAACAGCTCTGACCTGTCGAGGCATGGACTCCACAAGATTTCCAAAGATATGATGTGGTATCTGGCACCAAGACATGCAGCAGATCCTCTATGTCCTGTAAGTTGGAGCAAGATTTGAGGAATTTGGAGGCCAAGGCTTTGTCAGGTTCCTTAATCCATTAGTGAACTGTTTTTATTGACACCACCATTAGGGAGTACATTTGCAATAAAGGGATTCAGTTCTGATACTCATGTGCCCATTGTAGGCACCTTCAGTGGTGGATGGGGGTCAGCATTGGCACTATCTTTATTTTTTAGCAGTTTTTGCTACAGTAGCTCTTCTGTGGGATCAGACCACACAGGCCAGCCTTTGCTCCTAATGTGCATCAGTAGGCCACACATTGACCATTCTAGCACCACTTTTGATTGATAAATACCAATGCATGCTGGGAACAGCCCACAAGACCTGCCATGTTGGAGAACCTCTGACCCAGTTGTTTAGCCGTCACAATGTTGGGCATCTCTTTCAGAAACCATGAGCATTGGCATGGAGTTCCACTCACAAATTCCCCACCCCCGACCATGCGTTTGTGGGAATCTGCCTTTGCAGTCAAAAGAGCGTTTGTTAAGGGTCATAGTCATGCTGTAACAGGAATGGTTCTTCTCCAGTTGCCACAAATTTGGAAACATACCATTATTTAAAATATAACAGATGTTATACATCTGTTAGCAATGAATGTGGCTGAAACATCTGACTCAGTAATTAAAAGGGGTGTCCACATAGTTTTAGCCATACAGTGTATTTAAATTAAGGGAGAAGTTGTAATCTGATCACAGCATTACTCATGCCATTTACAAAAATGTTTTTTAGATCTTCCTTAGAAGACAAAATCAGTCTGACATCCCAGGGCACCCCCCATGCTTCATGCTTTTCATCCTCCAGTTCTGAGAAAGTTGTGCTTTGCTGTGTTTTGCTCATATTTAAGGCTTTACCTTCTACAAATTACACGTGTAAAGTAATTTTTGTATGTTTTTTTTATTCATACAAGGTGTTAAAGTATACATATACATACATTTAAAGTATATGCTTATCACTTTATAAGTTGTTTATTTTAACCTTTTTGCCAATGCCATTGTCATGCACATTAATTATTTTTCTATATAACAATAACTTTTATTAAACTGGATTAAAACTGTATATACTTAGTCTCAAAACTAACTAAAACCAAACATACTTTTCTTATCAATTTTCGTAAAGAGCATTTCTCAGAAACTCATTTTAACTCTAGGCTTATTAAAAGTAGGAACTATCTACAAAGTTCAGGCAGAATTTCATATGGATTTGGTTAAAAGACGACATCAATGAATTAGAATCACATGTAAAGAAATAGGGTTCTTACATGCAACATAATAAATAAAAAAGTTATTAGTAATGTAATATAAAACAAAGCCCCCACAGACAGATCATTAAAAATACTAAAATAACAACTACATTAGTAGTTAAGTTAGTTTGAATACATTTAAAAAAAGTGTAAATATGTTTATATGATGTCCTACAGACATGGTTAGTAGCATAGTGGCATTATTTTTGTTGTATTATTGTTATATTACAGCATTTCCTTTTAATACACAATTTCCACATTAGTTTTTGAGTTTTTTTCCCATCAAAGAAAAAAAGTCCTTTGCTTCCCTATTCTTAAAACTTAACTGAAGCACAACACTTATATTCTTAAATTCTAACTTGATATCTCTAATGATTTATTTTACAGTTATTGCTTAACATAGGATTGCAACAAAGAAGCCCTTGTACTATTTGGCAATATAAGCTTGACTGACGTTGGTTGCTAATCACATAAACATAGAAAAAGCAGGAGCCTTAAAGCTCTCAGCAAAGTCAAGCAATGTCAGCAATGTGTTTCAGCAGCTTCTTAATTTTCTCTAGTCAAAATACATGCACAAGATAAGATTCTAATAAGTCTGCTCTTAAAGGGTCTTGTTTTTCTGAGGTAAAAATTCTCTTGACAGTTTTAGTTGGCTATTTTCTTGTCTTTGTAAATGTTTTATTTTAATCAGCAGTCATCCCTGCATAAAGTAAGACGATATGAATTTATGTTTATGTAACATAACATTGTTTATGTTATTTTTATGTTTCTAAATAAATTTGCTGAAGCAAACGTTATATAGCAATTAGTGGCTTCAACAGTGAGTGGTCAAGATCTTAGGACTGTAAATCAAACCAATTAAATTGTTGGTTTTCTCGCAATGACTTTTTTAAAGCACTGATCCTGCCTTTTTAATACAGTTCTCACATTTTTTATTAGGGTGAGGTCTGGTTTTGTTGTATAACACAATTGCATACACGATTCAAGACTTTTGAGGTAATATACCTTCTTGGTTATTCTGTTTGTTTTCTAAGATGGCAGCAAAACATTTAAGATATAAAATGATACCTCGAACTTTTCTTTTAAGTCTTGGCAAAGTGAGCAGTATTCAAATGACTTTGTACTTTGTATTTTTTTCTATAAATAAACATTGTGCATTAAATGGGCAGAAATGTGTATGCTGTAAAGAATTTTTTACTTTGACTAAGAAAAAAAACATTTTACCAAGAGTGTCCAAACTGTATATGAACACCCGGTTAAACATCTGGTTAGTGGTGGTTTTATGGTGGTCCCTTTCCGTGTATAGATTGGGGGTGGTGGTGGTGGTTAGACAGACAAATTGTAAATTGCAAACAGATGGATTACAGTCACTAACTGTAAATCTACGAAGTGCACTCATATGGTAGGAACCAGATAAAACTGAACTATAAGTTATAAGCATTTGCCTGAGTGCATGAGTTTACTTTTAAAACAGAATGAGTTAACCTCATTCACAGTCTTGTCCTCACTCAGTGCAGCTTAGGTTGTGCAATATTCCCGCCCCTAGTTTAGAAGCTTAGTTTAAGTGGTGCAAAACTTCCTTAAAGTGAAAGCAGGACAGACCACATTCAACTCCACAGTAAGTGCATATCTATTACTCATTGTGTTTTGTGGCTTGCACTTGTAATAATGAGAATGAACTTTATTTAATCATGATTTGATATTACAATGACTGCAATGACTATTACAATGATCTTTTATCGAAAATAATTGTAGATTTTAAAATTATAATACATATAATTAGTGCATTTTTAATTTATATCTGACTGTATGTATAATGCATTTAAAATATTACAGAGCTATTTTTATGGTACAGAATGCTTTCTAGAATAGGGGGATAAGGAAGGTATTGTATGGTTATATATTTAGATTTCCCAAGTGAAAGCATGTAGTACAAGGAAATGTTCAAGAAAACATGATAACAGCATGTGCACTTATGTGAACTTTGCAAATAAGATTGCGCAACTCTTAGTCTGTCAATGATTTAGCTGTACAGTGTACAATTGTTTGAGTAGCAAACGTTCTTGGTTTTTATATTTCTGGATTAAAACATATGAAGAAGAACCTTTGCATGGCTAACAGGAAGGACAGAAATGCCGTTTCCTCTTAAGGCCCAATCAAGGTGCACTCGAGTGGTGCAGGGGTGCAACATGCTAGTCCACCAATGCTAACTGCGGTCTACACTGATCAGCCATAACATTAAAACCACCTCCTTGTTTCTACATTGTCCATTTTTATCAGCTCCACTTACCATATAGAAGCACTTTGTAGTTCTACAATTACTGACTGTAGTCCATCTGTTTCTCTACATACTGTTTCTCTAATACATACCCACAGGACCACCACAGAGTAGGTATTATTTGGGTGGTGGATCATTCTCAGCACTGCAGTGACACTGACATGGTGGTGGTGTGTTAGTGTGTGTTGTGCTGGTATGAGTGGATCAGACACAGCAGCGCTGGACTTTTTATATACCATGTCCACTCACTGTCCACTCTATTAGACACTCCTACCTAGTTGGTCTACCTTGTAGATGTAAAGTCAGAGATGATCGCTCATCTATTGCTGCTGTTTGAGTTGGTCATCTTCTAGACCTTAATCAGTGGTCACAGGACGCTGGATTTACTTTTGGTTGGTGGACTATTCTCAGTCCAGCAGTGACAGTGATGTGTTAAAAAACTCCATCAGCATTGCTGTGTCTTATCCACTCATACCAGCACAACACACACTAACACACCACCACCATGTCAGTGTCACTGCAGTGCTGAGAATGACCAGCACCCAAATAATACCTACTCTGTGGTGGTCCTGGGAGAGTCCTGACCATTAAAGAACAGCATGAGAAGGGCTAACAAAGCATGCAGAGAAACAGATGGACTACAGACAGTAATTGTAGAACTACAAAGTGCTTCTATATGGTAAGTGAAGCTGATAAAATGGACAGTGAGAGTAGAAACAAGGAGGTGGTTTTAATGTTATGGCTGATCGGTGTATACTTTCTGGTTGAAGGCACCTGCACAAAGACAGGAAATAATGGGGATCAGTGTGTGACTCTGTATGCAATACTGATTCCTGTGTAAACCTGTCCAAAAATACAAAAAATGTTGCCAAGATTTTTCATTTTTATATTATAAAATGGTTACGAAGCATAACAACCAACTGTTCAGTAGTAAATCCTTTGTTAGCACCAGTACAATGCCAAATTGTTTTTTGTTCCAGAGCAATTTCAAATAAAATGTCTTGCAAGTCCAATGACTTTTTCTTTTAAGTGTATTTATCATTTATGACCTTTGGGTGTCCATTGCAATTTATATAAAAAAACAGATACTTTGCTAACTTTTAAACAATTAGCTTTTGAAATATTTGCAGATGTATAAGTGGTGTCATCTGTCTAGCCATCTTGCCAGCAAAAAGATTCTTTCCATTTAGTCATCACTTCTAAAGTAAAAGTAGGCACCAAAAATACAACAAAAAAGTTTCTCTTCCTGTAAATGATGTTTCCACATTTTTAAAACTAAGACCTTTATTCCAGAATCTCAGACACTGGAAAAATGTTTCTATTTTGTAGTTATTGTTAAACCTAGATATTTTATTAGCTAGATTGGGTGTAAACAAATCAAACAAGACTGGAATTAGTGTAAATCATTAAGTGAACCTTAATGTGGTAGTAATTAAGTAAAACATGTTGTTTTACATATAAATTGTTAGTATTTTTGTTGGAAAATACAAATCTCTACCCCCTTTAACATTATTTACTTATTTACTTAGTAAAGTTTGCAACATCCCTAACGTTATTTATTAATATTATTAACTTATTTGCTTACTAAAGTTAGCAACATCCCTAACATTATTAATTAATGTTATTTACTTATTTAATTACTAACGTTAGCAGCATCCCTAATGTTATTTACTAACCTTATTTATTTATTTACTAACTAGTAGCGCTATTTAAGTAAAATGTATAAATGTATTCATTCTTTATTCTTGCTAAAAAAACCAAGCCATTACAAATTACTAAAATAAAAAAGAGAAAAGTAGGATTGCTAATGTTTTTGCACTTTAGACTGATTGAAATTAAAAATTGCAAACTGGAAAGATCAGCCAGGTACCACCATCTCCTGTAAAACATGGTGGTGGTTGCAATGTGTTATGGGTATGCTTTTCAAAAGCAAATAAAATAAATCACTCAATCAAGGGAGCACAGGAATAGTTTTTTAAATCAGATTACTGAGAATCTGACAACAGAGAACTGCTGTTTTCTTTTTCTTTTTATTTCTTTAATAAGCAAATTAGTGTCTCAGACACAGTGAGATCTGGGGTAGTGGTATCTTAGTGGTTAAGATACTGGATTAGAGATAAGAAGGCTGCTGGTTCAAACTCATTTTTGTGAAGTCACTGTTGGGCCCCTGCGCAAAGTCCTTAACCCTCAGTTGCTTGGACTGTATTCAATCACTCTGTCTGCTAACAAACAAGGTCTTGTTCACGTTGAAAAAGATTAAAGAGCTAAATATTATTCAAGCATCAGTTGAACTCTGTCAAATAAGTAAAAAAGATTAAACTGGTCTTGGTTATATTTGTTTATTTATATATGTGTCTGTACCTTTTGGAACCTAAACTGAACACCTGGTTTAACATTGTTTATATTTCCGTAGGCTGTACTTGACATCATTTGATAAGAAAACAGATAACAGATACTGACCTACATAACCAACCAACCACAGCAAGTGACAGCTCGCAGAGTCATGGGCCTCTTTAATAATATTAAGGTATGCTTATCATTCATGTATTCTAAAAATGTGTAATTGCACAGTTGTTGTTTGTTTTCACTCCTTTATATCCTGACAGTAGGGTAATTTATTTAAACTTTCAGCCAGAACTTAATCCTGATCACCAGACAATAACTTTGTTTTACTGTTGTACTGTTATGTGAGTATTAAGCTCGGATGGAACTAAATTTGTACAAAAATACATTTGGATGTTCCTGTTTCATCAATGCAAAAGCAAACATACATTCATCTTTTTTTATTGATATAGTTTAGTGTCTCCAAAACTTTACTGCACTTTAACGAATTAGCTGCCATAACCCCTTCTTTTCCTGTTATTTTTTATTTTATTTTTTAAATTTTGTTTTCATTGACTGGTTTATCCTGGTCCGGTTTCACTGTGATAAACCTGCCGCAATGTAGGAATACCCTGGACAGGGCGCCAATCCATTACAAGACTTTGAACCTTCATGTCTGTGTAGCCTGTACTGTGTAGCCTGTACAGTGCCTGTACACTCTCAGTGGTGACTGGCCAGCATAATAAGCCTCACCGCTGAATGGGGAGTAAATCCCTCGAACACGATCTGAAAGTAATTTCAAGGGACAGAGGGTTGCCATAAAAGTGGACAATATTAAAACCCATGGTTTTGGAAGCGCATGGTCAAGTGTTTACATACTTTTTTACCCTAAAGTGTATGTTAGAAATTTGGTTGTTTATATTTCTGCCTATAGCAGTCATGCGCTGCCTGGAGGTCCCTAAGCTGCTCAGTTGATTTTTTGCATGGGATCAACCCTGCCACAAAATATCATATAACATGTGTTTATGTATTTAAGAATCGGCTGCAAAACTTCTTTGAGTATCACACTAGTCCAGCCTACAAACATTTCCTGAGTTTGACTTCAACTCTGCTGACTGGCCTGCTTTATAAATCCCTGGGATTTGCTCCTTCCTGACTTTTACTGTGCATCCTTATATTGTTTGTTGTTCTTTCTGACAATGAGGGTGTACCAAAATACTATGGCTAAATTGGACTCTTAAAGAGGTCAAATGTGTGCAGTTTGACCATATTATATTCTATCTGGTGACAAATTAAAGTGGAAAGATATTTTAGTTAGAAAATGGGACACCACTAGCCACTGAAACAGTTTCTGTGCATCTTGGAATAGATTTCACTAACTCTCTGAAACTGTAGTGGAGAAATTGAACATTCCTAAATGTGTGTTTTGAAGATAATGGTAGAGAGCACTCTCTAACATATTGGTTTAACCTTAATAAGTGCTTGATTATGTTGAGATCTGGTAACTGGGTAGGCCATACCATCACAAAATCATTTGTTTAATTTTCATTCTCATCAAAACCAAGGAGCACTTGTGCCTATTATGGGGACACACCAGTGGAGATCTTTACCTCTTGCTATCTTGATCCAAAATGAGAATCAACTGTGCCTGCTCAGCATTTTACACATGCCACAGAGTGTGGTAGAATGTTAAATGTTGTAACTAATTTATTAATTACTTTTATGATACAATACACCTGTCTGAATGCATCCTCACTGATAATGTTTTTTATACTATTTAGGATATTACTTTAATGGGTATGTGTTTAATGGGTATGTGTTAATATTACATTTACTGCATATAAGTGAGAGTGAGCTCCAGAATTATTGAAATAATAAATTCTTTCATCTAACCATCTATGACTTAGACTGGAAACTGGTTTCCATGGTCAGATAAGAAGAAGAAGAAGAAGAAGTCAACAAACGCTCAAAGTAATTTTACTTTAACAGAGCAGTGGTTATACAGAACATAATCTAATTCCAACTGTATAGTATGGATCTATTATATTTTCAAATGCTCTGGCAACTGTATAAGTATACATAGTATTATGGACTCTTCAAGAAATAAATGGAAATCTGGCTGCCTCTGTCTAAATACCAAACCTGGTTGGTAATTAAGCTTTAGCCCTGCTCAAGTCACCTGACCTTATTATTAGGTCAATTAGTCCATATATTTTATGTTATATTGATATAATTTACCCCAAATGTTCTTTGATGAGGCTAACTGTATATGTTTAGCAACATGGTTTTATATTACTGATTTCTTTTTTATTTTTATATTTTAGTTTTTTGTGCTGTGCCATGGCATGCTGCAACTTGCTCAGCTGTTGGTATCTGGCTATCTAAAAGGCTCCATATCAACCATAGAGAGAAGATATGGTTTGTCTAGCCAAAAGTCTGGAGTACTGGCTTCTTTTAATGAAGTAAGTAAAAATAGGTAACCAGGAAATGTGTTCTTTATTATAAAAATAATTTTAGTAATATAAGTGTAACATTAGTATGTGTTATTCACATTTTTTGTCATCATATATTCTTTTACCTGATTTTACTTGTTTAACAACTGAAAGCTTTAAACATTAATGTTATAAATTAGATCCTCCTGCTGTCTAAAAGCAGTCTAGTCTGAACATGCACCTTCACATTATCAGCTTTAAAGACATGTCTTAGTTCGAAGCACATGTCATTGTAATTGCATCAATTTAAAATAAGAACAAGCTCAGCATCTGTTAATTAGCCAAAACCATGGAAGAGTCAAGATTAAGCTGAGTGATGGCATCAGTTAAAAGTGAAAACAGGTTGGACATCTTTTGGTAGGCTAAGAACATGAAGGGATGTCAAGATTCAACATGTTTTTTTAAATACATTGGTGCAGTAATCGTCATGCCAATCTGACGTAAAAGATGTGTCTCAATGTCTGCATGTGTACACATGCAGAGGTTCCATAAAGTGGTGATAACACTGACGATTATAAAAGGCATGCACAAAAGTGTTGAAGAAAATTGTACTGGCACTCTGCTGTTTATTCACCTACAGTATGTATCCATCTATTCATACTTATACAGTGCTACGAATTAATTTGAAAGACCTTGGTGTTCATTTATCCACAAAGAGAATTAGTCAGTCAAGTCACTGCAAAGGTCAAATAAATTATACATGTTTAAAAAAAGAAACGTATCATTAAATTCCTATTAGAAATGTTAGTCAAGTACTTCAATAATTAGTTTAAGAAACTGGTGTGACTTTCTCAGGTAATTATGGTTATTATATTAAAATAAGCAAGATATTAAAAAAGTTAAAGATGATTAACAAATGTTTGCAAAAAAGTTATGACAAAATAAACATAAAATGGGCATTTTGTTGGGCATCTGATTAACCTAAGGGGAGCCTTCATTCTTCATTCTGAAAAGTACAGAAGAAATCAAATACATATAAATTTTAGTATATACGAGGGTTCTTCAAAAGAGTTTCTGCACTTTTTCATTTATTAAGAATTTCAAAAACAAATGACATCACTTTTCTAAATAGTCACCTTCTGATGCATTTTTCCCAGTGTCATAACAACTTCCTAATACAATCAGCAAAAAATGTTTGAGCCTGTAGCCACTAATGCACCGCTGCCTTCACATCATCATCACATAAAAATCTTCTTTCCCTTACAGCTTCTCATGTTCTCCTGAATAACTGTACATTTAGAAACCCAGTCCTTCTCCAAATAAAATTCCAAGTATGAAAAAGTGAAACTGTGTAGTTACTGCATGCCCTCATAGCAATCTTGATTGCACCATATGCTCACAACAGTCACAGATAGTCTTTGAGCAAGCTTTTTCAGAATTAGCTCAGATTGTTGTTTCTGGATGTCAAATAACATGCTGTGGATTGGTGGTATATATGTTTTAATTTTGTACTATAGTAGTTATAAAGACATAAGTTAACTGTAGTTTTAAATGTGGAGTAATTTTAGGCCAGAGTTTGTTCCAGATTTATTTTACTGTATGAACACATTATTTGGACCACCAATGTCTACTTGCTTGCTAGTTGAGAATTCCCCTTAGACTTGTATTGAGGTGTATTAGCATGGGCAACACCAATGCTGTGGTGACATTACTTATACAGAACAACAAAGGAAAGGGCTATATATTTTTTCCATTTCAGATTCCATTACAGCTAGCTTTAGCTACCTAACTTGTGCTGAAATTGCAGACCTAACCTTGTCATGGGTTGGTAAAGGAGGTGCTAGGTGTAACCCACAACTGCAATTATAAAGGGGTGAACCCAATTGCAGGATGCTTAATCATAGGCATGAGCAGAAAACACAATGGTGTTAGGGTTCAACTCATTCCCCTTGTGACCCAAACGTTCACTGAAGAGCCAGACAGGAAAGCATAGCAAACTAGCAGAAGGAAAAACATACAAAGCTAACATGCCACCCATGGACAAAACTTGAGAACAGAAAGGGTGCTTGGAGCAGCTTCAACACAAGAATGCAGTGTAGTTAAAAGAGAAGTGCCTTTTTTGGTCAACCTGCACCTTTGGCACGGCAGGTGGGCCAGTTACAAACCTATTAACTATGTCTGGTAAAATGTTTCCAACCTGTTGTGCAAACACTGAAATTGCCAGTCTTGGCTCCTGCTACTTGTTATCAGACTTCAAGATAAAGTGTTACCTTAAAACTGACATTGTTTAACCCCTGCTTACTGTAATGAAGTGTACAGAACATTCTTGTTTTTGTGCCTGCAGGTGGGAAACACAGTTCTTATTGTGTTTGTGAGCTTTTTTGGAAGCCGAGTACACAGACCTAGGTGCATTGGGATTGGAGCAATTATTGCAAGTATGGCTGCATTTCTCATTGCGCTGCCCCACTTTTTTAGTGGAACGTATGAATTCACTGATAAGATAAGCAGTAAGTGACATTTCCAACCTATGTAACATTTCCCAGCCACACTACTTAAAGTTTAAGTCAAATGTTTATATACGCTAGTTTTATACATGAGTTTTAAAACTGCTTTTGGTGACTGACTGAATGATTAAAAAAACACGTGCTTCATTGTCCAAATTAGGTTACAAATGAGATTTTTCAAATAAAAATAATGTTTTTTCACCATAATTAAAAACTGCTTCATATTCAACTCTAGTTTGATCTTTTGAGTTCATCCAAACTTGTTGGTTTATTGGCATGACTTTACAGAATGGTTCTTGATTGCAGGGTTACTGTCAGGACTTTTGAAAGGCCACCACTATGCTTGAAAGCAGATTCAGTGTTGTTGGGTTTAAATGCCTCACATTTTCTCCACCAAATGTACCTTTGGTCATTGTGACCAAACTTAATCTTTGTTTCTTTTAACTATAAAACCCTTCTCTAAACAGGCTTTTTGTCCATGTGATAAGCAACAAATTTGAACCAATACCAATTTTGGAGAGGAGGCTTCTTCTAATACGGCAGCCTTTAAGACCGTGGCAACTATAGACAGTGACACTTGTGTTCCAGCAGCTTCAAATACATAACAAATCTGTTTTGGTGGTTCTTGGATTATATTTGACCCTTCAGATACATTTTCACTCAGCATTAAATGCTGCTACAGTTTTTTTTTTGTGATGTTGGCAAAAAGACCACAGCTTAATCCATGTACTTTGTACTTACAGACAACTGTTTGTATAGATGATCTTGAAAACTAAAGTGAAAATGGTTTCAAGTGACAGTTTATGCTTGGATAAACATGTTCCACTTTCTTATGTTTTCTGTTGTACTTTTCTATAGTAATGCTTGTGGCTGTATCTAATGTTTGCTGTCAAACTATACCTAGTATATGGACACTAAAAAGGCACCAGTTTTGCAATCATAATCCCAAATATGGAATTAGAAGGCTATGCTATATATTAAAAAGACAATTAATAAAAACTGTTCTTTGTATAAATTTAGTCCATTTTTAAAAAACCCTACAATTGTTCTTTTTCTTTGTCAATGTGATCAGGAACAGACGTTAGTCAAACTTTAGGGTGTTAATTTAATCCAGTGGCTTATTCCTTACAATGAAGCCTTCAAGCCCCTGTAAGCACTTTAAAGATTGCTGGTTAACAATGTTCCAACAAATATTAATTTATAGCAGATCATTTTTTCTTCTTGGATCATGTGAAATCAAATAGAAGTTACATCCCAGCATAAGAGTGCAGTTTGGGATTTCTTGGCAAAGACATTTCTTCTACTTTGCTGGCAAGTTATTCCTCTTTATATGGGCACAAAGAAGTCACCAGCTGTAGTCAACCATAACAGCAGGCAATGCCATAAAACTTTGAACCCCTCTTAAATCCTAATAAATTAAATGCTGTATTTATATATTTAACCCAACATATTTTGTCAAATTTGAAAAAGTTCTACATAAAGTTTGTGGTCCAATCATTCAATCAGAGAACAAGAACGGTTGCAGAAATAAAAAATAAATACATTTATTTAAAGTGTATTTAAACTTTTGGTGTTTTTTTTAAAACTTTAATCAGAATTTGAATTTCAGTTTAAGGTTAATGAGTAATGACATTATGCTAAACTTGTATTTAAGTTTGAGCATCTCTGACTTGCTGTAATGTCTTTGATTAACAGGTACCATGGAGAAAGACTCTGGTCTTTGTAAGCCAGTGGGCATTAATCAGACATCATCCAACCAAACATGCCTAAAATATGAGGGACATGCCCACTATGCAGTGTTTCCCATCCTCCTTTTAGGCCAGCTATTGCTTGGTATTGGTGGGGTTCCTATTCAGCCCTTTGGTATTTCGTATATTGATGATTATGCAAACAAGAAGAATTCACCCTTCTATCTCGGTAGGAACTCATACATATGTGTACATAAGTATTTGTTTCAATTAAGAAGTAATATAGTACATAGTAATAGGTAACTGTTATCAAATACTTTTTTCCTGTAATACATTTGAGAAACAGATGACACCTAACAATCACATAACATTTACCAGTTTTATAACAATGTAGTTACTTAAAAAACTTATCACATCGGCAAAATGCTTATTTCTTTATTTTCAACAGGAATACTTTTTGCATTAACTGCGATTGGACCAGCATTTGGTTACCTAATGTCATCCTTCATGCTTCGTTTATATGTTGACTTTAACACAATGTCTTCAGGTAAAGTACACTTTTTCATGCAAACCCAAATTATGTATCATAACACACACTTTCAAACATTGCAAAGATTTTTGCCTCCCAATGTGTTGAGAATTCTGGGACATTACTCAGACAGTTTGCTGCCCAGTTTGCATAGCTTAGTATAAATACCCATATATTTAGAATTTGTACCTGAAGTATCTAGTAGCTGTTTAACATTTTACCTTACCATGTTTTTGTTCATTATTATGCATAAATTCAATCAAACTATCTGTGTTTAGACGAAATTGTTCTGAAAAGAGGGGATCCCAGATGGGTCGGAGCTTGGTGGTTAGGTTTCCTTCTAGCTGGAACCTTCCTCTTCCTTACTTCCCTGCCATATTTGTTTTTCCCCAGAAGCATGACAACACAAGTAGGTCTGCAATATCACTTATTGTCAACAATTAGCCATGTGCACTAAATAGTCAAAAGAATATGGACACAACTTCTATGTAGTTGAATGGGTCTTTTTTCCACATTTCCATAAATAACAAATAAATAAAGTCAACCATACAGCCATGTCATCTCTGTAGACAAATATTGGTAGTGGAATGGGAAGAATATGACATATGATTCTATAGTCATAGATTCATAGCGAGGCACCTTTTTTAATGAAGTTCCTTTGCTGTTCTACCAGAACTGTGTCTTTGTACTCAAAAGCAAGGTCCATAAAGATATCATTACAAGAAGAATTCTTGAGTGTGGAGCAGCTCTATTGGCATGCAAAGAGTCCCTAATTCTATGTTATTTGGATAAAATTGGAACGTTGATTGCAAGTTAGGCTTTCTCATCCAACTTCAGTGTCTGACAGTACAAAAGCTGGTTAGAATGGGCACAAATTTCCACAGACACATCTTGTGGATGGCCTTCCAAATGTGTCAGAGCTGTTATACCTACAATATAGGGTGAGGGTAGCCTTGTTTTTGGAATTGAATGTCCAACAAGCTCAAAGTCCAGCTGTTTGCATACTTTAGGCCACATAGTGTAAAGATCATTGTGATTTATTGCACTTTTGACACTGCTTATTGTCTCAATATCAAACAAGCAAGAGAAAGTAGGTCATGTAAGCTCTTGTGCATGTGCACAAAAAGTGAAAGCATTCAAAGAAATTCAAGAAAATGGAAGGTGGCCAAGCAGGAACACTATTGCTCAACAGGATGCCTGATTAAATGTCATGATAGCATCCCGAGAGACGCAGGCTCAGTGCTGGGAAGAGGGAAAGTTAGAAATGATGTACTGGATAAAGTGTGGCCCAAAACTGAAAATGAAAATGGTTTTATTTAGAATTTTTATTAAATTTATTTTTAATTACAAATCATATATTCAGAATAACAGTTTGAGTTTAAAGTGAAAGCTTTATAAAATCTGTGAATTTGGTTAAAAATGTTATTTTCTTTGTACAAGATCAGATTTGCCACCAAATCATGGTATGGGGGTGCATCAGTGCTCATTTCATGGTAGTGGTGGTAAATTCGGTTTATTTTATGGACTCAGGTTAATCTGAGTCACTCAGTAATGTGATCCGGTTCACTTGAGTCACTTGAGTCATCTGTACTGACATCTTGATTGCGATTGATTTACTGCATGAAAATGCATCCAAATATCACTTGTCTTCCGTGCACTCATCTTCTGTAAATCAATCCTGCTCTCTTAATTCTTTTGGCACATCACACTTCTCTTATCAGTGACAAGTTGACACTTTTTTCCAAGTGGAATCTAGATCAGGGGGGATAGGGACAAAGAGGGGGGAGAGGGGGTGGATTCACCTACCAATCAGATGGGTATATTAATTGGTCAAGGGTTTAAGGGGGACGGTCAACAACAAATTGCCATGGTAAGTTGACCCAGTCAGGCAGCCACAGTGGCACCAAAACAAACAGTCAATAAATTACCATGAGGGAAGGGCTATGATACTCCTTAAGTGGTAACAGTACTAAAGTAGCCTGTAAGCATTTGCATTTTAATAATAATATAACTATATTTTGTTGTTGTTTTGCTTACAAGAAAATATGCTGCATTACAAATCTATACCTTGACTACTGATGATAATAATAATAGCATGTGCATAAAATCAGCCACATAACAAACACCGGTGTGTTTAACCACTTATTTATTGGAATATTTAACTTATTACTTAGATTCAAATCACAGTCCACATTGTTTCCGGTGAGTCTACTCACTCGCCTTGTGTACTTAGCAGCAGCCAGTCAGAGTCATAGGATCCAGAGGTAATTGAGACCTCTGACTCGTGATTCCTGATTCAGTACGAAGATTCGAATCATTAACCCGGGTGATTCAGAAACCGCCCAGCTCTATTTCTCCTTGCATATGACTAAAGGTACCATTGATGCAGAGGTGTATATAAGGATTTCAGAAAAATATATGCTGCTGTTAAGGTCCATGGTTGTTTTAGCAATGCCAGGCCTCATTCTGCACTAGCTACAACAGTACATTTTTTTAGAGTGTGTGTGTGCTTGATTGGCCTGCCTGCAGTTCAAATCTGGCTCTTATTGAAAATATATAAGCATCAAGAAGGGAAGAATTGGTCAACAGCATCCACAAACTGTTGAGCAGCTAAAATAGAAAGAATGGGCAAAGATTCTACTTGCAAAACTTAAACAGTTAGTATCCTGATGTAACGTGGCGGCCACTGAATCCCTTCGGCAGTGAGTCACATTAAAAGTCGTGTCCTTCTGTGTTTCCATTTTGGCCGGTAGATGGGGCACAGAGGCGCTGATGATTAATGTGTCAGTTTCTCTTGCTTGACAATGCCTCATATTAATTTGCTACCAGTGGAAGTTTTTCTATATATCACATTTTTTTCCGTTCACATTTGCCAGTTCCTCTGTCTGACCATGATATCGGGATGCTTGTTCCGGTCTTGTTCTCCACTGGCGTGCAATGGCAGCACACTGATCTCTTTCTGGGAACTCACCCGGTGTTGTGGTGTTTTAGGATTCATGATGTTGATTTTTTTTTTTAGAACCACCGATTTGTAATTTGATTTACTATTAATTAATTTTTGATACTTGATATTGTGTAATACTTTTTCTTGTTTTGCCTTTTCAGGAAAACTGTGAAGCCCCTGCAGAACCCAAAGTGGAGAAGCCAATAGAAAAGAAGGAAGCTCCACAAGACACTATGAGGGAACTTTCGCTTATCCAGTTCCTCAAAAGTGAGTTCAGCTGAAGGGAAAAGGATAGTGTACATGCTTTTAAACAGGGCAAACCACAAAACATGGTGACAGTAAAGCATATATTATTGCTAGATATTACATACAATACCATGCATAATTTCTGTATACAAAGATTGTCAGTAAAATGGTTGCTACTAAAGACCTTAGTGTTTTTAAAGTAGCCTTTTAATGGTATATGACCAGTCCAATGGGTTTGCCAGTTTCTTCAATTACTTCTCTTCAGCTGCCTAGGTCAACTGTTATCCAATCTAGGAGGAAGTGTTTATCAGTAGCCTCAAGGATTTTGATTTTATACATTTAATTGTTCACACACGTCTGGCCATGTAGTTCATGTTTAATGTTTATTTTGTAAGTATTAAATATAATGGAAGAAACTGGAAAATACATAGTGCCAAAACCACCTTGGTACAATCTACAACAAACATTTATTCTAGTTCAGGCTCTGCAATGCAATCTAACCCAATGCATGTAATTATTTTCTGGTGTGCTTTTTACAGAATTTCCACACATTCTGTTAAGAACGCTGAGGAACCCCATCTACCTTTTGGTGGTGCTGGCCCAGGTGAATCTGTCAGCCATGGTTGCTGGACTGGCCACATTTATGCCAAAATTCATTGAGAGACAGTTTTCACAAACAGCCTCATTCTCCAACATGATGATCGGTAAGATGATAAAGAAAATGCTTTATGATAGAAGCAGCTGTATTTAATACGTCTTGATAAAAGGAAACAAGGACATTTTTAGAAAATGATTTTCTTGATTTTAAACCTATCCAGTGATTTGGCACTGTGCTCTGGGTCATTATCTTTCTGAAAGAATAAACTTCCTCTTCAGTTAAAGCTTTCTGCCAGAGTTAAGCATGCCTTTTAATCTAAGATCAGTCTGTACAATGCACCGTTCATTGTCACTACAACATCTACCCATAACACAATGCTACCACTGACATGTATTGCAGTGGGAATAATTTTACCTGGCTGATGTACCTTGTCAGTTTTATATCATAAGACTTTTTTTTTTTAGGAATGTAAGTGCTTTTTTTCAACTGGAACTGCAAGCTTGTATTTGGTTAGTACATGAATATCACCCTAGGTTGCAGTGAGTTGGCAGTTCAGTTAAAGTGACAGTAGACCAGCTAGAAGGGTACCCATTATAATGTCACAACTGATTCCAACTAAGTTTAGAGGGGTAGACTGAACTAGGCATTGTGGCTGTAGCTTTTATTTTTTTTAAACTTTTCTTTCACTATACTGTGTTCTAGGTATATGTATACTGTACTTTAAAATTGTAAAATGTTGTAAAGAATACTTTTTATAGGTTAAATGGTAAAGCTTACAATATTTAAAATGTAAAACAAATACATTGGAATAGTGCAGGGTGCTGAATACTTTTTGTATAACTAAAATGCAAATTTAATCTGTGTTACCTTTAAATGGTTAAAAAACATTTTCATAATCAGTTGAAGATTAGTTCAGAGTTAGGGCAGAGCTCTTCAGAAATGTAATGGACACAGCATCCCTGAGGTTTTCATGGACATTGTTCTTTAGAAAGAAAGTACCAATAAAAAACTATTAAGCACAAAGGATGTCAACAGTTTTAATGTCTGGTCTGTTTTGTCCTTGCAAAAAACAAAGAAAAGCAGGCAAAACAGCAAGTAAACCAGGGATCTTATTACATTTAGAACATGAACACTCAATTGTTGTGCCAGGGATTTTTAAATAAACATCTGAGCTCTTTTTTGTAAATTAGTAACCCGTAACCCGTAACAAAAAAATACCCATAGTCCATGTAAACAAAACTGTAATTGACATAGACTTATAGAAAAATAAAGTTTATAAGCACAGCAAAATGTAGATTTTGACAACTGAAAAGTGAAAGTCAGTCATCTCCAAAAGCCCCCTGAAACAATTCCAAAGGTCATATCAGCTCATGTCAAAACAATAACCTAGCAAAGCAAAACCAGATGTTGAATGCCTAACAGACATTGGAGAACAAATAATCTTTGTTAATGAGAGAACAATGTGAACCAAATCTGGTTTCACCTAACAAAACATGCATAATTTAGCTAAATCTGATTAACACATACATCTGAAAATATAGAACTTTATTTCACTTAATTAGTCACAAATTAAATAGAGATAAATTTAGTTTTTAAGTGATGCTTTGGACATTTGCTGTTTTAAAGGTATGTGTTATTTCTTTGGTAAATCAACATGGTCATAGATCACTTATTTTGAATATGGTGAGGTATTTTTCTTAATTGTATTGTGTAAATATAAACAAATGTCAAATTGGATGCAACACTCCAAAAAAAGAATACAAATTGTTAAATACAAAAGTTTTGCAGGTGAATTGTTTGCCATTTTTTGGTTGATACAAGGCTTTAGCTTCTCAACAGTCCATGGTCTCTTTTGTCTGATTGTCCTTCATAATGCACTCTACATTTTCAAGAGGAGACTAGACTGCAGACAGGCTAGTCAAACAAAGTGTAAACTGTAAGTATGCTCAGGTATCAGATTGGTAAAATTAGAATTTATGTTTTTCCCTCAGGTGGATTGAGCATCCCATCAGCCATGATAGGAATCATGGCCGGAGGTATGATCTTGCGCAGATTAAATCTGTCAGTTAAGGGCTCTGCGATCATGTGCTTCGGAGCTGTGCTAATGGCTCTCATCTTTGCCATGCCACTTCTTTTCCTTGGTTGTTCAACACAGAAGATTGCTGGAATCTACCCTGTCAATTATGGAAGGTAAAATGTCATGTACTGGATGTTATAATTTAAAACAACTTTTTCTCTCTGTGGTCTTGTGCTGTGTATAGATTTGTGGCAGAGCTGTAATTGCTGCTTCAGCTTTACAGTATTTGCACTGAACAGTTCTAACTTGCCAGAGCTTTGACCAGAAAACATGTTGTAAAGATGCTATTCTATGTTCAAAGTCCCACAGATTTAAGAACCATTCAGAGGGTAAAAGTAAAAGAATGATCTTTAATTTGTTCCTGCTGTGCTTAGTGCTTAGCATTACCAATGCTGCTTTTGTTTCTTTGCTGTAACTAAAGCAGCTTTGTTTACCAGGGCTGTCTCACTTCCAAGTACATTCTTGTCCATTGTTTAATGAATGTGGTGCAAGCTGACAGTTTAACACATGTGCTGCTGTTTTTATGATTGTAATTTAGTTATCATAAAAATCTGCCTTCTATTTACATTGTTATTCGTATTTTCTTTTACCTCCTGGACTTAATGTAAATGAGATAATAAGTAACATGGGAGCAGATTCTGATAACTGAGACCTCTAATGACTTGATATTGGCATTGACTGTTACAATAAAACATGTATGTAAAAGTATTCCTTGCTATTTTTGTACAGCCTTAAAAACCATGAGGCTTGCAACTTGACATGTTCCTGTTCTGATGAAGCCTTCAAACCTGTGTGTGGTTCTAATGGCGTAGAGTTCCGCTCTCCCTGTCATGCAGGCTGCGGGACTGTACTCAACTCAGAAATGGTAAATTCTATAAAATTCTCTATAAAAGTCAACTGTAATTAACATGTGTACATTAATTGAATGTTTAGCTCTATTGCAGCAGTACAAAAAGTATTTAGTAATACATTTAAAATGATGAATGGACTCTATCAGTGGTTGGTTTTGGAGTCCACCGGTTGCAATATTTTTTTTAATTGGACATAATTTGGAAAGGCCCAATTGATCTGTAAGGGCCAACAATGTCATGAAATCAATTGATCTTAAACATTGGAGAAGCCTGGCTGGCCAAATTAGGAATGACAGTAGGGCCTTTGTCAACAAGGTAGAAATGAACCCAATGATCACTTTAAAAGAGATACAAAAGTTCTATGCAGAGAAAGAGTATTACTTGGATGAACAACCATCTCTGCAGAACTTGATGAATCGGGTCTTTATGGCTTAGTGGCAAACACAAGAACACATTTTCACTTAGTCATTATGGATGATTAAATGTAGATTGGTGGGTAAAAATGGCAGTTATACTCATTCAAAATCAAATTTACTGCACAATAAAATGTACAAAAAGTTAGGAAGCCTGGAAAATGTTTTATGGTTTCTAGAAGTGGAAGAAGATCACCCTTTTCATCTACAACCACAGGCTCTAGTGCTAAGAAAACAAGCCACCACTAAATGTAAACAAAATTCCAACATTGAACTGTTGCAGAACTGGATCTCATCCTCCTACGAAAATGGCCAGCAAAGCATTTACAAAATATGGTTTTATCTTCACTGAGATCATAAGCAAACATATTCTGCTTACTAATAAGACACAAATGTAACATACTGATACATTATTCAAGTTCAGGCTAGACATGTGTACATTTTTGGACTTGAATTTGTCTAAAACAAGATTTGTAGGATATTCAATGTTCCACATGAACAGATCTCTTTAGGTTATAGCATCTGAACTAGATAAGGTATCTGATTTGTAATAATGAAAGACCATTTTAGAACTTTAGTAAAAGACCTGTTTATAATGGTGGTATTATTACAAATAACATCATGGATTTGACTCACTCACATCTTCACAGCTATAAGTTAATTTGCAACAACACTAGATACCAGTCAAGTACATTTTTGAAGGTAGTTTTGAAGGTAAGTGCAGTCTTCATGACTTGCTTCCACAAACTGCAGTGCTAAAAAATAACAGGCCACCACTAAACACAAAGTTCTGGCTTTGAGCTTTTGCAGGAGTATATCATATCCTCCCCCACATTCCATCCAGTCATGTGCACGGCTGTGCTCTCCCACACTGGGAGCTGCTGACCATTACATTAAGACAGAATCTTTAAAGTACAATGTGTACTTTTATGTTCTAAAAACTTTACATCCAGTTGCAATGTGGTTGCAGGAATCGGTATGATTGTGATTTTTGGAATGACCTGGATTTCTTCATCAGGTCATAAAATGTGTTTTAAGCTTTACCCTGGTCATATAACAAATGTTATCCTCTTGGGCAGTCACTATGTACCCTGGCACTGTTCTCTTAAATTTCCCAATACAAATATCTGTTCAAGTTCACTGTGTTTATTAAGACATCTTACAGCTGTCTCAGCAAAAATGCGGTAAAACATTCCCAAACCATTTTTTTCCGTTTGTCACAGCTGGGGTTAGATTTTATTGCAGCATTGTACATCCAGTTTTGTTTAATATATCCATAGGACATTTTAGAAGCATTGTGGAACCCCAGGATGGGTAAATGTGATTGTTTGATTTTTTGGCAAAGCTGTTATTTTCTCTATGCTGTTCTTGAACCATTTTGTGTTTTTCCCCACTGACCAGTACTGGTCTGTGGCCTGGCAGTTGGGGACCACTGTCGTAGACTATGAATTGAAATAGAATTGTTGGTGGGTTGCTGGTTTAAACAGTTTAGGTTTTAGTATTTAAAGATCATACCACATGTTTTTGTGTAATGCAGAAATCCAACAACACTTTTCAATCCATTGAAGCTGTTTTGTGTATATCACAGAAGTCAGACTTTGGTTAAGAAGGACAAGATACAGCAGAGTTTAGCATTCAGCCATATTTAGCTAATTGGTAAGGCATTCATAAGCTAATTCTGGTATGTTGGAAGTGGAAAAACAAGTAAAAACTGAGTTTGCCATCCCTGGTGTACATGCATAGTTACATAAAGTATTCAGTGAACCAACCATATTTGTGAATTTATTTCTACATGGAGGGTACAACATTTGCCAAAGTAATCATCCAACTGGTAGAGCTGCAAGGCAAGTGTGATTCAGATCAAACATTAATCAACAATGAAAGTACATTTCTCCACCTTACTGACTAAACCTGTTTTATTTACATATTTATTCGAATTCATGTTACTTATCAATATCATCTCATTTTTCAGCAGAACTATACAGACTGTGCTTGTGTGGGGTCTAATGGTTCACCGAATTATGCTGTAGTTGGAAGCTGTGGGAATGGCTGCTCTCATCTTATTATCCCCTTCATGGTTTTGTCCTCACTTACATGTTTCCTGGCATCTCTTTGTCAAACACCATCATTTATGATGATCCTCAGGTACTTGTTTTATACTATGCTTTACTGGCCTCTTTATTAGGAACACATATCATGTTAACACTCATTGTGTATAGAGGTGTAGAGTTAGACACTAGAGTGATTTTCTTTTTTCATGCACAGTGCGTGGTTATCTTCCCCTAGTCTTTTACCAGTGGACGCTAACATTGGCCCACCACCGAAAGAACATTTGTTGTTTTTGGTTTTCAGCTGCTTCAGTGCTAAAACTTCAAGAAGGGAATCTGTGACCTAAAGCTGAATAGGAGTTGAATGATTCAACAAAACATTGCTTTAGTGATTTGGATTTGGACTTTTAGATTTTAAATGAGATGATGTGGCTTTGAACTACAGTATAATTGCAATTACACCCTAATTCCAATAACATTAAAACATCTCGTAGTTGTGCTGCTTTCAACTAAATACCTGTATAACACTTTATCTGTGGTACCACCTTTCTTAAAAATGTAGGTGTAGCACACAGAGTTGTTTCCTGTAATCCTGGCATAATTATAGACTAACTCTGAAAATGATACATACAGATGAGCACTGCCCTAGTTTAAACAATATGTTTTTACCCGTGGCAATAATGTGTTATGTACCCAAGGTCTGGCACCTTTTTACTACTTTGACTTTTTACACCATAACCTTTATTTCCCAGTTTACTTTTTGTATTTTTTTGCTTATAATTTTTAACAACATATAGTACATAGATATGTCCTGTACACATATGATAAAAAAGGAAGTAATATTAAAGCTTAAAAAAGGAATTTATTCTCAGTAAAATAGCTCAGCAGTTGCCATTGTACAGAATAAAGCTAAATGTAAACATGTAAGATTTAGAAAGTGCCCCCGAAGAAACTGCTTGAAGAAAGAAAAACAACTCTTGATTTCCCATGACCAAGATCATGTTTCTAATATGCCTCACCTTCAGCATGCCCTTACAAGTCTGAGATAAACTTCTTTTAAAGATCCTGTCTTCTAGATTTTGCATTTCTTGCCAGAATAAAAAAGCAGTATGGGCATTTCTACTTACGGTTGGCAAATACAAATACAGAACAGAGTCTTACATTTATTACCAGAAATGTGATTAATCATACATTAAAGCACTTTTAAAGGCACGTCACCTGCCTGCAGTCCTTATGAAATGTGTTTAAACTATAACGAATCTGCCAGTTTGGGTAAGATTCTTTGTTTGCTTTTTGATAATACTTTTAATTGCAATTTTAATAACTGGGAACAGGGATTTTATTCTTAGCCTCATGAACATTTAAGAAATGAGACTGGGCACTGATTAAAATTAAATTAAAATGGAGTATAAATCTGAAAATAGTGATTGTACTACAATTAGTCCTAACATTAAATGAAAAAGCCAATCACTTGTAAATGGTAAAAAGATGCTCCTCAATATTCCTGCATAAATGAATTGTAAGAGCTGAACTATAATAACTTTGGAGTAGGAAAGTAGTGCCAAAGATGAGCTGTTCTGATTCAGGAGATCAGTAAATATGTAAAGGATAAACTTGACCTTATGAGAACTTTGTAGTTGATATTAAACCTAACAGTGAGCTAGTAACAAGATGGGCATATTATGATTTGACTTTTTTTCCCCCCTAAAGCTTAGAGACAGCAAGGCAACCAGCCAGAAATATGTTGCAATAGTTTAATCCAGAGGGTATAAACATGTACTTACACCGACGAGGCATAACATTATGACCACTGACAGGTGAAGTAAATAACACTGACGATCTCTTCATCACGGCACCTGTTAGTGGGTGGGATATATTCGGCAGCAAGTGAACATTTTATTGTCAAAGTTCATGTGTTAGAAGCAGGAAAAATGGGCAAGCATAAGGATTTCAGTGAGTTTGACAAGGGTCAAATTGTGATGGCTAGAAAAAAATCAAATTGTGATGGCAAAACTGCAGCTCCTGTGGGGTGTTCCTGGTCTGCAGTGGTCAGTATCTATCAAAAGTGGTCCATGGAAGGAACAGTGGTAAACCGACGACAGGGTCATGGGTGGCCAAGGCTCATTGATGCACATGGGGAGCAAAGGCTGGCCCGTGTGGTCCGATCTAACAGACGAGCTACTGTAGCTCAAATTGCTGAAGAAGTTAATGCTGGTTCTGATAGAAAGGTGTCAGAATACACAGTGCATCACAGTTTGTTGCGTATGGTGCAGCGAAAGGGGGACCAGCACAATATTAGGAAGGTGGTCATAATGTTATGTCTAATCAGTGTATTTTACAGCATAATGTAGAGAAATATTTTTCTTAATTTTGCTTAACATTTAAAAATATAATTGTTAATTTAGAAATGTCCCATGTATGTAAATCACTTAATAAACAAACTCCAAATGTTAAACTCTGGTTCTTAAGTTCCTTAGTGAAATCAGTCACCCTATTTTGCACATGGTGTAAAACCAGAAGACATTTGCTGTTCGCTGAGCACAAGTAATGCTTAAAAATGTATTCTTATATTTGTTTCTTTTGTGTTTATGAATTATAACTTTTGCTTATGACATAACTATTATTAAAGATACTGGTTGGTCTGCTTTTATCTTCAAGCAACAGTTTCACATTTGTTTGTGTCCTTAATTTTACCCAGGACTGTAAAACCCGAAGACAAATCATTTGCCCTGGGAATCCAGTTCATGCTCTTCCGAGTACTAGGTCAGTGCCAAAAAAACACACCCAACTAAAACATGTATGCTTCTGTTATGAAACACCTGACTAAAGGTTTAATAGCAGTTAGAACACCCTTATATTTACTGTAACAAAGACACTGATGACAGTAAAATAACAGTTCTGTATCCTTTACGCAGTGTCGTGATCTTGTTTTGTTCTGCAAAATTGCCATGAAAGCACACAGCGATCCTGAAACCAGCTTGACCTGATATCTTTTCACATCTGTTAAGACAGCAGGATTAGCGGGGCAAGTTTCAGCAATGTGAATACAAACAATATATTTAGTTTTGAAAAATGACACTAAAGGCCAAAGTCAGCACATGGTGAAAATTTAAAACAGTTATTAGCTGCATTGTTTAATAATATGGGGATTTTGAGACTTATCTGCCAAATATTTTGGTAGGTAATACCAGTCCCTCTAAAATGTGATGATTTACCACATCACAAAATGTAATGTAATATCACAACAAAAGCAGTAATGCCATTAAGCACAAATCTCTATTTCTAAAACATATCACTGGTCTAAATACTTGTTATTTAGCAATTTAGTACACGGTGCTTTGAGTAGTTGTAAAGTAAAAGATAAAAAAAAAGATCAGATGTAGTTGATTTCCTGAATATCTTTAATCTTCATCGCTGTTCTGAGTTTTTTAGCATAAAGGCGAGTAATGGGAGTAATAGGAGTTTGTTCTTAACTTGCTGTCAGTTACACTGTATAGTGGTGCCAATTCAAAACTAAAACATACACTTCTATTACTACTTATGTGGCGAGTTAGTACTTCGGACAACCCTGATCTAAGCAGTGCCTAGTCAGTAGTGCCAGCTATCTGTAAGAGACTCTGAACTTGACAGCAAACTAAAAGCAATTAATAAACAATAAGCAATTCATTTGGAATTTTCAGGGTGACTTTTAGCAGAGCACTCACTTTTTTAATAGTTTAAAGTTATGTACTTTAACATAAATTGTAATTAAAAGTTTTAAAAATGTCACGTTGTATTTGTACAATGTGATATTATGTATTTTTTAATAAAAACTATGTTGAATTTGTCTCACTGACAGCATTTCTCCCAGCACCTGTGCTTTATGGAACTGCCATTGACTCGACTTGTATACTGTGGGGAAGTAAGTGTGGGAAGAAAACCTCTTGCAGTTACTACGACCTAGATTTCTTCAGACAACGGTAGGACAATCTGCCTTAACAGCAGTGTTACAGTTTTTTTTATTTATTTGGTACCCCTTGTTGATTTTTTAAATAAAAAGAAGAAAACAACCTGCAGCAAACTATTTTTTTTTAAATATGTGTTTTTTGCAAATGTAATGTACAGTTACTTTAAATGTAATTTATTAACTAAATGTTTGATAAATAAATATAAAACGCATAGTCATTGTGTCATGTGGAAAAACTAAAATAAAGACAGGACACCAAAAAGATTGGGAAAGCTTATCACACACTTTTCTCTAACCCAGCCAGAGTTAGTGAAAGTCTGTTTGCTGTGAAGCCTGCTTGTTAGTTTCCTGAAATAGCTTTTAGTCGTCCTGTCAAATTATGTTATTAGAATTGTTGTGTGCTATTTATTAAGGCAGTAAATGTTTGAATGTTAATATGCTTTATGTGAGGATTGGTCCACATTCTATAAGTGACCAATATAGGAATTCATGTAATTTCTAAGGTTCACAAGTTTGCACAAATGCATGTATACCTTCAGTATATACAAGTACAGTACTGGTTTACTCTTTAATTTTGCAATAGACACAAAACTAACATGCACTTAAACAGGACAATGGTAGCCTAGTGGGTAGAGCTTTGAGCTATCAAATGAAAAGTTGAGAGTTCGAATCCCAGCTCTGACATGCAGCCACTGTTGGGCCCTTGAGCAAGGCCCTTAACCCTCTCTGCTCCAGGGATGGCAGACCCTGCGCTCTGACCCCAGCTTTCAAACAAGCTGGTATACTCAAAGAAAGAATTTCAGTGTTCTGTACATCTGTGTATGTAATGTTCTATTCTATTCTATTGAAGATGCTCAAACAATTTTTAATCAAACAACTACTTAAGTCATGAGCCTGGGTGGCCACTTGTACTTTCACTATAACATAGCTTACCCCAGGATGCTTCAAACAACCTTCATGTATTATTCATACAAAAGAGAACAAAGCATTTACCATATACAGATTGGATACAGATTAACATAAACTACACCAAGTTCTGTGTCTATAAAAGGATATCCTTCCTAAGTAACACAATGTCTCTTCATAATCATAGCCTGCGTTCTTACTATATCTCTGTGGTCATCTCAGAGTTCAACTCTAACCCAGGATTTATGTGCATGCATAACCCCAAAGGTCTCCTCACTCCCGTATTCATGTATCAAACCACATCTTGTCTGTGCATCTTCAAAGAGAAGGCTGACAGCAAATTCACTCTTTCTTTCTCTCTCACACACTAGAATCTAGAATCTTAATAAAAGTCTTACTTGCTAAACATGTATAAAAATTTCAACACATGTTGTTTATGAAAATGAATCTGACATCTTTCATTTTTTTTATTTAAGATTCCTGGGACTGCAGACATTTTTCGTGTTTGGTGGCCTGGTGTTTTTTTTCCTCTCCTTTTTAGTTTTGAGGAAAATGGCTTCATTCCAGCAGAAACCAGCAGATCAAATGAACAACATATCCCTATGTGAGAAAGAACAGGAAAGAAAAGACTCTAAACAACATTTGATTAAGTTAGATGAAAAAAATGGCAAATTAGGAGCTGTGTGAGTATGAGGAGTGAAAATGAGTTGGTGTCAATTTAGCATTATTCCAACTGCAGAAAAAAGAAAGCTTTAAGTGTATTGTGCTCGCTATGCTTTCCAGTCCATTCAGCAATGTAAACTGTAGTTTTTGAGTGGGTACATTTCATGAGACAGAAACAATCCTAAATGTGAACAAGGAGCTGCTGTGAACAGCTGTTGTCTGTATGTCATAATGAAACTAGTTAAATACTTTATCAAGAATGTGGAAGTGCAGTATATGTACTTCAGTTGTTGCTGTTGTGCTAATAACCAAAATGACACACTGTGAAGTCAATGTAGCCTTCTTTCTTTTTCAAATCATTTATTGCATTTATATATTGTAACTAAAGGTGAGTAGGGTAATCAAAATGTTATTTAAGTACCTTTTGATTACCTTTAACTTAACATATAACATCTTACCAACTAAACAAGTATAACATCTTTCATGTAAAGTTACTATCTAAGCTTCACATATACCAGCCAATCAAATTTCTTTTTATTATGTATATCCCCGGAACCCCAAAAGGACAAGGTTATGCAGTATTTTTATTGTTTGACTCTATTTGACTTTATAAATACATCAGTCTAATGATGCAAATTGATACTTTGACAGAACTTTTACTGTTTGTATCATTGCAATTAAGTTTATGGCAGCTAAGTTAAGAGGTAAAATTTGCATCCAATTGCATAAAATATACTAATAGTTGTGCATATTATAAAAACAGGTATGCTATTTTTAAATGACTATTTTGGGAACATAAAGTATAAATAATTGTCTTTACAAAAATAAAATAACCAAAAATATACCTGCAATTTAAATGAAGTTTATAAGGTAAATGTAAAACTGTATAAACAAATACATTCCTGCCCATCTTTATTTTTACATCAAACTAGTTACAAATGTTTAAAAGATAGAGTAGGTGTGCAATATGGGGTTTAGAACTAAATGATTTTTTGTTGCTGATCATAAACAGGGCATTGATTAGTAACTCTGTTAAGAGGTGATTTTTGGTAACTTTTATGCAAAATGCATATTCTTTGCTAAACATGAGGAAAGTCTCACTATTTTTGGTGAAATGTGTTTTATATATTGCAACTTTGTTAATACTGTTTTATTAATGACATACTATGCTAACAATTGAGTTTCTTCTTTTTGGTCTGGTAACTTTTTACACATATACATTTTAGTGCATGTGTATTGTGTAGTCTTTGCAGTCTTTTGCTTATCGAAACAAATTTTTCTAATCCTTAAAAATTAGCTAATGAACATTTTTTCTTAACTGTGACAAGCACACCACAACAAAATGTGAAAAAATTTATACTAAATATTATTTGTCACGAGTTTACAAGAGATTATACTGTAATGTCATTATTTGTCATATATAAACATTTTTAAAAGGCTAAACGTGTTATTTTAGCCAAAATGTTCTATTAAGTAAAGTGTCCAGCAGCAATGTTTGTGTACTGACTGATGATTGATGTATAATCTTAATGCTTTAATCAAGCATAAAAACACTGACATACTCACCCAGTCACAGGGGGTTAAAATAATATAAATAAAGTTTAAATAATTATCATCAGTATATTAAGCTTTAGTAGAGGACATATGAACCTTGTTGGGAAGCTAAAAGTAAATGAGCCATTCTGTAATAGTCACTGTTTCTCATGTAAGTGGGTTTGTATTGTATTGTGTATTTTCATTTATATGCCAATGTTGTTACATGTATCTTGTAAGAAACTTTTTATACAAAAATAAATGTTGTGAAAATCTTCTTTTCATGTTCTACTTTGCAAAGTCCTGGAACAGTGCCATTTCCAGTCATCTGATCGTAATGCAGTAAAGCACATTTGAGATAGTACAAGCTGGAAAGTACAAAGCTGTTCCCAGAATACAGTGCTCATAAAATGTAACTGAGGTCAAACATGGTTTTAAGAATTAACTTTAAACTGACATTATTTCATCATGCTCACTTTATGGCAGCCTCTGCAGCAAGTCATGACTCCCTCTCTGAGGTCAGTAATTTTGTTTCTTTTGTATGATATTAGAGAAAAAAACAACTGTTAAATCATTTAATTCTTTTTGTGCCAATTTTGTAAAAGAGAAAAAGAGGGAAGAATGCAAAGCAAATGTGAAAGTTCACATACTCTGTGGAAGTCATTAGCATCCATATGAGCATCTGTTAATGTCTTCAACCATTTGAGTATTTGATTGGAAACAGCTGGATTTGTCTGTTTTATGGTGTAAAAGTGAAAGCTTATCACACAAAACAGATAAGTTGAGCTTTAGCACAGGGCCAACTGTAAAGGAACATGTCATAATGCACATTTACTTCCACTTGTGGGCAGCACGGTGGCTAAGTGGGTAGCACTGTTGCCTCACAGCAAGAAGGTCCTGGGTTCGATCCCCAGGTGGGGCGGTCCGGGTCCTTTCTGTGTGGAGTTTGCATGTTCAGCCCGTGTCTGCGTGGTTTTACTCCGGGTGCTCCGGCTTCCTCCAACAGTCCAAAGACATGCAAGTGAGGTGAGTTGGAGATACAAAATTGTCCATGACTGTGTTCGATATAAACTTGTGAACTGAAGAATCTTGTGTAATGAGTCACTACCATTCCTGTCATGAATGTAAGTGTAAAACATGACGTTAAAACCCAAATAAATAAATACTTCCATTTGCTGTTTTTTGATAAAGAAAACTAGGGACAAATAGGGTCAAAGTATCTGAAATGTTAAGGGCATTAGTACAATTACAGTGTAAAAAGATTTTACTGCTAACTCAGAAATGAGGTAGATAAGGGATTACCATCTTTTGGCGCCACATTCTGGTTTTTGAAGTCATTACGCCTGTTAATTTAATACATTGTTAAACTATTTTATATCAATACCTAATCGATTGATCTTCATGGCTAAATTACAACTTTGTACAGGTTTTAGATGCAATTTCATGTAGTTTATTAACAAAGTTCGGGCAGAGATGTCCAAATCACAATCCGAGGCATCAGACGACAGGCAAACAATACAAGTAGGGTTGCCAACCGTCCCGTAAAATACGGAATCGTTCCGTATTTTGAAACTAAATGTCGCGTTCCGTATTGAACTGATACGGGACGCGCTTTGTTCCGTATTTTTATCAATGGGAGAGAAACGCTGCAGATTAGACTGTTCAATACTAGAGCTGGGCGGTTCCTGAATCACCCGGGTTAATGATTCGAATCTTTATACTTGGGCCAGTGATAGCTCAGTGGTTAAGGTACTGGACTAGTAAACAGAAGGTTGCCGGTTCAAGCCCCGCCACCACAAAGTTGCCACTGTTGGGTCCTTGAGCAAGGCCCTTAACCCTCAATTGCTCATTGTGTAAGTCGCTTTGGATAAAAGCGTAAATGTAAATGTTGTACTGAATCAGGAATCACGAGTCCAAAATCTCAATGAACCCGGATCCTATGAGTCCTCTGACTGGCACAAGGCGAGTGAGCCGACTCACCGGAAACACCTCTGACTCAGATGATTTGGCTGAACCGACTTCACTCCAGTCTATGAATCTCAGTAATAAGTTAAATATTCCAATAAACAGCGATTAAACACACTGGTGTTCGTTATGTGGCTGATTTTATGCACATGCTATTATTATTATTATTATTATTATTATTATCAGCAGTAGCAGTATAGATTAGTAATGCAGCATATTTTCTTGTAAGCAAAATAACAAAATATAGTTATATTATTATTAAAATTATTACAGGCTACTTTAGTACTGTACCACTTATAGCCCCCATGGTCATTTTAAACCCTTGACCCATTAATATACCCATCTGATTGGTAGGTGAGTCCACCCCACTCTCCCGCATGATCAAGATTTTACTTAAAAAAAAGTGTCAACTTGTCACTGATAAGAGAAGTGTGAGGGGCCAAGAGAATTAAGAGAGAAGGATTTATTTACAGAAGATGAGTGCATGGAAGACAAGTGATATTTGGATGCAAAGTGAACCAGATCACATTACTGAGTGACTCAGATTAACCCGAGTCCATAAAATGAACTGAATTTACCACCACTATAAATACTCCGCTGTTTGAGTAGCGCAGTGGGCAGAGCGCATAGTGCACGTTCTTCTGCCCTAGGTTCGAATCCGGCTTAGGGCGAAACTAAAGTAACACAAGCAGGGCCGGCGCTATGGGGGCGCTATGGGGGCGCTATGGGGGTGCTGGGGTGGGCAACGCAGTCCACAACCAGGGCTGCATGTCAGTGTGAAGATGGATTATGTAAAAATGTTGTTTTCACTATTGAGAAAAAAGGTTACATGATGTTCTTTATGTTGTTTTACCTAAAATATGGTTCTGATTTATTATAAAGAATGAAAATAATATATGTTAAACAGCCTAAATAAAACATTTTAATAATGTTCCTATGTCCTAATGCCCCCCCCCCCCCCCCTCAGGTAAACACTTGGCATCCCGCCAGCCCAGGGTGTTCCTTATTTCCAGTTCTGAAAGTTGGCAACCCTAAATACAAGGGCTAGACTGAAGTCGTAGGCTATAAACAGGAACAAGGTGAAAACACACTAAGGCTACTGAACTAATGCAATTTGCTAATGATATTAGAGACCGTAAACTTAGAACAGCTAAATCCAAAACACAATCAATTAACACAAACGGGTGCAAAATAATGAACATAGACAATGCTTGTGTACAGGGGACAGGGCACTGAGCGCATCCATCTTCCATGGCCGCTGTGGATTGTAGGAGCTGCAGACAGGGTTAACTGTTGCATTATTTGTCTGAGGCAAGGATAGAGCATTTATCTTATATAGAGTTCCATCTATACTCGACAAGAGAACATAAATAGTAAGTATAAAGTTTAGCTCTGTCATTTTTGTGTGACACATGAGGAATAAAGTATAAACCAGCCCTTAAAACATGTTAGAATCCACTGCTGGTCGGTCTTTAGGTGCAGCTGGGAGAGGTCCCCTGAATGTACAAGGAAATTAGCAAATTCGAGACAAAAAGGGAATAAAAATTGGACATGGAGACTTTATTACCCTGTTCAAGATGCTTGTGACACGATGTAAAAAATTGCTCTTAATACAAAAATTAAATTCCCCAGAAAATTCCTTGTAACCATACCACAAGTCTCATCTGCAGCTACTGACGACAGACTTGGTGCTAAATCATATTCTATATCCACCATTAAACTCTAGGTTTTTCGAATCTGAACCTTAAATGATTATTAAATAGTTTGTGAAATTGTGTTTTATTTGTTTAAATAGATTATAAAATAAAATAGTGTCTAAGCTAACTACACTACAGATGCATCTCAATAAATTAAAATATCATTGAAAAGTTCATTTATTTCAGTAATTTAATCCAAAAAGTGAAACTCATATATTATTTAGATTCATTATACACAGTGATATATTTCAAGCGTTGATTTCCTTTAATTTTTATGATCATGGCTTACAGCTAATGAAAACCTAAAAATCAGTATCTCAGAAAATTAGAATATTACATAAGACCGATAAAAAAAGGATTTTGAATACAGAAATGTTGGTCTACTGAAAAGTATGTACAGTACTTGGTCAGGGCTCCTTTTGCATGAATTACTGCATCAATGCGGCGTGGCATGAAGGCGATCAGCCTGTGGCACTGCTGAGGTGTTATGGAAGCCCAGGTTGCTTTAATAGCGGCCTTCAGCTCGTCTTCATTGTTGGGTCTGGTGTCTCTCATCTTTCTCTTGACAATACCCCATAGATTCTCTATGGGGTTTCGGTCAGGGGAGTCTGCTGGCCAATCAAGCAGTGATATTGTGGTTATTAAACCAGTTATTGGTACTTTTGGCAGTGTGGGCAGGTGCCAAGTCCTGCTGGAAAATTTAATCAGCATCTCCATGAAGCTTGTCAGCAGAGGGAAGCATGAAGAACTTTAAAAATTCCTGGTAGATGGCTGCTCTGACTTTGAACTTGATATAACACAGTGGACCAACATCGGCAAATGACATGGCTCCCCAAATCATCACTGACTGTGTAAATTTCACACTGGACCTCAAGCAACTTGGATTATGTGCCTCTCCACTATTCCTCCAGACTCTGGGACCTTGATTTCCAAATAAAATACAAAATAAATTTTCATCTGAAAACAGGACTTTGGACCACTGAGAAACAGTCCGGTTCTTTTTCTCCTAGGCCAGGTAAGATGCTTCTGACCTTGTCTCTGGATCATGAGTGGCTTGACACAAGGAATGCGACAATTGTAGCCTTGGATTTGTGTGTGGTGGCTCTTGAAGCACAGACTCCAGCCGCAGTCCACTCCTTGTGAATACCCCCAAATTCTTAAATGGCTTTTTCTTGACAATCCTTTTAAGGCTGTGGTTATCCCTGTTGCTTGTGCACCTTTTTCTACCACACTTTTTCCTTTCACTCAACTGTCCATTAATATGCCTGGATACAGCACTCTGTGAACAGCCAGCTTCTTTAGCAATGATCTTTTGTGGCTTACACTCCTTGTGGAGTGGTAGGCCACATAAAATGACAGAGCGAGGTCAGCGGATGCATAGTGCACAGAGGTCGCCAACTTTCTGCAGAGTCAATCGCTACAGACCTCCAAACTTCATGTGGCCTTCAGATTAGCTCAAGAACAGTGCGTAGAGAGCTTCATGGAATGGGTTTCCATGGCCGAGCAGCTGCATCCAAGCCTTACATCACCAAGCGCAATGCAAAGCGTTGGATGCAGTGGTGTACAGCACGCCGCCACTGGACTCTAGAGCAGTGGAGACGTGTTCTCTGGAGTGACGTGTTCTCTTAGTTCCAGTGAAAGGAACTCTTAATGCTTCAGCATACCAAGAGATTTTGGACAATTTCATGCTCCCAACTTTGTGGGTACAGTTTGAGGATGGCCCCTTCCTGTTCCAACATGACTGCACACCAGTGCACAAAGCAAGGTCCATAAAGACGTGGATGTCTTTATTTTTCTCTCTGAAGTAAGGGATGAACAGCACTAATCTGCCTAAATGCTGCTAAAGGAACAGAAAAGAATACAGAAATGTACTATGTACTATGTACTATGTACTATGTACTATGCTAAATGAACAAACACACAGAAAACAAGCTAATATTTATGTAAGTAAAAAATAGAAATTTTAAAATAAAGTTTACTATGCTAACAGAAGATAGCAGCTGGCCCTCAGATTAGGTAAAGAAACAACACGTGCATTTGAACAGATAGTTGGGTTGATTGTGTTAAAAGTGCTGGAGATAACTCTTTGTGCTGAATCTAAAGGCCTATAATACGTTTTCCAACTGTCTCTTAAAAAAGTGTTTCAGACCTTTCCCAGAAGAAAACACAATTTCAGACTTGCTGGGAAGAGCACATTCTGATTCTCCAAGACTGTTTCAATTTGCTTACACTGAAATTTCCCATGACATATGTATGACTAAAATGCCTTTTTAACTGCTGTTCATTTAGTAAGAAAACACCATCTGTTCTGAATAACAGTTGCATAACCATTCAGCCAGCCAGCTGGACAGATCTGTAAGCTGGACAGATGGTTTTCATTTTCAGATATTTTAGTCTGGGAAAGGTCTGGGAGAGAAATGATCATGGCTGTGTCTGTTGCACACTTCAGAAAATGTACTTTTTAAGCATTAATCTTAAATATTAAAGCTCATTTGATCAAAAATGAGCAGGGCAGTCTGGAGCATTGTCCTGCTGGATAGACCACTGCTCAGAACTGAGAAACATTGTCAGAGCAGAAGAATAATTATCCTAATTATAGAATAATTGTACCTCACCAAATTTGATATGTAGGTGTCGACAGGTCTCTGATGACCAGGTGTTGGGCCATGCTGCAAACTGGTCCCATCAAAGAAGATAACCTTCAGCTTTCTATGGTCCGGTCATTAAGGTGTTTTACATTAATTAACTTTAGCCTGTTTTTTTTTTTTGCTTCTTACTAATGAAGGGCAATTTTCAAGTTCTGCATGACTTAAGCCCTGCCACTAGGATCTATGGCGAGGAAGTTTCAAATCATTCCCACCCTTGTCAGTTTGCCATTTTTATAGTACACTTTATATCATCATACTTAAATGTTACTGGCATTCTAATAAGTTGGCGGTCATGCTGATCAGTGTAATGTCGTTTTTATTATTTGCCAGTCCATAGCTTTGTGCTACCCATTGTCTGCTGCTTAACCAGTGGTGTAACTAGGAGCTCATGAGCCCCAGTGCAAAAAAATTTTTTGGGCCCCCTCAGCAAATTTCAGATATATAAAAGCAATGTGCAGCAATGGGGGGGGCAGTGTGGTGGGGGGTTGAGTTCATGTCGTGGAGGGCCCCCACCTGCCATGGGCCCCAGTGCACCTGCCCCCCTGGTAGTTACGCCCCTGTGCTTAACCTTGTTCTTATGATCCTTTAACTTATTTGGACATCTAGGCCAACTTAGATATTTAAATTACAAATAGCTGCCTTCTAAACAATACGTTTAATTAGAAAAAGAAGTTAAATATAAACAATGTTTTATTTACATTTTACAAAGTTATAACCCTTTTTTGTAGCTTCCAAGAAATGGTGATACATCTAATCCCTTGGTGGAGATGTGAAATTATCAAACAAACAAAAAATTGGCAGCCTCTTTTATTTCCTAATACTCAGACGATGCAGTAGTCTAATATGCTAGCCCTCTCCCGGTGACAGGCCTGAGTTAAGAGTCTCAGCGGTGTAACTGGCTGTGTCTAAGAGAGAAAAAGCCAGATCAGAAGTCACCTTACTGCTGCAGCAACAGTGACCTTAATTGTCTTGTCAGGATGTTGGCATGAGTGGCAAAGGATAGAAAGAGATTTTTTGCTGAGATTATGCTGTGCGTGATCCGCCATGTATGTGTAAGCTCTCTGTTAGAATCCACTGCTAGCAGATGTAAAAAAGCAGCTGGCATCACATGTTTTGGGAAAGGCATGTGCTAGCCTGCATCCCTTCTGGGACCTTTCTGCTGAGGGTGACAAAACAACCAGCAGAGGCTACCAGAGTGCACAGGAAAATTGGGCAAATGCACATTGGGATAATGAAAAATCAAGCCCCACCCTAAGACATTTTACATATTTCTTACATTTTCATATTTTTACACATTGTTTCATTAAATAGATAATCAACCACAAAGACGTTTTGACCCATCTTTAACAAGGAGTCAAATACTTCTAGAGTTTAATATAATTCATATTCTTTGACCCGATGCACACAATTGTAAATATCCCTAAAGAACAGACAATACAAAGAATATTTTTGCAACTTTTTATTTAGCTTAATATACACATTTAGATAGCTGATTCTAAATATTCAAATAGGGATTGCCAAGCACCAAAAAGAATTTGACAAAAATATACAGTTGGGATTATATTTAAATCAAAAGGAATAATGAAGCATTTCAATTTTTAATCAAAATACTTAGCCAATTTAAATAAACTGTTAATAATAATGAGGTTAGATTGCTGGTGTTTGATGGTAATTTGCCAACATGGCAAAGCTTGGCATGGCAAAATATGAGCTTATAAGCTCGTATGTAATGTGCAGTATAATTCAATAAGTGGATGATTACTAAGCATAATATGACTAAAACCTGCTGATTTGTTTCTGAGCATTACTGCTGACCACTGATAGGCATTTGCAAACCTGTGTTTATGTGTTTATTCACAAGTACAGACATATTAGGAAAATGTTTATATAAGTACTTGTGTTTTCTGTGTAAATGTGCTTTGCTTGATCTCTGTATAGATGGCTGAACATGCATTAAAGAGCACTGCAGAAATGTATATTGGGAGTCTGTACAGTAATCAGATAGAAGCCTACAGCTTTGTGGTATGTCAACATTTACTTAAGTGTGTATGCATGTGTGGTGTGTTTAAGCGCTCGCCAGGTCGCGTGGGTTCAGTACCTTTCCAATGAAAAGTAGCGCCCCTGATGGCTCATCGCGAATCAGGAAAATGAAGGGCCGGTTCACACGGTAAGAAAGGGCCAGTGATTGGCCATTGCCTGGTGAGGTAGTGCTGGCATACTGGCTACCCTCTGGTGCTGTCTCCATGACAACTTTCTGACGGACTGTGCTCAGTTTCACTGGTTGAGCTGTGATTTTGGTGAGGTCTGTCTCCTTCAGCCATTCAGCCAGTCCTTGAAGTAGAAAAGCAGAGGGAAGGCAGAAAAAAATTAACAGTAAAGTGTTTTTAATTCTGTAACTGACAAATCTATCATTTCAGTCTGCCTGTCTCTAATCTGTTTATAATTGTTAAGTATATCAGTAAGCATTGCCAGTTGTCCGCATAATTCTTACCTGAAACTTGTTCTAAAATGATGAGTACATTTTCATATCACCCAGTACATATGCTTACTGATAATCTCAAACCTAAAATATAATTTAGGGTGATGTCTGTGCCTTACCTATGTCAGAGAGAGGACCCAGCAAGTCTGTGCTGTAGACAAGCTTAAGTACAGGAATGCTAAGCTGCACCTGCGCTGGATGGAGGGTATTGGCCAGGTCTTGCACAAACTCTGCAGTCAGTGCCTCCTCAATCAGAGTCAGATTTTTGGTCACCTCGTCCGGCAGGAAAATGTACATGCTGACTCCATTCTCCATTGGAACTTGTGCTATCTTTAATTAAATTATTGGGGGAGAAAAAGACCAATAGTTAGTTTACCCTACAGAATATAATTTACCTCATTATTTTACAAATATAACTGGATTTTTGCAATCACATGATAGCTACCACACTGTAAGGGTGAGTTTTAGTTGTTCCCTTAGAGACACAAAACTGAAAGTGGACTAACTTGCCATTACAGTATTTATTCATTTACTAACAGATGCTTGAGATTCATTAAAGTGAATTTGACTAATGGTAAGACTGGAATGCCTTTTTCATTGGGCTGGGAATGGGCTTCATTTTAATGATGGCTTTGTTGCTATCCAGACTATAACCTTTAACTTAATATGGATAGATAATGGATAGATATATTAGATCATTCATGTTTGCCTTGTCATTTTTTAATATTAGAGACATTTGTGGAGGTTAAACTCTACTTCTTTGTCTTCTTTTTTCAGAGAATACAGAGAAAACAGAGAATACTGGACAAATTACATTAATATGTCTTGATAAATCTTATCTATAGGCCCTAGCCTTTTTCCCACAAGTGGTTTATGGACAAAAACAGCTTTTTTCAATGCTTTAGCAGTAAAGCAATATTATTATAAAGCATTTTTAAATAAAAATGTTACTGTTCCCCTTAAAAACTAAAAAAAAAACATTTAACATAAAGCTATTTTTTTGACTACAGCAGAGAACAAGAGCTATTGATTTTTACCGTGCAGCCAAGGTCTGAGTCAATGCCCATCCTTAGTGGGTAATTCGCTTCCTGCATCATGGAAATGCGTACTGGTGCCTGTCCATCCAACTGGAACTCATCCATCTTACTGGCCTGGCTGAACCTGGTTACCCACTTACCTTATTAAAACAGCATCATATAAAATGAACCAAATTAATAAACCTCGAACTGGTCTCAGGAATTCAACATAATATTACTAGAAATATTGACTTTATTGTTATAAAAAAGTCAATAAAGAAAGGCTTTATTGTTATACATGCAAAAACAAGTGTATAGTATAATAAAATTATTTTCTTTGCTCATGCCAGCTACTGATTTTAGAGAGCAGTGTTTAAAGAAGCATAAACCAGTTTTAGGAAGCTACTGACCTTTAAAGTACGCTGCTCCTACAGGGACCACTGATGGATTACGCGGGAGGGCAGATGAAAGGACACGGTCCACTTTGCCACCTGTCTGCTGTTTAAACCAATCATTGATAGGCTTTAGTTCCCGAGCTCCGCCCATAACAGTTTGAGGACGTTCCCTGTACTGCTTTTCTACAGTGTTGAGAAAATCCATGCTGGGTTGTAGTCCTCAAGAAAAAAACACCAAAATTAACATATAAATACTGTATCTTCTTCTTTCATAAAAGAAAGGAAAATGTATTATTATGAAATGTAAAAGTAGCTGTTTGATTTGAATTACGTTTTATGGCTTCCATTTTTGATTGAAGAAAGAGGCAGTGCAAACATTTTATTTGAAAAAAACCCACAGTCACATTTAAGACCACTTATTTAGCTGTCGTGCTGTTACACTGACATGTAGGGGGTGTTCGAAAACCTAGTGAGCTGCCTTGCTGTCTTATTGCCTACATAGGCAGCTGCTAAGTAGAGAGGATTCTAATCATTGACTTATAAGGCAGGTTATTCAAACGCGCTACTCAGACAGCGATTCCATCAGTTTTCGCTAACTAAGCTAACACAGATATCCTCATGCCATTCAAACCAATGGGATGGGGTGGCACAACGTGCTAGCATGTCAACTAACATCTCCCTCTGTGTACCGAAAACGGTTAAATTCGCTGACAAGCCCGAATTTGCAAATAAATTCACTTGTACACTTTTATACAAATATCAATAAATCAATAAAAAGCAATAATAATTTATTTACGTTTGAAAATAATTCATTTCTCTGCACTGTCCTCCATGTTTTTTTTTATTTTTCTGTGAGAAAAGTTGTGCCGCATTGAATGCTGGGATTGCCTTCACTGCTAAGGAAGCATCAGATGCTCACTCGTTCTTGAGTCGAAATACTGTTAAACTTTTAAGATACCTTACTAGTGAGGATATTAAGGCATCTAAGAATTCGAACAGCCTCCTTCTCTGGAGCATGCATAGGATGATGTAAAATGCTGTCTATGTAGAGAGCTCCCTAGGTTTTCCATCACACCCATAGTTGCAAAACACATGTGAATTTAGCAAAAATATAATGTAACACTACAGTATTATTATATTAACAAGTGCAGGACAATTTAACAATTCACTTTCAAGTTCACTCTTAGTCAGACTCACTTCTGGCCACAAGGAGGCGCTCTACAGAGTTGAAGCCTTTCCCCGCGGCTCTAAGAGAGGAGAGCAGGTCTCCAAGAGTGGAATGAAGCTGCGTGTCCTGCAGGGTGTGGTAGCGTAGGACGCGGAACATCTGCTTCATAGCACGCTCAGACGCTCCTGAAACAGCACAAACGTGTTATTAACAAGTCTTAACACACAGTGTGTGATTATATCCAACTTTCTAGTGTGGCATTATGCTGTGATTTAAAATTAAGTGGCATGAAGCTAAACAGCATTTTTAAAGTTAATGTTTCTTTTTGTCAGATGAGCCCAGGTGCTGGAATAATTACAGACACATGATTGTATACACATATTTATTTATACTGATTTTCATAAAAGAAAATGAATTAAAAAATGTAAGCTAAGTTACACAGGTAGTCCCAGCGGGAAAAAATATAGCACATCTTAGCAGGAAACCCAAGGGGTATAATAGCATGTTTTCTTGCTTTCATTTTGATTTAATTTTATTGACGGACTCGATGTCAAGGTTTTAGGTACAGCCCCCAAGCATATGGATGTCCTACGAAGCATGTTTGCGAAAAGTGGAACAGACAGTGGAATTCAGTCAGGTAATCAGTCAATCAGAGAATAAAATGCCTCTTGTATTCTGCAGCAAATGAGGGAATACTGTAATATACCAAAAATTATTAAAGGCACCCCATATCACTGCTGTTAGTATTTACTAAACATCGCTTAAATTCTCAGTTACAAAAATGCAAGCTCACCCATAGAAAGCTGTGTGAAGACAGCTGAGATGCTCACGGGTGACAGGAGGACACTAGCCTTGGAGTTGCGGGTAGCCAATTTACGAAACAGGTTGTAGCCAAAGTCAGAGGTTGCGGCAGCCAGCTTAGTACGAGGTGTAGTGAAAAGGTCAACCACCTCCTCCTCACCTCCTTCCTCTGCCTCTAACTGAGAGATGAATTGCAAAGAGTCGTGTGTGGGGGATAAACATGATATTTGGATATTTAAAAGAAAGGCTGGCTTACCAGTTGAGCATAAGAGAGGGAAAGAAGACCCCATAGACACAGCAACACAGCTGTCCTCTTCATCATGATTGACAGAGATGCTACACATACATAAAGACATACATGAATACAGACATAATACCAGCTAAGGTACAGATTCTTCATGATGAACACCTCATTAGGTTCAAAGTTTGTGAACCTTTCAGAATTACTTGTAAAACTTGCATTGCAATTCAGAATAATTAAGATAATTAGTTATGCTACACACACTGCTGTGCTACACACAGATACACATGTGGAAAGTTCATCATGCAGTTAAACTCAGTACTGACAGAAGTTTAAATGACATTTTAAACAACATTCAAACAATGACTTCTTTGTCGGTTATCCGTTAACTGTTTAATCACTGAACTCCTGACTACAAAAAGTCTACTACTGCTGCTATTACACCAATGCTGATGGAGGTAAAACACAACCAAAAAAATGGCAAAAGACCTGGAGAACTCTTTAGAATTTGCTGAAACAGACACCACACAAACATATGTTAGTGCAGGAGTTTTCCACCATGGGGTCGAAACGATTTTCCTGACACGTAGGTGTGATTTAAAAAAAATATTTTTTAATATTAATATAAATTAAGGTGTTAAATAATACTTTACTTTTTCTTGCAATGGTTCAGTACCCAGTATAAAGCTTCTGCATATGTATTTCCAATCATGCAATAAAATGTCTTGGTTGGAAAATAGATCTGGTTCATATGCAGGTCAGTCCATGGTGTGTGGGTGTGGGTGTGTGTGTGTGTGTGTGGGGGGGGGGGGGGGGGGGGGTTGAGTTGGGTAACATAAGTAACATGCACAAATGTGTAAATAAATTATAGTACAAATTATACTAGAAAACTAGACTATTACTGTGTCTAAATGAGTGTTATTGTTTATTGCATATTAGTAATGCACAGCTTTTCTTACATATATTTTTTGTAAATGAGTTCTAAAAGCATGCATGCATGGAGGTATGCAGCCTGCAGCCTAACTGTTGCATCAGCTTTGATGAAGTACATCAGTTAGTTAGAAACAAGGACAAGGTGGTGCCTGCACAGCACCTTTCAAGACACACACACATATATTTTCTTAATGCGTGTGTTTCAGCAGCACATCTGGTTGTCATTGAAGTTGAGTTTTCTACTGGAAATACAAAGAACTTCCATCAAAGAAATAAGCCACATCCCACTCATCCCACATTCCAGTTTCACATGTCCATCCAACTACAACACTGACTCCACTATTTTGGAATTTAAGAAAAATAAACGTTCACTATAGGCAGAGGCAGAGCTCTAAAAGCAAGACTGAAAAACTAAAAACTGGCTCGAAAATGGTTGTAAGAATAAATGGCCATTTATTATATGGCTTTAAGATCAATGTTTAAAACATCCAGCATATGCATATATTATTTTAATAAAAGCAAATTAAGATTTTGACAACAAATAAAATAATGAATTTTCTGTCACTTCTACATGCATTATTTTTACTTGTGCAAAACCTTTCTGATATGTGATATTTAGTCAATATATAATGTGCATAAGTATTCTTCATAAATAGACCAAAAAACCCCAAAAAACTGTTTTAACCAATATTCGTAAATATTCCTAAAAACATTTTTTTAAAAAGACTTTAATAACATTTTATATAAACGAATGATGAAATATTTATTTTTGTTTAAAAACAAGTAAAACAAAATATTTTAATAGGTAAATCCTAACTCAGAGATTTATGCAGTAGCTATGTTCTTATTTAAACTGTCTGTACTGTCAAGATGTAGCAAAAAAAAAACAGGTTTGTATTACTGGATTGCCCCATGTGTGGTTTGTCAAATATAAAAGCAGCCTGTTATACTGTTTTTAAGTGTATGGAAAATGTGCACTTTTGGCTTTGGTAAAAGACCAGTGCATAAATACGACTACACCAGTGAATAAATACGACTGCCCCACCCTATTCACTCGTCAACTAATAAAAAAAAAATCTTTACTTAAAACGACGTTCAAATCAATAAATATTCCTAATATATAGAAAACAGTAAAAAAAAACTAACCTATTCTTCTGGGTAGCTCCAATTTACCTCGGTTCCTCCCGAACGCACCTCTATCCCGCACAGCACTCTCACTTGTATCGACTGAAGATTTGTTTCCTGCAAACGACTCCGCTTAATTGGAATCGATTCCCAAGTACAAACGAATCAAACGTTATCTAATCAGGCTAGTAAGAGCAGAAGAAGGTAATGCTCACTGTTTAAAATGTAAACATATTCCGCTTAAACGTCACGTTTTGCCTAACTTAAATGTTGTGTACAATGTGTACAAGACATTTTATGTGTAAGTGTTCACGTATATGTTTTATTGTATTGCTTTAGAATGTAAGAGAATGTTAGCTTGCCAACATCAGCTAACGCTTTTGTTTATAAATATAATCTACCGTATGTCTCTGCTTTATCCAGTTAAATATCGCAACGTTTTCTATGAATACTATTTAGACTCATTTTATTTGAAAAGTACAGCACATAAATTAAATTATAGCTTGTTAATAGACTTTTGTATGGAACACAAAAAAACTAATTATTTTAAAAGTGGAACCAACACATTTTAATGTTTATATAACATGATTACAACTGCAATGTTCAAAGTTCATAATGCAGTTTTAAAACTTGCCTTTTGGTTAGGTCTATTTAGTGAAATGACATAGTACTACTAAGCTCTGGTTTCCTCCCACAGTCCAAAGACGTGCAAGTGAGGTGAATTGGAGATACTAAATTGTCCATGACTGGGTTTGATATAACCTTGTGAACTGATGAACCTTGTGTAATGAGTAACTACCATTCCTGTCATGAATATAACCAACGTGTAGAGCATGACGTTAAAATCTTAATAAACAAACAAACAAACAAACATAGTACTACTATTTATATACTACTTACTGTACTGAACTAACTAGAGTGCTGTAATCACACACTCTAGTCATAACTGAGAACTGGGATTGCTTGGAAATTGAGCCATTTAATTGTAAACAGTGGTGATCTCTAGTATTACTACCATGGCCAGGTATACATGGCCAGGTAATTATTATGTATGACATCTGTAATCATTTTGACGATTTCACAGCTTAATGTTGCCCTGCTTATTAGCATTGTAGTTTAAATACATGTAGAAAATAACAGTACACATGTTAATTTAATGTTTAGTGATTTTATTTTTACTACAATTTTTTGAAACATCTGACCCAGGAAAAAACAACAACTTTCTAACAACATGCAATTTTGGCTTGACAGACAAAAAACAAAACAAAATACTGTACCAAAATGAATAAAATATGTATATCAGCAACCCATGTACAATGAGATGGCTGAAATGTTTTTTTGTTTGTTTTTAAATGTCCCATTCTATAAAACACTATAACTAACATATAGTAATCAGAGGGTTTAAGTACCCAGTTGGATTTTTGCTGTAAGTCCTTGGCCATTTTGGCTGACTATCATACAGTGTGCATGTAAAGGTACAGTGTGTGATAGGGACAGCTCAATTAATTTCGTGATCTTCCTATAGGCCATCTTTCCCCCACATGTATTATTTGAGAGGTCATGTTGTTTTCTTTTTTACATCAGACATGGATCATATTATGAAAGGGGTTATCATTCTGTGGCTCATTGTTTAGCATCTTGCTATTGGAAGGCCCTGTGGTTTCTGGGTCTTCACTTGAATTAGCCGTTGCTCTGGGATTTGGGTTGGTGACCATTCCGAGGAAGAGTGGTGTGTGTGAAACATCATCCACTATGGCAAAGATGAATGGCATATTGACAGCAAAAATGGGCACAGTGCGTACAAGAGTGATAGATGTAGCAGCCGATGCCTCTGCTCCCTGCTCATTTAACTCCACACTGGAGGCATGCTGAACACCAGAGACTACCAGTGGGCCCACTGCAATACCAGACAGGTCAGGCCCAGAGAACAGAGAACCGAGACCTGAACAAGTGAAAGAACAAAAAGAATGAAACAAACATTTCTTAAGGCTCTAGATCATAGGTTCTTAACACATAAGCCGCGGTTAAAAGTTTATATTGTAGAGCTGTTAATGAATGTATGCAGCCTGCTTTTAGCTACCACTTTGAGTTAAAAAAAAAAAAAAAGAAGAGAAAAGACTGTACTCTTACCCATGCTTATGAGTGGTTGTTGCAAATCCTGTTTATATTCAAGTTTAAACTTGGGCAGCTTGACAATCATTGGTATTTCACTTGGAAGACGTTTATATAGGTCAGAGATGTTGAGGTTGGAGGCAACTTTTGACAAATTATGTGATGGCAATGGCATGACCACCAGAAGGCTTGTATTTCCTTGAAAAGGGAATCGAGCAACCTAGAGTATAAGGAATACATGTAAACATTTTACTAAAGTAGGGGACATGTACTTTGAATTTAAAAAGCATTTAGACCCCTTGGTTTTTTGCACATTTTATTGTTTTGTAGATTTAATTTGGAATGGATATAATTGACACTTTTACCCATCAATCAACATGTAATCACCTATAATGACAAAGTAAACAAATTAATTAAAAGTTGACAAATTAAAATGTATTATTGTAATCAGAACCACAAACCATTTGGTGTGGCACTGTGGTAATTGTGGAAGGGTACAATCTGTTTGCATTGCTTTGTTGATGTTTGAATTGGACATAGTTTGCCATGAAAAAAAGACATCATGAACTTCAATAAACTCTCTGTGGATCTCTTTGATCAATGCTTAGATCAGGGCAAGGATTTAAAACAATATCTTAAGACTTTTTGTATTCTCAGAATCGGCCTTTATCATTTTTACAAGAAAACCCTAAACCTTCCTAGATTTTGCATCCGGTCACAAAGGTCCTTTGTCAGGAAGGTAAGAAAGAACCAAACATTCACTCTAAAAGAGCTTTTAAAAGTTCTGTGGGAAGATGGAAGAACCTGTTGGAGTGTTGGATAAATCAGGCTTTTACGACATTGTGGCAGGACAGGGTAAAAGGCATATGACAACCCACTTAAAGTTTGCTAAAAGGCTCTGGCAACATAAGAAAAAAGATTTTCTGGTCTGATGAAGTAGAGTCAACACTTTGGGCAGAATAGCATGCACTATGGTAAAATATGGTGGTGGCAGGATTATGCTACTGGTGTTTTTCTAAGTGTCAGGATTAAAGACTACATGAAAAAAATATGAGATGGATGAATGCAGCCAAATACAGGAACATAGTTCATCTTTTAACACAACAATGACTTGATGAATACAGCAAAAACAACATACAAAAATGTGTTGCTCTGAACCCCATCAAAGGTTTTGAGTACTTTTGTAAATAAGGGAAACGTTTTACCTTAACTGCTAAATACAATTAAAAAGTCATTTTCCAGTAGTTTAACCACATAGTTTAACAAATCCTAGGCCCCCAGGATGAATGAAATAACACCAGACTACCTGTATGCCTTGCTCTCCATCTACAAATGTGCTGAGTGGATATTTGGATCCCATCATCATGTCCACCCTTACAGATGTCTGTCTGTCAACGTAAAAAAGATCCTTGGCAGTAAAGCGTTCGTTAAAACGAGACTTCCACTCCCCTAAAAACAAGACTTAAGAGTTGATTTCTGCAAATATAAGTGGTTTAATAGACTTGCAAAGATAATCAGATAACTATTGCTTTATGATATTCGGTTAAGATGTAATCAGATAGTAACTATTGCTTTATGATATTTAGTTAAGATATAATCAGATAGTAACTATTGCTTTATGATATTCAGTTAGTAAATAAAACAGGTACATTTAGCTTTATGATCAATTGCATTTTTCGTAAAGATGGATAATGAGAAAATGTCTATGTGGTTTAAAAGCTTTATTGCACAAAATAAATGACTTAATTGTAAACTATGATCAAAGGCAATTTATTGTAAAATAATTTTTACCCCGACATTTAGTATTGTGGAACCTCCAGATTGTATATGTTGTAATCAAACGACTTTTGTGTAGATTTTAAAGTGTTACAGATCATTGTCCTTCTGGAAAATCTAGTCACAAAACAGTTTTACATTTTTTGGCAGAGGCAGCTAGATTTTAAAATCTTCTGATATGGCATGTACTTTTATTATTGCCAGAGGTAATTAACCATGAATACATTTTTACCTTTATCAGTGGTGTCAAACTGTTGGAGCTGATTGTAATAAATTAAATTGACTTCTGTGTCAATTAGAAGACCTCATGTACTTTCATGACATCATACAAAACAATCAGAATGAAATTTAAATCAGACCTTGCAAATTACACTGTGTCTTACCTTTAAAATGAACAGCATTTATCAGCATTAATACCACATTGGGTGGAAGAGTTGACAAAAAGTTGTGAATGTGATTATTGGTGGTGTTTTCCACCCACTGATTAACTTCCTCTATAGAAGTGAGTGGTGTGGGTGATGACCTAAACAGCTGAAGAGATCTTTCCACAAAGTCTTTCTTCAGAACAAAACCTGTTAGGGATAACAAATGTACTTACAACTAGGGTTTACTAAACAATAATGTGTAATGTAATGATGTGTTATATTGTGAAGTTTAAAGATACCTGGTTTGAGGTAGATACGAGAGGCCACTTTTACGGCCTTGGCGAGTAGTTCTTCGTGGAGGCAGCTTACGATTTTGTAATAATCAGGTAACAAACGTGCATGCAAAGCTTCTAGTAGCTGATCCTCCGTTTCATTCATGGCACCTGTTAAAAACTATTTTAGATATTCAGAATATTTAAATATTTAGAATGGTAAAACTTAATATCAATCACATGTAAACCCACTTACCCACAGCTAACTGTGTGAGTGCAAGTGAAATACTTAAAGGAGACAGAACAACATTTGGTTGTTCAGGCCCAGGCTGTAGATTCTCAAGTAGCTTCAGACCCAATTTAGTTATAGCACCACCAACTGCTTGCTGAGTCGCTAGACTAAAGGCATTACAGTCTTTCTTAACCTGGTGCAAGAGACTGTCGTAAGGGTGAGAAGAACTGTCCAGAGCAGCATTCGCCTTACGTACATCACCCTTTATAAGAATAAGGAAGAAGAAAAGAGAAAAGATATTTTTTCTGTAGATTTAACGTAATTTTTTTATATATATATGTTTAGTAGACTTATTCGCTACAAAAAGTGCTAGACACGTTTGTCCAAAGTTGGTTACAGAAGGGATTTAATTTACTGCAATTAAGGTCAGAGCTAGACAGCATCTACTTTAATTTTAATTTTAATAGTTTGAAAATGAAAACAAAACTATACTTCAGGTTTAGAAATGGATTGTTTAGAAATGGACCACCTGGTTTGTGGTATTGCTTAACTATTAGTTTTTCAAAAGCAGTACAATGAATGTCATGTTTTTAGACATTGTGTTAAACATTAAAGACTTGTCTTACCGTCATTCCACATCTAAGTAAACAGATCAGAATAAACAGGGAAGGATGGAGCTTCATATTCTCAACAATTACCTAAAAATATAATTTGCATTATGTTAAATAATTTTAGATACATATAAAATGTCACACACAAGTTGTTTTGATATATAAAAAAAACAGACCAAAATAAATCATTACAGAACTTCTTTCACCTTTAATTTGACCGATCTGTACAACTAAACTGAAAAACAAACTGAAATCTTTTATGGGGGTAAAATAAAAAACACCACTATGTTTTACTGTGGGTATGGTGTTCAGACTTGGTTTTATCAGCACATAACACACATGCTTTTGGCAGACATAATGTAGGTTTTTGCAATGTACCTTGGCTTGGATGTTTTTCTTGCCATCCTATCCCACAGCCCAGACAAATGAAAAGTATGGGAGATTGTTGTTAGATGTAGTACACAACCAGCGCTTGCCAGAAATTCCTTCAGTTCCTTTAATGTTGCTCTAGGCCTCTTAAAAGCCTCCAAGACTAGTTTTCTTTTATTGGAGAGATGTCCAGTTCTTGGCAATGCCACCATTGTTCCATATTTTATCCACTTGTTGATGACCATCTTTTATGTTATATGTAATGCCTTGGATTTTTTTTATACTTTTCTGCTCACTGATGCTTTTTAACAATGAGATCCCTTTATTGTTTGTAAGCATTTTGTGGAACATGGTAAAACCTTACTAACAGCTGAACTTTATATGGGGTTAATCAAAGTCACTTTAGTTGATGGCATGTCTGTACTGACTACAATTTAACATAAGTTTTTTAACTGAATTGCAGATATTATAAGTCACAATAAAGGTGGAAATAAATCTGAAATGATTGATCTTGGTCTGATTTTCTTACATCAAAAAACCCTGCCACTTAAACAGTGGTGTATAGATCAACTATACATTTGCATAAATTACAGACATTGCAATATATACATACTTTAACAACAAATTCATTTACATTAATAAATTGTATCATGTACACCCATACACGTGTATATGCGGTTAGAAATATCCAACCCACCAAACAAAATAAGGACTTATAAATCTAACTTTTTGTTCTGCATAGATAATTTAACTTTAAATCAAGTTTTTATCAGTTAAAGCAACAGCAAAATGACTAAAGACAACAAATGGTCTAGTATATAATGCAACAGGATATTTTATTAATACTGCCATGTCACAATTATTTAACCCTACATAATATTACTGAGCTTAAAACCTACTGCTAGCCTTTATGATCTATAGTTTGGTTACAACATATGTAAACAATTAGGAACTTATTGACCTCCCTTAATTTGCTTTAGCTGTGATGTATTTTATAAATACCACACATGGATTTGTGTTTAAGGTGTGTTGCAACCCTGGTGAAAACTAAAAAGCTGTCACAAAAGCTGAGATAGGACATAATTTTTTTTTCCATCAAAGGGGCACTGGGTAAAGAAGATTTCCAAAACCTTTAACATTTCTAGAGACTATTGGGAGTACTGTCTGCAATTTCAAATTGGGGAAAAAGCCCAATATTTCATCCAGATGCCTTAGCAATCTCATGAGGACAAAAAAAAAATCCATGTGTTACTGCAAAGGCTTACCGAATCAGCTGATAAAGGCTGGGGAAAATGTGTCAGTGGCAACAAATAGATCACTTAACCAATGACTTTATGGCCAGACTCCTGTTGACACCAGTTACCAATTCACCTGCTTATAAAGAATGTTTTATTTTGCCCCGTCTAAACTTTGTGCTGACTCAGCTTAGTTTGTCCATTAAATAAAAGTTCAGGAGAACTAATGAATCACATTTTACTAAATGTACTAACTTTTCTGGGAATAAGATTTAAATATATGCTGATAAGCCAAACATTAGGATCACCCACTAAAAATGTGTATGGAAATGTCTTTTTTGTTACAGTTGTGTATGTGATGGCTAGGGATACAATAACTGTTGATAGTGGCTGATAGTGGTTACTTATAGTTCACATATTGAATGCAGCAGATATGGGCAGGCATAAAGACCTGAGTGACTTTGTTAAGGGCCAAATCGTTATGGCCAGGCAACGGGGTTGAAGTACCTCCAAAACAGTAAGGTGCGTTTACAGGCAGCAGTGGTTAATACCCACCTCTGAGGAGAAACAAGCCACAAATCGCTGAGGTTGTTTTCCAACCAAGACTCATTGATGTCAGAGAACATAAAGGCTGTGGTGTTGTGATGGTATGGACCAACAAAAAGGCTACTGTGGCTCAAATTTGAAATTTGTATACTGATCATTTTAATACTGGTGATGAAATAAATGTGTCACAACACTGAAATCTTGCACTGAAATCTTTTGTGTATGGGGCTGTATAGTCTCCTGTCCACTTTAGAAAAAAACAAAATGATCATTCAGGCATTGGAACTGGACATCAGAGCAATTGAAGAAGATTGACTGGTCCAACAAATTCTGTTTTCTTCAAGATCATGTGGATGGCCAGGCATCTGCACTGTTTACCTGTAGAGGAGATGGAACCAGGATGCACCAAGAGACAATCCACTTTGCAATGTATGGATCCTCCTTCAGATATCTTTTGTCTTGTGTTATAGATATCCTAGTAGGTAGGAGCTGTTTTGAGAGTGGTTCTAATGTTTTTGTGTTATTGGTGTGTGTGTGTGGCAGCTGTAGGCTATGCTTACGTTTATGCTCATGAGGTTTTTACTTTTTGGGCCAAGCTTTTAAGGCATTTGGCAATGACCATGTAAAATACTGTCTCTCCTCATCAATGTGTTTTGACTTGCAACCACTGTTTCTCTTTTTTGATGCTAACTGTCCAAATTTGACATACAGTGCAAAAGAGTTGTATGAATTAAATAATAAATCTGGTAAGCTGACTGGTACACTTACAACTGATCTCTTTGGATTTTAAATATGTGTGATTTCAATGTATATATATATAGTCACTGGCCACTTGGCCCTCTGTTTTGGAATAGTGTAATTTTGTACCACATTATTATAAAAAGGACATGTTCTTTGAATTATGGTTTGTAGCTTTTAACAATTAACATTTTTAAAAATTGCAAATAAAAAACAATAAAAAAACAATAAAAAAAACAATAAAAAAAATATAATTACATAAAATTTTAAATGCTAGCTTTCACTTGTATTGGACCCAGAGCAAACACTGTTTAAGTTTAATGATTTTCTTTTTGAATAAGATACCTTTATTTTTTGCAAGGTATCTTGCAGTATACAAGATGCATATTTAATCTCCTCTCACATATTGATTAGTGTGCTATATGCTAAGCCATTAATATGGTTTATTTAAGATTTAAAACAAACAAATAAATAAAACTTAAACTTACCAAACCCATGTTTGGACTGGAAAGTGGTGAGAAATATGAGGGATGTAGCTCCTGAACAGATCACTGAAGCTCAACCACTTTCAGGCACCCCACTGCTGGTTAATGTTTTATTTATCATTGATTTATGCCTCGACATGTATACATGAACAAATTGAAATAAAAATATAACCCAGAGAGTGTGTTTATAGATTATTTCCACCATATGCTTAAGAATGTGCCTAATATGTATAAAACCTTAAAGGCAAGATAGTAAAGATTTATTGTTTCTTCATATTACACAGTAGTAGTAACATGGTTAAAAATCTACAATTTGCTTATCTTGTGTGCTATGGACTGTTGGCACTTCCACCCACACAGGACCTTGAAGCCTTTTACCCCTCTGCACTACAGGCAAGGGGTTCCAAAGGCAGTCACTTTGGGTGCTAAATATATCCAGTGCGTCAAAACGAAACTGTAACTTTTTACTAAATGTAAAAGTTTTAAAGACATAACGGTTTATAAAAGTGCACAACGATTTAACATCTGGAGCAGTTTTTAAAAGAGCAGTGCTTTTATAATTGCTTTAAAAAATAACACTGAGTTTGCACAGTTTAGTGTCAAAAGTTATTTTTTTGTTATTTATATTTTTAGCTCTTACATATCCTATGGGAATGTACATTGATCAGCCATAACATGTGTTGTGCTAGTATGAGTGGATCAGACACAGCAGCGCTGCTGGAGTTTTTAAATACCATGTCCACTCACTGTCCACTCTATTAGACATTCCTACCTGGTTGGTTCACCTTGTAGATGCAAAGTCAGAGACGATCGCTCATCTATTGCTGCTGTTTGAGTTGGTCATCTTCTAGACCTTCATCAGTGGTCACAGGACGCTGCCCACAGGGCATTGTTGGCTGGATATTGGTTTGTGGACTATTCTCAGTCCAGCAGTGACAGTGAGGTGTTTAAAAACTCCATCAGTGCTGCTGTGTCTTATCCACTCATACCAGCACAACACACACTAACACACCACCACCATGTCAGTGTCACTGCAGTGCTGAGAATGATCCACCAAACAAATAATACCTACTCTGTAGTGGTCCTGGGAGAGTCCTGACCATTGAAGAACAGACGGACTACAGTCAGTAATTGTAGAACTACAAAGTGCTTCTATATGGTAAGTGAAGCCGATAAAATGGACAGTGAGTGTAGAAACAAGGAGGTGGTTTTAATGTTATGGCTGTATGCTATTATCAAATTGGAAAAAAAAACGTGTTGACCACACCATTGTTTAGATTTCTAATAAATTGAACTAAGAAACTGATCTGTTAAGGCAGATCTGACACCTTATATTATAGACTTTAATATTTACTTACTATCTACCTCACTTTGAATAGATGAAGTTAGCCTACTACACTTTCTTAAACCTAACTCAGTCAATTGGACTACTGGAGCTTTGTGAAACGCGTTATTTATTGGTATGGTGACATCTGCTGGTAAATCCGTGTCATTGTATGTTCTTCATTTGTTCTTTTGCCTGCACGTTTCATAAATTAAAAAAAAAAGTAATAATTTCGTGTAATTGCGTATAATCTGTGTGCAAAATTTCAACTGCGTTGAAAAATAGCTGCATGCAACACAGTGCAATTAACCAAAGCAGTCTTACATAACTTAAATAAACTTAAATTGGTAAGGATTTTGTACCAGTAGTTTTTTATAAAGTATACTTCTTTACACAATCAAGAGTAAATGTTTTACCATGACCGTATAAGCTGTTCTGCGGCCTTTCTCATATTAAACTTTTGGTGACCGATAACACTTATGCTCCAATATAATACTGTAAACTAGCATATCATGAAAATGCTCAGCCTATTTGTTTTTACATTAGTCCCATAGAACAACACCTACTGAACATCACAATATCAGCTGTACACCATGCTACCTGTACATGTTTTAAAGAAGCTATTTTAGGCTTCATCTTTTTAACTTAAAAGTTTTTAAATGCACTCTCACTTTCATCCTTTAAATGGAGTAAAATTATCACAAGATAAATTAGTTACTGTAGCATGGACACTTGTATAGACCTGTCTTTTATTGTAAACATGTGAATCAATGGTATAAATCAGCCTTCATTGTAACCCCAAGTTGTACCATATTACTGCTGATATTTAAGTCTCGTGTCTTAGCCAGGCGTTTAACAGTCTGTCTGAGAAAATGTCTGAGATAGAGAAGGTCGAATAGAGATCAAGACACTGACAAGAGCAGTGTAAGAATACAGAGAAAGCAGCGGGGTCTAGATACATGCTGAGGCTCTACTCAGGAATTCATTATGCAATCAGCAGAGGTACCAGAGTTCATAGGGAGACTGAGTTCATCAAAAAAATACAGCAAGTTTCATACAGCAGTTAGCTCAGCACGTAGGTTTTGCAGGCAATGATGTACTTTACAAGTCAATGTGCAACATACACGTATAACACTCAAATTGCCAGGTATAAAACGGATAGTTCCGGTGTTCTGTCGATTTATCCTACCCATCGATTTGTCCTACTGAGCATGCGCACATCGGTTTTGACTCGTTGCGGGGAACGCCTATAATTCTGTGCTACCTTTGCCTAATTTATTTGTTCTAGCGGTTAGTAACGTATGGTTTCGTTTTAATTCTTTAAAAAGTTTAAAGTTTAAGTGTATGTAATGATGTTATTATGTGACTTTAAAAAAAAAAGCTATATAAAAATATTCAAAGTGCTTAAATGAGCTGTACTTGATTGATTACAGTTAAATAACTGTGTATCTTAATAATGCTGTGTTAACGTTGTATTTAACCACGTTTATACATGCCTTTGGTAATTTTAGATGCGTTTTTCATACATCTAGAAAAGCCAATCATTTTTAAATAACCATCTGCGACCTTAACATTATGACAACACAAAATGTATTAGGTTATTTTTCAGTTTTGTGCTTTATTAGCAGTTCAATATGTACAGTAACGGTTGTTTGAAGTTAAAGTTGAGTTTAAAGTGAATTACTGAATGAATATGTTGAGCATTTATTACGTTTTTTATGTACTCAGTTATTTGTATATGTACAACTATTTTTTGCTGCTCCCCTGTCAGTTTAGTTCTAATTATTTGAGATTAAGATGTTCTTCGGGTTAGAATATTATTTACTACAAAATCAAAATGTACATACATCATACACACATACACATATATATATATATATATATATATATACATACTGTATATACATACATATACTGTATATACATATAATACTCACTACATAGCCAACACTACATATACACACTACATAGCCAAAAGAACTCGCTTGTAGTTCTACAATTACTGACTGTAGTCCATCTGTTTCTCTGCATGCTTTGTTAGCTCCCTTCATGCTGTTCGTCAATGGTCAGAACCCCCACAGAGCAGGTATTATTTAGGTGGTGGATCATTCTCAGCACTGCAGTGACACTGCCATGGTGGTGGTGTGTTATTGTGTGTTGTGATGGTATGAGTGGATCAGAAACAGCAGTGCTGCTGGAGTTTTAAAATACAGTGTCCACTCACTGTCCACTCTATTAGACACTCCTACCTAGTTGGTCCACCTTGTAGATGTAAAGTCAGAGACGATCGCTCATCTATTGCTGCTGTTTGAGTCGGTCATCTTCTAGACCTTCATCAGTGGTCACAGGACACTGCCCACAGGGTGCTGTAGGCTGGATATTTTTGGTTGGTGGACCAATCTCAGTCCAGCAGTGAGGTGTTTAAAAACTCAGCACTGCTGTGTCTGATCCATTCATACCAGCACAACACACACTAACACCATGTCAGTGTCACTGCAGTGCTGAGAATGATCCACCACCCAAATAATACCTGCTCTGTAGTGGTCCTGTGGGGGGTCTGACCACTGAAGAACAGGGTGAAAGCAGGTTAAAAAGTATGTAGAGAAACAGATGAACTACAGTCAGTAATTTTAGAACTACAGAGTGCTTATACATGATAAGTTTTTCAGGATGAACTCAAGTTCATATGCATGTATAAATAGCTGGAGGTAATATTGTTATTGAACATTTTAAACTAGTTAGAATTTTGCTAAACCAGATTTTGCCACTGTCTCCATTAATTAATAGGAATTATAAAGCCAAGTGAACTTCATGACAGCAGGGCTGAGTGGTGATTTAAGACAATGCAGAGGATTACTGCATAAGTTGCTCCATGCTGCAAGACAGAGCTGACAAGAGCATGATTGAAATGATAGATATTTAGAGCAGCTATATTATACAGATATACAGATATATTTTATCTAATTTTACCTTTATTATTAAAAAGTTATTGTGAACATTATTTACTGATTTGTACAGCATTGTTACCTGTTTTACTCAGGTGCAGTGTGACAGTAGATGGGTACATTTTAATGTGCAGAATATAACAAATCACACCCAAAATACATATGTAAAAAATGTAGACACATCCACCAGAGACTCAGGATGTGTTGTTGTTAATAAACTAGTTTAAAAATTACACAATTATTTGAGATGTATGGGCTGTATAGTGGCTCAGTGGGTAGCTTTGTTGATTCACAGCAAGAAGGTCCTGGGCTCCATTTACAGGTGGATTCTTTCTGTGAGGAGTTTGCATGTTCTCCCCATGTGTATGTGGGGGGTTTTTTCCGGGTGCTCTAGTTTTCTCCCACAGTCCAAAGACATGCAAGTGAGGTAAATTGAAGATACAAAACTGTCTCTGACTGTGTTTGATATTAAATGTGTGAACTAATAAATCTTGTGTAATGAGTAACTACCTGCCCTGTCATGAATGTAACCATGATGTTAAAATCCTAATAAATAAATTAAAAATTAAGATAAATGTCTGAGAGACAGGTCAATAAATCAAGTGTGCTACCTATCATTTGTAATAAAATATAAGCCCATCGAGATGTGCTAACACTATTTATAATAAGACATAGATCTATCGAGATGCGCTGTCTATTGTTTATAATAATATACATACCTATCGAGATGTCCTACCTATTGTTTATAATAATATACATACCTATCGAGATGTCCTACCTATTGTTTATAATAAGATACATACCTATCGAGATGTCCTACCTATTGTTTATAATAAGATATAGAGCTATCGAGATGTCCTACCTATTGTTTATAATAAGATATAGAGCTATCGAGATGTCCTACCTATTGTTTATAATAAGATACATACCTATCGAGATGTGCTACCTATAGTTTATAATAAGATACATACCTATCGAGATGTCCTACCTATAGTTTATAATAAGATACATACCTATCGAGATGTGCTACCTATAGTTTATAATAAGATACATACCTATCGAGATGTGCTACCTATAGTTTATAATAAGATACATACCTATCGAGATGTCCTACCTATTGTTTATAATAAGATACATACCTATCGAGATGTCCTACCTATTGTTTATAATAATATACATACCTATCGAGATGTCCTACCTATAGTTTATAATAAGATACATACCTATCGAGATGTCCTACCTATTGTTTATAATAAGATATAGAGCTATCGAGATGTCCTACCTATTGTTTATAATAAGATATAGACCTATCGAGATGTCCTACCTATAGTTTATAATAAGATACATACCTATCGAGATGTCCTACCTATTGTTTATAATAAGATATAGAGCTATCGAGATGTCCTACCTATTGTTTATAATAAGATACATACCTATCGAGATGTGCTACCTATAGTTTATAATAAGATACATACCTATCGAGATGTCCTACCTATTGTTTATAATAAGATACATACCTATCGAGATGTCCTACCTATTGTTTATAATAAGATATAGAGCTATCGAGATGTCCTACCTATTGTTTATAATAAGATACATACCTATCGAGATGTGCTACCACTAGTTATAATAAGATACCTATAATTTATAATATGATAGACATAATTTTAATAAGAATAGATCGATAAAACTTAAATATTTACTACAGGAATACATTTCGATAGGGTAGGACAAATCGACAGATAGATCTATAAATCTGCGCTACGGTAGGAAGTTTCGATAGGGTAGGACAAATCGACAGATAGATCTATAAATCTGCGCTACGGTAGGAAGTTTCGATAGGGTAGGACAAATCGACAGAACACCGGTCCTAAAATCTGATTGGCTGAGCCGTGTTCGAAGCCGTTGTAAAATCCCCGATAAACGCACACCTATAACCACCTCACATCATTCCATATTAATAGATGAAAAAGAAAAGAAAAAGAAAAAGTGAATGTTATTTTCGCCCTCCGCTTCGCGTCGTGCCAAAAACGTCATCCCCGTGCTAAAATCACAGTAACGCACGGCCTCTCGTGGCTTATTGCTTTAGTATACAATAATACTCATTCCTGGTCTTTCTAACACCATTCTCAGGTTTAATATTATTTGTATTTGGGGACATTCCTTAAGAAACACTGTGTTTGTTGTCTTCTCGCTAACCTAACCTTGCCGGGTTTAAAGTACTTCATGTAAATTAACCTCTAGGGGGCGCTGCAATGCCTTATTAGATACAGCAGACGCAAGCAACTGTTAGATTGGTTGTTTATTAGGATTTTAACGTCATCTTTTACACTTTGGTTACATTCCTGACAGGAACGGTAGTTACTCAATACACAAGGTTCATCACTTCTCAAGGTTATATCGAACACAGTCGTGGACAATTTAGTGTCTCCAATTCACTTCACTTGCATGTCTTTGGACTGTGGGAGGAAACTGGAGCACCCGGAGGAAACCCACGCGGACACGGGGAGAACATGCAAACTCCACACAGAAAGGACCCAGGACCTTCTTGCTATGAGGCGACAGTGCTACCCACTTAGCCACTTATTATTATTATAATTAGTATTAGTAGTAGTAGTCGTTAAAAAATATTAATTAATTAATTAATTATTAAAATATTTCTTTCAGTGTCATAAATTGATTATTCAATGCTGTGGTCATTTATGAGGCGCTACTTTTGGAGCCATTACCAGCTATTTAGTAAAAAGGCTGCCTATCCCTGTTACTGAGCTGTAACATTGTGACTTCTGTTTTTATTTGCTATTTGTCCATGTTTGTATATGCTACCCAACCCTATTATCTTGTTTCCTTTGGAAACATTATATCATTATTTATTTTAATTTTATTTAATTTAATTCATGCTTGTCCCTTTTTTGTTAGTAGTATTTTAGCCACAGTATTGTTCTACCTTGGTCCAGCATCCTGCACTTCATTTGCAGGCTTCACCTTGCACCCCGTTAAAATGTTAAAAGTTTTATACTCATTAAAAATAAAAAAACACAACACAAACAAAAAACCCAAGGGTTCTGAACACTTTCAAATTTCATTATAGCTAATGATAACTAAATGACTGATTATTACTTTTCATCATTTTTTAAACTTGAATTGTTTGTGAACAATATGTTAAAACCTTTTCCCAGTCACATGGCATCTAGCTTTTAGAGGCAATGTAAAAATTGTAATCTTTGAGAATCAGTGGGAACAACTCGTCATTTGATGTACATTATAGTTAGTGTTTACTGTTGCTGTTTCTGAAGATCTTACTCTTAACCTTACTTCAACACACCTGCATCAGATTGTGATAAAGCCTCTGCTGATCAGGTTTCCCCACAAATTTGTAAGGTCTTAAAGAAATATCATCCATGACCACATACAGAGCCCCATTGTCAGTTTCTCAGCAGATCTGTTGGCTTGCCTCGCCTCTCACCCTGTGTAGAGTTTCAGCAAGACCAACACAGTCGATCCTCATTGTTTATCTCAGTGTCACTTCTCCTCTTACACTCCACACAGACAAGACCTTCTGTCTACCTGCCTTCTATTTTATTTCTCTATGTATCTATCATTCAACTTTCCTCTCCTAGCCCTGCCTTTATGCTTGCATCTGGTTATCTACAGTATATTATTACTGTTTCCTGACTTCTTTCTTGGGTCAAGGTCCTAATGTGAGGACAGAATAAATAAAACTGACACAATCTGCTGATATTTGGATTTTTCAATGAATCAGTTTGAAGAGGGTAACATCAGGCAAATTACACCATTGGGTAAAATGGACTAGACATTATTAGTCTTATGTGTCTAGTCTTATGCATTATGTGCAGTATTCTTGAAATATGTTTCAGATCCACTATGACCCTGACAGGATTAAGCAGCAAAGACTAAGCATTTGGTGTTAAAAAAATCTCCCAAAGGTAGTGAGAGGGCTGTACAGGGTCCTTGGGACCAGGGTTCAAATCTCCCCTCTGGTCTGAAAAGGTGAGCATATTCCTCTAAGCATTGGTCCTCTGGGGTTTTCATACCACCTAGTAAGACTATGCAGAAGATTTGGCTACTGTAAATGGTAATGAATTGGTGCTCTGTCCAGGTATGTTTCCACCTTACACTCAGTGTTTTCTCATGGCATCACGAAGAACCAAAGTGAGCACAGGCACAATGTAACTGAATACTTAAAAGATGGATTTCTGTGGTGACATACAAATAGTATGGTAGGGTTGATTTGAACAATTTGTTTTTGTCTGACAAGAGTGGAACCCACTTGTTGTGCATTCTAAGACGCTGTTATTGGAGTCACCACAGCCTTACTGTCCGTTCAAATAAATCTGGTTATTCTCTAAACTATCATGTAAACAAGGCATTTATGCCTGCAGAATTGTACATGGAATGTACATGGAAAAGCAACATCCTTTAAATAGTGCTTTTTCAAATGTCCCAACAAACAACATTGATTTTATAGCGAGTGCTTAGTTTGATACGTATCTTATTTAATTGTGCTAATTAATGTCTTCACTGCAAGGAGGTACAGAACTTAAACTATGACAAAGATTGTCATTTACTGTGAAACAAAACAGATACAGTAAAAAATTGCTAAGTCATTCTTTCTTAACCTTTTAATGTTCTAATCCATACACCTTATCTCCTGCTTTTCAATCCTTAACTGCTGATACTGTCAGTGCAAGAATGTATAATTTTCAGAAAAAAATGTCAGTTCATTTGAACCATAAACTTGCCACCCCTTTTACAGGGATAAAGAACTGTAAATCATATTTGAATTGATTGTCAATCAGTGGGTAAATACATCAAGATGAGAGAATGACTTGGCCAGTGTAAAGGATTGCAAACATACTGGTTTTATAGCTTAGATCTTTAAAAAATGAATTCCACATTATTGTATAATAAATGGTATTGCTGCACATATTGTGTTTTTGGCATCCCTATGGTTGTGAATATTGACCAGTGTCTAGTCCATTTGACTGTATCGTTTTGTCTTTGTACAGTGGGACAGTGGTAGCCCACTTTGTAGAGCTTTGGGCTATCAATCAAAAGGTTGTAAGTTCCAATTCTGACTCTGCCATACAGCCACAGTCCTTAAATAAACAACATGTTGAACTCCAAACAGACAGTAAAATGGAGCTTTTTTATATTTCAAACATAGACCCATTGACCTTTTAATATAGTGTGCAAAAAGTCAAGAAGTCTCAATTCAATACTTTTCTGAATTTTATAAATTATATTAAACAAGCACATACACCTAACTCCTCGTTTCATAGTTGTGAATATTTCATACATATACATAAAAAGAGATTGCTAGAGGGATTTTATGTGTGTGTGTGTGTGTGTGTGTGTGCATGCACAAAAAAAAGGGACATCAGTACAATACATTTGGTGGTTTTGTGCTTTGTACCAATGGCTTAAATGACAACTGAGCTTGGGTTTTCTTTGGAAATAAAGGCCAATGTGCAATACCAAGGTAAAAGAATTGTTAAATAAGTGACCAGGGGTTGAAAGTACATCAACACAAATGGTTAAAATTAAGTCCTCTCTCACAAAAACAAATTAGAACATGGCTGCTGTCAAAACACAGCAAACAGCTGGCCACTAATATAAAGGCAAATAAGAAAAAAAATATAAGGGAGACTTGGACTGAATTACATAAGCAATTTTATTTAATTGTTTCAATGCTTCTCACTTTTATTGTCACTGAATGCAAAACCAAAGGTTAATATGGAGAAGCTAATAAATGGCATGTACTGTATTTGTGTTGTTGGAGAAAACCAGTGCAAACGTGGGGTAAACACTTCATGTCACACTTCAGGCAAAACTATTTGCTGTTCCAGGTGTCTTGCTATTATATTATGTATAGCAATGGTATTCAAACTGTTTATTTGCAGTTAATTAGTCAGTCTACAATTATGGAATGACAGGAAGAAGTGTGAGCACTTCTAAATGCCATACAGTGGGGCCAAAAAGTATTTAGTCAGCCACTGATTGTGCAAGTTCTCCTACTTAGAAAGATGAGAGAGGTCTGTAATTTTCATCATAGGTACACTTCAACTATGAGAGACAAAATGAGAAAAAAAAAATCCAGGAAATCACATTGTAGGATTTTTAAAGAACTTCTTTGTAAATTATGGTGGAAAATAAGTATTTGGTCAATAACAAAAGTTCAACTCAATACTTTGTAACATAACCTTTGTTGGCAATGACAGAGGTCAAACGTTTCCTGTAAGTCTTCACCAGGTTTGGACACACTGTAGCTGGTATTTTGGCCCATTCCTCCATGCAGATCTCCTCTAGAGCAGTGATGTTTTGGGGCTGTCGCTGGGCAACACGGACTTTCAACTTCCTCCACAAATTTTCTATGGGGTTGAGATCTGGAGACTGGCTAGGCCACTCCAGGACCTTGAAATGCTTTTTACGGAGCCACTCCTTCGTTGCCCGAGCGGTGTGTTTGGGATCATTGTCATGCTGGAAGACCCAGCCACGTTCCATCTTCAATGCTCTCACTGATGGAAGGAGGTTTTGGCTTAAAATCTCACGATACATGGCCCCGTTCATTCTTTGCTTAACACGGATCAGTCGTCCTCTCCCCTTTGCAGAAAAACAGCCCCAAAGCATGATGTTTCCACCCCCATGCTTCACAGTAGGTATGGTGTTCTTGGGATGCAACTCAGCATTCTTCTTCATCCAAACACGACGAGTTGAGTTTTTACCAAAAAGTTCATGATATTTTCCCAATCCTGTTCTGGATCATCCATATGCTCTCTGGCAAACTTCAGACGGGCCTGGACATGTACTGGCTTAAGCAGGGGGACACGCCTGGCACTGCAGGATTTGAGTCCCTCTCGGCGTAGTGTGTTACTGATGGTAGCCTTTGTTAGTTTGGTCCCAGCTCTCTGCAGGTCATTCATCAGGTCCCTCCGTGTAGTTCTGGGATTTTTGCTCACTGTTCTCATGATCATTTTGACCCCACGGGATGAGATCTTGACCCGAAGGGAGATTATCAATTGTCTTGTATGTCTTCCATTTTCTTACAATTGCTCCCACAGTTGATTTATTCACACCAACCTGCTTGCCTATTGTAGATTCACTCTTCCCAGCCTGGTGCAGGTCTACAATTTTCTTCCTGGTGTCCTTTGACAGCTCTTTGGTCTTGGCCATGGTTGAGTTTGGAGTCTGACTGTTTGAGGCTGTGGACAGGTGTCTTTTATACAGATAACGAGGTCAAACAAGTGCCATTAATACAGGTAACGAGTGGAGGACAGAAGAGCTTCTTAAAGAAGAAGTTACAGGTCTGTGAGAGCCAGAAATCTTGCTTGTTTGTGGGTGACCAAATACTTATTTTTCATACTAATTTTCTCATTTTGTCTCTCACAGTTGAAGTGTACCTATGATGAAAATTACAGACCTCTCTCATCTTTCTAAGTAGGAGAACTTGCACAATCAGTGGCTGACTAAATACTTTTTGGCCCCACTGTATATATAGTCTTGTTGCAAGGTGGTGAAGCAGGTCTTGTTGGTGCTACACAGTTCAGGTCCATGTGATTAAAATATACTTTTTGGTTAGTACTTTTACTCATAAAAACATGCCAGTAGGTGAACTATCTGCTCTTAATTGCCATTGGGGTGTGTGATGCCCTGTGATGGCCTGGCACCCTGTCCAAGGAATATTCAAACCTGTTTTTACACAGGCTTCTGTATAGAAGTGCAACAGGAAGGCAATCTTATACATTCATGACGGTATAGTATTTAACCATTTCTTACTCAAACTATGAACAAATTAAAAATGTCACATTTGTCCTTAAATATTGTCTATCCTAAGTGGGAATAGGCATAAATGGCCCTTAAAATACAATGTATTCTAATAGTTATGCAGTCTGAAACATTTAAAAGTGACAAATTAGCAAAAACAATAAATTGGGATGGGGAATTTTTAGTGGTATGTGGCAAAAAATTATTAAAATTTTGAATAACAGCAAAACACTGTCATTTTACTGAAGTTTTTGGCATCTTTTGGCACTAGGATGTACTGTAAATTACAAACTGTAAATTGGAATCCACTAACTTACTGTAAGAATTTTACAGTATATAACTACAAAACGTCACAGAAATAACTAAAATCTCAAGTCTATCACTGTTGTTTTTGTTACTTACAGTGCACGCGCGTGTCCATGCTTACACTTTTTACACAATTGTGTTTTACACACAATTTACACAGTTGACTTTTGTATCTATAAATGTGGACAAAATGTACGTAACAAGTGTAATGATTAAGTTTGAGACAACACAAATTATAATCATTAGTATTTTGTTGCAAAGCTGATGTTGGGAACTGCGGCTTCGACACGTCTATGACTTCAATTAGTCAAACTAGTGGTTGTGAGCGTGCATGCGCATTTATACGGGAGCGTGTACGTGAGCGTGAGTGGAGGAAAGTAATGAATGAGTGTGTGTGTGTGTGTGTGTGTGTGTGTGTGTGTGTGTGTGTGTGTGTGCAAGAGAGAGCGAGACAGAGCTCGAGCTCTGATTGGTAAACTGCGTTTCTCTCTCGCGCACCTTCTGAGAGGTCGTTCACAGGCGCGCGCACACAGTGGATTTTTTACTAGCGCACTTATCTGCAACATCATTAGCTGAAGATGGTTGGATCTCTGTTTAAATCCATTTGGGGATCAAAAAATGGACTTATTCTATTCTTCACTCCGTTTCTTCTCCTCCCGTTGCCTCTGGTTGTTGGAACTACGGTATGACAAACTTTTTTACTGTTTAATTAAGTTGTGAAAGTGGCACAGTTCAGTGACAGCACCGTACATTGTACTTAGACCAACTCTGGGTTGTGTCAGTTAAAACGTTTAAGCATTAAACTTTAAATAACAGAGGTTTGTACAGTGCAGTGAACATTTAAGGAGAAAAATGCTCAAGCTGGTGACTCTGTGACTCTTACCTGACTGACTTTTGACCTGTTAAATAAGAAGCAGCTGAAAGTTGTAGCTTGTGAACACTGCACTGCTGTGAGTTTTGGTTTGGTAAGTGCACAGACGGTGTGAGGACTGCGTGAAGCTGGCTCAAACATTTCTCTGTTTCTCTTAGGCTCTAACACACACACACACACACACACACACACACACACACACACACACACACACACACACACAATGCCCCCTGCAGCCCCCTTGTTGTCTTTACGCTTTGTGTCTTAAAGAAACGCGGATTCTATACCAAATGGTGGGAACACAGAGAGCTTCTCGTACTTAGTCCTTTCATTTCAGCTTCTAAAACATTCCTGTCATATCAGCAACTGATGGGAACACTGATGTGATCTAACATTAAGCAAAGTTAGCTAGTGCAATATGTATATAATTTCACATCACTATATTGGAGGGGACATTTTGGACATATTTGAATATTGGAGGGGACAGGCCTCCCGTAATATATTGTGGCGCTGGCGAGCAGGAAGGATAGCGTCAGGGCCGCGAACAAGCTGCCTCTGGCAGTTCATTCAGTGATTTAGGGACAGACATCCATTCATACACACATACATTCATACAACAGACAAACATATAAGCTACTTACCCAACCCTCACCGCAGCCACCCCACTCCCAACAACGGGATACACGGCTACGGTGAGCTTAGACACCACTGCCGCAAGGCTTTCTGGGTAAAGCCTGTGCCGACGCTACAATATATTGTGACTATTGCATTGTGCAAAGAGCACATGGACTGGCCTAGGAATGCAAATTTTACCAATTTCCTTTGAACGATAATGGACTGTCATTAGTCACTGGGTAAATCATTATTTACATGCTTATAGCATCTTATTAAAATATAAACAGATAAAGCAGATAAGCAGAGTTTTATCTTCATACTGGGGCATGAAGCAAAATATCCACATACTCTCATGTAAACAATTCAAGTTACACGCAGGTCAACAAGTACCAAGTTTAACATACAGTCACACTCCATACTGACACTAAACTTATTCTCAGCAGCCAAGTCTCATTTGTAAAATGGCCCTGAATCCATTCAAATGTTAAGATCACCAAACATCAAAATTCATTCATTCACTGTGTGTTTTACCACAGCTTTATACATGTCATGGTCACAATGGGTCTTATTCATTGGGCCAAAGGCAGGAAACATCCTGGACAGGTCGGCATCACAGGGCAGATACACACACACACACACACACACACACACACACACACACACACACACACACACACACACACACTTAGAGCAATTTGTAGTAACTCAAACTGGCCTGACTGCATGCTTTTGGACTTTGGGGGGAAAACAGAGAATCGAATTCAGATCATACCCACTGCTCCATTGTGCCATCCTCATTAAAGTATAGTTTTTAAAAAGAGAATTTGTGTTTTAAATCTTGTTATTCTTGTGGTCTTCTAATTCTCTACAGGAGGCCAGCTGTGCATATGTTATTGGGCTGATGGCAGTTTACTGGTGTACAGAGGTGCTGCCATTGGCTGTCACTGCTCTCTTACCTGCTGTGCTCTTCCCACTGTTTGGCATAATGGAGTCTAAAGATGTAAGTTTGGATACTATTTTTTATTCTAGCAAGGAATTTTAAGGAATTTTATAAATGTTGAAATAACCCACTAACGGATGATAGTAATAAATGAATGCATTCTATCTAAACTAATTGTCATCAGTTATCTTTTTTAACAGAAACGCACAGTTTAGGACTTGTAGCTGATTTTAGGGAAATTTAGAAGGTCTTATGGAAAAATGCTTTTTAAAAAATATAAATAAATGCTCTATGTCTGAAGATTTATTTTAGACAACTGAAAATAATCTTTTGCTAAATAGGACGAAATGTCACTACATACCAAAAACTCTAAAGTTCCTGTGGAGGAAGCATTATGCTTTGATCATGGTCTGAAAAGCTTGCAATCACTATTGGAACAACTAATTTAAAATTCTATAATTTTTTTCAGGAGAATGTCATTGTAATAAGTCACCTAAAGTTTAATACCAGATGCATTATTTGCATGTTTAATGTGCAAATTTTGCAAAAAAAAGTTTTCCTGCAACTGTATATTTTCACATTAATTCGTGGATAAACCACTCAAGCACTGGCTTCCTTGTACCTATGCAGTTGTATGTTACATGTACTAGGTGTGTATGCAATACCTGAAGGACACAAACATGCTGTTTTTGGGTGGATTGATGGTGGCTGTGGCTGTAGAGCACTGGAACCTTCACAAACGCATTGCACTGCGAGTTCTGCTGATTGTTGGAGTCCGGCCTGCTCTGTAAGTATCACAGCATGTCTGCCATAAAGCACCTTATCTGTAGATGTTTTCATATGTATTGTGCAATACCTAGTCATCTCAGTTGAGTGTTTTGTCAACACTGTCATCCTTTATCATTATTATCATTACTGCTGTGTATAATTTTTATTATCATTACTGCTGTGTATCTATTCATAAAAGAGATGAGTGAGAATCCAGATATGTATTTGTTATGGATTTCCTGGTTGTTTCTGCACAGGCTGATGTTGGGCTTCATGAGTGTGACTGCATTCCTGTCTATGTGGATCAGTAATACTGCCACTACGGCCATGATGGTGCCCATTGTTCAGGCAGTCCTGGAGCAGCTCAACACAACTGGAGAGGAAGAACCTGTAACCATTCCCTCTATAGATAATGAGGAAAAACTGCCTGAGAAACAGGCTGATGGCCAGGGTAAGAATAATAGTATGACCTGGGCACTAAATTCTGTGATGTGTTGAGCACAACTGCACCTTTCATGCCTTTATTGAACACTTTCATTAATCATTTACAGTTCATGCTGGTAGAAGTATGTGAACCTTTGGGCTTCAGTAAAATAACTGAGATTAGCACACAAGGACTAAGCTCCTTCTCAGAATGATCTTTTTTACGTAAACCATGCTTTGTTCATTGTATATTTCAGAGAAAAATAATTATGTAAATGCATGCAATTGATAAAGTTTATCGACATATGTACAGATCAGTGTAAAGACAAATCTTCAAACTGAAAAACTTCTTAGGAGTAATAGTGAGTTATACAGGATTCACACTACAAGCACAATGTCTAATGCTGGAGTAGGTTTAAAAAAAAAACAAGGGTAGCAGGTGCTCAGGTGGCACAGTAGTCTATTATGCTAACCCATCACCGCTGAGATCCAGGTTCATATGCCAGCAGTGCTATTGGCCCACCGGGCTTCTACACAGATATGATTGGCTTAGTAGAATCTGTCTGGTGCTTAATAACATTAAATACCTAAGTAAATCATCAAAGTAAAACAAACACAGTTTGTGTTAAAATAGCCAAGTAAGGTCCAGATCTTAAACCAATAAAGGTGCTGTGAGATGACCTGAAGAAAGCCATTTATTAAATAAATCCCAGAAATTGGATTGCAGTGCAAATTCAATTCTGCAGGGGAAACATTTAGTAGAAAGATGTTTGTCTGTTATTATAACTTGGGTAAAAATCAGACCCAAGGTGTAAAAATGTCCAAACTTTTTCTTGTAATTTCATGCACTGATATTTATTATACTCTCAGCTTAGTAAGATCTTTCTATTACTTCTTTCTTGTGTGCAGTGGTTCTAAAAGGCCTCAGTTTTTCAATGGAGGCTGATGCAGTGGACAAGTCCAGGGAAGCCAAGGAGAAGTTGAGCATGTGTAAGGGAATGACACTCTGTGTCTGTTATGCTGCCAGCATTGGTGGCACAGCTACATTAACTGGCACCGGCCCCAACCTGGTCCTAACGGGACAGATGAGCGAGTAAGTCTTATACTGTTTTTACATTCTGTTTCAAATTAAAACCTTTGTAGCAGGAATTTGCCAAAATTGCTCATGTTGTGCAAAATAATTTAAGGCTTATCTGCCTCCTTAGGCTTTTTCCAGAGAATCCAGATGTTGT